>NC_140794.1:20978333-22179166 GCF_037176805.1 Vigna unguiculata | reverse complement strand
AATTGACACGTGGCGTTGACTTTAACACCGTCTGGTCAAAGTTAACGGTGATGACCAAATTGAGTCATTTTTAAGAAAATGAGGACCAAATTGAGACAACGAAAAACGTGAGGACCAAAATGAAATTTCATGACAAATAGAGGGACCAAAAGGGTAATTTAACCTTAATTTAATTAGATGAAAGGTGATTGTATGATTGAGAACACATATAACAATATAAAATTTGAATTATTCACCAAAGATACAAGTAGTGCAACAAAAAATTAAAAAAAAAAATTACAATTTACATTATTTTACGATTTTGTTCGACGATCCTATCGATTTTGTTGTATTACAGTTATGCGTAAGATTGGACTTGTAAATACTATATAAATCGTAAAATCATACGATTTTATGATTTAAATCTCAATTTGACTATCTTGGTTGTTATTATATTTTATAAATTAGTTTTATAATCTTGTTTTATTCAAGTCTTCAAACATGTGTAACTGTTTATAAAGATTTGTTGTGATATCATTAGTATAAAACTTGTAAAAAATATTCAAGAAATTTTTAACAAAATTAATTTTATTATAAAAGTTATGGATATTAAATTATTAGAATTGTTATAATAAAATAGTTATGATTGCTAATAAATATGTCAATATAATAATATGTATTTAATTACATGAATGAAAACTAAAAAATTAAAAAAAAAAACTTTTATTGTGATCTGCTTTAGTAAGTGATCAATTGTTTTTTTCCAATTTAGGATACCACATTGTCATATTTTTTTACTTCATGAAAAGTTTAGAAAAAATTACTCCAAAAACTCATTATTATCAGCTAACTATTGATCATCAGTGACACGGTGAATTCGAGTAGTAGAATTTTGAAGCCCTATTACAGAAACATGGTGAACATAAACCATCAAGAGAAAATTTGAGACAAAGAAAATTGTATCACAATGGCATTGTCGATGAAGTTAATAATTGATTAGAATCAGTTCAAATCAAACTAAATAATAAAAGCACGATTAACAACTCTAATAAAACTTGTGATTTATAATGACTCAAACCTAACAGCCTTCCAACAAAACTTGTGATAAACATGCCTTCTGCTGATATATCTGGAAGACTGCTAATGATGGCCAACACTTTACCCTGCATCAAGAACTGCAAGGAAAAAATAACTAAAGCTCCTTAGCTAGCCACCAACATTTTATAAAATACGCATAAAAGAAGTTAAGAACGTGTTTGCACTTTAATTCTTAATCGTGATAAGTTTATGATTTATTGGTTATTACCTTGACAACAAAGGTCTGAACCCCGACATACTTACTAATTTTCAACACAAACCTTCACCGGTTACCAACATCAGGTAGCCTCCAATTGATTTAATATCATTTAACTTGGTAATCTACAAAAGCAAAAATTTCAACAATACAACTGCAAGCAATTAGCACCTAGAATTTACTATGAAAACATGTTAGAAATAATTTGTTAAATAACTCAAATTAATTTCTGGTTACAACTTCTAACAACGTCTACATTCTACAAATTATCAACTCATTGAACAGAGAAACAGAAGAAAAAAAAAAAAAGCAGAGTAAAACAACTCTTGGAAATTCAACAACAGAAGCACCTTCATCTTCAAATAATGGCCTTCCTCGACAGAATCCTCATATGTTTCTAGCAAATAATATTAATTATTGCATTTTTAAGCTAAGAAAAGTTTGTATAGAAACAAAAGATAAAATCTTACTTAATTTCGTTTATTTTAGCAAAACTAAATGCTAAAAATGTCAAATCTATTATTATTATTATTATGGTAGCATAGTTTGTCCTTCAATTGTTGGTTTCATATGAGAATTAAATGATTGAAATAAATATGTATGGACTATAAATAAGATTTAGATCAAATTACTATTATAAAGTCTAACAATACCTCTTTGATGTAAAAGTTAGCTTCATTATGACTACAATTTTTCACATTTTTTGTTGACTTGTCAAGAAATAATACATCTTTTTAGAGAAGAAACAATAACATTCTACCAGTGGTTGAGTACCACTAAATAACTCAACAACAAACATAAAATTAAAGGTGATAAGTGATCTAAAAAGTATATATCGAAGGAAGGTCTGACATCCCCTACTTCAGCAACTTTGCTCTTGGTTAGCACCATCTTCACCTTGTCTCTCTGCGATTGCAACATTCGACTTCATAGAATGATTGTCAGCCATACGGTGGGCGCCAATTGTTCTTACAAGACCAAGTTGTAATTTGACAAGTCCTCAAAACTTTTCTAGTACCCAATCTTCAGGAAAATCGTCCTTCGACTCCAACAGATCTTGTCCAAAATGTGGGGGAAGGATACCTACGAAAGGCACTCTGATACTTAAGTTAACACTAGTGATGTTATGTAATTTCATAGAATAATCAATGTGTAAAGAATGCATTGAATAATGTGCTATTTATATTGTTTCACTCGTGGATCCCACTAAGATGGACTTTTTGGCCCAAAATACCTTTTTAATCACTCCTAAGTCCATTCAAAGTAAGCGAATTTATCTAAAAGTCCTTGTTGATCTTCGGTTCTCAATTGTCGAATTCCTGACCAAGGTGTTAATTCGAGGGTTGATATGTATGGGGTAAACCACTTACAATTGGATACATCAGAACCTTGTAAACGACTATATAGAAGGTTATGGTCGAGTTCAGATAATACATGATCTTGATGAAGTAGGACCAGGTATGGAGAATGCATTATGCACTCTACATTGAACACATATTACGTGTTATTTATTAATGTCATTATATTTATTATGTCTTACGTATTGAAGTATCTTTTGAGACATTCCGACTCTTGTGGATCCAAAAGATCTCAATCAAGAAAGCAACATTTTGAAATAAAATAATTTGTGGAAGCACTGATCATAAAAGATCAAGGACATCTCATCCCTAAATTCATTATGAAATTTTGTTTATAGTTAAAGGATGAAACTTTTTTAAATATAAACATTTTATTACAAAATAAACATGTCGGTTTAACAATGCCTCTGGGGGATGTCTATGGGGAATGACACCTCATTGTTTCTTTTATCACTGAATTTAGGTATTCACACTCCAACTTTTTCTTCATCCACAAACCCTTTTTCATTGAACACCTTTCTTACCTCACTCTGTGCCTTCTCCATTACCTCAGGATTTCTCATCAGTTTTGACATTGCCCATTCTACTACTGTTGTTGGTGTTGTTGTCCCACCCATAAACATGTCATGAATTTGATTAACCATTAATAACTTTACAAATCAATTCTTTTTTTTACCCTACTTTTTATTTTTTTTCTCAAATTCTCTTATTGCTTATAATAACTAAATTTTCTCTCTTTTAACTTTGTGATTTTGTGTTTATTTCGGCATAAGATATTGGATGTTCGTATTAGATATTTTGAATAAAACTCTAGTTGTTGCTAAAATAGTGGGGAGGTTGTTAGTAAGCATGTCAAAAACATCCGTACCCGCGGATAAAACCCGCAACAGGTAGAAAACGGATATTAAAAATGGATACTTGTTACCCGCAGATACGAGTATTTTTTATACCCGCATGTTAACGGGGCGGGTACGGGTATCATAGTATCCGTACCCGTGGATATTCGTACCTGCTAAACTTACCCCATTGACATTCTTCTCTCTCCTTTCTTTGAAATTGGACATATACATCAAACCTTATATAGACAATGACATTTATGGTATACTTGTTGTCAAATGATAAAATCAAAATAAGAATACTTGACACGTGACAATTGAGGTTTATTATTTGTTTATTTTGTTTATTTTTCATGAATCGGAGAAAGTGAGTTTGTTGATCAAAGCACTAATTAAAGAATTTTAATTGTGTTGAACGTCATTTTATATTTACTTTTACAATTATTTGGACTTGTATCAACTTGAGTTTATTTGAACTTTATTTAAAATTTAAGACAGTGATGTATTTTATTTTATTTTATTTGAATTTATGATTAAATATTTTCTTTTTAAATAATTTTGCAAATACCTGCGGGTATCCGTGGATACCCACGGATATAAAAAAAATAGCACATAACGAATACCCGACGGATATGGGTACGGGTACGAGGCAAATATTTATCCAGCGGATAGGGTACGGGGACTTACTACTCATACCCTACCAACCCCATTGACATCCTTAGTCGTTAGCTTTAAATAAGTTTTATAGTCAGTTTCCGTAATGTATGGGTAGTTGTTGAATATCAGTACGGTAATTAATATTGATTCAGTTATCCTTTTTAAAGTTAGCTATATATATATATATTTGTATAGTACGTGAATAAAGTACAGTAGTCATTTCATTCAATATCAACATCTTTTTTCTTTATAACATTCTGGTATCAGAGCCAGGAAGGCCTAATACAGCATAGCAGCAACTAACTTTGAAAGAAATTTAGAGTGATGACAACTGAAAATACTTTTGTGCAACCTACAATTCCTAAGTTCGATGATCACTATGATCATCGGGCAATGTTAATGGAGAATTTTCTACGTTCAAAAGAATATTGGGGTTTGGTGAAAACTGGAATATCAGTTGCAGCCGTTGGAATGACACTAACTAAGGTGCAACAACGTCAACATGATGACCAGAAGCTTAAGGATTTGAAAGAGAAGAATTATCTTTTTCAGGCATTGGATCGTTCTATTCTCGAGACAATCCTCAAGAAAGATAGCGCCAAGGATATATGGGATTCTATGAAGACAAAATACCAAGGTTCAACGTGAGTTAAGCGAGCTCAATTGCAGGCATTAAGGAAGGATTTTGAAACGCTCCATATGAAGGATGGAGAAATGGTAAATGACTACTTCGCACGGACACTAACAATTGCGAACAGAATGAAGGCTAATGGTGAAAACAAAGGTGACACAGAAATCGTTGAAAAAATATTACGATCTATGACTCCAAAATTCAACTATGTGGTATGCTCAATTGAGGAAGCACAAGACACTAACAAACTGTCTATAGACGAATTGCAAAGCAGTTTGCTAGTACACGAGCAAAGGACGAGTAGCCCAGAAGAGGAACAAGCTTTGAAGGTGACATATGGGGAAACTTCTAATCTAGGAAGAGGTCGTAGTGGCTACCAAGGATGCGATCGAGGACGCAGAAGGTCAAATTTCGACAAATCCACTGTTGAGTGCTTCAATTGTCACAAACTAGGGCACTTCTAATGGGAATGTCAAAGTAAAGAAAGCAATTATACCAAGACTTCCGAAGAAAGGTTGGTCATGGCTCAGGTTGAAACTGAATCATTCCAGATTGATGATTGGTTTCTTGACTCTAGTTGCAGCAATCATATGTGCAATAAAAAAGAATATTTTGTAGATCTCAATGAAAAGTTTGCAGACAATGTAAAGTTAGGCAACAACGCAATCCTGGTGGTAAAAGGAAAAGGAAAAGGAAATGTGCAACTACAGATTAATAATCAAATACAGGTACTTACTGAAGTGTTTTATGTGCCTGATTTGAAAAATAATTTGCTAAGTGTTGGACAACTTCAAGAGAAGGGTTTAGTTGTGCTTATTCAACATAATATAGTTGTAAGGTTTATCATCCCGAAAAGGGCATTATCATGAAATCTACAATGTCTTCCAATCGAATGTTTAAAATTGCAGCATTATCTCTAGCATTTGGTATGACTTGCTTTAATACAATAATTTAAGATGTCGGTCAATTATGGCATTACCGTTATGGTCATTTGGGTTTCAATGGGCTTAATACTCTACAACAGAAAGAAATGGTAGTGGGTTTGCCGCACTTGAAAAAACCTTCAAGAGTGTGCAAGGAGTGTTTGAATGGGAAGCAACAACGAGATCCATTTCCCAAGAGGAGTGCTTGGAAAGCTGAATTGCCATTACAACCGGTTCACTCTGATCTATGTGGTCCTATTAACATAATTTCCAACAACAATAAGAGGTACTTTATTTCTTTCATTGATGATTGTACTAGAAAGACCTGAATCTATTTGTTACATGAAAAATCAGAAGCATTCAAGTTCTTTAAAGAATTTAAAGCCACATTTGAACGCGAAGTGAGTTTGCAAATTAAAGGTCTTCGAACATATCGTGGAGGTGAATTCACCTCATCAGAATTGTCAAGTTTTTGTGTTGAAAATGGGATAAGAAGACAACTTACGACTCCGTATTCACCTCAGCAAAATGGTGCTGCTGAGTGAAAGAATCGTACCATTATGAATATGGTTCGAAGCATGATGATCGCAAAATGTATTTCAAAGAGATTTTTGCCATAAGCGGTTTCATGTTCTTAATAGAAGTCCAACACTACCAATTCAGAACAAGACACCAGAGGAAGCTTGGAGTGGCAAAAAGCCTTCTGTAGCGTACTTTAAAGTCTTTGGATGTGTAGCTCACATCCATGTGGGACATAATTTGCGAACTAAATTGGATTCACGTAGTGTCGCATGTGTTTTATTTGGAGTCAGTGAAGAATAAAGGCATATCGACTCTATAATCCCACTGATAGAAAAATAATTATAAGTCGAGATGTTGTCTTTGACGAGGATGAATGCTAGAATTGGGACGATGAATTCACAAATTCAATTCGATCAGAATTAGATTGGAATGACAACAAAAGTGATGTTGAAAGGGATAAAGATCCAGAGGAAGAAATAGAAGATGAAGTGACCCAACAAGATGATGCTCGTGAACAACACCAAGTTCCAAGTAGGCAACACACTCAACCTTTTTGGATGCAAGATTATGTCACTGGTGAAGGGTTGTCTGATGATGATTATGAATCACATTTGACTCTTAGCAATGACAATGATCCTGTCCACTATGATGAAGCCGCAAAGAATCCAATTTGGAGAAAAGCCATGCAAGAAGAAATTGATGCTATAGAAAGAAATGATACGTGGTATTTAACTGAACTTCCCGCAGGTGCTAAAAAGATTGGGGTTAAACGTTTGGTGGGTAGATATACTCAAGAATATGGAGTTGATTACAAGGAGGTATTTGCTCCTATGGCTCGGATGGAAACCATCTGATTGGTCATTGCTATAGCTGCCCACCATGGATGGCCCATGTACTAGATGGATATTAAATCTGCCTTCTTGCATGGAGAATTAACAAAAGATGTTTTTGTTGACCAACCACAAGGATTCGAAAACGTGGGGGAAGAAGAAAAAGTCTATAAGCTGAATCGTGCTTTATATGGCTTAAAACAGGCCCCTCTGACTTGGTACAATCGCATTAAAAGCTATTTTCAAAGTTGTGGATTTAAAAAATGTGAGCATGAACCCACTTTATTCACTAAGGTGGAGGAGAACAATATTATAGTGGTAAGTTTGTATGTGGATGATTTGATTTACACAAGGAATGACGTCGAGTTGATGATGAAGTTCAAGAAATCAATGCAATCAGAATTTGCTATGACAGACATGGGAAAAATGAAATTCTTTCTCGGCCTTGAAGCAATACAAAAAGATGATGGTATTTTTTTGTGTCAAAAGAAGTATGTGATAGATCTTCTACGGAGATTTGGAATGAGCAATTCAAACTGTGCGCATAATCCAATGGTTTCTGGAAGCAAGTTAGGCAAGGATGAAGAAGGAAAAGGAGTTGATAAAACTCTCTACCAACAGATGGTCGGTAGTTAATGTACGCAGCCGCCACACGACCCGATATCATGTATAGTGTAAGTCAAGTTAGTCGATTTATGGGACAACCAAAAGAGGTTCATCTTCATGCCACAAAGCGAATCATCCGATATCTCAAAGTAACTTTTGAACTTGGCTTGTTTTATCAACGAAATGGAAGCAAAGGTTTGATCGGTTATACGGATAGTAATTATGCCAATGACATTGAAGACAGAAAAAGCATATCAGGCTATGTATTCATGATGAGTGAGGCTGCTATCTCATGGAGTTCGAAGAAGCAACCTGTGGTGAGTCTATCGACAACCGAAGCTGAATTTAGAGCAGCAACTACTAGTTCTTGCCAAGCTGTGTGGCTCCGAAGAATACTTGAGGTAGTGAGGAGAAGTCAAACAAGCCCTACTGTTATCTACTGTGATAATAGTTCTACCATAAAGTTGTCAAAGAATCCAATTATGCATGGGAGGAGTAAACATATCGAACGTACGTTTTCATTTTCTGAGGGATCTTACAAAAAATGAAACTGTTGAGCTGCAACATTGTAATTCGCAAGAACAAATAGCCGATATCATGACCAAACCAATTAAGTTGGAAGACTTTGTTCGAATGCAGAGTAAGTTAGGAGTTATTGCAAATGTAAACTGAATATGTGTGATGATTCAGTTTAAGGGCGGAAATATTAGATATTTTTGAAGAAAACTCTAACCATTGCTAGAATAGTGGGGAGGTTGTTAGCTTTAAATAAGTTTTCTAGTCTGTTTCCGTGGATAGTTGCTAAATATCAGCAGGATAATTAATATTGAGTCAGTTATCCTTTTAAAGTTAGCTATATATATATATATATTTGTATAATACGTGAATAAAGTACGATAGTCATTTCATTCAATATGAACATCTTAACATCTTTTTTCTGTTACAGTTCGAGCATTAGTTTTTCTGAAAAAAAAAGAACTCCACTTACGCCTAACTCATTCCAAGAAATTTAGTTGTAACTATTAACTTTTTCATATAAAAAACAGTTCATATAAGATTTGGTCACTAATATATTTTATGCATTAACAACTTTTTATATACTTTACTTTATCTCTTAATTTTTTTTTTGAAGAATAATTCTCATAATATATATAAAACGAACCGTTTTAAAAAATTGTAACAAGAGAGGATGTTCTTTTTCTTTTCTTTTAATATGTGTTATTCTATTGAGGATTTAACTAAAATAAAAGGTACCAAAATTGAAAAGTTTTTGTGATAAAACAGGAATGTTATTCGTAGAGTGATAATAGTTTCGGATTAAACTATGAATATTAAGTCTAAAAATCTTAATGCATAGAACTTTTATTTATTCAAATCTTTTTTCTTTAGGTCACTCAATTGGGTTTTGTTGCTTAGAAATCAATATAAGTAAAAATATTGGGAATAATTGTTCATAAAGATAAATGTCTAGCCGAATAGAAATCGTATCAAAACTCAACTGAATCAGACATTCAATATAATATTCAGTACGAAACCAACCTCAACGTAAAAAGTTTATACAGATCCATTTTCTATTTATTTTTTAAATACTAGCGAAGAATTCCAATGAATATACGGATGAAAGTGTTACAAAATTGCTAATGTGAGTGGTTAAATGATGCTAGAAACATTTGTAGTAGTGGTTTATACGACATTGTAAACAATATCCTATTTTTTCATTAAAAACAAATCGATTCCATCTTTACAAATTAGGTTGATGTTATAAAAAATGAAACATTTTCTTTTTTGTTTTATGAAACTAATTCATGTAGACCTGACTTGTTTGTCTGGGAAGGAAAAAGAAAAAAAAAAGGACATCAGGCAGAAGTAGACCTAACTTAAGTCTTTTTCTAGAAGGGAATCCAAAAACGTTTAGGGACCACTATTTTTGTCCAGGTAAGAATATTTTTTATTTTCATAAACTCTAATTCTTTATATGTGGTTGAGTAAGTCATTGTGTTATAATACTAAACGAAATTATTTTTAATTAAAAATTTATGTAAATAAATAAAAGTTAACGTTAGTTAATTATTTAGTATTTTTTTGTCAGATTTGCGATGTTGTGTGCGTGATTCTAAAATTATAGAGATTAATTTGTTTGCATCAAATACTTAATATTCAGAAACATATATAATATTTTAATAATATATATAAATTAAATATTATTGGAGAAAATATACATACACATAGTGAAAATTACTCTACAAATTCCATATGAACTCTTTTGTCTATCATAGAAAATGATTGTGTGCGGCTTCTTAGTTGTCTTCGTAAAGTGTCTCTAAATTCCCTATATCAAATATATAAAATATATAATGTAATGTTCAAGGAAAAATCAATTATACAAAAATACATAAATACTTACTGCAGAAACGGGTCAACTATGGTGCAGTTAGTTAACACATGACAACGTGCTTGCAACTTTTCCTTTGTCGATAGAGTGAAATAAGTAAAAGACCCAACTGGTTTTCCAACTTGTGGGAATAATGTACTTACATTAGATGGAACAATATGAGGTCATCATTAACAGGACACAGTCGATTAAATACAGTCTCAATTCCATCTAAATATCTAGAAAAGTTAAAGCCTCTTCAGCCATGTATCTCTGACAATATCTGCTGAAGAGACTATTATCTGTGAAGTTTTACCAATTCTCACATGCATCAAGGGTCCAAATTTGTTGGTTAGGTTTCTCAGAGTTTGATGAGGAAGTGCCCCTACAAATTGATCAATGTGCCAAGAAGAGGTAACTTCTATGGTCCTGGTGGCAAGTTTTTGAGGGACTTGTAAGGATTTGAAATGTTGTTAATGATGAACAATGCAAGGAGTATGCAAGCAAAGATGAAGAGGAGAGAGAATGGACTCTGAAGCTCCATGACGAGAAATGAAATGTTACACAAACATGTGTCAAATAGTAGGCTTATAAAGAAAGGAAATAATATTTTTATAACTAAATTTTGACAATTTTTTTTTCTGATATTTTCTAAATAATTTTGAAAATAAAAAAATTAAAAAAATAAAAATTAAAAAAGTCACTCTCACCAAACTTTACGAAAAAAAAAATGTCAAAAATATCATTCTTCAGTAAATAAGTGAGAAAATATTACTCTCTCTTTATAAAAAGTATGTCAAAATGTAGCTACGTCAACCTATCATTTTTCATTCTTTTATTAAAATACATGTCAAATCCACCTACCACTATCCATGATTGTGCAAGAAAATGTGATGCACGAAGGTTTTTTTTTTTTTTAAATGAAAATAAGTTTCTTGACCCCTCCCTATCATAAGATAAGTGTAAAAAAAAAGAAACACGTCATCGTAACCGTAAAGAAAAACGTGTAATAAATGAAATTCATCGTTTTTTAAATGAATGTAACTTTCTCAGCCTTATATTATAAGTCTGTAAAGAAAACGCGGTGCACCATGAAATTGTAAGATTAAATTTTAAATTATGGATACTACTTGTAACGTTCCATTTAATTATTAAACGAAATTAAAAGATGCGTCACACAAAATAGTAATATGGAGTAGTCCGGGGTCCTTAACACAACCCCTACAACCTGAGCATACCACGATGCCAACGGGAAATCAGATACAAGTCTAACAAAAAGAGTAGAGTAGCAATGCATAAAGCGATACATGGGCCATAGCCCTAAAGAAATCATGAAGAAGATAAATCCAGCCCAAATGGCTAAGCAGCGAAATCTCCATTTCCTTGCTGACCACGAGAACCCCGTCCATCTGCTCCCATCAATCCAATTGATGATGATCGCAGGAAAGAACAACCACATACCACACAACCATACAACAAACAACCAACAATCTCACATTACAGTCAAATATATTTCCATCATTCAATGTCCATACAACAACCAAGCATGTTATGACTTCCAATCGATACATTACAACTCCACTCGACTCATCCGGATACGTATAACTTGATCGGATTCAGCGGATGCTCGCAGTTGTGGTGAATACCTCTGCTCACCCCTGAGCTATATGTCACAAGTGTTACAATGAATCAATTTCCCTCACCACAAGGTTAGCCCTTAATGAGTTTCAGGCCTCCTGCTACTCTCACCACGGGAGTCAGTCCGCTCTAGGTGAGACTAACTGACTCCTTAGAGCGTCAGGATGCAACCTTATCTTGAATCCTTACCGAGTTATACAGATGGGGCACCACCATGGACACCCACTAACAAGGGCCATGGAATTACGTCCCGACCACTGAAGCGCGACCCCGAAAGTCTCACCTAGAGACCCCTAAGGAATTATGCACTGACACATACAAACATAATCACACAGCCAAATAATATTCACCGTGCATGTATACGTTATTTGTACCAACCTTTAAAGCCAACGCCTTTCATGTTTCAGACCCAACTTATTTCATCTCATCATAAACCATCCATGTGCCAAGGATTTCCAAATCATATCGTTATCATGCCTCTTTCATACCAACCATTTCATTACAATCTCATGTGAAACTCATGCCAACCCATTATTCATAACTCATGACTTGCATCACTCAATCATGCTCATTCATATCAAACCTTTATCACAATACTCAAAACCAAGCAAGCATTATCCATACAAAGCCAAGAAAACAATCTCATATTACACTGTCTCGCCCAGCACCTCGCTTAGGCTGGAGGGTCTCGCTCAAGCGAGAAGTTCTCGCCCAGGCGAGCCCCCTTCGCCTAGGCGAGGGCTCGAAAAAGACAGCAGGAGCACCCGTGGGATCTCGCTTAGGCGAGACCCCTCTCGCCTGGGCGAGATGCTCGCTCGCTCAAAAAGCCGAGCTGGTCGCCTAGGCGACCTTTCGCGCAAAAGTCCTGGGCGAGCTCCCTGTTCATCTCGCCTAGGCAAGACTGGCTCGCTTGGGCGAGATTAACAGGTCTCGCCACTATTCTCCTGTAACAGTCACCTGTTCGCACTCAAAAGGACAGTACACGACAGTTCACACATTCAACACAATCATATAGTGCATACAACATCTAATAAACTCCAACCCAGCCATAAAACAATCAGGACTCAAACTCTAACTTTCCCGTACCTGGAAAAGTCTAGCGAAGACCTCGACTGTACGACCACGAGTACGACATCTCCAAGGATGAACTACAGGCCTGAGGTGAGAGTGGAACAGAACCAGACAAATGGGGTTAACCAAGGCTCTTACAACAGATTACGAAAAGGTTACAAAAAGGGAACTAGCATGAACTCGAAGGTCACTTACAGGGAGTAACGGAACTTCCTGGCTCAACGTAACAGCGGAGGCAGAACCCTAGCAGAGGGGTTGACGGTTGCAACTCAAGGTTCTGTGAAAAGAGTGGAAAGTGAGACTTAGGACAACGTAGTAAGATTTTATATACTGGGCCAACCCTTAGGCCCACTTACAAGGGGCAACCCCTTTAATTTAAGACAGGCAGAAAAAAATTAATTTGAAAGGGGCCTTACACTACTTAACTATTTTAATTTTTTAGAATAGTTTGTTTGATGGCACGGAAGACTGTAATTTCGTAGAGCTTAATTTTAAATGGATAAAAAAAAATGAAAAGTGTATAAATAGATATAAACAATTTTTTTATTATACTATAAATTATATCTTTTTAGAATTATTTTTTCCTAATTTTTTTAGAATTATGAAGTTTGAAGTATTCCTGAAACAGATTATATAATTGAGAATGTCATGGTTGAGAGATGAAGATATATATTTAATCAAATTCTTAATCAGGTTACATATATTTGTTTCCTAGATGTTTTTTTCTTCTTCCATTTGATTTTTTTTTTTATTTTTATGAAAGAGAGACATTGCAAATGTAAAGATTTAAGTTTATAAATATAAAATACAGGTAGGTTGGTTTTCGAGATACATAAATAAAATTATTCTTGTAAATGTTATCTTTATTATAATAAATATTTTTAGACAATAACATAGAATCCTAGCTTAAAATATAAAAGCCGCCCACTTAAAGTATAGGCAGCAGTTTTTCAAATGTGGATTAGAAAATGTGGTCATTGCTAATCGACAATAATGGATATCATATACCTACGATATACACGAGTATACACGAGTATAAGCGAATATTTATAAAAAAATAAATTAATATTTTATAATATATTAATTATAAATTTAAATAAAAGTATAATGTATAATATTTATAAATTTTAAATAATGTGTGCAAATAATTCATTTAAATAGTGTTGAATGACAATTTATAAAAAAATAAAGATTTTTTGACATTCAAAATCAATGTGTTAATGTTTTAATTATGTTTTTTTTAATTTTTTTAATTTAAATTAGAGTATAGTGGGTACAAATATCTACGATTATATATATTATGATATCAGTACTCGTTTTGTTAGTATGCATGTATAAAAAATACTCGTTACTTACAAATATCCATTTATAATATTTATTTCTTACTCGTTACAGATTTTATCTACGAATTTTTTTTACATTCTTAAAACATATCCAAATAAAATGATTTGTGAAAACACCAATCACAAGGACATCTGATCCCTAAATTCATTATGAAATTTTGTTTACAGTTAAAGGATGAAACTTTTTCAAATATAAACATTTTATTATAAATAAACATGTCGGTTTAAATTCACCTAAAATCCAAAAGAAAAAGAAAATATATTTGTTAAAGTTTTTAGTGATTGGCAATTGTGGAAGGGTGATAGGCCATGGGAATCAAGCAAAGATCATTCGCTCTTCTAACAGTAAGGCCAAAGGACTCAGCCATGTCGAATGCTTGGTGTGTTGTTCCATTTGGCAGCTTCCAAGAAAAATGGTAAAGCAAATTGGCCAATAACAGCGTCATGTTAGGAACGGAGAATGCAGCACCAGGACAAATTCTCCTTCCAGCCCCAAAAGGAATGTATTCAAAGTGTGTGCCACTGAAATCATAACAACTCTCAACAAATCTCTCAGGCACAAATCTCTCTGCTTCATTCCAATATGTTGGGTCTCTTCCAATGGCCCAAGCATTGATAATCACCTTGCTCTTTGCAGGGATTTCATACCCATTCATCACACATGCCTCACTGTTTTCTCTTGGAACTAACAATGCCTCTGGGGGATGCAACCTCATTGTTTCTTTTATCACTGAATTTAGGTATTCACACTCTCCAACTTCTGCTTCATCCACAAACCCTTTTTCATTGAACACCTTTCTTACCTCACTCTGTGCCTTCTCCATTACCTCAGCATTTCTCATCACTTCTGACATTGCCCATTCTACTACTGCTGCTGGTGCTGCTGTCCCACCCACAAACATGTCCTGAAATTCATTAACCATTTTCTTATTTTTTTTCTTCTCAAATTCTCCTATTGCTTATAATAACTCAATTTTCTCTCTTTTAACTTTGTGATTTTGTGTTTATTTCAGCACAAGATATTGGATGTTCGAGCATTAGTTTTTCTGAGAAAAAACTCCACGTACGCCTAACTCATTCCGACAAATTTAGTTGTAACTATTAACTTTTTCATATAAAAAAACAGTTCATATAAGATTTATGCATTAACAACTTTTTATATACTTTACTTTATCTCTTAATTTTTTTTCTTTTGAAGAATAGTTCCTCATAATATATATATAAAACGAACCGATTTAAAAAATTGTAATAAGAGAGGATGTTCGTTTTCTTTTCTTTTAATATGTCGTTATTCTATTGGAGATTTAACTAAAATAAAAGTGCAAAAAAAAACTCGTATTTTTTTGTCAATTTTATTTTGATTTTGTAAAATATTTTGTATAAAACACTTTTTACAACAAATTTTATAAAAATTATTTATAAATTTTATAATTTTGTAAAAAATAATTACTTACGAAAGAATCACCTGTCAATTAAGATTTTTAGAAAAAATAATAGATTTATTTTTTTACAAATTTCTTTAACAAATTTATAAAAAAATCCTATATAATATGAAAATATTTAGTAACAATAACAAACTAACCTCAAAGTAATAAATTGATACAGTTCAATTTTCTTTTTAAAAGAATACTAGTGAAGAATTCCAATAAATACAAAAGCTAAACGACCATGTTTAGACCAAAATCTTAAGCATAAAAAAGAAAATAAGAAAAGCAATTAAACTCCAAATTCTATTAGAGAAGTCAATAAATATACGGAAAAGTGTTAGAAAATCTCTAATGTGAGTGGTTAAATGATGCTAGAAACATTTGTAGTAGTAGTTTATACGACATTGTAAACAATATCCTATTTTTTCATTAAAAACAAATCGATTCCATCTTTACAAATTAGGTTGATGTTATAAAAAATGAAACATTTTCTTTTTTGTTTTATGATACTAATTCAAGTAGACCTGACTTGTTTGTCTGGGAAGGGAAAAAAGCCAAAAAAAAAAAGGGACATTAGGCAGTAGTAGACCTAACTTAAGTCTTTTTCTAAGGCAATCCAAAAACGTTTAGGGACCACTATTTTTGTCCCGATTGGTAAAATTTTTTTTTTTTTCATAAACTCTAATTCTTTATATATGTGGTTGAGTAAGTCATTGTGTTATAATACTAAAAGAAATTATTGTTTACTAAAAATTGATGTAAATAAATAAAAGTTAACGTTAGTTAATTATTTAGTAATTTTTTGTCAGATTTGCGTTGTTGTGTGCGTGATTCTAAAATTATAGAGATTAATTTGTTTGCATCAAATACCGAAAACTAATTAATTAAGTTGATACTCTTTTTTATCATTAATTCTTAAATTATTTTTAATTAAATCAGTTTAATTTCAATAAAGTCGAGACTAATGTATTTTTATTTTAAAATTTATTTAATTTAGCATCAGTTTAATGATGTTAATTATAGTAATTTAAGAAGAAAAAATTCATATGTTAAAAAAATAAAAATACAAACAACAAATATAGAAAAAATTTGTGATAGATGAAGGAGATAAATTTTGATGAAAAATACAAATATAGTTGAGGAGAAGAGTGTGAATGAAGATAAAGAGAAACGTATGGAGAAAGAATTGTTTAGAAATAATATTTTGATAAGTTGTTACTTCAAATTTTTATACATTAAACTATATCCATGGAGAATTTTATCGTTCCATAGAATAACTTTTCAGCGTTATTTAATTTTTTAGTGTTACGTAGAAATGTTTTAATTAATAATCAATTTTAGTGATAAAAATAGGTTTAAAAATTAATTTTCTAATTAAGAATTAATTTGTTTGATAAGTAAAAATTTAATAACTAATATTAGTGATTAATTTAAAAATTAATTTATAATAAAAATTATTTAAATTACTTATTTAAAAATTAGTTATAACTTTTTATTTATAACAGAAATTATTTTAATTATAATAATTTTTAGTTTATAAATTGATATATATTGAATGTACTTTAATTGATTTTTAGAATGATTTATGTTTCTATTTTTTTTATGTCAAATTCTTTAATATCATCATGATAATAACTAACAATAAAAATCAACACATAAAATAAAAATTAAGCAAAAACTTGGTTGAAAGCATTATAAAATACCTAATTTTGTTAGAAACATAAATCATATGCGTTTGTTTTTCTTTAGAAATAATATTAAGAAAAAATAGCATACTGACCCAGATTAGAGCCTTGATGTTGTTGTGAGTAAAGGGAATTTCTAGGTCCTTTCTTTTTTGTGTTTTGAGAAGAACGTCAATGAAATCTTCTTGCATCTCCTTGTGGTTGTTCATATTTTTTTCCTTGTGATCCTTCACCATATTTTCTAAGATGTTGTCGTTCTCTCTCTGCGCTTTTTCAAGTTTACTTTTCATTCCTGTAAGAAAAGGAAGCACTTTGATCGAAGGGTAGAAATCAGCAATGGAAAAGCCTCCCAACAGCTGCAACATTTGCTCCATGGTTGATATGAACGCTTCTTGGTCTTTGCACCTTTTGCCATTTGATGTTCTCGCAATTATCGCATTCATCACTGACTCAATTTCCTTGGTGAGGTTCACAATTGATCCTTCATGGGCACACACGTTTCTAACTAGTTTAGCCACCTCTTCTTCTCTTATGCACCTTAGTGATTGAGCATGTTTTGCATGTAGCAACTCTGAAACGCAAATCTTTTTGAGTTGTCTCCAAGTTTTTCCATAAGAAGAAAAAACTATGTCGCTGCTATCATAAACAAAGAATTTGGAAGCAATAAGATGAGGCCTGTTGGCAAAGATGGCATCATGAGTTTTCATAACCTCTTTGGCAATATCTGCTGAAGAGACTATTATGTGTGAAGTTTCACCAAGTTGCAGATGCATCAAGGGTCCAAATTTGTTGGCTAAGTTTCTCAGAGTTTGATGAGGAAGTGCCCCTACAAATTGGTGAATGTTGCCAAGAAGAGGTAGCTTCCATGGTCCTGGTGGCAGGTTTTTGAGGGACTTGTGGGGATTTGAAAGGTTTTGAGTAATGAACAATGCAAGGAATATGCAAGCAAAGATGAAGATGAGAGATAATGGACTCAGAAGCTCCATGATGAGAAATGAAATGTTGCACAAACATGTGTGAAATGGTAGGCTTATAAATAAGTGAGCAAAAAATTACTTTAGACACCATTGGAGATTCATTTTACACATCATTTTTCACTCTCTCTCATAAAAAAACATGTCAAAGTATAGGTGCATCAACCTACCATTATCCATAATCGAGTGGTAGCAAATTAATTTAATATTAATAAAAATAATTAAATTTAAATAGATAATGATTTAAAAAGATAAAACACTGAAATAATTATTTTAATTTAAAAAACAATTAAATTTAAATTAATGATCAATTAAAAGATAAAGATAAAAATATATTTATTTTAATTTAAAATGCCAGTTACTTAAAAATAAAACTAGAAAAAAATGTGTAACAAAAGATCATATATATTTATATATCAACAAACTCAAAGAACAATTTTTTTTCTATAATTATAAAATAGAAGTTAGATATAAAGCTCAAATTCATCTAATCATAATATCACCATATAATATAAAAATGTCTTCATGATCAAATAATTGTACCGACTTGAAACTATCACATACAGTGCAAAGAAAATGTGATGCACGAAGATTCCTTCTTTTTTTTTTAAATGAATATAAATTTCTTGACCCCTATCATAAGTGTAAAGAAAACATATGTCATCATAACTGTAAAGAAAAACGTGTACTAAATGAAATTCATCGTTTGTTAAATGAATGTAACTTTCTCAGCCCTTATATAATATAAGTCTGTAAAGAAAATGCGGTGTACCATGAAATTGGAAGATTAAATTTTTAATTGTGGATACTACTTAACTATTTTAATTGTTTTGAATAGTTTGTTTGATGGTACAGAAGACTGTAGTTTCGTAGAGCTGAATTTTAAATGGATAAAAAAATGAAAAGTGTATAAATAGATATAAACAATTTTTTTTATTGTACTATAAATTATATCCTTTTAGAATTATGTTTTCCTAATTTCTTTAGAATTATGAGGTTTGAAGTTATGTATTCCTGAAACAGATTATATAATTGAGAATGTCAGGGTTGAGAGAAGAAGATATATATTTAATCAAATTCTTAATCAGGTTACATATTTTTGTTTCCTAGATTTTTTTTCTTCTTCCATTTGATTTTTATTTTATAAAAGAGAGACATTGAGAATGTAAACATTTAAGTTTATAAAACACAGGTGGGTTTTTCGACATACATAAATAAAATTATTTTAGTAAATGTTATCTTTATTATAATAAATATCATTTAGACAACAACATGAAATCGTACTTAAAATATAAAAACCGCCACTTAAAATTTAGGTAGCAGTTTTTTAAACGTGGATTAGAATGTACGGTCATTGGTAACAGACAATAATTGTCAGTGTGACAAGAATTTTAAAATTATTGTTTAAATTTTTGTCCACCTTCGTTTCTGTTTGTAGAGAAACTATATAAGTGTTGTCCTTAGCTTTAAGTCACATTGATTAAATTGTTATTTGAAGCGAATTATTATTATTATTGAATAACATTATTGAATGGTTTGGTTAAAATTTTACCATCCAGGGTGGTGAGGTACACTCTATACCCAGTTAAGGCCTTTGCAAGAGAAATCCTGTGTGACAACATAGTTAAGATCTCTTCAAGGGAAGGTGATCTTTGTTCCCTTCTTCCAACTAGGCTTGAAATTATAGTAAAGATTTTTTTCACAGGCATGGCTTTGCTGCATTATAATGTTAAAATAGTTGCATAATTAAAATACTTAATCAATCACCAAGAAATAGACTTTGATATGAAAGAAAATCACAAGACACATATTCTTTAAGAATCTACATTCAATTTCTAGCAACCTTAGCTAGAATTTCACTAAAGTGTCAAGAGTTAGAATTACAAGATTCACCTATATGAAGCTTACACTCTAGATGTACAAGAATTTGAAATATACTCCAAGATTTATAAACAAAGGTAATTGCTATACACAGTTGCCCTATCCTATGACCAACAAGGTGAGAACAATACAAATGAATGATTATATAGAAACTACAAAGGAAAGAATTCACTTGATTTATGAACATATTACAATTTCACCTATAGTCAAGAGAAAAGCCCTTCAATCTTTTATCTTTTTGAGTAAAAAGTTTTCTGAAAAGATAGAATGCTCAAAGCTCTCTCACACACGTTCTGTTGATCTTAGGATATCAAAGTGTTGTTATGAAATGAGAGAAGATGCAAGATTTAAAAGAAAAGCAAGTAGCTATCAATATTAATCGATTATATTAATGACTTAATCGATTAATGTTGATCTACTTAATACACCTCATATATCACTTGGACGTCATCAAAAGCAGCTAATACAATCTTCTTCTTAACATAGTAGCATATAAGAGAAAGAAAGAGTTAATAATCAGATTAAATGACAATGAAGTTTAACAGGAAACTATCACAACAAAAAAAGGGATCTGAAAGTAAGTTACGATCAAATACATAACCAAGCTTAAAGGTCAATCAAGGATATTCCTACCAAGTCTTACAAGTATATTCCTTTATGTCAAGCAAGGAGTTCTAAGGAGATTCATACCACAAAGGAAATGTTTTATAACGAGTATAACTTTTTATATCTAGGTTTCAAAGTAGAAAACTATACAAGCTCAGTTGTTACATTACAATATGTGAAGGCGTAAAGGGGTATGCTTTCAGAGCATCATAGGATCTTGAGAAAATGTCCCTAATATAATTTTTGGCCATCCTCATTGTACATGAACAAGTACTTCAAGAAGATGAAAGGAAGACCAGGAGCATGAGCCTTGACAACATAACCAAGCTTTTAAAGCAATGAATGATGGATAGATGAGTCTAACTGATAGAATCCTCCTTAAGTTAGGTTGGGCCAAAGCAAGAAGATGATGGCTAGGGGTGGTGATGAGTTCACATAAGCTAGGTGATGGAGGTATAATGCTCTTGGTTTGGTGGTTAATGGGGTCGAATGAAGGTGGTTGATGGTGCTCTTAGAGAGGTTGGGCCAACTCTAGAGAAGGGAGGCTAGAGGGACCTCATGGGATGCTCTAGTAATGACTAAGAAACAAGTTTATAACACAAAATAATTTTGGTAGCATAACACTATACATCTCAAAGTGAAAATATATAAGGGGAAACACCTCTATTTACAGAAGAAGGTGTCTCAAAAGTGGACCAAAACCCTAAAATGCTATCTTGCGCTAAACCCTAAAAATCTCATCTTATTGAAGAAGAGCATGACACATGGCCTCTAATCCTATCCAATAGGAGAAGGACACATGACAAAAGCATGTGTCTCACAAAAGAGAAAACTTGGAGACCACTCTAACCAAGGGCCCAAAATTTTTTAGAAATTGTCACCTCATATATCTCCCACTTTCACTCAAAACCCTACACTACATGACCTAAATGGAAACTTGTGATTTTCCAAATTAAATTACACCTAGCTCAAAGGTCTAAAAAGGACATTCTTGTAGGCAAATGAAAACCCTTTTAGGTTTAGTTTCCAACAAAAAAAGAATCAACGTATTTGGAGGTCTGTGGAACAATTTAGGACCAAAATACTGAGCAAAGGTTAGTGCTAATGAGTTTCGCATTGCGCTAAGCACAAGTCCTACCGTTGAGTGCTAGTTGACTCGTTAAATATGGAATTGGGAACCATCTAATGGCATTGGACGATGCCTGTTGATAACCCTTGATGCTTGATGCATTGATTTCCACTCCTTTCCATCCATCTCCTTCCACTATGAAGCCCTATCCTCATGAATGCACTTGGTCATGGCTAGGGAGTTTCTCATCTCCTCCCTCTTCAAAAGGATTTGCCCTCACTAGTGTGTGATGATGTTCCCTCCATTGGTTTCTCTTTTTTCTTTCCTAGGTTCCTAGAGGGTTCTTCTTCTCTCACTTATTTCCCCTCCCTCTTGTAGTCTTTCTAACATATGAGCTTGAATGGTTAATTTTCAAACCTTTTATCAAATGTTGTTGCTATGGTTTTATGCAAATTTGTACCAAATCTTTAAGATCTTGGTAGGGCAACAACTCCACTCTATCTCTAATGTCAAGATTAAGGTGGTTCCTTCTTCATCCCTAATTCCCGCACATATCATGTAGAGTTCCATCTTTTTCCATTCTCTTCCACATTCATATTTCTTTGTTAGATCCTTTAGAGTTTGTCTATAAGCTTTCTATGGTAGTAGGAAGGTATGTGTCTTCTTCTTAAGGCACTTTTCAAGTCATTCCAATATTGAACTTGAGGGGTATTGGAGAGTATTCTTTCTCTCACTAGGGAAGCATTCCCTTGGAAGCTTAGGGTGGCTAGGAAAACTTTCCTATCTTCTATTATTTGATGGCACTCAAAAAATTGTTCTACTTTTTATAGAGGACTATCCCTAGATTCCATACAAGAAGAACTTGAAGATAAACCTTACAATTAAAGAACCTATGACAAGGGCAAGGAGTAAGAGATTGGAAGATCAAATCTATTCAAGGCTCCTGATGCTACAAGAATAAAAAGGAAATTCAAAAGATATGAAGATCATGACTTGGAGCACATTTGAAGGATAGTTTTTTAGGAAAATTAGTTTATGTTTTTGGACTTTGAGTTTTTTTTTTTTAGAAATTAGTTATGTTTCTATGTTTTTGGGCTTTGGGCTTTTTTTTATAAATTAGTTTATGTTTTTATGTTTTTTGGGCTTGAGCCTTCTTGTAGGGTTCTTAGGTTTTCTTAAACTTATATGCCTATATATAGAGGTACCAAAAACTAATAGTGACACTTTTAGTCATATATTAAATTTGATTTCATTAAAGAGAGGATTCTCTTTGTTCTTGGCTTAGGCATCTGGTTCTTATCAAAGATTAACATCTTTATGACGAATTTTCCCTTGACTTATCAATTTGTTAGATTGTGGCGTCCTCCATCTCTGTCTTATTTTGCGTTCTTCTTTGATTTATTTTGGTTGTTCCTTAGGAGGATTCAAATTTAGAAACGATCATACTCTTTTCTAGATAGGATCGTATCAACTTTCATCTACCAATCTATGTATGCCTCAACATCTTTCCCATGGAAATGAGGAATGTGTCCTAATATTTGTAGGTTGTTGTTCACACTCCCTTTTATGCCTTCTAGATGGAGGAGGTTGATAGAATTGGTTGACAATCCTACTATCTTCCTCAAGGTGTGTGATTTGTGTGGGAGTTTTAGAACTCCTCCCTGAATGGTTGCTATTTCATATTTCTTCTTTGACCTTTTCTTGATTTTCATTAAGAAGTCTAAGCTTTTCTTCTAAAGAAGTAAGATATTGTTCTCTTTCAACTCTTTATTTTTCTTTCAAAAGGTTTTCTTGCTTTTCCTAAATTTTTAGTGGCTTTAGTTCTTTGGTCAAACATTTTAAACTTGGTTGGGCCTCTTCATTGGAATCACTACCAATTAGGTAAGAAGGTGTTTTAGACATTCTTAAGTTTTTGAAATATGCAATCCACAAACAAACTTGTATTTCAAAAATAAATTCCTTAAGAGATTTAAGGAGACAAAAGGATCTCAAGTTCACTTCCAAGAAAAGGAGAAGAATAGAATCACTAAGGATTACTTACTATCCAAGCCAAGTCAAAGTTACCTCAAGCCATCTTGCACCTATGATGTAGGTTCGTTTTATCTTTTTATGAAATATGCTACTTGATAGCTTAAGAAAATCTAGAGAAGATCTCTACTGGAATGATGGTTTGATCAAAGAAACAAAACAAGATAACAACACAAACACAATTGCTGAATTGAAAAGTGGAGAAAACAAGCACAAAACAAAAAGACTAGAAGATGGAAATGGTGAGTTGAAGCACGCCACTACAAGGAGGGCGAAAGGCCATCAATCCTTAGAGATGAGTGGTGTGGTGGCGCCACTTGAGTCTAGCTTAAGATAAGGCTTAGAAGTTTCACTCCCAAAGGAGGAAACTCTCACAAGGTTGAACCACAAGAGTGTTTATCCTTCAAAATGCTAAACCCTTTTACAAGTATAGGAGCACCCCTTATATAGAAGAGTTTAGGAGCATGTACGCAAATAAAATATGCATAACGATGTCTCTACAAAATCCTAACCCTAACTTATAGAAACTAGGTCAAATTAGGTTACAAAATGAGACAAAGGAGCTAACTATGGTGTGTGCAAAGGAAATTTCGTCCAAGCTCTAAAGGAGGCCAACAAATGTGTCTTTTATGTCTTCAAAAAGGCCAAAAAGGTGTTGAAGACAAAGGAGACCAAGTGATACAAAGGTGGTACAAGGTACATGAGCTTTTTGTTTTATGAAACCGAAAAACTCTAAAAGAACAAAAGATGAACTTACTATGTTCGACAAATTGATCGTGTATAAAGATAGACCTTGCCGCTAGGAGTCCTATGACATACTCTAATCTTTAAACAGATGAATGATGGAGCCAGAGATCTAAAGTACGGATGGAAAAGAGGTAGGACGAGAACAAGTTTTGTTATCCCATACTCGTCCCGAAAGGAAAAATTCATCCCACATTCTCATACTCAAACTCAACGGGTATCAAGTTTTTTCTCATCTTCATCCCCACCAGTAACGAGTATATACTCGTACCTGTGTTCGTATCCACTTTATTGATATTTCCATATTAATTAATTAATTTTTATAAAATAATAAAAAATTATGCTGAAGGAAACATAATATTATCAAATATATACATTATTAAATATTTATAAAGAAATATTTAAATGTCTTTTTACTTTCATTATTTAAATTTTAATAAAATTTCTTTTTTTATACATTAATAAAAATTAAAATACATCACTTGAACAAAATCATACAAAAAATAAAGATTAAACTAATAATAATTTAAATTTAACATATATTTATCATCTTTTGAACTTCAATATATGTTAGATAGTGATAAAAAGATTCGTCGCGATTACATTAAATTATTATATTATAGTAAAAATTTCTTTATAAAATTGTCGTGATAAAACTATTCTTATGATAATGAATTAGAAAAAAAAAAGATAATTATATAAAATACAAAAATTAATTTTCTACATGATAAAAGTAAATAAAAAAATAAAAAAATAAAAAAATAAATAAAAATCATCACATGTGTGTCTTTAGAAATAATTTGATAGAGCATTAAATGAAACCGCAATAAAGAAAATAAATATATAATTAAGTGTATGATATAAGGTGAAAGATACGTGGGAGATTTAACAAAACTCTTCAAATATCAAATTAGTCGAACTGTTGAGAGATAATGAGTTGTTTAAATTAAACAAAATTTAATAATAATATAATAAAGAAGATAAGTTTTTTTTTTGTATTACCTAGAAAATGAAAGGTTTATGCCATTGAACACTTAAATTGAGATTTAAACGTTCTAATGAGAAGAAAAAAAACACAATAAATGAAATTATTAATTGACATAATTTAAATGTTAAAAAAAACTAATTAACATAAATCATTTGAACATAATTGAACACATAATCAAAGAAAAATATTGTGAAGATGTGAATGAATTTTATGATAAACCAAACAATTAAAAGGAAAAAAAATGGTATGTAATTTCTCTCTAATAAGAGAATCTATTTAGATTTTTAACCTTTAATTATTAAAATATTCTAGTACCATCTTTTAAAATCCACACAACTCTTAGATTATTTTCTTGATTATCACACTTATTAATAGTAGTAGTTATCTTAACACAATCATGCTGAGTCATGCTGAGTAATTAATATTGTATGGTACGAGTAAATAATAATTTATTCATTTGGCAATTTTTATTAATTTATGAAAGGAATTGTGTGTTGTTATAGAGAAACTTATTTTAAATCTCTTAATCATTTTTAATTATAATATTTAAAATTTACAACATGACAAATATTTCTCAATTCACCTGGGATCTGACATTGTTCTGGGCATTTCCTACCTAACTACATTTTCTTTTTTTCTTATTTCAATTTTTTGATCTTCTGACTAATTTGTAATTAATTCTACAACATCCAATTTATTGCAAATTCAATTCCGCATATCTGTCACGGATTACAAAGCAAAGATTGGTCGTGAAACATACTTCTAACGACTATACAATTAATTAAACTAATGCATTTTCCATTTTTCAATGGATCTAACAACATCCCCATCATCTCCACATAACATCATACTTAAAGGGGTTTTCAAAAGTAGTAGTTTCCTGCACCTTTTCATGTTATTTAATTCCGTTTTTGTTCTTGAGAATTTTATTTTAAAGTAACGTAAGAAGGTGACTCAGTGAGGTGCAGGTGGTTGTTTTCGTAGATGAGCTCCAGTTTCCGGATACAAAAATATGTTTCCAGAATTTTATTTTATTTTATTTTCTGGAAATGACTTCTGGAATCCATTTTCCGGATAGTGACTTATCTCTTCCGTAACGCCCTTTCCGGACAACATTTTCTTCCTTCTGGAGTTCATTTTCTAGGAAGTGTTTTTCCACTCCCAGAATCTATTTTTTTGTGAGCCACATACCCCTTCCGGAATCTATTATCCGGACCACGTGTTACACTACTACACCTCCCCAAATCCCAAATCCCTTTCAAATCGTATAATTTGTGAAGTTTTAATTCAATATCAATTCACCCCTGATATTCCACCATGCACTAACGAAAACCAAAGTTTATTATCCCACTTACTGGCAAAGAAGACTAAGATAATTACCATCTTCAAGAAACAATATTTATCTCCCTCCCACCTTCAACATAAGTAGGTAGGCACCCCAAGTATCTTCTCACGGCCCAAAATTAACTACAAAAAAGTTTTGGTTTGCATTAAATAAAAACAAAAAAATCATACTGAATTCATCTTCTAATTTACTTTGAGAATAAAAAAAAATCTAAATGCAAACAACCTTACTTCAAAATTATTTTTGCAAATGTTCCTCCAGACTCACTAAAATGGCCCAGAGTTGCAAACTTTCGTTTCAGCAATGGCACATTTTCTGATAATTCATATTATATATCTGATTTGATCTAGAGTTTGGAGATTTACATATCTATGATATATATGTATATATACAATTAGTTACATCCTAGTCATGATTCATTAGACGATTCATCCCTCTGCTGGCGCATTCTAGCTGCCCATGACATGTCCCCTCCACCATCCTTGCTGCTACTTCTTCTCTTCAGCTCTGACAGTTGAGATTGCCACCGAGATTTCCATTCAGTTTTTTGCTCCACCACCTTTTCAAAACCAACAACTTTAATCAGTGACTAAATCAAATTAGTCTTCTACCCAAACTACCATGCCCCCCTTTTTCTCAAATTTAAATATACAAGTTTCATGAGAACAAGTCACAGAAAAATTAGACACCCCACCACCCAAATACAATGAATTTAAAGGTCCCCATCTCTTTAGAATGCATGATTCACGAATTCCCCTTGTAGGTCCTACTACTCATTACCACCATCAGGAAATGGCAAACATGAATAAAGAAATAATTAAGATCACAGTCCATCTCATTATTGTTGATATTTTTAATTATATCTTGGACATTGTTAACCTCTATGGACTTTTACTGTGCTGAAGAGCCAATTATTAGATGTTCTACAGGGAAATCATAATTATTCAGGTTTTGTGGTGGTGAGCAGGGAATGAAGTTGACATATTCAAAAACAATAAAGAAATGGAAAAGAGGAACAACCAATTCATATTTAATACCAGGAAAATGTTATAAGAAAGCCTCTGCCAAAAGTCCTCATACATGATTTGTGAAAATAGCCTGATTGGGTGTAGGTACATTGCAGAAGTTAATAGACATTGCAAACATTAATACCAACTCGCAACAAGGACAAATCAAGTGCAGCTTTCATGAGCTGAAGAGGCAACTATACATTTAATATACCATAATGGCACTACAACACACAAGTGCAGATTCTGCAGTGATGAGCTGGGATTGAAGTCGACATCCTCAAAATGGAAAAAGGAATAATCCAGAATGAAAATAATAATAATAATAATAATCTATTTATGCCAGGAAACTTTCATAGGACCGTGTGTCATAGTACTCATAAATTGTAAGAATCTAAATTATGGATAACTGCAGAACAGAAGTCATATTTGTAATAGACATTAAACACTAATATGAGTTCTTAGCAAGAGGAATCTGTAACAGCACCATGAAAAAGAAATTTTAAAGAAGCAAAGTGACCCCTAGAACTGTGAATTTTTTCAACTTAAAAAAAGGCACAGAACAGAGGAAGAATTTGCCATTATCAAGTTATAACAAGAACCCAGAAATATCAAATATCAGAATTCAAAAGTACATGATGATTTATGAAACATATTCTCATTCCAGGTTAAAATTGTATGGTACTCCAAGTGTCAAATTCTTTGTTCAAGACTGAGATAGGGTAAACAAATTGGTAGTAAAAAAATCATCTGGAAATCCTAACATGTATCAAATCAGAACTTCAGACACACAGTGAAAATAGCCCAAATAAATTAGATATAAACGACGGATAGTGCTCAATGCTACAATTATACACTAGAAACTGACAAGAGAATTATCTACAAGAAACATTATAAGCCATATGTAATATATCACAAGTCAGAAAAAGAAGACAATCAAAACAACGACATGACCAAACATGTTCACACGGACTGTAAGTGCAAAGCCTCTTAACTTAAGAATTTAAAAAGAGTAAAAGAACAAGCAAACATGAATATGTTAAGTACTTGTTGCAAAGCAACGACTTTGGCACAAGTGATTAGTGTGTTGAAGGTAAAATCATTTAGCCACAGTTCAAGATCCTTGTGGTAAGGTTTTACATACCTACCGGCCAAGGCAAAGTTTTGGGACATGAAAAAAATTGTTAATGAAAATAAAAAATAACAGTAATGAAACAATCAAACAAGTAGCGCACTAATTAAACTTATCTTAATTATTTTCAACAACTTTGATGAGGATCGGGGAAAAAAGCGATTCCAAAAACAGAAAACAGAAGAGATGATTGAATCATGCGAATCAGAAGCCGGGCAATCACAGAATTGAAATCGGAAATCAAGCGATGGAGAGAAGTGTTTATGCAACCCTAGATGCAACGAGATGTACCTGATCGTGGTAATTGCGGCGTCTGCGGGCGTTGAAAGCGAAGTTAATACCTTTGGCCATGTCGTGATCGTACATGGCTCTTCGGGAAGGATCGGAGAGAGTTTCGTAGGCTTCCTGAACCTGAATAAACCGTTTGGTGTACTCCTCGACCCGACCCGGAGGAGACACGTCCGGGTGGTACTTTCGGGCGAGTTGTTTGTACGCGTTCTTGATCTCCATCAAGGAACCGGATTCGGGTATACCCAGAAGCTCGTAGAAGCTCAAATCCATCACTAGTCCCTCGTTCTTCAGGGTAGCCTTGGGAAACGCGATACGGGTGACGGGTCGGGTGGGTCTCAAGAACACCGGAGACACGGTGGGGACGCAGAAGCCACGGTGGTTGCTTCCGTGTACGGTTAAGCCATGACACCGCATTATTATTATTATTATTATTATTTATCTTTCTATCTGCTTTTCTCTCGCTCTTCTTACTTGTGTTTTGGTGCTGTTGCTCGTCATGAGTTATCGGTTTTATATGGTTCTGATTATTTATTTACTTTTATTTTTGGTTTTGGATTTTGTGATTGGTTTGTGGTTAGCTAGCTGTCATTTTAAGCAATAGAGAAATTAGTGGGAGGTAATGGTGTGCAGTTATGCAAATCCTGATTTTTAAACAGAGTCACATATTTGATACGACAGGACAACAAAAGATAATACAAATATGGGATAAAACCAGAAAAATTCGATGCTTATTAATTCTGTGTATAAATTGTAAAATTCTTCTACCACGTGATTGGATTAAAATCACTAATGGGAGAATGCATGCTCTAACAATAATAATAATAATGAGGAATAACAATTTTGAATGTTGTTCCTACACATTTTACGACAATAATATATAATACAAACAATAAATAACACTTTATTAATGGAAATTGACATTTTAGTAGAAGCGATACATGATATGGATAATAAATATTACGTCAAGTTTTATTATAATAAAAAATTTGATTAAATTGAAAATACTAAAAACAATATGAAAAGTTAAAAAATCTTAACAATAAAATAAAAGTGAAAAGGCTATTAAACCTATATTTCAAGATTTATCTTTTTATTTTTTTTTTTGTCAAATTTTAGTATCGGAGGAATCAGGACTGAAAAAAACAGTAAACGTGTTAGGTTTATAACCACATATTTGGGTCAACTTTATAAAATGTAATCCTATTAACCTTTAATTCATTTATATATTATTTATAATTTATGTGAATTTTACGTGATATTGACATAAAATTAACGTCATTGTCAACTATAAATTATAATAGATATTACAAAATTTCTTTTTTTATCAACATTTATTGTGTTGACAAGTCTTCAAAATATTTGTTTTTTAGTCATTTAATATTATTAATTTTTATTTTTATTTATTTTGCTTTCACATGGTTCTAGCTTATTCTTTTATTCTTAATTTATATTTAAAATATTAATTTCTTTTTTATATTATTTTTTATTTTATAATCCTAATAATTTAATCAATTAATAAAACTAAATATAAAAAATATATTTCAATTTATTTTAAAAAAAATTGTATATTTTATTAATAATACAAATTATTTAAACTGTGATGTAATAGTTTTATCTTAAAACAAATATCAATAAAAATTATATTTATCATTGTTATATTAAATTTTAATATACATATTTTTATTATTGAATATTCATTGTATTTTTTATGTAAAAATTAAATTGATATTACTTAATAAACAATTAACATTAATAATGTGTATGTAAAAAAATCATAATTCTTAGTGTTATAAATTTTGTTTTATATTTTTTTAATTTACTTTTTTGCTATTTTCTACTGTAAAAGTTTATAAAACTAGTAAGACTGAAACAAAGGATAAAATATTTTAAAATATATCACTAATTTATTTATATTACTAATGTAACGTCCCATTTAAATATTAATCTAAAATAAATGTAACGTCTCACAAAATAATATAAGAAGCTAGTCATGGAGTATAACTACTACTCCTTACAGTTATTCTAAAAGAAATCAGAGTGAACTAGGGCATACCACGATGTCATTAACAAAGTATAATAAGAGATTAATAATATTTCATAATAAAGCCCAAAGACGAGACAATACATGGGTCGTAGCCCTAGAAGAAAAGCCCAAATAAGCGGAATCCAGCCCAGGCGGGCTATGCAGCGAAGTCACGATTCTCTTGTTGGTCACGAGGATCATCGCAAGAGAGAAGATCACACACAACGATCAAACAAGCAAAGGGTAAGCTAGAGCAGAAAATGGTTTATCATACAGTTACATGCCATTTCACAGTCCAAGATGCATATGTCAATCAATCATGTTATGACTTGCAAACAATACACTAAGACTTAAGACACGACTCATTCAGATACATATAATTAGTCGGATTCAGTGAATGCTTGCACTTGTGGTTGCTTTTACTGCTCTACTGAGCTGCTCTACCGAGCTAATTGTCCCAATGTCTCAACCTCCACACACAAGGTTAGCCCTTAATAGGTTCCAGACCTCCTGCTACTCTCACCACTCAAGCTAGTACGCTCTACGTGAGACTAACTAACTCTTTAGAGCAATCCTTACCTTGAATCCTTACTAATTTATATAGATGGGGCATCACCATGAACTCCCACTAACAGGGCCATGGAATTACGTCCCGATCAACTGAGGCACCACCATGAGATCTCACCTAGAGATTCATGGAATTACGCCCTAACCAAGTGAGGCACCACGAAACTATCGTGGAATTACGCCCTAAACATACCAACATCATGTTTCATCCATTAATATAAAATCATATCTCATACCAACACCATACCACTTTCATTACCAACCATCCCATTTGTTTTACATGCCAAGATCGTTGTAACACATCAATCCAATTCTTTACCTCAGATATTTCATGCATATTCACATGCCTCATACTTTAAAAAGAGCAACCAATCAATCAAACAATCAATAACAACCATGTAAGGAAAACAGTGTGGCCTGCAGCAGATATCGCTCAAGCCAGAAGCTCTCGCTCAGGCGAGAGGGGTGCCCTCGCTTAAGCTGCAGACTCTCGCTTAGGCAAGATCGCGATAGAGGTCCTAGGAGGTTTTGTGAACACTCGCTTAGGCGAGACCATCTTACCTGAGCGAGATGGTCTTTTGCTCAAAACTCAATTTGCTCGCTTGGGCGAGTACTCAAGCAAAATTTCTGGGCGAGTTTCTGCTACTCTCACCTAGGCAAGATGAGCCCGGTTGGGCGAAAGTAGTAGTTCGCCTCTCTTATTTCACGTAATAGTGGCAACACACCAACATCAAATATTATTCAGTTCATATTCATCCATACTCAAGCATTATCCAGTCATATTAATCACAAACAAAGGTAAAACAACTAACATACAACCAAGATATGAAAACCCTAACTTTCCTTACCTGGAAAGAGCTAGCCCAAATGACTCGTATACCCAACAGTGAGCACCACAACTCCGTGGACAACTTAGTGAGCTAGAAAAAATAGCGGAACGGAACAGAACAAGGTCATTGAGGTGAGCCCCTAAGGAAATATGAAAATAAAGTTAGAGGAGAACTACTATGAGCTCAAAAGCAACTTACATGAAACGGAAAAGCTTGAGCTTGCTTGGAGAGGGTTAGGAATCAAACCCTAGCAGAGGTTCGCAACTGCTCAAAGAGGGAGTAAGGGAAAATTGTTTTTTTCTAAAATGAGGTGAATGAGTGGGGTTATGGCAAATTAGGGTCTTTGGCTCCCTATGGGCCAGCCCTAGACCCAACTGATTTGGGGCTAGGCCCTTTAATTTTTTTTAGGGCAGAAAAAAGAGTTTTACAACTAATGTTTTTATATTGCATTGAATCTTAAAATTATATTTTTTTAATGAATAAAATTTTTTATCCTTTTCTCTGCGTTGTTATTCTTCTTGTGTTTTCTATTTATAATGATCACTTAATTAGTGTGAGTAAATGAGGATGTAGCAGTTGGACCAGTCAAGAACGAGAAAGATGCAATAGTAGCTTGCATTCATGTAATCTTTTGTAATAAGCTTTTGAAAACACTAATTAAATGAATTTTGTTATTGTACATCATTGTTTCAGTATATCTTATATGGATGAGTGTGATAGTAGTTATATGTCAGTAATTATATGCTTTATGATTATCAAGTTACGAAATTTCTTTAATAATTTTGTTATTAAATGGAATGTTACAATGTATTGGATAATTTGTTGCTTTTTTATTTGTTTTATTCAATTATTATTTGTTTTCACACCGCCGAGATTACAATAATAATTGAAATTTATGACTGTTCTTGTGTGTGGAACTGATCTGTCCTGCAAGGTGTGGTCCTGCCCTGTCATTACGGTTGAAGAGTGTTCGGCTTTCGTATGAACGTCCTTGCCTAATCTAGAAAGAGAGAAAGAGGGGGAGCGGGTATCTGCAAGTACTCCTATGTTCAAGTCAGTAATCACGAAGTATATGAGTTCTTTGGTTATTACATAGAGATCAAGATGTCCTCGTAACCATTATATGGTTAAGCGAGTTAATTGCTAATTAATGTCTTTCCATATGGTCAAGTACTATATCATAACTTAGCCTTTTAGGCTCTCAAGGTTCCTAATCACCAACATGGTCGAGTACTACTCAACTCTCTAACATGCACTTGGTCTTCTAAACTTTTAATAAATCATATGATCGAGTACTACTCGACTCTCTACCATGCACTTACTCAATCTTATACCATACAATATGATCGAGTACTACTCGATTCTCTACCATGCACTTACTCAATCTTATACCTGACAATTACTTTAAAAATTATTTTAATTGATTATAAAAGAGAATATATTAATAATATATACATAAAAACAACAAAAGACTTGCATTAACTGATACAAATTATTGAAATAGAGTTTTAATTCTAATCACATATTAGTTGTATTTGTTCTGATTTTCTTTTATCATGAGTGATTGATACTTTAAATTGATTAGATGCATTGATTGGCCGAGATATGCCGAGAATAGTCAAAAGCAAACTTCTTCATAAACATTTTATTAAAACTATAATTGATTTTTAACTTTTTTTTTCGAACTAATTTGAATTGATTTAATTTGTTTTCCTTAAAGAATTTCTGAAAAGTTTCTCTAAGTATAAGATAAGAATGATAAATCTATGTGTGGTCACTGGTCATTTTAAAAGTAGGTATTTCATATCAGACTTGTTCTTTTTAAAAGAAAAAAAAAGTTAGATGGTTGTTAGATAGTTTACCTACTTTTTATTATTATCTTAATCACTTGAATAAATAAATAAATAACAGCGTGACTATTTGGTACAGAAATACTCGTTAGAAATCACGCGAATATGAATTGTTTGTTTCTTTTTTTATTGGACACGCCTGTGATTTGAGAATTAAAATGAAGTTAAATCATTTGGAAGAAATCAGTGTTATTTGGTGATCATCGTGCTGTTAATTCATAAGCTCTATCCTTTTCAATAAATACAGAAAGTTTTTATTTTTTATGCACAAATACTGCATTTTGATATTTGTTTTTTGGCATATGTATTTTTTAAAACCAAACCTATTTAAAATATTATCACATATTAAATATATTATTAGATCTCTAAACACATAGGAAGGCATTTTATTTTATAGAGGAAATAAAAGTCAGATTAAAAATAAATATGTCTTAAAATAAATTAATCTTTAGGTGTTAGTTAAGAGGAGACTTGATTGTTATTAAATGAAAAAACATCTATCATTGACTTATAAGTCATAATACAATAATAAGTACGCTAAATAGTTAATAACATAAAAGACAAGCCATTGATATCATGAGGAACAATGTGTATAATCTACACGTGAATTTTTACTAAAAGCTAAAAAATGAAAAAACAGGTCCAGCAGAAGCTGTTAATTACCTCCAAATTCAAACTTTGGCTACCAAAACAAGTATATATCTTAATCGTAAGTACTTCCAAATTCAAAATGTCATTAGGGAAAAAACATCTTAAACGTAAATCTCAAAATGAAAATCCACACATATTTTACTATGTAATATTTTGTCGATAAATTAATGATATTAGAATATTTTTTTCTTAAAAAGTCCTGTTCGTAACAACTTACTTATCTATTAAAAGATATTACTAAATATTTACATAACTGCGTATATTAAATAATTATTTTATATTTTATGAATATACAAATATAATTTATATATATATATATATATATATATATATATATATATATATATATATATATATATATATTAAACATTCGTCTAAGTCCGTTTTTCTTGGAAATGAAAAATTTTCAGATCAATAATTTTTTTAATCATTTAATTTTATATTTTGTTATATATATATATATATATATATATATATATATATAATATAAATAAAATAAAATAACAAGTTTATTTTTGTAACATATATTTTATATATGTTATATATATTATATATCTCATATTTTCATAATTTTTAAAATTTTTTAACACTTATAATATTTTATATTGTAATATGATTCTTAAAATTTCATAAATCCGTATCTTAATTAAATAAAATGAATGTTTAATATATATATATATATATATATATATATATATATATATATATATATATATTTTAGGAGATCAAAAAATGAATCGAATCGAAGAAAAATAGGCAGTGAGGAAAGTGAAAGTATACAAAAGGGTCAAATAAAGGAATGAGACTCATGTAAAGTATACCTCTTGAGAAACTTTTGTCAATGGAGTGGGTGGAGTAAACGCGAACATTGTATCTACATTACTTGAGAGATTAGTCGAAGACACCACTGTTAGACTCTCTAGTCTCGAATGATTATCTAAGGTTACGAATGAAAAATTAATGCAATGCTATAATTGAAAGTAAACACACTGAATTCAACTAAAGAACCAAAACATGAAATTATAAATTAAGCCAACCTAAAATAACGAAAATACTGAAATTACTAAACATAACTACCTAGCTTATGTTTTATTGGATTTTCACTTATAAATGCAATCTAAGACAAGAATTAAACTGTAAACACAAAAAACAGTGTAATCCAATAAATATGAACAAAAATTGAGTAAAATTGAAAATTAAAGCTTGAAAAACGTAAATTTAGCCGAGTCGACCCTATTCGAATCCCACTGAGTCGTCCCCGGTCCAAATTTGCATAATGCGGCGGAGTTGGCCTAACCAAAATTCGACCAAATTTGACCAAATCGACCTTGGTGGAATTCGACTGAGTCGACCCCGACCTAAATTTGGTTAAATTGGACTGAGTTTACGCCAGCCAAAATTTGACTGAATTTAAATATTTTAAGTTGACTCTTATATTTTTTAAATTTAATTTCAAAATTTTATATATTAAAATAAGTATTGTTAAAATAAATTTTTACTCATAAGAAAAATTCAATTATTTTATCCAAACAAGAAATTGAAATGTAAGCTATTCTAATTAGTCTATCAAAACAGATTATTTAGAAAATTTAGAAAATGAAAAGAATTCAATTGCAAGAATTTCAAATGATATATATATATATATATATATATGTGTATATATATATATATATATATATATATATATATGTATATATATATATATATATATATATAAATCTTTTGTAAATATTTAAATGACATCCAAACACAATGTAAGAGTAATTTATTCTAGTATGATTTTGCATGACTTTGCAAGGTAAGAGTAATTTTTGAATCGATGTTAGCTTTCAAGTTGATGACTTTGCATTCCCTACTTTCTAGTATGATTCAACACTAAAAACTAGTGTTGAAAGACAAAAAAGGTTTTAATTACACAAACTCAAGTTCTTGCATTGGTTTAGTAAAAAAGAATGAAGAAGAGATGCTTAATCGATACAATTTCATTGTAATGTAATAACAACTAAAAATAAAAGAGGCAAACGAAATTGTAATTATTGGAAAGTAAAGAGTATGTACTATTCTTCAAGAACTCCACTCCAAGCTCACTTTGTAGTGATGAAATTGAAGAACTCTATAGAGAGAATGCTCTAATTCTATGAAAACTATAAATTTGCATACTTATATAGCTAGCTATTTAAGACATTGCCTATAATAGGTCATCCTAGTGCCAAAAACAAGTTAGCTTGAGGTGCATTCAGTCATGATAGTGTGTTTTTGCTCCCACTTCTCTTGGTGGCAAGTCCCCATGTAAACTATGCCAAGTGTCACTAACTACTGCATGTCAATCAACTCTTCATTGACCACTTGTCCAAGTAAAATTGCTAGTTGTTCGATATCCAAGTCTAGTTGGACAACATCTTATTCATTTATTCCAGCGTGGCAACATGCTTAGCTAAGCACCAAAGTGGAAGCATGTTCATTTATCCAGAGTGGCAGTAGACTTACAAGTCTTCACAGAAGCTACATTTTCTTCCAATTTTACTAATCATCTTAGCCAACTCATGTTCAGGCCAATTACTCTCTCAAGTGAACTGCTCATCTTCAAAAATCACACCAAATTAATACCATTATCTTGCACATCAAAAATTTATTAACATACTATATCTACAGGTAATATACAATTAATGCTACTAAGAAAAAAACTAAATTGAATGTAAATGTAAGCTATATTACTACTTAAACTATACTACAAAAGTATATCTAATTAAAGAACTAAACTAAAATGTTCTAACAAAGGCTAATCTAATGAAACTTAGGAAAAACTAGAACTATCCTACTACTCTGAACCAAATTTGAGTTAAAAACTAATAGTTAAACACTAAAACATTTCTAAAGAGATGCAAATGGTCTAGAAAAAGCACATGAAAATGAGTGTCATCACACCCCCCACTTAAACCATTGCACTCCTAGGCAATAAAAAAACTAAATGAAAAAGTAACCTACAAAACTAAGCAATACTAAACTCATGGATTTGTACAAGACTTGTGTGACTATTCTAGTTCAAAACTAAAACCAACAAAAAGTCATCAATATGAGTTTTCAAAGTTCCAGCTAGCTAAACATAATTACAATCACCTTCATTAAGTAGTAGGCAATCTAAAATAAGCTCACAACCAAGGTTAACCTCTCCAAGAGAAGTGTATGCACTCAAGCTCTCAAGTGTTTTAGGTTCAATATATAATTCTCAGTACAACATGCAAACTAGCACTGTCATAAGCTTATGAAGCCTCTAATTAACACCCATTGGCTTAGATGAAAAATCAAGATCCATAGAACTTTAGACTCAGCTTGTAATGTGGCTAGGGGTATATGTGAGGTAAAAAGAAGGAGAATTAAAGGCTGAAATCAAGAGAGGTGGGATGGAATTAGGTGGAAAATGGGAAATTCAAATGCAGATTCAGAAAAATAGAATAACATTATTATTTTTTTGTACATTTAACCTCACTTTCTTTTTTCTTTCTTTTCTTTTTCCATTTTTCTTTCTTTTCTATTCTCTTTTCTTTTCTTATCAAAATAGAACAGACTCATCTTTTTAAAAATTTTCAGCTTTTGCTCAATCTTTTTATTAAAACTGTTTTAGCTCATTATTTGTTATCAGCCACCATACTAGTTCAAACCTCCCTCACACTTGAATTTCACAAACTCCTTAGCATAACCTAAGACATCACACACCTCGAGGATAGGGTATATTCCTTTTTTTACTATTTCAAGGCTTGTAGTGAGCTCAAATCAACAAAGAAAAAGGTAAATCAAGCTCAAAAGTCAGGTTCAATGGCATTTTTGTACAGGGTAAGCTTTATTTGGCTAATGGCTAATCAATAAACATGGCATATGTCCTTTCAAGAGTGTAAATCCAAACGATTACTGAAAAAAGAGTCATCACAAGTTTTGTAGTACCAACTTACATGTGTGAATGATAATAAAAGAAATCAGGCACAAGTCTCACAAAGGTAGAATCTGTCAAACTGGATTTAGCTTTACTTTTCATACAAAAACTACTCAACTCTAGTGAAGGAATCATACAAACAACCTACTAAGAACTTATTAACTTAAACTAAAAAATCCACAAATCAGTAACAGTTATGGACCAAAACAACAAACAAGTAAGTATACAAATCCTAAAAACTTATCCAAAAACTTCAAAACATTTATCTAAGAAAGTTTAAAACCATTAAAGAAAGACAAGAAATGAGTCAACATCTAAAAACAACAAAGGAATGAGAAATTCATTGTCAAAACTTGAAGCAAAATGTTGAAAAAAAAAATGCTAAGCGAAACTTAAAACAACAAATGAAAATCTAAGCAACTATCTAAACAAACTTAAAATATCAAAGTACAAAAAAAAAAAACTAGAATCTACTTAGAAACTAAGAAAACAAACTACTAGGGATATTACCGTAACACCCCTATCTAATTATCTGACACATGTCCAATAATTAGGTTTTTTCGTCATTTTGGTACCCTTTAACCAACTGAAAACGTTATTACTGTTTTGTCCCTGTTTTCTACTCCGTAGTGAATTTGTGTTTGGGTATTTGGTAATTTCTCCAACTTTTAAATGCATCTGAAACTGATTTGACCACCTTTCATTTCGAAGCAGAGGCTTGGTTTGAATGCAGAAGCTTGCTTTGGAAGGAAGTTTACGTGATAAATATGGAAGAAGTTGTGTTATTAGTTTTTGTTTGTTGTTTTCCAGTTCTTTTTTCCTTCCATTTTTTATCCTTACTCCAGGTATTTCTGTATATTTTCTGTGTTGCAATGTTTATGGGTAATGATAGAATGATATTTGGAAGGAAGTTTACGTGATAAATATGGAAGAAGTTTTGTTGTTTGTTTTGCAGTTCTTTCTTCCTTTCGTTTTTTAACCTTACTCCAGGTATTTCTGTATATTTTCTGTGTTGCAATGTTTATGGGTAATGATAGAATATTTGGAAGGAAGTTTACGTGATAAATATGGAAGAAGTTTTGTTATTAGCTTTTGTTGTTTTTTTCTGTAGTTGTTTCTTCCTTTCGTTTTTTAACCTTACTCCAGGTATTTTTGTATATGTTCTTTGTTGCAATGTTTATGGGTAATGGTAGAATGATATGAAAAGTTTTTTTTAGCATTGTTTATAAAGGTTTCAGAGGTTTTTTTTGTTGATTTTTTTTTGTTCATGATACGTACTCCAGTTTATATTTCTGTTCTTGCATATCCATTTTTTTTTACTGTTCATTGTTTCCGTTTTGCTTTTAAGTAGTTTGATATTTTTATTCTGTAGTTAATGGTTGCTATAGTTCTTTGTTGTTTTTATTTTGTTGTGTTTATTTGAATATTTTCTGTTGTTTGTTTTTCTTACAACAAATATTTTGATGTTTTATTTTTTTCCAATTTTTTGGTGTATTTTAGGAAGTGCAATGGCGAAGAAGCTGGATATGATTAAAGATATTGATGGTAAGAGGGAAACTCTAAAGCTAGCAGTTAGAGTTGTTGATCATTGGTATGTTCAATCCCGTGATTCTACTCTTCAGTTGGAGATGATTATGATGGATGAAAATGTAAGTATTTCATCAGTAAACCTTTTAATTTTTTGATGTCTTATATATTTTAATTTGTTATGTTGATTATTTATTGTAGGTGGACAAAATACATTGCATTGTTCGCATTAAGGAGTTTCATTTATGGGATAGCAAGTTGATTGAGGGAGAAACATATATCATGCACAATTTCAAGATACTGAAAAATGAAGGGCAGTACAGGGTATGTGAGCATCCTTACAAGTTACTGTTTATTGGTGCTACATCCATGAAGTCGCAAGCTCTTGCTAAACTTCCAATGAAGGCTTACACCTTTAAAAGTATAAAAGAGATTGTTAGTGGCAATTTTATTCCTGATTTGCTGATAGGTATGAGAAATATGATGACTGTTTTATTTTAAACAAATTTGTGTATGATAGTCATACTAACCCTATTTTATATATTGTGTCATTGAGATTTGATTGGTGTCGTTAAGAATGTGAGAATCAAGCCTTAGTTCAAAAATGTACACTCAAAAAATGTGGTGTTTACTTTGGTGGATCTGAGGTAAACTAATATAATTGTACTATAATATTCTGTGTATATTTTGATTTATTTGAACTGAAAATTTTTTTTTGTTGCAGTGGTGCTGCAATTTGTTGTACATTGTGGGATGATTATTGCAAGAAGTTTGTACAGAGGTTCAATGAGCTACCTAATTCGGAGAAGCTTGTGGTTATCATTACTCAAGCTAAAATCAAACCAGCTGCAGGTACATTTCTTTATGAAACATCTTTTTCCTTCACTATGATTTTTCTTTTTTGTAACATTGGTTTTCATATGTAGGTGAATGGCCAGTTAATGTTTCTAATACATGGAATGGTACAAAGTTGATCATGGAAAATGATTTTCCTCAAATAGTTGATTTTAAGAAACGAATGAAAGAGTAAGATATTCAAATACCCAAACAAAAACTTGAAAATATTAAACCATGTTAATTATTTGAACTTGTATTCGAATGATTTTTCATATAGTAAAAATAGTGTAGTTGATTTTGTATTTTTTATTTGATTTGCAAAATTGATCCTGATGAAGTGATATTGAGTCAATGTGTAAGTCAATTGACTCAGTCTTCCCAATATACTGATGCTGAACGTTTTGTATATAAATGTTTAGTAAAAAGTTTGTTTAAAATCCCATCAATGAAGAAGGTATGAAAGCAAGTTTTGAGGAATAACTTTATTTCATTTCTGTTGTTTAAAGGATTTTAACTTAAATTTTTTCTTTTGATATAGGAAGTTGTATGCGTGACTGTTGCAACGACTATTAAGTTTAACTTAGATAATGAGGGCTGGTATTATTTGGTTTGCAACAATTGCAACAAAAGGACTTATGAAGCAGTTTCTTTCAAGTGCACTTATTGTGATAAGGATAATGCACTGCTTGTTTTCAAGTTGGTATATTGTTATATTGTATTTTACATTATGTGATCTATCTTAGTTGTTAATTGTAATTTTTGTTTACTTTCTAGGTATAGGCTCCAAGTCCAGGTCTGTGATGATTCAAACAATTATGCTATTTTTGTTGTATGGGACCAAGAATGTAGCAACATCATTGGGTTGTCTACAGCTGATTTGCAGAAAAGAATGATTGAGGTCAACTTTTTTATATTTTGCATTGTTTATTTTGTATATGCTATTAGTGGTGTGAAAAAAAATGGTTTTTATATTATATTGTTGTCAATTACTGCTATGAAATGAAATTTGTTTTATATTATATTATTGTTAATTACAATAGGTTGGTGAAGATGACCCCCTTTGCTTTCCTGATGCATTGGATATAATGCTAGGCTGTACCTTTGCATTTAAAGTTCGAACCCAACCAAGAACTAAGTGTGCATTTGTCATTAAAGTTTCAAATGTTTCAGAAATAGTGACACATGTTAAAAGTCTTATCCCTCCACTTCAAGTAAATATTAATTTTGAAATGATTTATATATTTCTTCCTGTATGAATTACATGTAAATGTAAAATATTTTGATGTGTATTTGTATATGTAGATTGGTGATAGTACTGATAAATGCAGTATGGATTTGGTATCTGAGAGTTCCAGTGTTACGGTAAGTATATTAAGGTGCAGTTTTCAATTTTTTCTTAATCCGAATCATAGTTTTTAAGTAGATATTACCGAAATTTATCTGTGATTTTGTTCGTTTTGTAGATTTCAGAATTACATGGGAAAGCTATTTGTAATTTGGCTGCAGACACTGATACTGATATAGTATATTCGTATTCAATTTTCTTTATTCATAATGTAAATTATAGAGTATTTGACATGATAATTTTTCTATTCTTAATTTTGTAGATGAGTTTGAGTGCAACTGGTGATAATGATTCGGATTATGTTGTAATTGAAACTCCAAGAAAGAGGTTATTGCCATGTAGTGAAAATTGCAATGAATCTTCTCAGGACATGGATTCTGCTCAACTATCCAGCACTAAGATGAAGAAGCTTATCAAAAAGGAGAAAACGTAAATTGATTTACATGTTCTGATTTGTATATGTTTGATGAATATAATTTTATGTGCTTTAGAACAGTTATGGTTAAGCACTTTTTAGCTATATATGTTCTGTAAATTAGGTTAAAGTACATTGTGCTTGATTCTGTTATGTTTTGTTTGATGTTGGACTCATTCCCAAATATATGTATGGAAACATCTTCCAACAGTATATAGTAGACGATTGATAAAATTATAGGTACTAACATTCATTAAAGGGATATACATGGTTGATAATAAAGGAAATTAAATTAAGTAGGTATGTATACATACAGAATCATATATAGTCTTTCAAAAAGCAAATAAAAAAAGGCCTTAAACTATTATCAAACTTAACATATAAACATTTGTAGTACATTAAGTGATTAAAACATGAATTGTGCTTGAACGGTTTTTGTCAACTCCAAACATCAGTTTGTTTCCAGCTTCCAGTCCATTATCAACGCAAAATTGTTTCCACCCTCGAGTTATGTAGCATTCCATACGCGATCTGTTACTACATCTGATATTGCATTCCCATAAACCACCATTTTCATTGCTGAGGTTATACACTTTCTGATTCCTTACCAAGGCTACATCAACAAATTGTGCATCCAAGTACTGTAAATGAAATTGAGAATATGTCAAGTAATTTTATAAATTCATATAACAAAATAAGTTCAGAAGCAATGAAACTTACCAGTGATGATGAGCGAATATCGTTTTCAGTTAATGTTTTCTTTGTTGAAAAGTAAAATGGATTTTCATCATTGCTTTCCATTGTAGTACTACAACTATCAGTTGATTTGTTGATGTAAGTTATTTCATCACCAGCCAAATCAAATATCCTTACTAGGAATTTGTAATCTCCCATGTAAGTTAGCCTCATTACATGATCATTCTTGATTTCATAGTACTTAACAAACTCTGGAATTCCCTTTCTAATATAACGCATATGCAAGAATCCTCTTGCAATGGTAATTTCGTGGATGTTTCCTACTGAGTCAATCATCTCAAAGTTATCAGACGCAAATGTTGGTCCCCAAAACCGTGAAAATGCATCAGCAAGCATTATAAATTCCTGTAGCATAAATAACTCCTCTTTATGTTTAATATGAAATCATTGTAAACCAGTTACATATGAATAATATTGATGCGATAATGTTACATGTTGTATCGATAATTTGATATTGAAACAGTTGAAGAATCTGGGCAATGGGATTTGTGGTGGGACATCAGTCGGATTTTTCAGAGCAGGGTATTGTATTTTAGTCATGTCTATATCAAAAATCCTTAAGTCAAACACCCTGTTTCCTAAATATTTGACTGCAACATAATAGTTGTCTTTGAACTTGTAAAAACTTGCTATTTCATAACCTCCACAAAAGAAGTTTTTAGGCACTGAACTTTCACCTATGCGGACAACTAACTTATTTCCTCTTGGGTCCACTAAGTAGTTTAGATTGTGTCTAACTTCTTTTGACCAGTAAACAAAGAAATCATGGTCAAATTGAACGTATTCCTGCAATATGTATGAAGTAAAGGAATGAAACATTATGAACGTAGTACAACTGTCTGATGTAATTTTTGCAGATAATAAACCAAGAAAAAAACAATCTTTCCAAATGGGTTCGAGTATATTCCTTTTTCTATAGAAAATGCATATTATAATGGCCGCTCTGCAAAAAATCCCATATATATACACCTTTTGCATTTGCTTTCTGATATCAGTGGTTGAAAACAGATGATACATAATTTAAAGCAAAGAAATCAAAAATTTACCTTTGTTGGATTAAGAACTGAAACCCAGAATGGATGGCAGTACATCATGGCCTTCCGAGAAGATGAAGCCATTGAAAAAAAAATTGAAATGCAGTGCAGAATGATTAGACAATGGAAACCAAAGAACTCGAAGGACATGACATAAATATTAAACTTTAAAAAAAATTACCGTTTGAAATGACGGTTGGTAATGAAATGTCAGTGTAGTTAATACTCTGACCTTTTAATTATTTAGTTTAACTTTTAAAAACCAAGAAAAACTGAGCACTCATTGCATATACTAATTTCATTAAATTGACATGACAATATATGAAATAGATTTATGTAAAAAAAAATCCATTGTTTTCTTTATTTGGTGCCATTTTAATTGACTAATTCCAATAACTACAACATAAAACATGTAAGTTATGTGGTCTGCAATGAAGGGATGATACTTTGCAGAAGCAACAAAAAGAATGAAACTACTACAATGTCTATGAAAATAAAAAGTAATACTAGACAGCCTTGAGGTTTTTTTTTTTCCTTTGAAAATATAATTGTACATTTTACAATATGCATTTATTGTTCAGTTTCTTTGAATAAAATTTTTTAAAATTTATTCTGAGGTTAGTGTTGGATATTGAAAAACACAAGAATGGATGCTGATAAAAAAATATCCAAGATTTCTTGCGCCCAAGCAAGATTGAAGCGAAAAATGATATTGAAAGAAAACAGGATGAATAAGAAATGTGGTAAACAGTTTGATATATTTTCTAAAAGCCAACATGCTAGAACATTGTGTACTCCACTCTCTGATGTTACATATAATTTTTTGGCTGGAGAAGACTTAACAATTCTGGAAGAGTACAATGTCATAAAGATAGACATGTAGTTCCAGATAGTAATGCTTCTCATCGACAAAATCTATTGCTTAGGTTTCAGATGGTTTTTTCAGAGCAGGAAAAAGGCAATCAATGCTCATTGAATAAGAGTAGTACTTGTGAACAATCTTCCTTAACTGCATCTCATTTTCATATGGCTGAAGAAATAAGTCAAGTTAGTAGTAATGCAGATACTGCAGACAATGGCCAAGGTATTAATTAATTTATATACTAGTAAATTTTAATATTCATTAATTCTTACTATTTTATATTATGACAGTTGAACAGAGCGTTAAAATGCGAAAAAGTCAACAACATCGAAAGAAAAAAACATATACAACTTTGGACACTGACTATTCCATACAATTAGATGAAAGATAAGATATCTACTAATTACATCCTTTACTTTACTATATTATTGGTTTTTTATATATGTTTACTAAATAAACAATACACATTCACTTCTTATGCAGATATAGATGACCTAGTATACATGTGCCCCTATTGTAAAGCATACATGTGGTATGAAGAAAGGATAGACAAGCATAAACATTTTGCAATTCCAAAGTTTCATTTGTGTTGTGGAAATGGAAAAGTGCAGTTACCTCTATTGAAGGATGCTCCTACTGTTTTGAAGCAATTATTGTTTGACTCCAACAGTAGAGAAGGAAAAAATTTCCAACAACATATTCGTACATATAATATGATGTTTGCTTTTACATCACCAGGTGCCAAAGTTGATAACAGCTATAACAATGGTCATGGTCCAACCAACCTAAGGATCCAAGGGCAAGCTTGTCATAGAATAGGTAGTTTGCTCCCACCTGCAGGACAAATGCATAAGTTTGCTCAGTTATATATTTATGATACTGAAAATGAAACACACAACAAAATCCAATCGTTAATGTACGTCAAGCTAAAGTTTTTTTATATTACCAATTTGATATTTTGATGCTGTATTAATTAAGATTCTATTCATTTTCAGAAATGACAACAAAATTGATGTAGATATTGTAAAAAAATTGACAAAAATGTTAGATGAATACAATGTTCATGCAAAATCATTTTGAGTTGCTAGAGACCGTTACAGAGAACAACCTTTCCATGACCTTAAATTAAGGCTAATTGCTGATAGGAATAAGGATGGAAAGTTATATAATATACCTAGCGTTTCTGAAGTAGCAGCACTAGTAGTTGGTGACGTTGATAGTGCTTCCCCGAGAGATATCATAATGGAAAATAGAAGTGAAAAATTGGAAAGAATTAACGAAATTCATACGAGCTACCTAGGATTCCAATATCCTTTACTATTCCCATACGGAGAAGATGGTTATAGGCATGATGTTATTCATCGAGTCACAAGTACTTCAAAAAACATGAAAAGAAATCGCTTGACAATAAGGAAATGGTTTTGCTTTCGGATTCAGAGTAGAGAATTAGAAGCACAGACACTACTAAGATCTAGGCGATTGTTCCAACAATTTGTTGTTGATGGATATACTATGCTAGAGTCTGAAAGGTTATCATTCATAAGAAACAACCAATCGAAGCTTAGAGTGGACAAGTACGATAACCTGTTCCAATCAAAATCAACTACCCAAGAAGAAGGATCTACGAAAGGCAAAAGAGTTGTACTACCTTCTACTTTTGTTGGTGGGACACGATTTATGGAACAACTTTATTTTGATGGAATGGCAATTTGCAGTCATGTTGGTTTTCCATATTTGTTTGTTACTTTTACATGCAATCCGAAGTGGCCTTAAATACACAGAATTGTATCACAACAAAATTTAGCTGCATCTGATAGACCAGACTTAATTGCAAGGGTTTTTCGAATCAAATTTGATCATCTTCTAACAGATCTTACGAAGAATCATTTGTTGGGCATGGTCATTGGATGTATATCTTTTTATTCCTATTATTTGATTACCTAAAAATATTTTTGTTCGTTGATATACTAATCGAATGAATTTACAATGCAGACATGTATACTATTGAATTCCAAAAGCGTGGTCTACCTCATGCTCATCTGCTTCTTTTTTTGCACCAGAATGACAAATATCCAACCGCTGATGATATTGATAAAGTTATATCAGCTGAAATTTTGTGCCCAATAGAAAATCCAAAACTACATCAATGTGTGAAGAAATATATGATTCATGGTCCTTGTGGAGTAGTAAATAAATCCCTTCCTTGCATGAAGAATGGTAAATGCTCACGGTTTTTTCCTAAAAAATTTCAGAGTAGTACAACTATTTCAGAAGATGGATTTCCACAATATCGAAGAAGAGATAATGGAGTCTATGTGGTCAAGAATCATGTTTCTTTAGAAAATCGATCTATGGTTCCAATATACTGATGCTGAACGTTTTGTATATAAATGTTTAGTAAAAAGTTTGTTTAAAATCCCATCAATGAAGAAGGTATGAAAGCAAGTTTTGAGGAATAACTTTATTTCATTTCTGTTGTTTAAAGGATTTTAACTTAAATTTTTTCTTTTGATATAGGAAGTTGTATGCGTGACTGTTGCAACGACTGTTAATGTATGGATAATGTTGTATGGCTGTTTGGGTGTGAATGTGTGGCTGTTACAGGAAGAACAATGGCGAGATCTGTCGTTTTCGCCCAAGCGAGCCTGTCTCGCCTAGGCGAGACTCGCAGAAACAGGCCTAGGTTCACACTCGAGCTCTCGCTCAGGCGGAGAGCTCTCGTTTTGAGCGAGGTACTACCTCGCTTAGGCGAGAGGGGCTCGCCTAAGCGAGAACGCGTGAGGGTTTGAGGCATGTCGCTGCAGTTGTGGCCCAGGCGAGGGACCTCACCTTCGGGCGAGTGGTGGCCTCGCTCAAGCGAGGAAGGCTCGCCTAAGCGAGAAAGTGCAGAAGGCTACTGTTCCTGTTTGTCGAGCTCTCGCTTAGGCGAAAAGAGCTCGCCTAAGCGAGAGACCCGCCTGAGCGAGATCTTTCTGCTTGAGCGAGCAGTTGGGCGAGAATGAGTTATGTCCTGTTTATTTCTCTGCTCTTGGATGAATGTCACATGTTTAGTTGGATTACTGTATTAAAGCATGTTTTGAGTGATGTTGCATGTATGGAATGGTTCATGGGCTGAATATGATGAGTTTTGTATGATTTTGGCATGAAATATGAATGAAGGTTGGTTATAAGTGTTGGCATGAGTTTGGTATGCATGACAAGTACACTCTTTGTTGGTGAAACATGATTTGTATGTGGTTATGGCGTAATTCCATGATAGTTTTGTGGTGGTGCCTCATTGGTTAGGGCGTAATTCCATGAAGCTCTAGGTGAGACCTCATGGTGGTGCCTCAGTTGGTCGGGACGTAATTCCATGACCCCTGTTAGTGGGAGTTCATGGTGGTGTCCCATTTCTATAATTTAGTAAGGATTCAAGGTAAGGATTGCATCCTGACACTCTAAAGAGTCAGTTAGTCTCTCATAGAGCGTACTGACTCGAGTGGTGAGAGTAGCAGGAGGCCTGGAACCCATTAAGGGCTAACCTTGTGTGTGGAGGGTCAAACATTGGAACAATTAGCTCGGTAGAGCAGATTGGTAGAGTAGTAAAGACCACCACAAGTACAAGCATCTGCTGAATCCGACTAATTATATGTATCCAGACGAGTCGCGTTTGAGTCTTAGTGTATTGAGTGCAAGTTAGAACATGATTGGTTGACATTTGCATCGTGGACTGCGAAATTGTATGTAATTGTATGATAAACTGTTTTCGATTCTAGCTTACCCTTTTGTTTGTTGCATGTTCTGTTTGTGTGGTTTTCTCTTTTTGCAATGATCATCAATTTATTGATGTGAGCATATGGGAGAAATCCTTGTGGTCAACAGGGGAATGGTGACTCCGCTGTATAGCTCGCCTGGGCTGGATTTCGCTTATTTGGGCTTTCCTTTTAGGGCTATGGCTCATGTATTGACTTGTCTTTTAAATCTTAATTTGATTACTATTAAACTTTGTACCCTGTCTTGTATTGGCATCGTGGTAAGCCTCAGGATTCCATTTTAAGTACCTTGGGTATCTTTAAGGAGTGATTTCATACTCCTCATCTTGGCTCCTTATATTATTCTGTGTAATATTCCATTTACTATGTTATTATTTAAATCGGGTGTTACATTCATCAATTTTGTTCAATTGGATCTTTTTTTGCTAACACCGTTTAAATCATTAACGGCCATGAACATTGACTGCCATATGTCACTTCGTAGTTTTTTTTTTTAATGTCCACGTGTCAACCCAATAGCGTGCCATATGTCAAAGTCAATGTTATAAATTCAATTTGGTCCCTATATTTGTTATTTTTGTTCAATTTAGTCCCAATTTTGTTTAAAATTGACCAATTTTGTCTCTATCGAAGATGTGACCAAATTTAATTTTTATATCAAAGTTATAATGATGTGAATTTTAGTATATTATATAAAAATATTTAATAAAAATGTGAATTTTAATATAAAAATTAAATTTGGTTTCAATTTGGAGAGGGACCAAATTGGTTCATGTTAACAAAAATTGGGACTAAATTGAACAAAAATAACAAATATAGGGACCAAATTGAATATAAAACATTGACTTTGACATGTGGCACGTTGTTGGGTTGACACGTGGACATTTTTAAAAAATTCAAAAAAAAAATTCAAAAAAATTCAAAAAAATCAAAAAAATCAAAAAAACCACGAAGTGACACGTGGCAATCACTATTCATGGTCGTTAATGATTTAAACGGTGTTAGCAAAAAAGGACCCAATTGAACAAAATTGACAAAAATTCGGACCTATTTGAACACAACCAAAATTATGACTTATTTGACAAAATTTGACGAAAATTGAGATCAAAAAGGTATTTTAACCTATAATTTTTGTAATGTTAGAAGGTCCCGATTGACCCATGTTTTGGTGTGGCCTCCATCCTTGATTAAAATTTCCTTAATGGCCATGATTACTCATATAGCTAACTTCCTCCTAAGATGTTCTTTGTATGGCACATTGTCCAATAGAATGGATTTCCCCATATAATTCACAGCCTTGCCCTAGTTGATATTGAGCTAGAGACGCATTTTGGTTCTTGAGGAAGTTGAGAAAGTTTCTTCATGAGAGTTTCAAGTTATTGGGTCATGATTTTGTTTTGAGCTAGCAAGGCATCTTGGGATTGAAGCTCTAAGACACCTTTCTTTTGCAAATGGGTTCTCTCATTATAAGTGTCATTGTCACTAGCTGTCATGTTCTCTACTAACTCGTAGGCTTCCTCCGATGTCTTCCACTTGATATTTCCTCCAGCTGAAGCATCCAACATAAGCTTCTTAAGGTTCATTGTTAAACAAAATGGGGTTCATGTTGACCCCAAGAAAGTCAAGGCCATCCAAGAATGACCTACTCCTAAAAATATTGGAGAGTTAGGAGCTTCCATGGATTGACAAGTTTTTATAGGAGATTTGTTCCTAACTTCTCTACTTTGGCTTCACCCCTTAATGAGTTAGTCAAGAAATATATGTCATTTGATTAGGGTAAAAAATAAGAGTCTGCTTTTTAGCAACTCAAAGAAAAACTCATTAATGCACCCATTCTACCCTCACCAGACTTTTCAAAAACTTTTGAACTAGAATGTGATGCATCGGGTGTAGGTGTAGGTGTTGTGTTGTTGCAAAGAGGTCACTCAATTGCTTACTTCAATGAAAAACTTAATGGTTTCTCCCTCAATTATCCCACCTATAATAAAGATTTATATGTTGTAGGTGTTGGGAACAATATCTATTGTCCAAGGAGTTTGTCATTTATGGTAACCATGAGTCGCTTAAATACTTGAAGGGTCAACACAAGCTTAATAAGAGACATGCTAAATGGATGGAATTCTTGGAACAATTTTCTTATGTGATAAAAAACAAGAAAGGCAAAAGAAATGTGGTGGGTGATACTTTGTTTATAAGGCATACCTTTTTTTCAAAATTGGGAGCCAAAATTCTTTGATTTAATCACATTCCAAAAATATATGCTAAAGATTTTGAGTTTTCATCCACCTATGTTGAAGTCTTGAAAGAGATCAAGGGGATTTCTATGTGAATGATGGGTAATTTTTTAAAGAAGGAAAAATTTGTATTCCCCAAGGTTTACAAAGAAAGTTCCTATTTCAAGAAACACATGAAGGGGGATTAATGGGTCGCTTTAGGGTAGAAAAAACCTTAGGTCTAATAAAAGAAAACTTCTTTTGGCCCCATATGAGTAAAAATTTTCAAAGTCATAGATGTATCTCTTGTTTACAATCAAAATGTATAACAATACCTCATGGACTTTATATCCCCTTGCTTGTTGCTTTAGCCCCTTAGGAGGATATCAATATGAATTCTTTTCCTAGGACTCCTAATAACCCAAATGGGAGGTGATTCCATTTTTGTGGTGGTTGATCATTTTAGCAAATTGGCACATTTTATACCCTACCACAAAGTTGATGATGCTAGCAACATTGCTAGGTTGTTCTTTAGAGATGTAGTAAAGCTTCATGCTATACCACGCATCATAGTATCTAATAGAGTCAATGATGAGTTCATATTTATGCCCTAATTTAATGTTTAATTCTGGATTTTTTAAGAATTTTGTTCTTAAAAGATTGATTTAATTTGGATTTCTTATAATTGGGTTTATTGAGCATGAGATCCAAAAACATGTTAAAAATAGCGTTTTAGTTGCATAAATGTTCTTTAGATATTTTGAGGTGTGTTAATGCAGTTGCAACTAAGTTGAGCTCATAGAGGTGTGGAAATAAATTGATTAAAGTTTCATGACGCCTTAAAGATAAATCCGAGAATAGAAAATTATCAAAATCACAAAAATTCAAGCCAAGCATTACATGAAGAAGCAAGAAAAGCTTGAAAACCTGAAGAAGTTTGGCTAAGCTAAGAAGAGGGAACAAGCGACAAAAAATTGGACCTTGCGGTTTTCTCTATCTTTTTTAGGAAAGGGACTTTGAAAATTCATAAATATTTATGATAAAAGATAATTTAGGGAAAATATGTCTTTAGATATTTTATTTGATATTTTTAAATAATTATCTTATTTAATTATATCATAAAATATCAAAAGATAATAACTACCACATCTTCTTAAATATGGCAAGATCTTCTTAAATCTTTTTAGATCTCCACAACAAACAAATATTTCTTGAAGATATTGGATTATTTAAAAGATAATTGGAAAAGATTGCAAATGGCTCATTTGAAAAATTAATGCAAATATTAGTTGGTGACAATTTATCATATATCTTTAAGTAATTAATTTATTTAATTATATCATAAATTGTCAACTAACTATATTTGTCAAATATTTTTAAATTGGCTATATCTCTCCAAATATTTTTAGATATTCATAACAATTATAAAGATAAATGATATTTATGAGATATTTGAGAGATTTTAACAACAGAAAAGCCTAGTCCAAGTCATATATAAAGAGACCAAGGGGAAGCAGAAAAAACAAGCTCGGAACTTTGGAGTTTAGGATCCCTTTACAGAGGCCTAATTTCGTTCTCTCTCCATTCTTCTCCTATTTTTATTTTATTTTGATTTCATGGAGTGAAGTTTCAAGGGTTGGTTCCACTGTAATTTCATTATGGATTCTAAAGTTAGAATGCAATAATTGGTTTGTTCATGTGATTGTTGTTTTGATTTATAACTTTCTATGTCTTTTGTATCTGAATCAAGTAAAGTTAATGATTTTTAATTTTAGCAAGTTAGCACGGTGTTAAATCTACATAACATATCAATCACATGAATTCAAGGATTTCTAATTTTAATTGAAAATGTACTTTGATTAAATTTAGAAACTTTCATGTGATTAAATGGGTTTTTGCCAATGATTGAGGATACACTTTGATTAAAGCTGAAAACTTTAACAAGAATTAATCAAGAATGTAATTTGGTTAATTAACTTTTTACTTGATATTAGAGGTAAAAGAAAATATATGATTAGGCGTAGTAATACTTAATTGAGAATGTACTTTGGTTAAATTTACTATGATTAATCTACAAAGTTCTTACTTTTAATTGAGAATGTACTCTAGTTAATAGAGAGAACGCCAACAAATTAATTGAGCAATAATTTTTCGATAACCGATGATGGATCTATTTTGAAAAAGCAATGGAATCAATCTATTTTCTTTACCATTTTTTTTAATATATTTTTATCTTTATCTTCTTCTATTATTTTTCCCAATATTATTTAACTAACCCCTTTTGTATAATTTTTATAAGAACTAATTTGTCAAAAATCAATTTCGTGTTTGTTAGGAGGCGACTTAGGGTTGACTATACCCATACTAATCTCTTGACTACTTTCTTAACAGAAAAGTAGTAAAGCTTCATGGTATATCCCGCACCATAATACCTGATAGAATCACCCAAATTGATGGAAAGACAAAAGTTATCAATAAATTTATCTATACTATGCTAAGGGCAATTTTGAAAGGAAACCACAAATTTTGGGATGAATATTTTTCCCATATTGAATTTGCTTACAATAGAGTAGTTCATAGGATTACTAAGGTATCTCATTTTGAGTCTATTTATGTATTTAATCCTCTCACTAGGTGGATTAACTACCACTTCCCACATCTTTTGAATTTGTTCATAAAGAACGGGTAGCAAAATCTAATTTTATAAACAAAATGAATGAAAGGGTTAAAAGACAAATTGAGCAACAAATTTAGAGGTATGAAAATACAATAATAAGGGGAGGAGAGAAGTTATATTTGTAGAAGGGGATTAGGTTTGGCTTCATCTAAGCAAAGATAGGTTTTCTAAGAAAATAAAATCCAAACTTAGTCCCCGGGGAGATGGTCCCTTTAAAGTTCTTAAGAGAGTGAACCATAATGCTTATAGGCTAGAGCTGCCTAGGGAATATGAAGTTCATACCACCTTTAGTGTCACTAACTTAATTCCTTTTATAGGTGCAACTAATGATGAGGCAAACACTTCAGATTTGAGGTTAAATCCTCCTCAAGAAGGAGGGGATGATGAGATACATCTAGCCAAGGGGCAAACCACCAAAGTTATTCCTAGGAGGATACAAGAAGAATGGGCCTCCTTTGAGCATATCAGGCATAAGTTAAGGTTCATCTAGGCTAAGGAGGATGTGAAGACCTAACCTAGAACTCTGTAATTGTAAATATTAGGTTAGGATTTAATTTTGGGCTTTGTATTATGGTCTAGTAGTATAGGATTTTCTTTAGGCCATGTATTGGGCCTTGGAGGGTTTATGGGCCTTAGAAGTATTTTGGACCAAGAAGAGTTAGGTTGGACCTTGGAGTGGTGCTCATATCATCTAGGGTTTTAACCCTAATTTGCGCCAAACTTGGTGGACAAGCTTTTCCAAGTAGCAATTACAAGCATGGTGCATGTGAATTTCTTAGGTGGCAAGTAACACCTTGCACATGCTCTCTTTTTTGCTCCAATTACAACATTTTAGGCCATTTTCCCCTCCCTTTTTCTAGACAACCTAGCTCTCCTTTTCTCCTATAAATAGAGAGCTCTAGGTCTTGTAAACTCATTCATGAAATTAGTAGAGTTATGTTGTTGAAATGCATCCACATTACTCTATCTTTGTGAATTAACTTAGGCTAGAGCTCCCCTTAGTGGTTTCCTTGAGTGTTGGCATAACCTCACTTGAGAGCACCTTTCCCTCACCATAGTTGAACCATTTCCTCTCATTTCTCTCTTGCTTCCGTGCATCATCACTCCATGGAGTTCTCCCTCACTTGCTTATGGACTTCAAGCTTGAAGATGGACTCATCAAGAATAAACCACATTTACATATTTTATATCTTACCACTATTGTGCACCATATAATATTGATTAGAGACCATATAATATCACAAACATAGTGTACCAAATATTTCTTTATACCAATAAAATAATTTTCGTAATAATAATATCAAAATCATAATAGTTTTAGAATAAAAGTTAGAATCACAATTATGCAACAGATAATTGTGAAAGAAAAAAAAATCACAAAATTATTTAACTCCTCTTACTTGGATTGTTATTCCCATCCCGTTTTGACTCAACTCGACCTTCAACTGGACTAACTCAACTTAACATTCGACTAAGCTAACTCATCTTAACCTTTGGTCAATAATCTCTTTACAACCTTCAGTTGAGCTGACATTGTTCAACCTTCGAACCAAGTCAACTCAACCCAACCCTAAGTCCGTATCGACTTGGGTCGATCTTCGGGTCGAGTTGACTCAACTTGACCTTTGGCTTGAGCCGACTTATCTTGATCTTTAGTCTAGGCCGACTTAGTTGGACCTCCAGCTCTGACAAACTTAGTTTTTCAGCTTGGCTCAATTCTTCGGCCTGATTGACTTGGCTCGACCCTAAGCCAAAGTTGTTTGGACTCAATTTTCAACCTGAACCATCTCACCTCGATCTTCAACCCATGTTGTCTTGGGCCGATCTTTGACTCAGATTGAATATTTTGACTTTCTTTACTCTTTTGTCCCCATGGACTTTTCTTATATTACCCTTTTAGTTTTGTGGATTCTTTTGACTGTCACCCATGTGACCAAAGGCCAAACCCTATATTCATTACACATGATACACATATTCATACTAAAAAAAGATAAAATTGGTAAATATTACTTTATTATTTAAATTTAATTTTATCCACATTTTAATATTTTTGTAAACTTTAATTTTAAAAATTTTAAAATACATATTTTTAAAATGAAATTTTATCTTAAAAGAGAAATTCAATTATTTTATCAATAAAAAATGAAATGTAAGATATTTTAATTATTTTATCCAAACAAAATATTTAAAAAATAAAAAAATTTAATTACAAATAATTTTAATATTATATACTTCAATTTCTTTAAATTGTTGAAATTCCCGTCTAAACACAAAAGTTAACTTCGTTTCGTTTCACATGGTTTAACCTATATGTTTTATGTGAACAGACTGTGTTTTTCTTTTTCTTTAAAAACATAATTGAAGCATTTCATTTGTCAAAAGCTACTAAACATTCATAATTAATAGGAAAAAAATTCTTAACTCTTATAGTTAAAACAATTAATATATTTCAGGAATAAATAAATAATATTTTCTTAAGAATATTGGTATTGAGTTACCATATCACTTAATCTTTAAATAAGGTAGCGTGTTTTTCAATCTTAGATGATTATTTATCTATTTTATTTTTTATTTCATGTTTTTTCTTATTCTTTGTGTGGACCAAGAGTCACTTCTAACCATGACTTTGATTGCTTGATTTGGTTACTATTAGATCTTCACAAACTCAAGGATTTCTATCAAGTAAACTTTTACTACAACGTTTGATTCTTTCAAGTCACCAATTAAGCACTATTAACAAATTTCTTTCTTAAGTATGTGTAATCAGCACCGATAACATTTAGGAATTGCAGGTTATTGTATTCTCATCCAAACCTTCGACTTATTTGGATAATCTTAAGAAGAAACCATTTACTAATCGGTTCATGTCCTCATGAAAGTAGACAAGCGAGTCGATTGCATATTATATTGTTACCTTTTTTTTTTTATTAACTTTGAATTTAATGTGGATGTGATAAGTTAATAAGACGCCAAATTACACTTATATCAAGTTTAAATTTTTTTTTGGTCTGTGTTCTATTAAATTTTTTGTAGTTAATTTTTTGTAAACAAGATTATAAAATTTAATAATATAAAATATAGATAGATGTAATTGTAGATTAACTGACATTTTTTTATTACTTCGCTTTAAAATTATAAAATAATAGTTTTCCATTTTAAGTTCAAAAAACATCAAAACGAAAAATATATTTTTGTGATACATAAATATTTTTCAAGAATTATTAGATACATAAATATTTTTGTGAAAGTCACATAAATGAAATCACACATTCTAAAGATTAACAAGTTTTTAACCTATGCAAATGCACAAAATATATATATATATATATATATATATATATATATATATATATATATATATATATATATATATAAAAGAACGTTGAAAAAGACAAATTTAAAGAGACATAGGTTAAATCTATAATGACATACAAATATTTTCTTTTTACTATCTTTTATTCCTATAATATTTTGCGTTTGATAGGACCTAAATTGCTAATAAGAAAACCAAAAATAAGACAACTCCAAATTATTATTATTTTTAATTTAAAATCAAACAATTAAAATCTAAGGATAAAAACGAAAGAGAGAGCAGATGTACCATTGTCTATATGCGAAGGTATTCTTACGTGGCGGCTGCTAGCCAGCTTTCATCTTATCCACTACCAACATCTGGACCCCATTTCGCGAGCAACTTCCAACACCCATCAAATTTAATAAAATGTTTCAAGAATAATCTAACCACGGTAATTTTCACAAGCACATCCCATAAATTTAATAAACCCAAATCATCTAGAAAAATAAAATCTTCATTATATAAAAAGAAACTTCACATTTTATGCGCATCCATGCATCCCAATCTTCTTGGTTCCAACTTTTGTAATAACTTTTCTCTTTCTTCCTCAACCACACCAGACACACTTTCATGCTATCTACCTTTTCCACCTCTTCTAGCGATTACTTTCACCTTTTCCACTGCTATCTACTTCTTTAACTTTCTTCACCTCCACTATCCCTTAAAGCAATGCACAACTTATCACACAACTTATATTATCTGAATATTTTCTGTTTTATAACCCAAAATTACAACAGATTCGTTACAACACATTAACTGAAAACCGAAAGTGTTACAAAAAAAAAAAAACCTAGTCTAACATTGTAACATCGTTCGTGATTTGAGGAAACATTTTCTGGAGATTTTCGGAGGATTTAAAATTTAGTTTTGCTTCCTGTTGCTAATCTTAATAAAACTGCAACAACCTCTTTAAATATGCTTGTCCAAGATAAAATTTGCCATAGAAGGGCCACAATCGTTTGGAAAAGCTTGATAAACCTTGAAGGAAGAAATTACACTCATCGAAAAATGTACGCAAGTACTCACAAGATTTCCTCTACAACAATCGGCATTAATAAACTTTCAACTTCAAAATAGAAGTATAAATTTCAGGAATTTTAAAAACCGGTTTTGTGCTTCAAGAACCAAGAAATATATCGATCAACATGATTTTGCTCTAAATGATTAGGATTTATTTTCGAGAGGGAAATTTCGATCAAAATATTCGCCGAGAGCCTGAATCACCAACGTGCCAGCACTCTGCTCAATTAGCCACTACCCATTGCATATGCTGAAGGGCACGCATCAAAAAATTCAGAATTCGACAATAACCTAGATCAGAACCTACCCATTTCGAGCCCAACCTTGAAATTGTTAAAATATTTTATTAAACCATGCAGAATTATGAACAAACACTGTATGACAAAGCCTAAGAGCCAACTGGAGAAGCCATGACATTGGTGTGACTACACCAGGTGGTGCAAAGAAAGGAAACTAAAACACCAAGAGGACTTCCAAGAACATACTTCACACAATCATCTGGTGAAGAGAATTTGCAGCAGCTCTAAGATCATCATATCCAATGCTTACCTAACCAGAAAAAGAAAAAAAAAAGGATGGCAAGAGAGGGGGAAAGGAGAAAACGGGGCAGGGGACGGAGAAAAGAGTGCAAAACAAGGGGGAAATTTAGTTGTGATCAACCGAGACTAAAAAACCCTACTCCTAAAAAGGAGAAAAAACCCAGAATTTCTTTAGCACCTTTTAGGAACAAACTCTAATTTTTCAAAATCATAAGTCGTAACCATACCAAGTCAACTGGATAAATGTGTTCCACAAAATATTTTCTCAGAAAAAATTTAAAAGTTGTACCACTACTCAGCAACAAGCTCATATTTTTCAAAACCAGAATTGAAGTTGTAACACCAAATCAAAATCAAATCAAGCAAACTCAACACAAAAAAAAAAAAACTAAACACAATCATTAAGATGACACTGAAAGCCACTCAATTTACAAATAATTGTAAAATTAATAAAAAGAAAAAGCATCATCGTGCACAGGGCAACATAAAGAACTAAGTAAACACCACGGACAAGACTGACAATTAAATCGAAGATGCTACACAAAATGAACCACCCAATAGTTTCACGAAGAATTACCTGTTGAAATCATTTGCATTTCAGCATTTACTTAAGTAAAAACTGTAACTCAGCCAATTCTCAAACGCAACATGGTGAAACTCATTGCAGCAACATCCAGGTTCAGTTGACCTTTAATAGAAGCTTTACCTAACCATGACAATTTCTTGGGGGGGAAATAAAAAAGAAAGAAAACAAAAGGAAAATGGGGAAAAATGTAGGAAAATATAAGCCACCAGATGATGGTAAAAAAATTGAAAAACAATACGTAGAGTAAATGCATTCATATAAAATACTAAAGTTAACAAGCCTCCCATATTGCTCTCAACTTGCTAGAAGAAAAACAAGTATGCTCTAAACCATAGAGCATCAGAATCTGGCTGCATACCTTCATTTACACAAGAGAAAAATCAACCCAGCATAATTGTATCTCAAAGCTCCAACAGATTTCAATGAGAATAACCTGCATTTGTTTTGGATATAACATGCCCACCATACCACAAAACATGAGTAAACAAAACGGAGCCAAAGGTTGGCCACATCAAATAACGATGCTCGCAACTAAACAAGATCATACCACAAAAATTGGTCATACCAGCTACTGGAATATAAATATAACCGATGAGGAGACAAACTAAAAGATTTCAGTAGTTTCAATTTAACACATTATTGCGATCATTAGCCAAACAAGTTTTAGATGCACATAATCGGACACTGGTTTAAAAGGGTTTCTCCCTCTACACTATCTTCGAAGAACTAGTAACCAAAAATATTAAGACACCATCAAATTTTTAAAAAAATATCAAAGCCAGACATAGCAAAAATTACCTTTAATAAAAAGAATATTATACTTAAAATAACATTCCAACATACATCAATCAAGCAGTATGCACTGTTGATCATGACTATAACAGGAAACTTCTTGAAACCTTAAACCACACCAACAGCTGTGGGATTCTACACCTGATCTTTTCCAATCAGACCTGCAAAAAAGAAATAAACAACCGAAGATGTTCATAAGCCAACAGAGAATAATCTGGGGACCAATCAAATAGTGGAGGCATCATCCTAAGAATCGCAACCCTCCCAAGAAACTGTAAATTCCTCGGAAAGATCTTGCTCAGTAAATCTTCAACATAGAAAGTCATGATCCTTGCAATTATACTATAGTGACAAGTAACAATAGCAGTCTTGGTTGGGTGGCACCGCTTCCTGATCAGCTTTGTAAGTAGTGAGCTTCAATTATCCTTGCTCCTTAGATACTTCTCATTCAAGACCAAATAACAGAAATCTGTACCAATAGCTATATTGTTAGCACTATCAGAAAGCCAGGTAGAATTTGGATTATCATTTGGAACCAATAACCCTGCAACACAGAAAGTACTGAGTATTAAAAAACAGGCAATGACAATGTATAATCACTTCTTTTCCTGTATGTAAGGTCATTAGTCATTACCAATCCATGTTTGCTTAATATTTTACATTTCCCACTTCTTCCACGCATATCCATCCTGCATCAAAAGAGTTCTCAGATTTTTAACCCTAACTGAACGAAATTAACAACTTTTGACAACAAGACTTCCTGTACCTGGGTTATCATCAGCTTCATTTGACCCTTCTAACCTGTAGTTACCATTCACTGATGTCAGCATCCCAGTATCATTAAGCATGATTGAGTCCTTGACATCTCCAGAAAGTTTTGAGTTTTCTTCACAGGTAGCATCGTCTCCATCATTCAAATTATGCTTAACTTCCGCAGATCCAGAATCAGACTGTGATTTCTCCTTTGAATCATAATCCTCGAAATTTCCTTGGAAGGACCCACTCCCATCAAATTGTTCTGATTTTGATTTAGGTGGGGTTTTCTTTTGATGATCTGATTTTTCATCTCTATTTGCATATTTATCACTGGAGTGATGCTTGACTTCAGGGAACTTTGAACTGGACTGTTTCAGTTCAAAATTTCTCTCATCCAAATTAATATGGGGTGAAGTGCCTCTTTTGTCCAGCTCACCTTCTAATGATATTGACCTTGAACGCCTTCTATCTCGATGTTTTGATTTCTTATCTCTACTTTCACCAGATTTATCTTTAGAGCGATGCTTCCCTTCAACAGATTTTGACCTGCCCCTTCTAGAATCCCGTTGTTTTGACTTTTCTTTTTTGCTTTCATCCACCCTGACATCAGACTGATCCCTATTTTCTGTAGATCTTGACCTAGAGTGCCTTTTATCATTATGCCTTGATCTTCTATATCTGTTTTGATCCAATCTCTCAGGTGAATCATGCTTATCATCCACAGATTTAGACCTTGAGCGTTTTTTGTATCTGGATCTACTTTCATCCACTTTTCTTGGCGATGACCGGCTCCTTCTGTGAGGCTTTTCATCCACAGACACTGACCTGGATCGCCTTCTCTCTTTATGTTTAGATTTTCCATGCAAGATTTCTTCATTTTTGCTATAGTGAAGCCTATTATCGTCTGATGATCTTGACCTTGAGCGCCTTCTGTTTCTTAATTTCTTTTCATCAGTCTTTGGAGAAGACCTACCTCTGTGACGGCTTGGAGAGCCTGAATCAGCACGTGACTGTTTCCTTGCTCTATGAGGTGAAGTTTCTCTATGACGTTTTGGAGAAACAGATGATTTACGTGTATGAGGACTAACACTCCTACTTTTGTTCCTTCTAGAAGCAGATAAACGATAATCAAGTGATCTATCCAAATCTCGTTTTCTGTATCTATCACTATGTTCCCTAATATCTCTATAGCGCCTTTCCCTTTCATAGCTCGAGTAATGATGGGACCTCAATGGTGACCGAGAACGATGATCCCTAGAATGACGAACAGGTGAATAAGAGCGAGATCTCCTCCTTCTCCGGTAATTGATAGGAGATCTTGATTTTGAACGAGATCTTCCACGAGGTGGAGAGGGAGATCTGCCAAAGGAAATTAAATCTTAGATTAGACAGAAAACTTTGTAAAGAGCATAATGTGACAACGACATGCATAAATTAAAAAATATAAATAACAAGACTTTTCACCACAATTTAATTAAATTTAAAAATGAATCCATTATCAATGACAATGATAGACTTGAAAATTGCCCGGCCGTCAACAACATATTTCTAAATGCAATTAGTTTTTCTTCTGCCCAATTTTTACTTTATATTTAGCATCTACATGCACATACATAACCCTACCATATCCAGCAAGCAATAAAGAAACCTCATTTGGATCAAATATCAAGGACAGCTTATTGGTAGGAGGGTATCTTGTCAATAATCAAATCAAAAGCTCAACAACGTATATCAGTTGAAATTCATATCCAACTGCACATAACTTCTCTAATGAAAAAACTCCCTTTCACAAAAAGGGATGTGGTTCATAAAATTCTTATTTAGCTCAATAATTGGATGTAGGGAAACTAAATTCTTATTTAGTTCAATAATTGGATGTGGTTCATAAAAAGAACTATGCCTTATTTGTCAAAAACCTTATGTTCAATCAAGGTCTGATTAACTAAAACGTGTATTGTGTAGCTAAAAAAGTACTCATATAGACTATAGATATTTCAAGTGTGTTCTAACAATGACATAATACTAGATATATACTATTGGACCAGCACAGGACCATCATGGGGGTCCTACAGGAGCGGCATTTGGCGGGTTCCAATTAGGATAGTTGATAAATGACACATCAGTTGCAAGTTGTTGCAAATGTTTTCTAAAAATACTATATCTTCCATAATCCTGGACATAATAACATATACAGAAACAATTGTCCCAGTTTTGCCAAAATTTTACACCATTAATTCAAACTAAATGAGTTCATGATTCCTACTTCCAATATATATAGGAAATACTAGTACTTCCCTGAATAAAAATAAATCAAAGAACTCAAAGAAATAAAAGTTTTGAAATACGATCAAGACAAAAAGCATATGTTATCCTCAAAATAATTCACTGAAGTAAACAAACCTGGATTTTTGCTTCGCCTCTTTTGCTTCACTTTCAAGTCCATCAGGATTCAATTTCTTACTTATTTCTGCGGCTCGGGCTGCAGCTAGCTCTGTGGCAGATTTCATGGTTGCAGCTCGATTAGCAGCCTGCTGGGCAGTCATGGTTTGTTGCATCAACAATGCTTGCTGGAATTGCATCTGTTGCATTGCAACAGCTTGCTGCATCATCAGAGGAAGAGATGATGAAGCAAGTGAAGAATTCACAGCCGATGGCTTTTGTGGAAGTGATTTCGCCATTTCAACATTCAAAGGGCGGCCCCCAACATCTATATTGTTTAACGCCAGAGCAGCAGTTGCCTCTTCAGGCTTTGAGTATTCTATATAAGCAAAATGCTTTGAATCAGTGATCGTACATTCAACAACAGTGCCACAGAATGCAAAGAGTTGCTTTAGCTGTTCCACAGTGAGAAGAGGGCTAAGATTGCTAACTTGAAGGGTTTTCTTCAATGCATCATCTTTACTAGACTTTTCAGGAGAACCTGATTGTGGTAACAAATACAATTATAAGAAAAAACTAGGAAATAGTAAAAACACAATTGGGAAAAAATATCACAGTTGAAATGAAAAAAATCAAGGAGACATCTTTCATCTAGTGAAATGAAAAAATACAACCAACAGAAAACAAAATTGGCATGTCAACAGCATACCAGAAGAATCTTTCGCAGACTGAGCTTGCACCTGAGCTGCATGCGCTTGAAGGGCTTGGGCAGCAACTATTGCCTGAGCTGCAGCCATTGCAGCAGCAGAAGGTGCCATAGGAGCTTGGCTAAGTGTTCCCATTGAGGTTGTCGCAGCTAAGGCAGTCATAAGCAAATTATGAGGTGGGTGATTCAACTTACAATCTACTTTTGCACAACGCCCATTAAGGTAATCTCGACAAACTTCCCCAAGTGAGGCCCCAATGCCAGGCAAAATAGCACCCCCAGAAGCTCCAGCAACAACCCCTGGAATCATTCCCAACAATCCAGGGAATGCCCCTGAAACTGACCCAGAGTAATTTGGCATGTTGGGCATAGTTTGATTAACCAGGTTTGGAAATGTAGATGCAGGAGCTAAACCCAGCAGCCCTCCGCTACCATTACCTAACCACAAAAATCAAAGCATTGAAAATTGACCACAATGAGGATCACTAAACCAAGAAGCATATGCGCAGCAACAATGTTATCTTCAAGTTTTGTTTAAATAAAAAAAAAATGTAATATTGTACACAGAGCATAACACAATTTCAACAGTGGAAGAGAAGCTTAGCAACAGGTTCAATATTTCTCTCTTTCCTTTCTGTGACTACCCAAAACTCCACCTACGCATAAACAGTCCGAAGCCAAGGCAAAGTAAGAGGGTTGCATTAAGCCTTTGCCAGACAAAGTAAAACCCATTAATATACTGAACATGAATTACTCAAACAACACCCATTTAACTGATCAAATGATATAATAATGTGATCCATGTAGCAAACTTCCACTGGGGGAATAAGACTTTTGTTGTTTGTTTATTAGTACCCATTATACCAGACAAACCAATACAACACGTGATATAAAAACCATTCAAGTGGAATTGCTAACCAAACAATAGAACAACTCAAAAGAACCACATCAGAGCAACATATACATTATATTGAAAAAGGGAAAGTAGTACCTGCTGCACTGAAAAACACAGGAAAGGGACTCCCCATGATAGGCCTCCCGTTACACTCAACACTGACCATATAATTCCCTCGCTTGGGCACCACATATGTCACAGTGTAAGTTCCATCGCCCATATCCTTCACCATTCCTTCTTGCTCAGACCCTCCAACACCCAACCCAGGCGTCACCCTCACCTTGATTTGCGCACCCCCGTTGGAAACCTTCCTCTCATCGCCGTCCTTAGCAACCACCACAAACGATGACGGAGCGCACGCCGTTCCCCCGGCGATCCCGGTCCCCGCGGCAGTGCACTTGGAGGGATCGACGGGTCCAATTGGCTTATGAGCCAGGTCCTCGTACTCCTCCGACTCGCTGTCCGATTGAACGACACCCCCAACCTTCTCGCGATTCTTCTCCAAACCCTTGAACGTGGCCTCGAACGCCGCCTTCGCCGCCGCGGCCTTCTCCGCCTCGCTCTTCAGCTTCGCCTCCTCCGCTTGCTTCATCCAAATCGGTTTCGCCGCGCTCGAACCCCGATCCCCCATCAAACCTACCTTAAACACCAATCGCCAATAAATAATACCAAAACCTAATTTTGGGGAAGGGGATTTTCGGTAAATTTATTTTAATTCGGAAAAATACGAAATATCGAACACGACACGAGGAAACCCTAGAGTAAAAAATAAAAATATGAATAATGATAATGTGTGGAATTTGAAAGATTGAACAAAGAGAAAAAGAAAAGGCGTGGAAATGAATGGAAATTATTGTCAGGGTTTGACGGAAGATGGAGGGTAAATTGGGAAAAGAGATAAAATGGGAGAAGGTGTACCTTTTTCTGTTCGTTGTGACGGCTAGGTTTGGTATTGGAGCTTCGGGGGCTAAGTCTGAGCGAAGAAGATTGAGTTAGTCACAGGCTGACATATATATAAGCGAACATGCTACAAATAAATAATATAACTATGATAAAAAAAATTATATCATCCAACTTTAAAAAAAAACATTAATATTACAATTTTCATTGTTTTTGTAATAACAATCATTTCACAAATCATCATGTTAATAAAAAAATTGGTTGGCTCTGTATTCAGTGTTACTTATGCATACTAAGGGGGTATGCATTATTTTTAACATATTATTAGAAGATTTTTTAATAAAATATTTGTAACGTTTCGTTAAGACTTTTAAATTTAAATAATATACAAAAGTATTGTTATTTAATTTAGGTTAGTGAGATTTTGTTTTAGAAATAAACAAAATATAATTGTATTACAACTTTCCATAAGTACTATTACATTTAAAACATAGATAAGGTGACTTACTAAATTCTGTCATAATTTATTTTCTCTTATATTGTTTCTTTTTTAATTCCTTAAATAACACTGTAAATATTGTTTGCAATCATAACACATCTTATTATAGACAATGATACTTTAATCCACTTTTTTTAACCCACTTTTAATCTATTACTTCAATTAACATTAGATCATCACATCACATTATTAAAAAGAATCAAAATAGATGATTAAAGTACTGAGTTAAAAATAGGTCAAAAAAGATGGATTAAAATATCATTTTCCTTTTATTATTCATATCAGAACTCGGTGTTTGAGAAGCTAAACTTTAATCATAATTTGTATGTTAAAGTGGAAATTCGGGTACAAATCACATTCCGTTTTGAATCATTAAAATATAAATAAATGTAATAATTTTAACAAAAAAGTAATATTTTTGAACTAAGATATTGAATATTAAAAAATGTATTTAGAAAATGAAGAAAAGTTAGAAACAAATAAATTTGGTATTTAGAATGAAAAAATACAAATATAATTAAAATATTTATTAACCAATAAAAATAATTTTATATTTCTCAAATTAATCAAAAAATCGACTAAATAATAAGTTAATTTTTTTTGTATTATGTAATTTTGTATTTCATAAATTAATAAAAATTTATTAAATAATTAAGTTAATTTTTTTTATTCTGCAATTATATTTATATATGGAAATGTGGATAAAATTTGTGTTTAATAAATATGATGGAAGATATTAAAATATTAATTTATATATTTTGGAAAAACTTATAAATATAAAAAAAACATTAATAATGATTTTTTTTATAATTTTATCTTTAATTTGAATTAACAATCTTAATAATGATTTTAATATAATTAAATACAAAAATAAATTGAAGAAGTAAAAATTAAATTTGGATTTGAATTAAAATTGTGTATAAGTGAATTATTTATTGATTTTGTATTTTATGTTAATGACATAACATGATAGAATGTTGAGTCTAGACACTCAAGTGTGCTAAAAATATAAAGGTATTTAATAATTGAACTTCATTTTATAAAACAAATCACATTTTTTTCTAAATACATATTTTTAGTTCTTTCAACCTTATTTCTTATTTCTAACTTCAATCTTTATTTGAATGTAAAATATTAGAGACTACAGGATTGCTCTTGGTAAAAAGCTCTACAAAACTCACTCCCTGATTATAAAGTTAAATAGAGTAAGATCTTGTTTAATTCCTTTATAGGTATTGAGTCACATGTAGTAGTGCATGTGATTGAAGGTTGCTCTTGGTGAATCTTTATTGCTCTTTGATGAAAAGGTTGTGTTTAGGATTCTAATCAGAGTTTTGATCCATTATTTAGGTGATATTGTGTGATATAGGTCTTTAGGGAGGAACTACATGAGTAGAGGAATTTGTCTCAGGTGAGGGAAGTTGATTTTCTAGCTTTATGATTTTTGTAATTCATTTTCATGTGTGTTGGTTGATAATAGAATGAGCTGAAGTTGTGTGATTGATTGGTAATGTTGATTTGGTGAATTTAATTTAGGAGATGAAGGAGTTCTAGATTTGCATGATCATGTGAGAATTGGAAATGTTGGAATCCTATGTTGTAAAATTTGTGATTATGGCTTATTATAACTGGAATTGGTAATTTTAATTGAGTTTGGCATGTTGGTAAATGACTTGAAACATGCGAGGAAGTTTTAGGTTGTGTTGGGCACCGTCAAATTGCAAAATTTGAATTTTTGCATTATGCAAATTCGATGGGTGAGCATTATATCTCATTGGGCAAGTTAGATTTTACTATTACGAGTCATCTCAAAAAAATTGGGATTCTCGTTTCGTTAACCATCACATCAAACTAAAATTTTGATAGCTGGGATCTTTGTTTTAAAGTCTATAATTAGAAAAGTTAGACTCTTATGTTTGCTCTATTTTAGGTTTTTTTTTATGAAGAACATTTCTACTTGATGTGGGTTGTTTTGCAATTATTTGTGGATAGTGTATGAAGTTTATTACTATAGAATGTGGTAAATGTTGAAATACAAAGAATACTTATGAGAATGAAGGTTTTGTGGAAATGTAATTTAATGAGGAGGTTATGCATGTGGTGGATTTGAATGATTCAAGGAGGTGTTATCAGGTATGAGGAATGTTGTGTTTGAATTGTATGGCATATAATGTATGGTCATATAATCCCTATAGAGGAATTGTATGGCATGTAAGTCTAGTATTATGCATTTACTAAGGACACTCTTTGGAAGTTATTCTTATACTGTACTAGACTCTCGTACTCGTATAGAGGAAGGAGTATAGGTGGTGAAGATGGAAGGAGATTTTTATAGTTAGGCTTAGGATCATGGCCTCCATTTATTTTATGCTATAAGTGAACTCACTTTGTGATGAGAGGGGGATACCATGTATCATTACTAGAATTGTAACACTAAGGATTACATTTTTTTTTACATGACAAAACAAAGCTTCTAGAGTCCAAGTGGATGCATAAATCCAAATATCGAGTATAGTGAATGGTATGATAACTAGATCATTAAATGTTATGTTTTGGTTGGTTGAGATGTTGAGTTATAAGTTGTTTATCTATGCTCATGTAAACATTAGCTTACCCTATTTTTGTTTGTGGTTGTGTTTTCTTTTCCTTTGCGATAATCAACATTTTGGCGCGAGCAGAGCATGTTTTAGGAGTTAGAAGTGGTAGCTAGTAGGAGTGGATGCGCTTTGGAGTAGTATCTATTTCCTTAGTTCAATGAAAATACATAATATATAATATTTAGTATTGCTCATAGCCTTGTGGCATTTTGTGTAAAAATGGTGATATTTATAGAAAATCTTGGAGGAACTTAATTGTGAAAGACTATGATTATTACAACTATTTTATATTTGTGTATGCTTGAATCTCATCCATATGGCCAGGTTTGCTTTATTTTAAATTATGTAATAATCCTAGATAGTATAAATGTTTATTTTCTCGGGTTGTTACATCAAGATTATTAGGATAATGATTTCATGTGTATCATGTTTAATAATATAAACATCTCTTTGGACCACATGTTTTCTTATGTCTATTTTAGTCTTAATTTTGGAGGATTATAGATGACCTTTAGAATTTCTTCTTTTTGCAAGGTTGGGGCAAACTTGTGGACTTTTGCATGTTAGCTAATAATCTTTTATTGGAATTGTGGTATACATGTTTTCATGTAGTAAGAATGTGAGAAAGTGCTAATGAAAAGTATAACATCCATGATTTTTATTAGCATTGAAAGCATAACACATGGTTATACTTCGTTTGTAAAAAGCAAGCTTTGTTAAAAACAACAAATCATGAAAGATGTGAGTGTTTCATTTGTCAAATGATATAACATTGTGCAATCTCATTTCTATGTCTCATAAACATTTACACACTCAGACGATGCATACAATTTTAAGCTAACATCATACTTCATGAATATCTATATGATTATTTTATGTTGCAATGGATATTCATTCCTTATGTCTGACCAAGACAATCCACTTTAAAGCTTATGTCACATCAATGACTACTTGGAAATCGTGCTAAAGTTATTTTACTTCACCAACTTTCTCACTTTTTCTTTATTAACTTAGAAGAATTGTCCATATTGTACGAATATGCGCTTTACTTAATTCCAAGTAAAGACTCTTTGATCAAGACCTTATAAATCCAACCAACTATCAAGATGTTGCTCAAAGAAGAGAAGTATTAATGAACACATGGAGCGCACTTAATGCATCTTTTACACCAAATCTACTCAAATGCAAGGAAAACGTTCAAGTGAGTGTGAAGCTAACTCATTTTCGTTTTTTCTTCCATTTCACCAATTAGACTTTGCTTTTGTTCATCTTTTATCGATTAATTTATGTTTTACAACATATTTTATTAATTAGGTTCAATTTTAATCCAATTTTTTGTTTATTTTTGTTTCATTTTTTCAGTTCCCAATTTTGATTTTGTTTTGTCAATTAGTTTTTTTTTTCATTAATAACGCACCTACTGGATTTTAGTTTACATTATGTTTCATTGATTATTTTTTGTTCTACCATTTTCTTTTAATTTTAAGTACTGTTACATTTTTTATTCAAGTTTTACTTTCTAATTTCGTATTCAATAATTCTAATTTTGAGTTACAAATCATTAGTTTTCTATTTTCACAATTTTGTTTTCTGGTAATCTCATGTTAGATATCATTGTCATTACATGAATATTTTATTAAAATAAAAAATAAAAAAGGAAAGAAAAACACGAGGAACCAGACTAAACCCATGATAAAATTACATTACACACATAGCAAAAAAAACTATTTGGAAAAGAACTCATGATTTCCTTCACAAAATCATTCCATACTTTGAACTTCATATATCAGGAAAAAGACAAATTCCTCAACATATTCAAAATTTTATCATTAGTTAATCATCTCACATTCCAAACAAGACTTTTAATTTTTAGAAGTTTTTGCTTTAAAGGATTTAGTGTTAGTTTTCTTGTAGTTTGAATTGGCTCATCATCATTCTCAGTATTAGAATCTTCCCCCTCATTAATCATATTAGCCCATTTAGAAGTTATTTTCAATTCCTCCACAAAATGAGACTCCTTAGACATTAAAGGATCAGGAATTGTCACTGAACTACTATTAGTTGAATCTAATTGGTGTAAACCTTGCAAACTAACAAACCACCATTGATGTAACATCCTCCAAAGAAGGCATATCAACTAAGAAATTAGATTTCACTAACGAACCACCATTGATGTAGGTTCATTTTAGCTTTTATGAAATATTGGATTTGATAGCTTAAGAAAACCTAAAGAAGATCCCCACTGGACATTAAGATAGCCAAGTTATCTAGATGTGAAAGTTCATTTTTAGAGTGATGGGGAGTGATGGTTTGATCAAAGAAACAAAACATGATAACAACATAAATCCAATTGTCGAATTGAAATGGTGGAAAACAAGCACGAAATGGAAGCAAAGAAGATGATAATGGTGAGCTGAAGCACGCCACTAAAAGTAAGGCCAAAGGCCATAAATCCTTAGAGATGAGTGGTGTTGTGCCGCCACTTCAATCTATCTCAAGATAAGGCTTAGAAGTTTCACTCCATCACTCCGAAAGGAGGAGACTCTCACAAGATTGAATAACAAGAGTGTTTATTTTTCAAAATGATCAACCCTCTTACAAGTCTAAGAACACCCCTTATATAGAAAAGTTTAGGGGCTTATAAGCAAATAAAAGATACATAAGGATGTCTCTACAAAATCCTAAGCTTAGCTTTTAAAAACTAGGTCAAATTAGGTTACAAAATGAGACAAAAGGAGCTAACTGTTGTGTGTGCAAAGGAAATTTCGTCCAAGCTCTAATGTTGTGTTTGGATTTGGGGAAGTATTGCTAGTCAAACGGAAGAGCGAGTGTCACGTTGTTTGGATTGATCAATTTGCAGCCATTTGTAAGCACCAATTTACGAATAACCCCTCTCAAAGGCCACCCGCAAAAATGCGAGAAATGAAGAGAAAGTTACGCTACAAATGTAAAAGTACTTGTTTGACCTTCAAATTATAAACCATAAAAAGTACAAATAAATTATGAAAATGAAAATAAAAGTTAAAAGTGAAGAATATAATTAAAATTAAATTCTGAAACTAAACCGAGTTGATTCTTTCTCCCACAAAATCAATTATAGTTGATATTATATATATATATATATATATAGTAATTACATATTAAATGTAAGAATATTATAATAATAATAATAATATTATAATGATAATATATATTATAATAACTATATGTAATTAATATTTTTTTAATAATAATAATAATTATTATTATTATTATTAATAATATTATTATTATTAGTTTTATTATTATTATTAGAAACATAAATTGATTTTTTATAATATGTTATACGTAAGTTTTTTTAAAAATGAATTAACTATATAAAATAAAATAAACTATTTCAGGTTATTAACGACAATATTATTAAATTATATTTTTTTAATTTTACATAAAAAATTTCAATTTTATTTTAATATTATTTCTTTTATTTATACTAAAGGGTAAAATAGTAATCATATAATTTAATCTATTAAAATAAAAATATATTAAATTTTACCAATCACATCATACACAATTTGCACAAACTTTCCACTCATATTTACTCAAATCATATTATTTTTCCCTTAACCCAAATAACCATATTTTCACCTACAAATCAACTGAAAGCAATGTAAATCCACTTCCCCAAATTCACACCCCAATCCAAACATAACATAAAGGAAGTCAAGAAATGTGTCTCATATGTCTCCAAAAAGGTGCTTAAAACAAAGGAGACCAAATGGTACAAGGTGGTACAACGTAAATGGTGCTTTATGTGCTTTCCTCTTCCTTCACCTATGCTCCACATCATCTCCACTTTACACCTAGGATTGTGCCACATCATCCAATCCTTCTTAGCCTAATTAAACCTACAAAACATATAAACATGGATTAGCATGATGACTTAGGTTAAGTCAACTCTAGTCAACAAGTTAACCAAGATTAAGTCAACCTAGTCAACTTAGGGAAATTCAAACATAATGAAAGCTAAGACAATGGAAGAGATTCGATAACTCTCATGAGGGTTCTCCTAACCATATTTCTTGGCCCACCATCCTTGGTAGGGGTCAAACCTACATCAACCATCAAGATTCCTAACAAGAGAAGATCCATTCACAATAGAAATATTATCATGATCAACTACCATTGGCTTAGTTTGTGACTGAGCAACAAGTTGTACCATAGGCTCCATTATAGGCTCCTTCACAAGCTTCACCACTTAAGATAAAGAGCCATTAGTCCCATCTTGTGCATAAATCATCTTAGGACAATAATGTTGCTGTATTTTTGCGCAAGCAATTTTCTCCCCACCAAAAATAACATTAGCATCCTGTTGTAATGTCTACAATTAGATAGATCATGACCAATCATTTTTCAATTTGAACAAATAGAGACAATTTCTCATATTCCACATCAACAATAAATGCAAATCTTGGTTTTTCCACCAAAATTTGATTAGGAAAATTGGATAACAAATCAACATCAACCAAGACACGTGCAAAGAAACCTTGAGACTTATTATTAGTATAATCATCTAAAGATAAAGGTCTACTAATTCCACATACTATTGAGAAAATCGCTTTTGGCTGCCAATACTCTAAAGGAAGGCCATGAATGCAAATCCCATATTGAGTTTTCGTGAGTTTCATGGAAGTTGGGACAAACTCTTTTGTCTAAGAAAAACACTAAGAATGCCAAGAGATAAATTCCAAGTTCCAACAACCAAAACCCTTTGCATGTCTTCTAAAGAAGAAAAAGCAAATCCATAAGAACCTTTGCCCTTTTGGAATTGTCTTCCATTGATCCAAATGCTTCCAAGCCACAACAACTTTTTTACAAAGGTCTAAATGCGTAAGCGGTTTATGCCCTTTTGTTAACAAAATACGCCTATGCAAATAACTTATGGGTTATTCATTATATTTATCTAATCTTAGAATAATAACAATGAATCCAAGATCATAAGTAACCCCTCGAACCCACTTAATTAAATCTTCACGTGTGGGAAAAATCTCATCAGTTGTAAAGTTAGGTGTATAATCTCCTTCTCAGATATCATTAATAAAAGAAGAAAATTTTGATACCAAGTTTGAATTTACTAAACTCAAATTTACTTGAGAATCCAAAAAATTCAAATGAAAATATTCCATAATTATAATCACCTAAAATAATACAATAATATGCATAACATAATCATACAAAACTTAAAATAATTAATTAACAAAAAACACAAAAAATATAAAAACTAAATTAAATAATTAAATAATTTATTAATGTGTTAAAAAAATAGAAAATAATTAATAAATCAATATTTTTAATATAAAGAAATACATATTCAATATGTAAAAAATGTAAAATAAAAATTACACCTTGAAAAATAAATTTAAAAACAAATTAAGATAAAATAAAACATATTAACTAAGTCAAGAAAGTGTTCATGTTATATGGCCATGTTAATTAGTTTATGTGTGCATGCAACTATTCATGGAGGTTACTTTGTGGCCATCAATATAGGGTTTGAGAATTTCGCTGGTTTATAGAAACATCAACCAGTACTAGCCATAACAGTTTGAGTGGACAAATCCATTTTGTACACATGCTCAGTTGATGGGTATGACAACAACAAAGTATTGATTGTTTTTCAAAAGTCCACTTTTGTGGTGCGAAAGCCATTGAAAAACCAATTGTTTATGACTTCTCAAGGTAGAAAGGAGAAATAGCAACCGTTAAGAATAATGATAAGATGAAGCTCCATTGTTGCAAACCATAGAGTGAACTTTGATAATAAGGTGTTGGTGGCGTGGGATCAAGACAATGTAAAATCTGCCACCACTAAATACCGGATGTCGACAATCGATAAACATATCAACCAAAAGTTGACATCTGCTTCACAACAAACATACATCCGTTGTTTTCTTATTACACCAGCTATAAACATCCGGTGTATGTGCATATCGAATGCCCAAATCTGATCATTGGTGTAATCTTTTTTAGAAAATAAAAAACAAAAAAAATATTACTTGCATACCAGATGTCGACAATCGGTAAGAATCAACCGGAAGTCGACATTCGCTTCACAAACAACATGAGATATGTTTTCTTATTACACTGAATGTCGACATTCGATTTATGTGCATATCAGTTGTTGACATCTGGTACATGTTATAATCTTTAAAAAAAATGAAAACAAAAACTTGTATACCAGATGTCGACATCTGGTATTCATATAAACCAGATTTCGACATCTAACTTTTGGATGTAATGGATGTTGATTGCAACACCCTAGGCAAATATTACTTGATAAATCAAATATCGTATAATTTTATTTGTGTAGTTAAAATAATATATAAAGTTCCCAAGCGCAGAAAAATTTAAAACTTATATCGCTGAAGTTCAATTACATTTAATCATCCTTATTATAAATCCTTAATAGAGAAAAGCATCATACAACTTTATTACAAAATGTTTGTAAATAAAACATAAAGTAAATCCCTCATAGTCTATCCCGCTTTGTCTCTAAGCATCAACGTCCTCACCTGGATTCACATCTGCTCCTACGTGACAAGTCACACGATCATCACCAAAAACAAATAGAAAAGGTGAGCTGAACAAAATATAAAATAAATAATGAGAATTAACACCCACCCAAGAACCTAACATATTTCTTTATGCATATACTTCATTTTACCTTTTTCCCCAATCTCATAACCTATATAAGAAGGATTCACATACACACACACACACACACACTTTAGTCGTAAATGATTATCATGCTTCCACAAACCTACTAGCTCGTGGTCCAACTCTACGGATCTCCCCGCCCGTAGTCTATCTATATTAACCTACCCGCTCGTAGTCCAACATGCGTGAACACCTGCTATGAACCTCGCCGCTCATAACAACCTCAAGTGTGAGCACGAAATATACGACTGCCCCCCACTTGTATCCCCACACAAGAGTACAATTGATAAGGACCTCCTCGCCCGAATCAATCACGCATTTCCAACTCCATTATGAACCTCCCCGCTCATAAGTAATTACAACATATCCCAAACCAAACCATCAAGCCATCCATGCAAAATCATTTGCAACAGACCCCTGCCCCTACACTATTGTCTGGCACTGTTGATAATGTAGATTTCTACCATTATCTTGGCTATCTTTTGCTAACAAAATCAATTCCTCTTGAGCTTTTTATCTATTTTATCCTCACTTTTACTTTGCTTTTGTGAATAAATACAATATGGGTTACATAGATCGAATTATACCACTAATCCTCTTTTTGTGACCAATTTAGTGATAGGAAGCTTTTGTCTCAAGCCAAAGAAGATGTCAACCAGAGAAGAAAGAAGAAAAAAAAGCCAAAATTGAACATATAAATATAGCAGTTCAAGGCTGAGCGGCAGAAATCAAGGCTGAGCGCAATTCTTCTCGCATTTTTCAGCGTTGAGCGCCAGTTAATTTGCATTTTTGGACGCTCAGTGCGAGCATTCAGCCTTATTTGGTTCACAGTTTTAGGCACTGAGCGCTAGAAGCCAATGTTGAGCGCTGATGGGCTTGCATTTTTTGGAGGTGCGTTACGGCTTGTGGGAACAACTCTTTATTCCTTTTTATATCTCTTTCTCTTTCATTTCTTCCATTTGTAAGCTTAAGTTCTCCATGACAATGGAGAGCTAAATCCATTTTTTTTAGGTTAGATGTAGCCACTGCACTCTTATATAATTACAATGCTTTGAATATATAAATGTCTCTTTCATTAAATGCTAGTCTTTTTGTTTCTTCACTTAATGCTTGCATTGATTTGGCCATCCATTGCATGATATTTGGTTTATTGTGGGTGGAAATATCTTTTGAAACCTTGATTTGGAATAAGAAAACTCAATGGAACTTGTACCTAGGAATGGGGCTTGACCCATTGGTTGTCTTAAACCCTAGTGCATAAAGCAAATTTGCTTATTAAGAGTTCAAGGAATTGACTCTTTGATGAAGGATTATCTTGTTTCCTTTTAAGATTATGAATATGGTGAATAGTTGTTTAAAGAAAACTCAAGGAATTCCCTACTGGACATTAAGATAGAAGGCTATCTAGATGTGAAGGTTCCTTTCCAAGAGTTCAATAGGAGAAGAGATAGCTTAAGGTGCTTATAAACGAAAATAACAAGAGAAAGACCAAAAACAAAAATACAATGAAAGAATAAGAACAAATAAAATGGAAGAGAAGATAATAGTGGATATGGAAGTGGAGTACGCCACTCATAGAGGGGGCAAAGCAAACCAACCTCTAGAGATGAGTGTATGGTGTCGCCACTTGCATAACAAGATAAGGCAAGAGTTCTTCCTCTCCTAGAAGGAGGGCTTAGCTCACGGGACAATGGTTGAAACAAAAGTGTTTAGATTCAAAGTATTCAACCCTTTTACAAGTGGTAGAACTCCCCTTAAACAGATAGTCTTGGGGGCCTCTAAGCAAAATACAAAAGATGAAAAGGCCTAACTAGAAAAGCAAGGAAAACCCTAATTCTAGAAGCATCTTCAAGCTAGGCACAAAATGAGATGGTGGTGCTTCTTCCAATGAGGATTCTCGGCCAAAAGGGTGGAGGAAGAGAAAAAAGTGGTCTCCAAATCATGCAAATAAGCATAAAGATCAAAAGAGACAAAAGGTACAATGTCTACTTTTGCTTTATGCTTTTTGCTTTTGCTTTACTCTCTCCTCTACATCATTCATGCTCTCCAATCACCATGCGCCACCTATCAAGCTTGTCTCTACAAAATTAACCTACAAATCAACTAAAACAAGGATTAACATGTTGACTTAAGTTTAATTAATTTTGGTCAATGAGTCAACCATAGTCAAAGGTCAACAAGTCAACTAAGTCAACTTAGGGAAATCAAGAAATTAAGATGGAAAATAAAGAAAGAGACATAGAAGAAGGATCATCCCCTTTAGTCATGCTCCTAGTAATTCTCCTTGGGGTAGTCTCCATAGTTCTTTGAGTGGTCAATCCTTCATCACTCTTAATAAGGAAATTTAGGCTCAATCCATTAAGAAATTAGGGTTTGAGTAAATTTTTGGGTTGGCATTAGCATATTAATGTAGAAGAGGTAAAATTGTAGTTGCATGAGAGCATAATTGGTGAATTCTAACCCCGACAATATAAATTCATATCATTTCTAATCTTTTCCATTCATTAAGTGCCTCTAACTTCCAAAGTTCAATTTTAATCATTTATGAAAAATTTAATTTCCTACACGAAACTCAAAATATGGATTCATTCTTTAGTTTAAATTAGTCACTAATTACACAATTATTTAGCATACACGAGTCTCTTGGGAAACGATATCTGAGTCTTACCAGTTACTACGTGTGTGACTTGGTACACTTGCCAAAGTTGTAACAAGTTTTTGGCACCGTTGCTGGGGACCCGTGTCTAATATTATAGTTTTGTGTGATTTTTGACTTATTTAAACTTAATTTTTTTGTTCATATTTCTTGTTTTGGTTTTGTTAGATACACACGTTATTTGGGCTAACTTGTAGTTCAAGCTTGTTTTTGTTGTTATTCTATAGTGTATACATGGTAGAATCCATACAAGGAGGATTGTGTCTTCAGAACCACTCCTTGTTGATCCTGAGATAGAGAAAACTGCCCGCAGAAACAATAGTGCCACTAGGCGACGATGAGCTTAAGCACAACAAATTGCCCCTCACTCTTCTGCTTCAGACACTCTTTAGTCTACTTCTCAGAATCTTGATTCATTTTTAGAGGAAGAAATGACTAAAAATCCTCATGGTGATGGTAGAGGTCGTAAAAGACGAACTTTGGAAGATTATGCGACGTTCACAAGCCATATCAACTTCAACAGTATTGCTCGGCCAATAGTCAATGCCACCAATATGGAGATGAAACTGACTCTTATTCACCTAGTTTAGAGTAATCAGTTCAGTGACCTGTCTCATGAAAATCCATACACTCATATGGCCACATTCCTAGAGATTTGCAACACTGTGAAAATCCATCAAGTTCTCGATGAAGCCATACGCCTGAGTCTCTTCCCTTTCTTCCTAGCAGGACCTGCTAAAGCCTGGCTGAATTCCTTTCTTGAGAATAGTCTCACTAACTGGGATGATGTGGTTGCAAAGTTCGTAAGAAAATATTTTCCCCAGTCCAAGGTCAACAAGGGAAAACAGGAAATATTAGCATTCCAGCAAGATATGAATGAGTTCTTAGGCCAAGCATGGGATAGATTCAAAGGAATGTTAAGAAAAACTCTCATTCATGGATTTGATCAACCTACACAACTTACTCTTTTCTTGGCGGGCCTTAAATCCCAGTCAAAGCTGATGTTGGATGCCTTGACCGGAGGAAGTATCAAGTGGAAGACACTAAAGGAAGCTTATGAGTTGATAGAGAATATGGCAGCTAATGATAATGAAGCCTATACTGAGAGAGCCTATTCTCAAAAGAAGGGTATTCTAAAGCTTCAATCTCAAGATGCTCTGTTGGCTCAGAATAAGATCATGACTCAGCAACTAGAGACCTTCATGATGAAATTGTCACAACTTTCCCAAGAGCTTCAAAATACCTCTATAACTCAAATCCAACAAGTGCAAAGTTGTGAGTTGTGTGGAGGAAACCATACCAATAGGCAATCAAGGCTGACTTGGGAACTATAATTAAGGATGGAGACCTCACCAGAATTAGACCAAGCAGGACTTTCTAATAGACTCCCACATCAACAAACTTACCAACAACCTCTTTGACTGATAGAACTTCAAAGCTTTAAGACATAATGTAGCAGTTCTTGCAAATGTCAATACAAAATCAACAGAACATTAATGCATCAATTAAAAATTTGGAGGTGCAAGTGGGGCAATTAGCAAAGTAATTGGCGGACCAACAAGGTGGATCATTTTCTGCAAATACTCAAGCCAACCCCAAAGGACAATGTCAAGCTATTTTCATTAGAAGTGGGAAGGAGGTTGGGCTAGATTCTAAAGAAAAGGTGGAAGCTGGAGAAAAGAAAAAGAATGAAGAAGCAATTCAAAAGGAAGAAGTTGATGAAGAAATTGTAGCAGAGGAGAAAGTTAATAAAAGAGAGGAAAATGAAAAAGAGAAAAAGAAAAAAGGGAAAGTTGTTGTGAAAACCCTTCCCTATCCTCATAACCCTTCAAGAAAAGAGAAGGAGAAACAATTAGCTCGGTTCAAATACATATTCAAGCAACTTGGGATCAAGATTCTCTTTTCTGAAGCATTGTAAGAAATACCTTCTTATGCAAAGTTCATGAAGGATTTCCTCGGTAAAAAGAAGAAGTACATAGAAGAGGAAACCACTGAGGTGCAAGGGAATTGTATTGCTATTATTCAAAAGACCCTTCCTCCAAAGTTCAATGATCCAAATAGCTTCACCATCCCCTGCACCATTGAAAATCATGATATGGGGAAAGTTCTAGTTGACTTAGGAGCTAGCATTAATTTGATGCCCCTATCTGCGCTTAAGAAGATTGGTGGTCTTGAAGCTAAACCAACAAGAATGACCTTGCAATTGGCAGATAGGTCCATTAAATACCCCTATGGTGTGGTGGAGGATGTTGTGGTAAAAAGAGATAAGCTCAAATTTCCAGTAGATTTTGTGGTGCTGGAAATGGAGGAGGATGAAGGTGTACCGCTCATTCTTGGGAGGCCATTCATGAAAACATCTAAGGTTGTCATCAATGTGGATGAGGGAACGCTGAAATTAAAAGACCAAGATGAGGAAGTGACTTTCCATGTTGTTGAAGTTATGCAAGAATCCAGTGAGGAACAGACTAGTCTTAAGGTCATTAATGAAATTTTAGCTGTGACTAGTAGACCATGACAAGCTTCAAGACTACTTGAAAAGTGCTCCAATTTCTTCTTTGTGAAAGTGCATGAAGAGAGGGAAGAGAAAGATCATGTTCTAGTTCACCACCACTCTTTGATGGGAACTAATGGGCTTAGACCCGACCAACAAATTGTGATGAGAAAGGAACATTTGAAGATTCAAGTTAAAATGGGCAAGGTTGTGGGTTATTAAAGACATCAAAGTTGATGGAAGGATTGAAATTGAAGCTCCTTATTTTAGAAGGACTAAATTGGTGACTAGTGATCAATTGAAGTTGTATATGTGTTAGGTTGAGAAGCAGCACACCAAAAGCACCAACCAAGCTTAAGTGCATTAACTGTCAGGCTCATGACGTTAAATAAGCGCTTCCTAGGAGGCAACCCAATGTTCTCAACCCTTTCTTTATTTCAATTTGTTGTTTTGAGTCTTGTGAAATTTTATGTGTTTGTGAAATTTGGTAGTTAAGTTGAGCATGTTTTTCTCTGTTTTAAGTCATGTGTGCATCAAGCCTTTGATGTATTGTCAATGTGGTCTTTAGGTGTGTTTTAGGTTAGTCTTAGCATTTATTTTTGTTTGAATGCATGTTTGCATGAATGTCGAGTGCCTAGGTTCAAAGGTTGAGAGAAAAAGCATAGAATTCATAACCACTGCAGCTCTGACGCTCAACCTTGATCTGTAGCGCTCAGCCTCAGCCACGAAAGTGACCACTGCAGCTTCATCGCTCAACGTCAGATTTTAGCGCTCAATGCCACACCAGAAAATCAACAACCTTTGTTTTAACTGATACAGTTCTAAGCGTTGTTGCAAGACGCTCAACGCTGGCTCGTGGTGTAGGTCTGATGCTTTTTGGGATAGTTTGGACAATGTCTTGGGCCCATTCACACCCTCATCCATTCTTTGTCTCAAATTCGCTCTCCCACTCTCGAACCCTACCTCTCCAATCCCCAATCTCTCATTTTCAAACCCTAAACCTTGATTTTCCCCCAATTCTGCCGCTCACCACCGCTCATCCCTGTCTCCATCACTCCCATTCTCAGTTTTACACACCACCACTCAGCCCTACCCTGCCTCTAGCACTCTCGTTTTCATCACCACCCCATTACCATTCGCTCCATTCATTATTCCTCTGCACCCACACGAAACACCACTTTCGTGCCTCCATCCACGCACACAAACCTCACTCACGCTCCCTCTACACCCACACCAGTCACGTTTACACTCTCCATCGTTGCTCACCGCTCAGCCTGCCATTTTCGTATTCCCTTACTTACGCACTCACCTTCATCAATTGCACGAATTCACTGCTAACCTTCATCACCTTCAATCACTACACGAATCTAAACCACCATTGCCAACCCAGTTCGCGAACCAACACCTCTGCAAACCACCACCAACCCAATTCCAGGAGCAAGCTTCTTTCTCAATCCACTAAACCAGGCATTCCTCTCCTTTGCATTCATTCACGTAAATGTTCATGTTTTTATTTTTCATTCATTGTGTAATTGTTGTTTTTTTGTGCATTCTATTGTGATGTGCTAATTTTATGAATTGTGTGAATAATTATTTAGGCCATTTCCATGTCTTTGTGCTTCAAAGAGTGATGTTGCTAAGGTTGGGCTGTTTAAGCCATGTTTTTGTCATTGAGTTGAATCCTCTTGTGATGTTCACTGCCTAGTAAGTCTAACTATCATGTTCACCATTTGTTGTTATATCTTGTGTTGTCATGTGAATATGTGTTGGCTGGGTCAAATTCTGGACCATTATTGTATGTGCCTGCAGTGTTGGCCAGTGTTACTCTTTTAAGGCCATTATTTTGGTTGTTGCTCAAGGGCAATGGTTTAGTTATGCTAACCTTGTTTTGCTGAGTCTTGTTTTGTGGGGCGCCAAAATGCCCCTATTTTGTGTTTTTGCATTATCTAGTTCAATGTTGATGACCTTGGTTTTGATTGAGTGTGAATTGAGTGGAAATTTAAGATGCCTATGTTTGGTGTCTATTTTTGTGCCTTTTCTCACAATTTTTGGCTACCAGATTTTAGACTACTATAGTCTTTTTGCTGCTCATTATCCAATTTAGTTGCTGACATTTCAATGCCACTATACCTTTTTGTGAATACCTATTTTACAAGATGTCATCTTCTTCAACTCCTAATCGCCACAAGGCAACTACTGGCCAATCCTCCTAAGGTCAAAAGAGGAAGGAAAAATTCTATTCCCATCGCTTCCTCACCAAGGAGCATGAGGAAAATTACGACTTGGTTCAAAACCGATGGCTCTTGATGGAGAAGCCCCTGGCCTGTTACCTGGAGAAGTGCCTGAATTCATAGAAGAATTCCTTTGCAAAGGGTGGAATAACTTGGGATTGTATCCAGCTCCGACAAACATAGCTATAGTGAAAGAGTTATATGTTAATGCAAAGCAAATCCATGATGAAGATCCCTTCTTTATCTATGTTAGAGGAAGACGCGTCCCTTTTGATGTTAAAACTATCAACACATTCTTGGGAACGAACTGGAAATCGGGCAACACACCTTGCTAATATGCCCAATTATTCAATGCTGATGTTGACTACACAAAGATTGAGCGGACTTTATGCATCTTGGGGGGAACATTTGAATTGAACAAGAACCAACAACCCATCAAAATCCTACGATCGAATCTCACTTCAAGGAGTAAGATGTGGCTGACCCTTATACACGCCAATATGACCCCATGCTCACACGTCTCGAACATCACCATGAGCCGGTCCATTATCCTCTACGCCATTCTCACTGGCAGACCTTTGAATGTTGGTAGACTCATTGCAAATGAAATCCACTAGTGTGCCCATGTTGCCATGCCTAAAGCTCCTCTTGGGCACCCATCTTTGATCACTTATCTATGTGAGTTGGCTGGGGTTGACACCTCCATTCCACCTTTCGAGAGGCCCCATGCACCAATTGAAAATGGTTACTACACACAACATTGCTTGCTAGTCGAAGGGAGGGACCTGCTGCACCACCATTCAATCCTGACTAACAACCAACTACCCCTCCCCTTGATGCATGACAGATCATGCAGTTGCAGATGCAATCCCTGGACCTCAAGCTAAATGCCCTCCACCGGTTGGAAGTGGTACACACGGAGATGATCTGAGATGTGTCTTTAGCCATGTTTGAGCTGCATCTTTTATCTGCTAAGGAAGTTGAGGCTAGAGTAGCATGACCTAGGGACCAGGCCAACCTTTCTAGAGGAGGAGGAGCAACTTCCTCTGCTGCAGCTGCTGATGATGAGGAGGAGGATAAGTCTAATGATGAGGAGAAGCCCGATAATGATGAAGAGGAGGGGTCCAATGATGATTCCTCCGCTAGGAGCGAGGATAACGTCTCACGGGATGCTCTTGGAGCTGATAGATGACTCCCTTTTGTAGGACTTGTGTTTGTGAATAGTCCTGATTTTCAATTATGCTTTTAGATTTCAATTTAAATTTTGGTTTTAACTTTCATTTCATAGTTTTTGAATTTTGTAGCTTGGTTGGTGAACTAATCTTCTTTTGCATTGACTTGGTATAGTGATGCTTGATTTTAATTGTGATAAATGATTTTGACATATGTTGACAATTGTGGAACCCAAAGTACCCTGTGAGAGATTGTGTCCTAGAGTTGATTTGTGTGAATGCTATCACTGTGGACTCATAATTAATTTTGCTTGAGTTCATTTGCTAATCATTTACTTGCATGCTACAGATGATCAAGGCCATCTTTCTTTTTCCTGTTATATAATTGAGCCAATCTTTTTCAAGTAGATTTCTTGCGCAAACCCTTTTAGTCTTTGAGCCTTAAAGATAAAATGTGTCATTCCTTGAACCCTGAGCATAATGAACATTTCAACTACCTTACTTTGAGCTTGAGAGAGCAAATAATTGTTAGTCATGAGTATGGTTCAAGTTTAGGGGAATTATTGCTGATATAAGGGAGCATGAGAAAATGTGTAAAGCTTTTGGTTCAATTCATAAAAAAAAAAAAGTTGCTGCAAAGAATAAAAATTGTTGAAAGCAAGTTGGGAATTGGTTTCATTTGTTCATAGAGAAGGGAGAAAAATACTTTCATGATTTGATTAGTTGTTCTCTTAGCTTAAGGTACTTTTGTTATCCTGAAAAACCAAATTTCCTTCTTAGCCTAGCCACGATACAAGCCATAAAAGCCCTTGTGATGATAGCATGTTTGTGAAAGTTTTAGGCATTTTGAACAAAAAGCAAAGTTATATTGTGTGACATTGTGATGGTGGAGAGAATGTTATTTATATGCATACACTAGTGGGATTGAGTGAAACACTTGTTCTTGTGAGAAGTGGTTCCCATTTATCAAGGAAACATTTTGCCATGATTGTTGATCCCTTATAAACTTTTGCATGTTCTTGTGAGCACCATAGCTTAAGCTCGCCTTGCTAATGAAACACATATGTCAAAAAATCTTTCAAATAAGAGCAAGCACGATTGATATCTGTTTTGGTTGTTTAATCATGTTTTCTTGAGTTGCTAGACCATTGCAATTGTGTTATTCATCTAGGCCAAGTTACCCTTTTTGCTTGAGGACAAACAAGGTTTTAAGTTTGGGGGAGTTGATAATGTAGATTTCTACCATTATCTTGGCTATCTTTTGTTAACAAAATCAACTCCTCTTGAGCTTTTTACCCATTTAATCCTCACTTTTACTTACTTTTGTGAATAAATACTATATGGGTTACATAGATCTAATTATACCACTAATCCCTATTTTTGTGACCAATTTAATGATAAGAAGCTTTTGTCTCAAGCCAAACAAGTTGTCAACCAGAGAAGAAACAAGAAAAAAAGGCCAAAATTGAAGATATGAACATAGTAGTTCAAGGTTGAGCACTAGAAATCAAGGCTAAACACCATTTTTCTTGCATTTTTCAACACTGAGCGCCAGAATCAGCGTTGAGTGCTAGTTAATTCGCATTTCTAGACGCTCAATGCCAACGCTCAGCCCCATTTGATTCGCATTTTTTGGCGTTGAGCGCCAAAAGCCAGTGTTGAGCATTGATGGGCTCGCATTTTCTGGACGCTAAGCGGTGCGGGGACAACGATGAGCGACACTTGTGCTGATGTGGCCATTTTAACCTATTTCTTCTGGTTTGCTCGAAGGGAATGGATCTTTGGCAGTGGTAGGCATGAGCAAACTTGTTTTGGAGAGCTTGGAGGTGTGCTAAGGCATGTGGGAACGACTCATTCTTCCTCTTTGTATCTCTTTCTCTCCCATTTCTTCCATTTGTAAGCTTGAGCTCTCCATGACAATGGAGAGCTAAACCAATTTTTGTTGGGGTTAGATGTATCCACTACACTGTTATGTAATTGCAATGCTTTGAATATATAAATGCATATTTCATTGAATGCTAGTCTTTTTGTTTCTTCACTTAATGCTTGCATTGATTTGGCCATCCATTGCATGATATTTGGTTCATTGGGTGTGAAAATATCTTTTGAAACCTTGATTTGGCACAAGAAAACTCAATGGAGCTTGTACCTAGGAATAGGGCTTGACCCATTGGTTGTCTTAAACCCTAGTGCATAAAGTAAATTTGAATTGACTCTTAATAAGGAAATTTAGGCTCAATCCATTAAGGAATTAGGGTTTGAGTAAATTTTTGGGTTGACATTAGCATATTAATGTAGAGGATGTAAAATTGTAGTTGCATGAGAGCATAGTTGGTGAATACTAACCCCGACAATATCAATTCATATCATTTCTAATCTTTTCCATTCACTAAGTGCCTCTAACTTCCAAAGTTCAATTTTAATCATTTATGCAAAATTTAATTTCTTACATGAAACTCAAAATATGGATTCATTCTTTAGTTTAAATTAGTCTATAATTACGCAATTATTTAGTATACACGAGTCTCTCAAGAAAAGATATCTCGATCTTACCGGTTACTACTTGCGCGACTTGGTAAAATTGCCAAAGTCATAACACTACCTAAGCGCAACCAGGCGAAATTGTGCTCTAGACCGTCTGACAGTATTCCCTTGTAGCTAGGCACCATGCATCTAGTGACCCCTTTATTTGTGGTTTATCGCTTGGAGGATGAATCCTTACCACCAGGCGATACGTGTTGTAGGGACTCCCTACTGCCAAGCGCTACACTAGTAGGGCGAATCGTACTAGTTTAGGCACTGCAGACTGTTTTATCACACATCAAGCATCACAATACTTACTTAGAATACCAATTACACATCTTCACAACTCAACATACATCAAATTACATTATCACAATCCTTAAGAATCCATAAATCATAAGCATTCATGCACTCAAACTTTGGTGATATGACATCCCTTAAGAGTAGCCTAGCATATGCTTGAAACATGTGAACATAGGAACTAGTATATCAATCATCGTACAATTTTACCAACATCACATCAAATATGATACATTTCCACCCTAAAGTACCTCATCCCAATTCAAGATTCATTCCAACCACATGATACCCAATTCATACACAAGTGCACCTTATTAGTTATTTGATTAGATTATTGGATCATACATGTAAATGAAGCAGTCCTAAATTGCCACTCCTAGGCTTCTAAAACATGCAATCAGTTTACTGATATCAACAATACCTCTTCTATTCTCTTCCATTATATGATTCAAACCAATACAAGTCATATTATATCCCATATCCCTAGTGCATGCATTAAACCCACTCATTTTTAAACATGTACTCTATATCATGACATTATTTATAGGATTCAGGATAAGTCCCAATAGTTTAAATTTGTTGCTAAAGTAGACAACCAAAACAAGATGTTAGTCATCGTCTATCGCCCGGCGGCAAAACCCGTACCGCTAAGCGGTGCATTAGTTTTCTGGGAATCCTAGAATTCCCTTGCACCTGATTGAAACCCTAAATCTTCTAGAACACGATTCAATCATCCAATTTCATATAATTTACATACAATTATATCTCTAGCATGCATACACACTCAATTAATCCATACACTTGCTAAATAGCCAATTTAGTAATATGCGCAACACATTTCGCATCCATCCCCAAATCCTCATAAAACCTTCATGTTCATGATCCCTCCCCAATCATCAAATCATCACAAGTAGGGAAACATTCCCAGTAAATTATATAATTAAACAAACAAATAATAGCACAAAAATTTTCAGATTATCCAGGCATATAACAGAACACCCCTAAAAAGGCAGATTGCACCAAAAATCAGTTTGTACCGCCTAGTGGGCCTTCATTGCTGCCAGACAGTTTTTTGTAGAACCCAAAAAATTGGGTGAAAACAGAATGAGTTGCGTGGCGTGCCTCCTTAGCTGCCAAGCGATTTTTGAACAGGAGGCCAAAAACTTCAAAAAAACAACACAGAGAAGAGGAAATTGAGACGCTCAAACCACAATATAACGCAGAACATATTATTCAAAGTAAAATCACGCAAGGATAACTCCCATTACCTAAAGACTCCTTTCTAGCACTCAATCTATCTCACTATATCACAATTTCATTGTTCTCTCTTCCTCCCCTTGTAGGCACATTCACTAACCTTATGCTTTCTCACAACCTCTATCTCCTCTCTCTTTCAGCCCCAATATAAATAAAATAAATAAAAATTAATTTATTAAAACTAAAGTTAATAGCCATTACTTAGGTATTTTACTGCACTACAACTATGCTTCCACATTCACAATATATTTGTAAAATAAAACAATTCAAATATCACACTAATGACACATACAAGAGTCAAATCCAAGTCCTTTCAACATCCCTAAGTACTCTCAATCACTTGAGCTAGTATTATTCTTTGTCCATGACTTGTCAATTAATTCTTTTAGGATTACTTCCAACCCACAATTATTTGTAATTTATTTATTATTATTATTTATCCCAACTTTCTGGGTCTTACATTGACAATCAATATGTTTTTCATTATGTTTTCTTATAACGGAGATCCACATCTAGTGTTTAATGAAACTTTTTGTTTTTTAAAGCCACTTATACGAAGAATGCACGAACAAGATAATTAACAAGTGACTTCAACAAACAACACAACAACTATAGCTATGCATGCAATGCAAATAAAACGTGTCCAATCAAAATACATCTTGTTGAAAATAACTCGTACCTGTAAATATGTCAATGATACAGATGAACAATGAGAAATAGAAAGACAGGAGTGGGATTGGGGACCATAACTTGGAACAGGCAGGGACTACAATGTTGATATTGAAGTTCAACACAAAGCAACACACTAAAACATTTAAAAAAAAAAAAACCGTTAGAGGATGTTGAAGAGTAGAGATCCGAGTGTTTTTTCAAAATGTGAAAACTTTAGAGGTGCAAGGTTTTAGTTAAAAAATATGGAAGGACAATTATTTTTTTAATTACCCTCACCTACTTTGATATAAATGTAATCAATGCAGATATTTAGGAATATAAAAAAAGTTATTTGTGTAAAGAAAAACCTCGTAGAGTTAAAACAAAAAAAATAAAATTGGGTCATGCCATTGCCCAAGTCATTGGCCCAAGCCATAGAACCTCGGGTTGATGTTCATCATATTTTAAGTATTTACATACTATATCATATGTTGAAATTAAGTGAAGTAAATAAATTTCAAATATGAATTTCAACGACTCAATTAATTAAGTTTTATTTTTGAAAAATTGTTAAAAGTGTAATTGTATTATATTTTAACTTTTATTACTAAAAATGTATTAAATACTTCTATGTATATTTATATTGATGTTAGTTAGGCATGTTAACAAAAGTATCTTAAAACATCATTAAGGAAATAAATATTTATTATTAGTGCGTGAGAAACATGAAATCCACATGATAATTTTTTATTTATTAAAATACATTACTACTTATTAATTAATCTGACATAATAAAATCCTTGTGTAACACTTACTGTTATTTATGACATAAGACTCACTCTAACAGTTACAGCCCACTAGAAAATTGTATAAAGTGGTACTAGTAATTATCATATTATATTTATTATAATATCAAATATTAATAATGCAAAAAGGTGTTAGAAAGCGTGAATTACGGAAACTCTTAATTTGGGGTAATTGTTTCAGCAAGGCATGCGTGACAACAAAGGGTTGTGTTGCTTCTTGTGTGTCTGTTCCATCAGAATTCCATGATCTCTTTTTCCGTCACCTTTGGCATCAACGATTAAGGCTTCAGTTTACATGCTCAGCAGAACCCTTTCCTTTGATTCTGAGTCATGATTTTCTAGCCGAAAAGTTGTGTGTGAGGTGTCAACAAGGTGTATAACTTATCCTTCTAAGGTGTCTCTATGTGCATCTTTATCTTCATTCCATCAATTAATTTTCTTCTTTAATTATTAATTTTGTATGCATATTCAATGGCTTATAGGGTCAAGGGATCGAATTGAACATCTTGGCCCTGCAATTCCTCTATTAGTTTCATCAGAGGATATTTTTTGGTATCATTTGTCTGGTTGTGACAAATGGGGGCATCTTCTGACAACGTTGACAACGTAACGGGGTTTATTCTGGCTGTCTCTTCCAGCATTTTCATTGGCTCCAGCTTCATAATAAAAAAAATGGGGCTAAAGAAGGCTGGGGCTACAGGGAAAAGAGCAGGTTCATGATTCCTCTCATGTTTTTTCTTTTCTTTTTCGCATGACAAGTGTTGAATTATTATTTTTTCAATTCTTATTTTTGTTTTTGTTTGACCAGCTTCGGGAGGGCATGCATATCTCTATGAACCTTTTTGGTGGTTTGGAATGATCTCTAGTAAGTGAATTTCAGTCTTTTTAAACTATTTCACTTCTGCATTTACTGGAGTAATGTACCGTGTAATATTCTTAACTGCAACACATGCATAAACCACCTACCTACTTGTTTTAATCTGTATAGGATTTCTTGCTGTGACCAATTGTGTTGCATGTTTGACCTAATTCTTTTTTAAATGTGTGATTGTATTCATCATGTTACTTTATATGATATACTTCATTTTGGACCTTTTTTCTAATCAGTTGTGCAGTTGAGTCATGTAGCTTCTAGACAAGATTTTAAGGTTTGGTGGCCTTGCCATGTCACCTTTTAGTATTAATTCTTTTTCTCAGGTAAAAACCGTGTTTTTAGCTTGAATATGATGCTTGAGCTTCTTAAATTTTCCAATTAAATGAAAGGTTTTGTTATCTTTATTTCTGTCTATCAGGGAATTACCATTTTACAGTTAAGGGTACAAGGATGTAGAATAATTTCTACATATTTGGGCTACCAAAAATTCTTGATTTCTAATCGATTTCTATCTCTAGTAACAAGTATGTAAGAGTAGAGATATTCTGGTCCTTTTACTCCACCAAGAATTGCATAAAGTGATGGTCTGAGATTATTACTCCTCCCTCTCTTGCAAAGATACAAACAGTGGAAGGATGATGACTATTTCCTTTTTCCATTCTTCTATGATATAATCTGATAAATGTTGACTTTATGTTTTATTTGTTCTTACTTTTGATGATAGTACATTACAAGTTACGAATAAAAGCAACGACCGAAGTAGGTGGACTTGACTTGCGAATTTTTATATTTGATGAAGCTTTGAAAGTTCAAGATTCGGACTGTTTTTATCATAAACTCATGAAAAATTTAGTCAGACGAAGGACTGACTGGGGTTTCATACTTTTACATTATATACAGTTGGGGAATATCTATACACCCCTTTTTTGTTTTATGCTGGCTTCCATATTCATGAGATTTTGTGAAAGAAATAAGCTTCTAATCTATTCAAACCTTAAGTAATGTTGAGTACGTGTCACTGCCGCTGTTTGTTACTGTTACATGTTCAAGAATTGAAGTTTCAACTTCATATGATTACAAAAAATGCCTTGGCAAAAATCGATGTTGGGCAATCTTACGCACGTGTGTTTTTGTGTGTCTATACATCTTTGTACTCTATAACCAGAAATAACGTATCTGCAAATATTCTCACTTCTTACTAATCTGATGAAAAATTCATCTACTAATTCATTATGTATGCTTAAATTTCGTAGTGATTGTTGGGGAAATAGCCAATTTTGCAGCCTATGCCTTTGCTCCTGCACTACTTGTAACTCCTTTGGGAGCTTTGAGTATAATTTTCAGGTACGGGGACATTGTATTCTTCGTGGCATTTGCTTCCTTTGAGACAATTGTGGATGCGCATCATCATCCATCAAATTTGAATTTGGATGCTGTTTTCATTTAAGAAATAATTGCAAACTAATATCACGATGCAGTGCAGTACTAGCTCACTTTATCCTAAAGGAGAGGTTGCACATATTTGGTGTGCTTGGATGTGCTCTCTGTGTGGTGGGATCTACAACTATTGTGTTGCATGCTCCCCATGAAAGAGATATTCACTCTGTTAAGGAAGTGTGGGAACTTGCTACAGAACCTGGTAACTTTTATCCCTGATTGCTTGGTTTCAACATTCTTAACCATTGAATGGATTCAAGGCATTTATGTATGATTAATTATGCTGACATTGACTTCTTTTATTCATCAACAGGATTTTTGATCTACAGCTGCGTAGTTGTGGTTGTGGTTTGCGTCCTTATTTTCTATTTTGTTCCACGATATGGGCAAAGCCATCTGATTGTATATGTTGGAATATGCTCTCTCACAGGCTCAATTACGGTATCCATTATATCCTCAATGCTCATAATATACCTACCCTCTTAAAGTTAATTTTGTTCCTTGTTGGGTAGGTTATGAGTGTGAAAGCAGTTTCAATAGCTTTGAAGCTCACATTTGAAGGCAACAACCAATTCGTTTACTTTCAGACCTGGTTCTTTACAATTATTGTCATAGGATGTTGTCTTCTGCAGATTAACTACTTGAACAAGGTAAACTTTAACTTATCTTTACTACATGTACCGTTGGTGACATGTATTCCAAAGTACGACTCGATATAATTATGCTAAAGTTAAATTTATTTTTCAAAACCTTTTGTATTGGTGATTAGAGTACTAGCATTGAAAATACTATTTTGTTTTTTCTAAGATCTTTAACATTTGAACTTGATGATTAGTTTGTATGTTATGCTTAAAAATATCTAACTATGCTTTTGTACAGGATTCTGTCATTTGCTAAATGGAAATGTCTGCACTTTTAATCTAATATTTGGCATTTGGAAAAGTTATAAGTTATAATAAAAGGTTTTCTGTGGTTTATTTATCTTAATTGACATTGAACTAGTTCATTTCCTTCCATGTTCAGTTAAAGATGAATAATACTCAACATGCAATACTTTAGAAATGGCATGGCACATACTCTGTGCACTTTCTTTAATAATTATAGTCAAGAATGCTAAAATCCTTGAAATAAGTGTAATGAGTTACTAGTTCAAGACAATATGATTATTGATTGTAATGCTATTTATTTATTTATTTTGGAGACATATTTCAGGCTTTGGACACTTTTAACACCGCAGTTGTATCACCAACTTACTATGTCATGTTTACGTCATTCACCATTTTTGCCAGCATAATGATGTTTAAGGTAACTAATTACATATTTTATATTGCTTTATACTTTTAGTTTAAAATGTGCTTGGGGATGCTACTATTTTTTTTTTATTAAGTCACTAGCATCAGTATATTATCTGCAACCCCAATTATGTTGACACCTTCGATAACATCAATAATCTGCAACATACTTAGATATTGTTGGTAAGAAAAATAAAATGTAGTATGTCGAAAGTAAGTCAATACATCTATTATCCTCTCTATGAGATACTTGAAACTTCGTCTTCATAAGAGCCATACAACCATCTATTGAAAAGTCTCCAAGGAATACAATATTAGCCCATTTCCAAAAGTTAGCACCCATTTCACATATTCATTTAAAACAATATCAATAACAAAAAGCCTGCTTTCACTTGGTGGATTCAGCCACATTATCAATATATGCCATTGTGCTTCCAAATCCTCAAATTTTGGAAGAACTATATATTATATTAAAATGCCTACGGGATATATAGCACGATAAGGACAAAATCCAATTTAGGTACTTCAGATATAAGATTCTTGTTTCACCTAGTTTTAGTTAGACTACGAAGAAAACTAAACTACCGGCGGAGTCAGAATTAATTTGACGAAAAATAAAATTTTTCCTTGTCATGATTTGCTTATAACTTGATAGTTTTTATTGTATATTTCAACTAGAGTGGTAACATTTCTAGAATTTGGATCGATCAAGGTTTACCCCCTTCGCAATCATGTCTAGAATAGGATTTTTCATAGCATTTAAAAGACCAAGAGTATACAGCGCAATCTAAGAAAAATTGAAGTTCTATTAAAACATACGGTGACAAATTATAATTCTTCTAAGGTTGAAAGGATTTAACATTTATAAGGAAGGATATGTTAATGATTACCTAGAAGATGCTTGAGTATGGTTATTACAAATTTATAATGAGCAATGAGATCATTAGAGAAATCATTACCGTACACCCTAGTAACATGAATAGAATAATGGATGATGAAATTTTGACAAGGTTACAATGCATGATTAACATCTACGATTGGTCAATTATCTGCATTGCTATATTGTCTTGTACACTCATCTCAAATCTGCAGTATAATTGCTCTTAAATAATATCTTCATCGGTAGTTTGCAAATGGATTGCAAATCATTAACTGCTTTTCTGCTTTGTTGATTTTCTACAGGAGTGGGACACACAGCATGCATCACAAATTGCTACTGAGATTTGTGGCTTTGTCACAATTTTATCTGGGACCTTTCTTCTTCACAAAACCAAAGATATGGGTAATAAACCCATACAGACTCCGGTTTTTACAACTCCAGAACGTGAGGATAATATCACATCGACTTGATAGCCATGTTGAGTTTAAACTTTAGCCTGGAAAACAGGGGTTTTTCATCTTTGTTTCCAAACTACAGAGGGTTTTCAAATCCTTTGAAGATTAAGCTATATATGAAATTTCAAGAAGAAGGTCAAAGAATGAGTGGTATTTATTGGTTTTAACTAGCTTGTAGTGTTAGGAAAGACAAATTAGAAAGTAAGAAGAGATAAATGTTACAAGCAGACAATATTAGAGATTAATATCATAATTTAGTTTCCTGTAATCTTTTTCTTTCGATTTTCCCTTTGGCAATTTCTATGAGCAGATGATTTTTGTGTGAAATTGTGAATAGCTAATACTCTAAAGTTAGTCTTCATATGAGATCACGATCCTTGAAATCCATTTGAAAGTCTTGTTATGGTCTTCACACCTCAATGTTGTCTTGACTCATGAATGAAAGAAAAAAGGTTGAATATTCATTTGGCTAGGTCTAATGTATATTTAAGATAAATATACATGTGTACATGTATATTTAAGATCAATTAAAAAGGATAAAGTCAATTTTCAAAAGATATTTTTCTAGCTAGGTCTAACGTAATATGCTTGATAGAAAGGACGAAAATAATAAAAAAATGAGATAATTTGTTAACTCCATTTGTTTATACTATGTTAGAATTATGTATATTCATAGCAAGATCAATCTTAGCTGAAATAAGGTAGTAAGTGGCACTTTTAGATAATTAATTATATAGCAACTATCATATAAAATTCCTCCCCTAGAACATAGATTAACCACTCTAACTTGGTGGTCAATTCACAAAATTTGAGTACGTAAAAGGAGAAAAAAAAAGATTAAATATGTTTTTGTTCTTTCAAGTTTCATTAAAATTTGGAATTAGTCCCTCTTCGAAAATTTTAAACAGTTTAGTCCTTCATTTTTATAAATACATGAATTTAGTCATTTTAATCAAATTTTGTTAAGTTTATTTGTCATTTCAAATGCGTTTTATGATAATATTTGAGTTAATATTGAAGCGAAAATATGTCAAATGGTATAAATAATCCAAATACTATCATGAGATGTACTTGAAAGGACAGATAAACTTAACAAAATTTGGTTAAAATGACTAAATCTACGCATTTATAAAAATGAAAGACTAAAATGATCCAAATTTTTGAAGAGAGACCAATTTCAAATTTCACTCAAATTTAAAGGACAAAAACATATTTAAAAAAAAATATATATAATAAGAATGGAGGATTGAATTGTATATCTAAAACTTTCGAAAATTTTCGTTATTCACCGTGATAAACATATTCATAACTTTTTTGTAGTAATAGTATGCTTTAATGAAATTTGATTTTGTTGATAAAGAATTAGAGGTATCTTCAATAACAGATCTATTTGACAAAAACTTTAAGGTATTGTTAGATTTGTTGATCCATTAAACAAAATAAAATGAAAAAATACGTGAACAGCAGGATTCGAACCTGCGCGGCAGAGCCCACATGATTTCTAGTCATGCCCGATAACCACTCCGGCATGTCCACAACTTTGATAGGCGCTTTCCAAGCTTTTATTTTATATAATGTAAATAATCTGATAAAATTTACTATTATTCTGGAAATAAAATTGGCCGGAAAATTTTTGGTTGCAGCTTTGGAATATAGCTTCTGGTCACTTCATTCTCCAGTGAATTATTATTTGGATATTTTCTCGAGAAAAATTAACTTTCCGGGAAAGTCACGCCGCACCTCTTATTCCAATTCCGAAACCGGCAAAGGTAAGCAAGCTCCATCCTTTTTTTTTTTTTTTTTATGTTTTTACATTTTCGTAGAGGTCATTCGATTAACTGATCGCTAGGTTAAATTCGCGGATTGAAAAGGCGAAAAAAAAAAAATTAAAGCAACTTGCACGATCTTGGCGTTCTCGATGCAATCAGAATCGCTATCGGAAAAGGTTTTGGTGCTCACGGAGGAGGAGGAGGAAGAAGAAGAGGAAGATTGCGCAAGCGTTAGCGTAGGGATTATTGGTTCCCGATGATTCCTCCGAGACGGAAGAAATGGACCGAGGCCGAGGAGAAAACCCTAATCGACAAGTACGGGGAGATGGTGGCGGACGGTTCGCTGGCGAAGATGCGGACTCGCGAGAAGAAGTTCAAGCCGATTGCTTGTCACGTGAATTCGGTGCACCACGTGCGCGATCCAGTGGCGTACCCTTGGCAGTGGAGTTGGAAGGACGTTTCGACGAAGGTGCAGAACATGAGGCACCAGTATCTACTGGTGAAGCAGAAGATCAAGAGGCCTGAGTTTTCGGGGTCCGGAGGAGGTGATTGTGATGATGGGAGTGAGTTTGATTGGGTGGAGGGGCTTACTCATTGGTCTAACTTTCTAAGGTACAAGGATGTGTTTGGGGATGTTGCACTTGTCGTTGGTGGTCATGGTGGCAATGAGTTGATGGCGATTGAGGATGGGGATCACGTGGATCGCCATGGGGATCATGGAGATGGGTTTCTTGCTGGTGGTGGGGGGATGGACATGGTTGAGTTTGGGCAGATGGGTCATTCTGGGGATGGTGATTTTGGGGCTGCTATGGATGGTGTTGACAATGAGGTGATGGGGTTGGGGTTTGAGTATGAGGCGGAGGAAGGGGAGGTGAATTACAATGGGAGTGGTCGGGAGAGGGAAGATGCGGCGGAGAATGGTTTTGTGTTTGAGGAGGAAGGGGAGGTGAATGGGTCAAGTTTGAAGAAGAGGAAGGTGGTGAAGGGGATGGAAAAGAAAGTGTGGCGGATTCTTGGTAACCAACTGGGGCAGTTGAGGGAAATGGAGGCGCGGTTTGAGCAGCGTGAGGTGGAGAGGGAGCGTGAGAGGCAGAGGAGGGAGAACTTGCGAGTGGAGCTTGATAAACAGTGGGAGAAGAAACTGGAGGAGAGGGAAAAGGAGAGGGAGGAGAGGGACAAGGAAAGGGACAAGCTTAGGAGGCAGAGAATGGCGGAGTGGGAAGCTATGGAGAAGGAAAATGAAGAGATGGAAAGGAAAAGAAGAGAGGAAGAATTGATTCATGAGAGGGAATGTGAGGAAAGAATGAATTGCAGGAGGCTAGAATGGAAGAAGAGGGTTGACGAGATGCTAAGCCAGCACCGAGCAGAAATGGGCCAGATGCAGACTCGGTTTCTTCACGAGCAACAAAATCTTACTAGCCAATTGCTTGGTCTATTCTCTCAATGGCCTGCCCAACCTGCTGGCCTATCTGATCATACTAGTGCCAGCAACCATTATCTTTCACAAATGATGCAAAATTTGCATCATGTGAATGGAATTGTTCATGGTGACACTAGGGTCGAGGGAGATAATCAAGAAGATCAATTCATTGTTGATGGATGATGTATCTCTTCTGCCATTTTGCGCATCCGGAAACATTTCTGTCACAAGAAGTGTCGAAAAAGTGCACATAACTGTGGAATGCATTTTTCATTGTACTTTCTTCAATTAAGTATGATTGTATACCTTGTAGTTTATAATATTTTAGTGTAACTAATTCATATAAATAATGCTCTTCATTTCTTGTTTTTGTCTGTACCGAACTACGAAGCCGAGTGTAAAGGTAACGTTTTTTGTCCAATACATGTTTTAATGCTTCTATTCTCACTTTCTATAATTTGAGGACCAATTTCTGTTTGATTTTTAATGTGCTATTCAGCCCTTTATAATGCTAATGAAACAGTAGATGATATCTAGACTTGTTCATTCTTTGTTAGTGTTTCCTGTTATACTTTCATATCCTGTATCCTATCCAAATTTTAACAATAAGGCAATCTTGGCCTTGTTTAACCCTTGTGCATGTGTCAGATGTGTTTTAAAGGGGATCTCATGGAGTAAAGAATCTGAGAGGTGTATTTAGATTTACTTTTTCTTCCTTACTTTTATACTCTTACATAGTAAACTTGTACTCTGTCATTGTTCTCTTTGTGATCGTTAGTTACTAGTGTTCTTCATATTTTGATTTCTTGTGTTGATTTCTAGTTTTGTTCTGCAAGATTATGGTGAGGAGCTACAATGAAGTTGATTGGTAACTTTACCAGAATCTTTTGTATAATATTTTTTAAATTGACATATATAGCTCATCTCGTCGTACCCTAATAGAAAATACCCTCTCGCATTCACCCTATTAGCCAACAATACATATTCACAAAACTGTCCCGTTTCCTGGAGTTTCATATTCTTTGCTAGTTGTTTAACCGCAAGACTTAACATTTGTTTTATTTTACAGTTACTAACATCAACTATTTGTATCGACTTTTAACTTCCAACCATGTTTCTTAACTGTCAAATGTTACCCATTGATAACTTTTGGTCTTCTCTTATATTATCCTAAATTCCCTGTACTTTTTTGGTGAAGTTTCCATTATTTTTAGAAGTATAGACAAACGAGTCAGTTTGGGTAAAATTTCAGAACAAGCATTTATTGAAGAAAATTCATTGTACTTTTTCAAGGAGTTAGACGGGAGTGCTTGAACTTGTTAGACAGTTGAGGTAAGTTAATTTTATACTAAATTACTAGGTTATTTTATGTACATATTATCTTCTTCAGGTAAACATATAGTTGGCGAGAGCTCCACCTGAAGGCTGTGGTTCTTATTTGAGAACATTCATGCATACGGAAAGCCCCACCTGAAGATTTTAGAAATTTCTTTGGCTTTACAATTTTTGGTTGGGACGGGGGAATTCCGACGATTGCCCAGCTTTTTGGTGTTATTTTTTAACGAACTTTTTCATAAAAGATTTTTAAGAGAAAAATAAAAATTAAATTAACTGTTTTACAAGTTAACTTAATTTATAGAAATTTTGTGTATAATTTTTTAAAATCTTTTATTTTTAACTTGGAGATAAACTAGCTTTAACCTCTGTAAATTTTATTTATTTTATTTTATAATTTTCTCTTGTTGAAATTCCTTTTGAAAAGGATGATTCTGGAAGGATTTTAACTGTCTTGTCATCTCTTGCTATGGTTGGCATTGTATTAACATGAATGACACCCTTGTCCATATAGAAGATTGATTTTCTGGGCAGACAGTGGGATTAAAATTTCTAATTCAAGAATTGAAGAAATCATCGCGACTGGTTTTGATTTATCTCTGACCGTTTGAAGAAGTTGAACATACCTCCCGATGTAGCCAGACATACGTGACTCTGATTTGAGTAAAATAATCCTCATAAATATGGTTAAATCAGCTATTGTAAGAGTAAAGGAATTCCTGAAAAGATGTTGCGGAGGCAATTGAATAATTTTTCGCTCCAAAAATTTGTTTTGGTCATTTATTCCATAAATAACTCTCATGATTAAAAAAAAATAGAGGAAAAAACAAAAATGAACTTTTCAATATCTCTTTTATAAGTTAAAAGTTATGATACACATATATCATCTATATATTGGATATGACACATATTTAATATGCTAATACACTAATTTTGAAAATAATAGGACATGACACGTGATATATGCATATTGAAAAATATATAATTTTTCTTAGAAACATAAAAAATATATGATTATTCTTGTATGAATTCAAATTAAAATCAAATATATTAAATATTTTTAACATAAAAATTTATAAATTATTCTCATCATAAAAATATTATTAATTTTTATATTAAATACTTCATTAATAAATATTGGTAAAGTATCCTAAAATATCAGATACGGAATACGTGACACAAATTGAAGTATAAATATATCATAGATTAAAAATAAAAGTTTAAAGAAATGAGAAACTTTGCATAGGTCACACTATACGTTGCCACATTGTTGAGTTGAGGTAGAAGGTAATTTTTGTGACAACAAAAAGGCATCAATGCACATTACATATATATAGTCATATGAGGACACTAGATGTAATCCACACAAAACGAGGAGTTGTGCTTGAACCATGATAAGTTCATTACACATCAAGCATGCAATTTATGGAGTCTAGTAGTGTACAATGACCCAATCAAAGTGCCCCATTTCTTGTGTAATGCATGTGGTGTATCCATTCAACCAGTTCTAATATGGACCCTTGTTTTACTTTTGTCACATAAAAAGGTAACTATGAAATGGTGATATGTGCATCTTATCAATGTCACATTGACCTCTTAGACTAAATACAAGCGTGGCATAACAAAACAATAGTTCACATAAAATCTCGACATATAGAAGATCCATATTCAATTAATAATAAACGATGAATTGTTTTAAGAGAAATACACAAATATGGGGATTTAAAACAAACTTCATTAAATAGAAAAAATAAGAACGTAACAAACAAATTGTACTAACATTGAATTGAAGACTAACAAGTGAATAAAATTTGAACTCAAAAAATGGTTAAAAAAAACTACAATAAAAAGATAAAGTCACTCTAAGTTTAATTAATCACAAAAGTTTAATTAATCGAAAAGGAAAGACTTCCAAGAAGTAGGAATTGGTTTTATACTATGTTTGTGGATAATAGTCATCATCTTAATGTATAACTCAACTTTCATGCTCTCATCTTACGACTTATTGTGTTCCTTTAGAGAATTTGTCTTATCTTTCATTTTTAGTTTGATTTTGCAATTTTTAACAATTTTTAGGAGATGTGGTAAATAAGGTTTAGGATACATGTTTGGAGCTAAAACTCATATTTCTCACACTTTGACCTTTGTTGATTGTTTTTGCTCATAACATTTTTTACATATGTCCAATTGAGCTTAAATTTGTTGTGCTGGATTCTAGACCCAACAAGATTTAATTTGAGTACAACAACATAGTTTTTAGAGCTTTGAGATGAATGCAATTCAAGTTGAAGATCATAACATTTTGTAATGGTAGAGAAAATAACTAGTGTAGGTTAAGTGTTTCTTTTATATTTTAGTGCATTTAGCAATTCTTAGACTAGGTTTATTTTTATTTTTACTTGTACAATTGGGTTCAACATGGAGTGGTCCATGAGAACTGAGCTAGGATAGAAAATCCCAAATTTTTATGCCAGCAGACAAGAAAATTAGCATGTGCACACATACACAATAAATGTCAAATTGTTATGTCAGCAGACAAGAGAATTAGTGGGCGCGCACACATACACAAACACAACAAATCCCAAATTGCTATGTTAGCAGACAAGAGAATTAGCGCGTGCCCACATACACACACACACTTGGAAATTTATTTTTTGACAATGTCGACGTGACATCACTTCATTGGATGAAAGAAATATTTGATGTGACTTGAAAATGGAACAAAAAGGTTTAGTGTGACTTGAAAAGAAAGCTTTGTCAAAGTTTGTCAAAGTATTATAGTCACACACACAAATGAGTGGGGTGAATTGGTTTGAGGTTAAAGTTTTGATTTTTAAAACTTTTCAACTATTCAAAATTTGTTTTTAATAAACTTAAATTTTATATGAAGCTATAATCAAATATCAAAGTATGAATCTCAAGGAAAGTATGTAAATGTTTAATCTTTCTCAATAGTAGCGAAATAAAGAGGACTTGCACAACCACCCAGAACTGCATATACACGTGTAGAGGAGTGGAGATGCATGACAAGTTTAGGTTCCTCACCAGGGTATGTTAGGTAAGAGGCAAAATAGTTCAATATGATAGGGACAACATTTGAGAGTTCTTTGGGGCAGCTGGAGCAATGTCTCATGAAGAGAAGGAATAATTTCAAAGCCTAATGAGGGATGTCACCCCTGAATAGCTCATTGCATTGTTATTCGTACCAGGGAGGACCTTTGAGTTGGAAAGGACAGGGCAACCATAGAGGATACCAAGGAGTAGTATGAAGACTTTAACACGAATATGGGTCACATTTCTATTTTCAAATGTGACCTCCAACTCTCATGTATCTAGTCTCACTATGGAGAATGCACAATTGATCTACTGCATTATGCAGGGCTATTTATTGGACGTGGCATACCTCGTCACAAAAAATATTTTTAAGATAGTTGTCTTAGAGCCAACATCAAGGGGTACTGCAAAGCCCCTAGCATTCTTAAGTTTGTTCACTACATTGTGCATAATGCAAGGAGTGGACATCTCCACTCATCCAAAGACAAAACAAAGGTTGCCAATTAATAAAGGTTATATACAGGCCAACTACGCAAATGAATTGGACAATGTGCAAGACCCAATGCCACAATCACAACCCAATGCTAGAGCTTAGTTTCAATTCCAATAGTTCAAACAATAGGAAGAAGCTCCACAATCCATCTTGTCATCTATCTCTTGTGTGCAACAACAACTAGCAGCCAACCATAGAGCTTAAACAACCATCCACCATATTCTCTTCAGCTTTGACCAATAACCCCTTTTATGCATGTCCCCTGAAGAATTTAGGATGTTCACAACTTGGCCTGGGGTCAATCCTTTTGAACAAGGGGGTTGATGCAACAACAACAATAAAATAACCCCAACAACCCTAACAAAAAACCAACCACAACAACACTAAGACCCAAGCAACAACACCAACAATGAAGTTAGTGAATAAATTTTTTTTAACTTTTCTGCACTTTAAATTTTGTCTTTAAAATTTTGTTTTAGAGTAGATTGTTTGATAGTTTGTATGCATGACCTTAGGTGATTATGTCTTAGGTGATTGTAAATACTTTTTGGAACATGGTTGGACTAGGTGATTGTACACACTCTTTGGAACTAGCAAAAATAGAATTGAACACACTCTTTGGAACTGTTTTGGAACATTAGAGATTGCAAGGAAGGAAAGATTGAAAAACCATTAGTGCTTAGTGAGAATCTAACACAATGCAAGGTAGTTCATGGCTAGGAGTTAACAAAGAGAAGTGAATTTGCCTTTGTGAGATGAGTGAGTCAAACACTTAATGGGAGAATGAAAGAGGCACCTTAGTGATTGAGCTACTGGTTTTGTGTTGAACTTTTTTATGTCTATTAAGTATGGTTGGCAAAGAAACGATCAGGACAAGTTTCTTGTGGAAAATACTACAAAAGCCAAAGCCAAATAGCTACCCTGCAGAACTTTGAATGAAAATACCTTGTTGAACCTTAGCCTGAAACACATACCATGAGTCTTAAATTGTAAGTAATCCAACCTTCTCATTATTTGGAAGGATGAAACAAATGTGTGTGTGTGTGTGCGTGCCATGAAAGGAAAATTGTGAGCTATGAAGGGGTGAAAAAGAAAAAAGTTAGGGTATGTTAAAAACATACCCAAGAAGAAGGAAATATAGCAAAAATTATTGAGTTGAGACACCTTAATAAAGAAAAGCAATGCATTAAACTAAGTCAATAAAAGGTGTACTCAATGGGAATGTACGAAAAAGAAAATGGGCTGCAAGAAAGAAAGAAAAAAGGCTGGAACAAACTCTAACTCATGGCATTAGCATATTTTTATTGTTTATTTTCCTTTTTAGCAATGAGTCTTGCTCATCTTGTAGAACAAAGTTCTTTGATAGCTCAACCACGTTACAAGCCCCAAAAGGCCTTAATGATCTTTGCCACTTATGTGTAGATGATAACTAAAAATGAAATACAAAGCTAAGTAGACAATTGCAAAGGTGTTGAGAGTGTAAACACTTTAAACACTTGGGAGGATACATTCTTGCATACTAAAAGGAAAATTCATTGAGACTCTGTGTTGATTCTGGGATGTGAATATGAACTGCATTTGTGTTTTGACTGATTATACATGATTTTCAATTAAGTATTGTGATTACATTCTCTTTAGTTTGGAATCAAAGAATATGAAATATGAGTTCTTATGCAAACCATGATTAGATATTTTTTTTGTTTTTGGGAAACCATTATGTGGATATGAATAGGCTTTTCTTGGGGACAAGTGATAATGTTGTCATTGACGCGATCAAATTAATACTACTTATCTATAACAACTTCAATATTGTTAAGAAAGTAGCCAACAAAATAGAAAGGATAAAGTAACCCAAAGTCGTTTCCTAACGAACACGGAATTGATTTCTAAAAAATTAGTTCTTATAAAAACTATACAAAAGAGTTAATTAAATGAAACAAGGAATGAAAGAATAAAATTTGAAAAAGATAAAAAAATAAAAAGATAAAACAACAATGATAAAGAATAATAGATTGATTCCACTGCTTTCTCAAAATAGATCCATCATCGGTTATCTAAAGATTATTGCTCAATTAATTATTGTTGTAGATTTACAAGTTAATCAATGTAAATTCTTAATTAATTTGTTGGTGTTCTCATTATTACCCAAAGTAAATTCTCAATCAAAAGTAAGAACTTTGTAGATTAATCATAGTAAATTTAACCAAAGTAGATTCTCAATTAAATATTACTATCCTTAATTATGTCCATTCTTTTACCTTTAAAATCAAGCAAAAAGCTAATTAACCAAAGTCCATTCTTGATTAATTCTAGTTAAAGTTTTCACCTCTAATCAAAGTACATTCTCAATCATCGGTAAAAACCCATGCAATCACATGAAAGTTTATAAATTTAATCAAAGTAAATTCTCCATTAAAATTAAAAACCTTTGAACTCATATGATTGATATGCATATAAATTAAAACATCTCACTAATTAGTTATGATGCAAAAATCATTACTTTTCACGTGATTCAAAAATAAAAGACAGATGAATTAAAACTTCAACAATAATAAAAAGAAGGTTAAAATACTCCGTTGATCCTCATTTTTGTATCAAAATCTCAATTTGGTCCTCGTATTTTTATTAGTCTCAATTAGGTCCTCATTTTTGTAAATTAGTATCAATTAGGTCCTCAGAATCTACAATGAAATTACAATGGAATCAACCCAATAAGTTTAGCACTTCATGAAATGCAAAATAAAATAAAATAGAAGAAGAAAGGAGAGAGGAAGAAATTAGGCCCCTCTAAAGGTTCCTAAATTCTGATGTGCCGAGCTTGTTTCTTCTACTTCCCCCTTGGTCTCTTTATATAGGACTTGGACTGAGCTTTTTTGTTGCTAAAATCTCTCAAATATAGTTTAAGATAAAGATAAATATTATTTATCTTCATAGTTATTATAAATATTTAACAATATTTGGAGAGATAGTCAGTTTTTAAAAATATTTAGCAAATATAGTTGGTTAATAATTTATGATATAATTAAATAAATTAATTATTTAAAGATATCTGATAAATTATCACCAAATAATATTAGTTTTCTAAATAAGCCATTTTCAATACTGTAGTCTAACTTTGCTAGGAAATCCGAAAAGATGAATATTGGCACTTAAACTCCTCTTGTTTGGCCAATCTTTGACCATATTTGAACATTTTGACCATCTTTTACCCATTGACTGTTTAATGAGGAGCTGGATTTTGAGTTGCTGAATCATGACACGTGTCAACATATGGTTGGACAAATTTGAAAATTAGGGATTGCCACATGGCATGATCTGAGTGCCTCATAGTTGATGAGTGGAAAGGGGGGTGAAAATAGACAAAGTTAGAGGTGTAAAAGTAGGTTTTATGTAGCCCATTTGGAAATAGGGGAGTGTATAAGTAATGTATGGGGTGCAAAAGTGATTTTTCCAGAACTTGTTGATTTTAGCCTTATTTAAAGGTGGTTTGTAACTTCAATCAATTTATTTTTCCACCATAAATGAGCTTAATCTTAACTTCAGCTACATCAATAAACGTTAAAATATTTAAAAATAATTTATGCAACTAAAATCACTTTTTAAGACATTTTTATCACACAAGTACAAATAGCCTAATTATTAGAACTGTTAATTAAATCACTTTTTAAGCACAAAAATTTAATTAAATACCCAGAATTAAACATTAAATGAGGGAAAAAATACGCACTCATCATACTCACACACTTATCCTGTTGCACTCCTAAGAAAAATTGAGTAATTTCAAAACTTTGTTCTGAGGTATTTTATTTCATATTTATACTGGATAAAAGGAATGAACATCACTAGAAATGAATCAATATTCTAGAAATCAAGTTATCATGCAAATACAAATGGAAATATTCTATTTTTCACACAAGAGTTAATCTTTTGAATTTACAAGAAAATCAAATATGAAAGATATCACTCAAGATAAAGTGTATATTTTCTCTCCAAAATTTGGTCAAGTGTTTTTGCTTGTATTTTCACTCAAAATACTCATGCAAGTAAACTCTCATTATACTTAACAAGACTCTAATATTCACAAACTTTCAAAGAAGTATGCATTCAAAGATCATGAGGATTTTTCATAGGTTATAAAGGGACCATGGCAAAGGTAGGAAAAATTTTAGGATTTTTGGGTTTTTGAAATAGTAATGTAGGAAGAATAATGGGGCATAATTTCAAAAACAACTTTTTTTCGTTTATTGCTTTGTTGCTCCTTTTGAAGAGCAATTATTTTTATTTTTCTAATTTTTTTTAAAACTCCATCATTTTTCCCTTTCTTTTTGCCATTTTTATTAATTTGTGGGTGAGGTACTCACCCGCACACTTTATTCCTCAACCATTCCTGACACAACCCACTAGCTCCTTCTTTCTTCATAAGGTAGAATATGGTCTTTTTCTTTTCAAGGTTATGCAATAGGCTTAAAACAAGAAAAAGAGGTTTAAAAGCTCAAAGGGGCTACCAATTGATTAATATGAAGGTGGACTTATTTGGCCAAGTAGCTAAAAATAAGAAATGCATCAGTCATATCAAATCATGCATATTCACCTAAGATGCACAATAAAATAATCAAGCTAAACATTTAAGTATAAACAAAACATGAGCAAGTCCCTCAAGAAAAATAGGAATGACACATGATGGTCCATCCTTTGCATTAAGGCTCAAGACTCATAAGGTCAAAACACTTTCACAAAATATTTAATCAAGAAATTATCAAATCAACTTAATTAGCAATTCATAGAAACAATCCACTCATATCAACATGACTTTTATTTTTCCAAAATTATGATCATCCCAATTATTGAATCAAATCCTAAAAATCCAATGTCAATATGTTTTATTGAAAGCAGGGAAATATTTTTGGTGGATTTCTCATGAGACATATTGTTTAAAAGTTTCACTTAGTAAAAAGTTAATACTTTCACAATTTTCTCAAAAAGAAATTACAATTTTTTTTATGAAAACAAAAACAAAAATTGAAAAACAGAAAAGAGAAAAATTCTACGAACAACTTGTCTCCCCCACACTTATTTCAAAAAAATGTTCTTGATGGACTTATTTTGGGGAGGAAACGGAAATTTTATGACTTTTGGCTCAATCTGGCCATATGTCAAAATTTATTTTCTTTAACTTTTTTAGATACAAGTTAGCTTGTACAATTTTTTTAATTTTTATTTTTATAAAAACTAAAAACAAAAACACATATTTTTGATTTTTTTAATATTTTTAAAATTAAAGACAGAAAATAAATATGTATCCATTTTTAATTTTCTATCAACAATGTTTTCAAAAGAATTTGAATCTAACATCTTTACCTATTGCAACAACCTTTCTTCTTTCTCTGCAGCCAGGTGAACAAAACTCACCACCGAAAACTTATTTGCATCATTCACATCAACAAACTTGATGTGTGGAGTGTGTGGCTGCAACTCAATTTGAATATCATCAGGTGCATTCAGATGGTTAACCAAATCATCAATAATCCTTATAATCTCATCTTGTGAGCAAAAATTTTCACTTGAAGTTGTTGACTCTGTTGCTTTATCATTAACCAAGTCAATTGTAGTAGTATATGCTTCAACTGCATCTTCGAATATCGTTGTTTCTTCAACTGCACTTGGTTCCTCCATTGTATTGTTCTCACAACTTTGCTCTTGAAAAAGATCATTTGTACTCATATCATCATTAAAAAATAAAACTTTATATTCACATTGAGCAACATCATATCCCTCAATAGATATGTTAGTGTGAGAATCTTTAATTTCTTCATCAGCAAATTCAACAACATCTTTAATAAAATTAATATGTCCATCAGTAGACATATTACATTGAGCAACATTATATCTGTCGATAGATATATCAGTGTGATGTGATTCTGATATTTGTTGATCTAACATTTGAATTGTGTACTCGTTCACATCAGTGCTCAATTGTTCCATCCTTTGATTCATGCTCCTTAACATTATCATTTCATCCCTTTGCTTAACTATCGTCTTCATAAGTTTTTCTAAAGTGGCCTCCACAACTTTATCTTTCATTAGTTTACTTAAATCTTCTAACATTTTTTCAGCTCTAGTGGCCAACTTTAGAAGCATATCTTCTATTTCATGACGAAGTGCTCTAAATTTTAGGATTTCAGCAAATCTCGGATGGCATTGGAGGGTGGTATTAACAGTACAAAGTAATTCTATAAAGTTGTTGTTACTTGCATCCTCCATCATGTCGTACAATACTTTATCATTTACATACCATTTTTGCTCAATATCTTTGCATCGTTGATCAGCTCGTAACCTTTCATCTATGGTGTCTAATTTCTCTCTCAGTCCATCTATTAATAACACAACTTCCCTATAGGATAGTCCATTGATTGTTGCAACTTGTTGTGATGGTGCATTTTGTTGTTGTTGAGAACCAAATGGAACATATGATGGTTGAGGTGAACACTTAGAATATGGTTGTTGCTCATGGTATGATGGTTGCTCATATTACACAAAAGATGATCTAGGATATATATCATTTAGTTGATGTATAGTTAACCTACTTAAATCAGGTGCAGAAGTAGGTGTAACCATTTGTTGTTGATAATCATATGAATCACGTGGTTGTTGTGGATAGTAATCATAGTTCACTTGAAAATCACACTATTGATTATTTTCATATGAAAAACTATTTTTCATTTTTTAGAGAGGTTTTCTAAAAATAAATAAGTTGAAAGGTTGTTGAGTAGACTTCCAGGAAAGAGAGATGCGTCTTAATGGACAACTTAAGTACCTTATCTTTCCTTAGCCAGAGTGTTTTTCAACTAGTTTCACAAATTTCACAACAAAAATCCTCAAACAAAAATTATGCTTAAAAATAAAATAAAAATGACTAAAGAAAATAAAAATAAATGTTCGGAAAAAAAATAAAGAAAAATAAAATGTTAAGGATAAAAAAAATAAAACAAAACAACAATAAAAAAAATAAAATAAGAAGTAAAATGATAAAAATTCTAACAGTATTCCCCGGCAACGGCGCCAAATTTGATAATGCTGTCGTTGACACGATCAAATTAATACTACTTATCTATAACAACTGTAGTATTATTAAGAAAGTACCAACAAAATATAAAGGATAAAGTAACCCAAAGTCGCCTCCCAACGAACACGGAATTGATTTCTAACAAATTAGTTCTTGTAAAAACTATATAAAAGTTAGTCAAATGAAACAAGAAAGAAAGAAATAAAATTTGAAAAAGATAAAAAAGTAAAAACATAAAAAATAGTGATAAAGAAAAATAGATTGATTTCACTGCCTTTTAGATTAATCATAGTAAATTTAACCAAAGTACATTCTCAATTAAATATTACTATCCTTAATCATGTCCATTCTTTTACCTCTAAAATCAAGCAAAAAGCTAATTAACCAAATACATTCTTGATTAATTCTAGTTAAAGTTTTCACCTCTAGTCAAAGTACATTCTCAATCATTGGTAAAAGCCCATTCAATCACATGAAAGTTTATAAATTTAATCAAAGTAAATTCTCAATTAAAATTTAAAACCTTTGAACTCATATAATTGATATGCATATAGATTAAAACATCTCACTAATTAGTTATGATGTAAAAACCATTACTTTCACGTGATTCAAAGATAAAAGACATAGATGAATTAAAACCTCAACAATAATAAAAAAAACAAATAAATTATTTCATTCTAACCTTAGAATCCATAATGAAATTACAATGGAATCAACTCAAGAAGTTTAGCATTCCATGAAATGCAAAATAAAATAAAAATAGAAGAAGAAATGAGAGAGAAAGAAATTAGGCCCCCCTAAGGGTTCCTAAATTCCGATGTGCCAAGCATGTTTCTTCTGCTTCCTCTTTGGTCTCCTTATATAGGACTTGGTGATGTGAATTGCATATGGCCCAAATGGAGGATAACTAACGCACCACGTTGATGTAATTTAATTTATTTAAATAAGGCCCCAATGTTTTGTGTAATTTGTTGACCAAATTGTGTTTTGGGTTAACCAATTAATGAGCTTTAGTTTTTCTTTATTTTTAAGTTAAATAAGGGCCCATTTTCCAACTTAAGAACCAACCTTTGGAAGACCAAGAAGACCTTTGTTGAATGGTTGTGGATGACTTTTGGTTGCCTTAAATTCAGTTACAATCAGCAATTCAGTAGTGAATTATTATTAACTTGAGTGGATCATTAATAGCTTTAATGGGTTGTAATTAAAAATTATGTCTCTTTTGTAATTCTGATGGTTAAAGCTCCTATATAAACTAAATTATTCTTATCAATGAAATCAAGTTGAGTTTTGTTCAGAAAACTATTAGAGTTTACCTCTTTTATTTTAGTGAGAGTGATTCTCCTATGTTCTTGAGTGATTCAGGAACCCCTGAGTTTTATCAAAGGTCCTTCCTCCCTTTGTGTGTTTAAACTCATATGCTTATCTTCCATTCTTAGAAATGTGACGTCTATCAATTTTCACTTCATCTTCTTATCTATTTCCGTTTTCTTGTTTTAAACAATTTCTCAAATTTCTTACTTATTAGTATTCCAACATAGATAGATCCATAAAACGAATCTACCCCTTTAGGTTCACATAACTTGGATTAGGCTTTTCTGTTGCTAAAATCTCTCAAATATAAGATAAAGATAAAGATAAATATTATTTATCTTTATAGTTATTATAAATATTTAACAATATTTGGAGAGATAGTTAGTTTTAAAAATATTTGGCAAATATAAGTGGTTAATAATTTGATATAATTAAATAAATTAATTATTTAAAGATATCTGATAAATTATCACCAAATAATATTAGTTTTCTAAATAAGCCATTTTTAATCCTATAGTCCAACTTTGCTGGGAAATCCGACAAGATGAATATTTGCACTTAAACTCCTCTTGTTTGGCCAGTCTTTGACCAGATTTGAACATTTTGACCATCTTTGACCCATTGACTATCTAATGAGGAGTTGGATTTTGAGTTGCTGGATCGTGACACATGTCAACATATGGTTAGACATATTTGAAAGTTAGGGATTGCCACATGACATGATCTGAGTGCCTCTTAGTTTAGGAGTGGAAAGAGGGGTGAAAATAAACAAAGTCAGGGTGTAGAAGTAGGTTTCCTGTAGCTCATTTGGAAATAGGAGAGTGTATAAGTAATGTATGGGGTGCAAAAGTGATTTTTCTAGAACTTGCTGATTTTAGCCTTATTTAAAGGTGGTTTGTAACTTCAATCAATTTATTTTTCCACCTTAAGTGAGCTTAATCTTAACTCCAGCTGCATCAACAAACGTTAAAATATCCAAAAATAATTTATGCAACTAAAATCACTTTTTAAGACAGTTTTATCACACAAGTTCAAATAGCCTAATAATCAGAACTGTCAATTAGATCACTCTTTAAGCATACAAATTCAATTAAATACCCAAAATTAAATACTAAATGAGAGCAAAAATACGCATTCATCAACAAACAAAAAACTAAAGTTGGGATATGTTGTTAGATATCTAGTTTACTTAATATTGCATATCATTTTGACACTTAGCTTCTTTGAATTTGACATAAATCTTAGTGAAACAACCCCTTTTACTTTAGATTATATGGGAAACCATTATGTGGATATGAATAGGCTTTTCTTGGGAACAAGCAAAAAACTAAAGTTGGGATATGTTGATAAATGTCTAGTTGACTTAATATTTCATATCATTTTGACACTTAGCTTCTATGAATTTGACATAAATCTTAGTAAAACAACCCCTTTTACTTTAGATTATACGGGAAATCGTTATGTGGATATGAATAAGCTTTTCTTGGGGACAAGCAAAAAACTAAAGTTGGGATATGTTGATAAATGTATAGTTTACTTAATATTGCATATCATTTTGACACTTAGCTTCTATGAATTTGAAATAAATCTTAAATTCATTTAAACTAAACAAAAACGTTTCATAAAGGAAAAAAACTGAAAAATGGAGTGTTAACACATTTTTTTTAACTGAACAACAAAGTGTAAATGGATTTCATTACAGAATCGGAATCAAAGGTTTACAAGAGATAAAGAGAATGTTAGAAATTTAAATGGTGTAAGGAATCTAACTCAGATCATCCTCGACCACTTTGTGTTCGTGGTTGATCCAAGTATAGCTACATCATACACTAGGGAAGACTCAATCCCACTGGCCACTTTGTGCTCGTTGGAATGTGAGTAACCCTTATACAATGACCCTCAATCTCTCACTTACACCAAGAACATTGAACCCTAGCTCTCACCAAGCATTTATCTCTCACATACTACCAGGGCTCCCCCTCAAACCCTAATTCATCCCTTTTAAACCCCTTTTAGAAAGTGAGCCAAAAACCAAGAAAAATTCCTAACCTGATTCCGTTGCCCTGAATCCAGAATCGCAAGTCTTAAACCAAAGGTTTTGCGCCCTTGATCAATTTAATTTCTCCTTCTTCGTTCATCATGACTTAACCGTCTCACGCTCCATTTTGATCTTCAAATCGTCTCCTTTGATCACGATCAGAGCCTACGTTGGCCTCCCTCGGATCAGATTCCCATATAAGCTTTCTCTCGTATCAGGTTTCAACATGAAGGGCTGCGACATCAGATTTGGTTCCGGTGCGCATGTTGTAGAGAGCTCACCTCTTTTGATCAGCACCGTAAACTGGATCAACCACTAATAAGTGAAACGTGCATTTTGATGAGAGGAGGGCTGGTCAAGGCTTTATTTGACCAAGGCAGCAGGGACTGATATGCAAATAAGAAAAGAAACAAGTCAGGTTTTAAAATTGAATTTCAGTAAAATTAAAGAACTTCCTAGCAAACAAAGCTAATTTATTCTACAAAAGGGGAATTCTAAAGAAATAAAACTAAATGCAAAAAAAAATCTATTAAAACTATCTTTTTTATCACATTTTATTGAAAACTAAATTTTCCTAAGCAATTAACAAAAAACTAGTTAATTAAAGACAAACTAAAATTTATTTAAACTAAAAAGAACGTTTTAGAAAGGAAAACTAACACAAAATGGAGTGTTAACACTACATTATCAATTTGTCCAACTTTATCACCATTCCATTAACAAACTCGATTAGAGCATAAGTCATTATTTTATGAAACTAAATCCTTGTGGATATGACCTTGTTGTACTACAATTGCACAAATACACTTGTTGGAAAAATTAGATTCTTAATGGACCATCAACACTTACTTCGAAAGACTTTTGTTCCACTGGTTAAAACTCAACCATTTGAGTACAACTCTCACCAACTTACTCTACATAGAGAAACACATTAGATTAGGAATTTGAGCACACCCACAAGACCTCAAACACCCATAAAATTTTACCAACTTCAAGAAGAAAACATGCAAGCATAGTCAAACCACATGAAAGCATCCCTTCAAACTAAAAAAACTAAGAAAAGCTACAATGGACTTACCTCCAACCACTTCTAACTATTTCCATAGCAATTCCTGCTCACAGCAAGCCCATAATGACTCTTTGATCTCAAATCAAACGAGTAGCTTACCTGCAATCCTAGAGAAAAGCGAGAGAGAAACGCGAAAAACAAGATTTTAGGGAGAAGAACTGTTGGTTAACAATACAACTCAATACTTGTGAATTGTGTTTTCTAAGTATGTTTTTCTTAAAATGATCAAACACAGAGTTACACATATTAAGCTTCTTGACCCTCTCATGAAAACTTGTCCTTTTTTATTCTACCTCATCACTTTGTTGTCACACTCACGCGTCAATGAAGCACCTTCTCCACATAGCCAACATGCAACTGAACAAATCAATACAAATAATGTCTAATGCTAACCACCACCACCACCACTCGTTTAACCAGTGTAGTTGCATATATCTTCTGTTATTCGAATTCACACTCATGATGTCTTCCCAATGTCAACATACTCAACATCTGACTAGTGCAACTACACCTCTCATCTAAGACTCAACCAACACTACCAACACAATAAAACCCTACCACAAGGCACCACCTCATCTACCACCAACACCAAACTTATTTACTCTTTTATCAACTATTTTGACAGTCCTTATAAATGTTGACTCTAAATTGAAGAAAAATATAGAAGAATAAATTTATCAACCTCATTTTGCCTAACCCACTGGGAGCTTATTGCATTTAATGAACTTTTCTAGAATAGACATTGTTTATATAGTAGGTAGACTCAATGTTTTAATGAGGATAATTGAGATGTACTTAGAAAACTTATGGGATAATTGTGAGGTACTATGTATTATGTCATTAAATATAATAGATTCTAGTTGGTTCAATAGATCATATGAGTCAAAAATTCACAAGTGGTTATTTGTTTACATTTGAGGGTGGTGCAATACATAAATGTAAACCAATAAAACAATTATTGCAAGATTGACAATGAAATCAAAATTTGTTACTCTTAAAATGATTGAAAGTTAAATTGAGTGGTTGAAAAACTTCCTATTAAATATTCCATTAAGAATGAAACCAACTTCATCAATGTCAATATATTGTGATTTCTAGTCAATAATGACTATAGCTAAAAACAAGTTTTACATAAAAAAAAAGATATGTAAAATTGAGAGATAGTTTGATAAAGTAGGTTCTAAAGAGTTGAATAATTTCCATTGATTATATTAAGTTAAATCATAATTTAACAGATCCTTTGATCAAACCTTTAAAGAGAAACATGAGTTTAGAAATATCAAGGGGAATGAAACTCAAGTCAAATAAAAATAAAAGAGTGATGGAAATCTAACCTTGGTGATTGGAGATCCCATTAATAACATTTTATATGGGTAAAAATAAAGTCACTTGTTAATTTTGCTTGCACTAAATTGATTTAAATAAATTTTGTGCATACCTATGATGTGTCAAAGTGTTAGATATTGCATTATTGAGATAACAAACTTTATTGTTAAATTCTATGTGGTACAAGGAACCTTAACTTTTAACAAAGTTTTTAATAATTTTACAAGTGATATCTAATTTGTAACATACATGTAACAAAGTAACGCATATTAGTGTTAAGTGAGGCCACTTGTATGAGATATCTTGATAAGATCTCTAGATCACTTGTAAATGTTGGACAGATACATGATCTAATAAGTATAACACAAAGATAATAACAAGAATTGGGGTGTATACTTTGATTGATTAACCCCTAACACACACTAAGTGATTTTTTTTATTCATATTATATAAACTACATTATGTGTTAATTTAAGCTTGGTTCATATAACTTGTTATTTATTTCTTTTTGCCTTTTGTAATATATGGGTGATTGTTCTAATTTGAGAACTAATAAAGAAGCACTGAATATGGTCTCAATTTATTGTTTTTCGAAGAGTTTGCATACCAAGACAGTTCATATATCTTCAAAGTGTATAACAATGATTGTGAGCCTCACAAGTATGAAGCTTTGAGTCTCATTTAGACTTTTGGTGCATGTTTCAATTCAAACTTTTGCAAATTTCCCCTTGCGTGTGCGATAAAGAGGTCTAAGCCATTTGTTTTATTTCATTATTTTTATCTTTTATTAATATAAATGCTTATCTGTTTTTCTATTTTGGCTATGCTAGCATTGGGCTATCTTGGCTCCATGTTTGCGGGGTTCTTGTTTTCAGGAGTAGTTTAAGAGTTTGGGAGGTTTAAAATAAATTTAAAAATAATAGGTTTTTATTTAAAATTTATTTTTCGAGATTTTTTTATGCAAAATTATTAATTAAATTGTTGTAATTAATTTATTTAAGTTTCACATTGTTCTCCAATTCCAACTCGTGTTCATCCCTTTTTTAATTAGAGACTTCATGTCCATTATCCATCAAAAGACTAAACCCTAACCTAGTTAATAATCAACAATTTAATTCAAACAAATATTTCAATTCCTCATCAAAATATATGTAGAAAAGCTCTCAAGATCAATAAATTAAAAAGTATCAAAAAATAAAATCAGACAAAAGAAAAACATTCCAACTCCTAATACAAATTTAACAAATAAAATAAAAACAAAAAACATAAATAGAAAGAAAAATAATAAATAAGATTAAATTGAAAAAAGAAATAATACAACCACAAACTAATATGTGACACAATTGTGACTTGACACGTGAATAATTTTTTTGAAATTAAAAATTTTTTTAAAATTAAAAAATTAAAAAAATTAAAAATAAGTAAAAAGAACCAAGAATTAATACTGTTTAAAAACATTATTTATTAATATTATTAGTGAAAAGAACTAAATTAATTAAAATTTGATAAAAATAAAAATTTAATTAAACATAAAATAAAAATAAAATCAACTTAAATAAAAATATAGAAAATAGAAACTAAATTTATATTATATATATATATATATATATATATATATATATATATATATATATATATGTGGGAATAGCAGTTGAAAAGATAAATATGTAGACGAAAACAATGGATAAGTGAGAGACAAATTTCATAGTCATCTTGAATAAACTCTAAACTCTACTAGAAGAAAGAATCAATCGTTTATTCCAAATTTTCTATAGTTTTCAACGGTGGTTGCTGTTGCGAACTACACACGAAAAGTCTCTTGCAGAAGAGCAATGTTGAAGAAGATGTTGCGGAGTTCCAGTTCCAGAGGAGGATTAGGAAATAATATGAAGGAGATGATAGTGGCAATGATATTTTTGTGTGTTTGCTTAGTAACAATCGAGTACGGAGTAAGAGTGACGGAGGCAGAAGAGTATTTCAAACCGTTCAATGTCACCTACGACCATCGCGCTCTCATCCTCGACGGCAAACGCCGCATGCTCATTTCCGCCGGAATCCACTATCCACGCGCCACTCCCGAGGTCTTAATTCCTCATCTTAATTTAACTCTTCGCCATGGATGAACTGAAACTAATATAACAGTAAGATGAAACCGCAATTTAACTGAATCATAGAAGTTTTCTCTCTCTTTTATTTTCTAATTTTTTCTCTGTGTTTAATTGAGTTTTGTTAGAGCTTGTTTGCTCTGTTTGTTTTGTTGCTATTGTTTCAGTGCCTCCATCAACCTAGATTGTTCTCAAAAGTCAATTTAGAAACTAATGCTGTTTTTTTCTCAGCATCGTGAATGAGCTTTTGAAAAAAAAAAGAAAAAAAGAATTCGATTATCATGGACATCCGAGATTTAGCACAAGTGAGCTTGCGTTTTGAATTTCTTATTTGTCTGGGTAGAAATTGAAAACTCTTCTGAAACTAAATCGACAAATTAACCACAATTCTTTTATCAGTCTCGTATAACCATAATAGGATATGGAAGTGTCTTATTGTGCATTTGGTATGATGTTAGATGTGGCCTGACTTGATTGCAAAGAGCAAGGAAGGTGGAGCGGATGTGATTGAAACTTACGTTTTCTGGAATGGGCATGAGCCAGTGAGAGGACAGGTGGAAAATTATATTTCTCCCCGCTTTCCGAGCAGTGACCTTGTCTTGTATCTCCAACTATGTATTTGATATTTTTTATTAATACTAAGTATCAATTTCCTTTTTCTTTTGATGTGCTTGCACTTATGCAGTATAATTTTGAAGGGAGATATGATCTAGTGAAGTTTGTGAAGTTAGCTGCAGCTCATGGACTCTATTTCTTTCTCCGTATAGGCCCTTATGCGTGTGCCGAATGGAACTTTGGGTCTCAGCCTTTTCATATATTATCGTTTAGCACTTTTTTGTTTCTTAAACTTGATGTTTCCATATAGAAAAACAAGAGATTATATGATGATAGTTAATTAATTACACTTCTAAACTGGAAAAATCCTTACTTAACTTTTATGCCATGCTCTAGAAATTTTACATTCTTTTCTTGTTGGAAGTCCTTGTCGTAATGTTTTGTTGTGAGAAACAGTTTTCATTTAATCATTTACGTTTAATGCGAGGCATAATTTATCTTTGTTGATAATATGTCAAATTGGAAGTTAGTACACTTTTTGGTTTATGTATATCAGGGGTGGAAATTAGTGTTAAAGTACAGCCAAAGCACTAAAATGGTGCAACTTTATTTGGAAACTACTGATCTGGTTACCTTTTGTAAAAAAATAGGTAAATGGTAAGTTGTGCTTTTTAGTAGAACTTTGATCCTTTTGTTTTTTGTTTATTTATTTTAGTAATAAAGTTGTGCTTTGAAACAAGGTTTTAGTATTTTTTTTAATATAGAAATTGTGCTGTGAAACTTAATTTTAATATTATTATAATGTAGAAGTTGTGCTTTAAATTAGGATTTTAGTTTTTTTTTTAAGGTGAAGTTATGATTACATGCATAATTTTTAGTGTAAATTAAATTATTCTAAAGTTGTGCTAGCATGATTTTCATTTTTTTTTCAAAATGAAGTCGTGTGCACTTTTATATGGCCTCGGATGAGAATATGGAGAACCTTTAAATTATGAATGGCGATTACTACAGGGCTCACAACAGTCACAGGTTGTGCTATGTTATCTGACAAACATGAGATTAAACATGTTCATTAACTGTGTGTGTATAGTTTGGTCCTACTTGATAACTTAGCACACCCGTGTGTATATTAGCAAGGGTTAAATGAATTGTTTCAGTTGTTGCACCTCTCTTTTTCTCATCGGATGTCAGTATAAAAGTGCATGGATCTTGATGGTTGCAACTGAAGTCATGCTTGTTGGCACGATTTTAGTGTGTAAATTAAATGACATTAAAGTTATGCTTACAATGACAGCTTCTTTGTGAAATCATTCTTTTAAGTATGACTTATCCATTATATGCCATAATGAATTGCACTAGATGTACCTTAAACAATGATCCTAACACTTTGTAGTTTTAAAACTGCTTTCCACTCCTTTTTCTAATGGTTTGTTGTAAACTTATTTTAATTGTTAATTAGTTTTAACCTGTTAAAAATAAATAAACTTAGTATATTCTCAAAGAAGGTTCTTTCAAAAACGAAAATCCAGAGTGAGGATAATTTCTGCTTCACACAAAGGAAATAAACACAAACTTCTACATTGCTGGTATTATTATTGGTACTTGATGGGAACATAAGTTATGTTTTGTCTGTGATAATACATGTTGATCTTGCTTGTTTCTCTATTTGCATATTGCCTGTTTTGCATCACCACTGTCTTGATTTTTTTTTTATCATCATCACCACTGTCTTGATGCTACCCATCTGTTATGTATTGAAACCTGTGTAGTTGGAACAATATGCATAGGGATTTCAGACTTCACGTCCCTCCTACACTCATTGATTCACCTTCTTTAGATTTTGCTTGTGTTTTAGTTGTTTTCCTTTGTTTTTTTTTTTTTTTTTCTCTTTTGGGTATATTACACTCACCTCTAGTTTGCTTATTTCTCTTCAGCAAGGCTTATTTCTCTTTTTAAAAGTAAATAAGTATTTGACAAGTTTTTTGTTGATTTATGTGCTGTGTTTGCAGGGGTTTCCCAGTGTGGTTGCGTGATATCCCTGGTATTGAATTTCGAACAAACAATGAACCTTTCAAGGTGGACTGCTTTGTTGGTTGACATTAGTCTCTTCTTTTGTTTGTTTGTAAACAGATTTTTGTCATTTGTTTCTTGTACTCCTTTTTTCATATGTGATTTTTATATGGTTTTTTCAGCATTCTCAGTTATGAACTGTGATTGACTTAACAACCATCTGTTCTTTATTGGGAAAAACTCAAATCTCACATGGGCTAGAATATATAAAAAGGGTTTAGCTAGAACTAAACCCATATTCCACGGTTCTGGAGTTAGCACAAACTCCTCTTAGTGTGTGCTTGTGCACACGCTTTTATATCCTGTAATGCACCTCAATGCTTGAGTGTAGGGGTGGGATTTTTGTGAACTCCTAAAATCATGGAATAAATGTGAATATAATTGGAAAGGATTGTGTTAACATGATTTTGATAGACTTTTTTTTTTCTTTTTTTTAAACCTAGGAGGAGATGAAGCGCTTTGTCTCCAAGTTGGTGAATATGATGAGAGAGGAAATGCTGTTTTCTTGGCAAGGTGGTCCTATAATTTTATTGCAGGTGGGAAAAATGTAGATTTTAGTCATTATATAACATCAATTGATTTTATTTTTCATAGTCCTGCTAGTGAAAAAATTGGCAATGAAATTACAACTGTCTCTATATTATTGTTTCAACTCATTGCATTTGTGTTTCTGTTGGATCCCAGATACTTGAGAAAGAAGGGATTAAATAACAGAGAAATATAGATTTTTATGTTTGTTACTATTAGTCGAAATTCTTCTTTCTTTTTTCTGGTATAGATTATTGAGGAAATGTATTCTTTTATACAGTGTCCTGGTGAAACCAAGTAGGGGGTTATAAAATTGAGTATGCGTAAAATGGAGTTTGGTGTATAAAAGGAGAGTGCTCCTTTTGGGGGTAGACTCGTTTACCTTGGTCATTTTGTATTGTTGGATACTTGAGAAATAGGGGTATTTCAGTGTACTTTTTCTAAAAACAGGGAGGAGCTTTTGTTTTCAAGAAATAGTTTGGTAATTCAAGAAAGGGAGTCGTAACAGTTTCTGTGCTAGGTAGGTTTTATTTTTAGTAGGTGTGAGCTGCTTTTAGATTATTGATAACTGAATACAACACTTCTATTTTTGTCTTCTAATTTCTTCAATGTTTATCTGAATCACCTATCTAGGTGATGATGTTATATAATACAGGTATCCAATATGTAGAACTTGTATGTGAGATTTTCGTTGTTGATGCTTGTTATGTGGTTCTTTTTCTGTATTGATGTATTCTGATTACGATATCCAATTTTCAAATTATTTAGTTCTCAAACTTATGAACACACTTAAATATTTCGTGTTAGATAACTATTGATTATGTTTTATTCTGTTGTCTTGGAATTAGCTCATGCAAGTGTTAAATATGATGCTTCCCTTTGTCGAAGGCAATCTTTAACTAAGCATGTGACTGAATTTCCAGATTGAGAATGAATACGGGAACATTGAGAGCTCCTATGGCAAAGGAGGTAAAGAGTATGTTAAGTGGGCGGCTAAGATGGCTCTAAGTCTTGGTGCTGGGGTCCCATGGGTCATGTGTAGACAACAGGATGCTCCATATGATATTGTAAATTATATCCCTTTCCACAATTGAAAACAACTGTTACTGGCATTTACCTATACTTACTAAAATTAAAATGTGTGCAGGTCTCTCCTATAGATTTTGAAAAAATAACAGAAAATGTAGTTAAAATTTTTTGTGTTTCAAAAAACCAACTACTCAAGTGGTTAATAAATCAATATTGTTGTACACAGATTGATACATGCAATGCATACTACTGTGATGGATTTAAACCAAACTCTCCTAACAAACCAACGATTTGGACAGAGAATTGGGATGGATGGTATGAACAAATACATCCTTCGAGGGACTACCTTTTAATATGAGCAATAGGGCTACTATTGCAGCATTACAAGGTGCAATAGAGGCCACCAGTAGCTGCCATAGAAGCTGCTATTCTCTTTTCTGAAACCCTATATTCAACCATATTAATTGGCTCTTTTACTGAAATGGAGTATTATTGCCCTCAACAAGCAGTGGTCTTTGGCAGCAACTCGTGGCTTAGTTCTCAGTTCTCAACATGTTAAATTGTCTACATGGTTCTCTGTATTCTTAAGTATGTTTGTTGTATATTTCTGTATCACCTGGGGGTAGGAGAGATTCTAGTTCTTTATATTATATCTCTGATATGCTTACTTACTTTGTCCAGTCCGAAGGTTTTCTTTCAATTTTCTAAACAGAATTATCAACTCTCTTGTCTTCTTTCTTTGCTACAAGATACTTTCCAATTTTCCACTGTAGCATTTTAAGGAGGTGACTTCAGTGATACAACATTCAACCATTACCTCACTTTCTATATGTACTGCTTGCTTGTTCTGTAATTTTGTAAATTATGTGGTTTGGAGAAGTGTCGTAATATTAGGAAAGTATTAACAAATTGGAGTACCCGAAACAAGGACCTAAAGGGTATATGTCTGATTATACTTTTAATGACTATAAATTCAAGTTTATCAGTCTGGTTAGCCAATATGTTTGCATTTTGTGTGCTTCTGTGTGTACTTGTATAAACCTATGTTGAACTTTTGATTGGAAACAGAAGGTAAAAAGAAACAGTATGTCGAGAGCTGATTCAGTATTTGACTGTGGTGATAAATATTTTGGTTGTGTCCAACTGATTTTGAAGGTATACACAATGGGGTGAAAAATTACCTCATAGACCTGTTGAAGACCTTGCTTTTGCAGTTGCAAGATTTTTCCAACGTGGCGGAAGCTTTCAAAATTATTACATGGTATGATAACTGTTCTTATTAGAAGTTTTGAGCTAACAATTCATTTTTAGCTTCTTTGTTGTTCTAACGTGATGGTTGTCTCATGAAGGATTCTTGTCCAATGTTTGTACTGGAGGGCTTTTTATTATATTGTTGTTCTTTTGGCACATTTTGCTACATATGTTCCATGTTTCTATCTTACTTTTTCCCATTTCTTGTTAATAAATTTGCTTTGTATTTTGAACATCAAATTGAATCTGTTAGGCAAGAGATTGAACTACCTAAACAACTTCAAAAGTATATGTTAGAAGAAGTAATAATAGAGGAGATTATAGGTGTAGGGTAGTTACGGGTTTTATTAACTCAAAGGTATAAATATGGTAAATAGTAAATTATTAGGATAAAGGTATCTTCATATTGATGAGGAGAAAATATTTTTAAAATCTTTCTATTCATTTTAACATATTTTTACATTCTTATTTTGAAAAATATAATAATCTAGGTGGTGATGCTAGGAATCTGAGTGAGTTTAAGTCTCACATTGAGTAGAAATGAGAAAATTGAGCATCGTATAAGGAAGAAGGCCCATAAACTCATTCCCATAAGGTTATATAGGCTTGGCTCAAGTCTAATTCGTACTAAATCTCTTGGGTGAATCCCCCTCGAAGACCCAATAGTGGTATCAAAGGCGATGATTCAACTTGGTGTCCAGCTTAAACGAGTCAATATGATCTTTGTTTGAAAGTCTTCCTGACAAAGTTTTAGACAAATCTGTCCTATTTTCTTTGAATGGCGGTACAAGGAACGGTCACTAGTAAGGTCCTCGTGGTTAGAAATGCTTTCACTTGAGGGAGATGTACCAATGTCGAAGGGACTTATACTTGAGGAAAAGTTTGACAGGAATTTAAGTTTAAGTCTAAGTCTCACATTGAGTAAAAATGATAAAGTTAAGCACCATAAAAGAAAGAAGACCCATTCATAAACCTATTGTCTTAAGGTTATAGTTGGAGGTAGTGTCAATCTCTTATGTGGATTTGACTCATGCGTTATTGGTATTGGATCTCCCTTGTGCATTCCTCCTCGAAGGACCCAACAGGTGATAATGCATTTCTTTATTTCTTTAAGCAGTTCAAGTATAATTAACCCTCTACGACTAATAAGGACTGGTAGCTTTCACATATATAGAGGCTGGAAACAACTTTTTCTGTAAGGAGTGACCCCTTGAATGGTTAGCAAGGTCTAGCCCTAAGCTTAGGTTAACTTTAATTAGTATGTAGGGAAGCCCTTGAACCAGTATTGAGGAGGTTTAGGGAAAATTGTTATGACATAATTGTAGAAACCAGATGAGAAACTCAAACAAGAAAGAAAACTCAAATAGAGAAAATAGGGAATTTCGAATAGCATCTTCTCCCTCACACTGAGGTAGGGGTGTCAAAATGGGTGGCCAACCTGCCAGCCTAATAAAACAGGATGGGTCATGTTAGAATTTTCAACTCGTAGTCTGTCCCAGGCTTGCTAGCTCGTTTTATTTATTTTATTTATTTTTTTACGTGTTTTAAATTAAAAATTAAAATTAAAATTATTAAAAAGATTAAAGTTTTTATATAATATTTTTGTAAACTTGCAATACTATTATAATTTAAATTATTAGCATTTACAAATTAAGTTCTAATTATTAGCTATAATAGAGTAATCTAACATGGAAATGTAATAATTATTTTAATTTATCTAATTAGAAATATGAGTTAATCAATTAAAAGCTTGAATATATATATATATATATATATATATATATATATATATATATTTATATATATATATATGATTAAATATTCTTTAAATATTTATTCGTAAGTATATATACAAACAAATTTTAAAAATAAAATAAATGAATATAAAAAATAAAAAGTAAAAAAATAGAGTAGAGGGGTTGGTTACAATTTTTGGCCCATTTTTTTGTGGTTGGCCAACTTGGCCCAACTCATTTTTTGTGGGCCAAAGTCGGGGTGGCCAAAACGGGTCAAACTAGCCCGTTTTGCCACCCTTACGCCGATGCATATACATTTCGAGCGTACGACCAAGCATTGATGAGTGGTTCGAGAGTGACCTGATAGCAAGAATAGACCTAACAAGCAACAATTTTTTCTACGATATGCTCTAACCGATGATTCTGATACCATATTAAGAAGTGAAGTTTAAGTCTAACCATACCCATAAAATTGGTTTGTAAGGTGAGGTTTGCATCTACTTTATATACTGTAAATTGGCCTTATCACTTTGTCAACTGAATGTCAAAAATGTTTCCCTCAACATTGGCCTTAAGGTAAGGCTGCCCTTCAACATTAGCCTCTTTATTAGGGGGAGCCTATTTCAGATCCTGAACAGTACAAAAGATTGGTTAGAAAATTAAATTACCTTATAGTTACTCGTCCTGGCATTTCTTTTGCAGTCAGTGTGGTGAGTCTATTTCTCAATGCCCCATGTCAAGATCATTGGAATGTAGTCATCTGTGTATTAAAGTACATGAGAGGATCTCCTGGAAAAGGTTTGTTATATGGTTCCAATAACCATACAAGAGTTATTTGCTATTCAGATGGTAATTGGGCAGGATCTTCTTCTGATAGAAGATCTAATTCCGGGTATTGTGTTTTCATTGATGGTAACTTGATTTCTTGGAAGAGTAAGATACAAAGTGTTGGGGTGAGATCTCGTGTAGAAGCAAAGTATAGAGTTATGGCCTCAGCCACTTGTGAACTTGTGTGGCTTAAGCAATTGCTTAGAGAGTTATAGTTTGGAGATGTCACTTATATGTGACAATTAGGTTGCGCTTCATATCAGTTCTAATCCTCTCTTTCACGAGAGGAACCAACACATTGAGTTCAACTGTCATTTCATTCGAGAAAATATTGTATCTGGGAACATCAAAACTGAATTCGTTAACTCAAATGATCAATTAGCAAATATTTTCACTAAGTGTTTAAGGTGTCAAGAATTGATTATATTTGTAACAAGCTTGGTACATACGACTTATATGCACCAGTTTGATAGGGAGTGTTAATATATCGCATTTTATGTTAATTAGGGAAACATAGCGTCTATTGTGTATTAGGGAAAAATAGACATTGTTTGATATTGGTGGATATTGTTGATATTGTTTATAACAATATCTTCTATTTACCATATTTATGTTTGGTTGTCATATATACTTTTATCACTCTTTATTATAAATACATTCACCTTATGTGTCTTTTAAACACAAAGATTAACCCTATACAGTTTTTCTCAATATTTAACATGAAAGGAATAGTGATACAGTTTGTTGCAACTTGTTGTGTTTTCCAATGCAACAAGTATCAAGCTTCGAGTCCAGCTTGGCTACTGCAACCATTTCCTATTGCCTTTGATGATTTAAATGTCTTATTTTGCTCTTGCATTCTATAGGATGCCCTGTTCTTTGTTTTGTTCTTCCATTTATTTCTTTATGGTAACTAATTTTGATGAAAATAACCTTAAAAATCAGTATGGTGATATCTTTTAATAGCTGCTTTTCTTATTATATTTCAAAATTACTCAGGATGAATATCTACTGATATAGAGGGTTTATCTAAATATGATGTATATTTTAGTCTCTGTAGATGAGTATTAGTAACCCACATCTTGACAGGCTATTTTATGTTACAGTATTTTGGTGGAACAAATTTTGGCCGCACTGCAGGGGGGCCCTTGCAAATTACAAGTTATGATTATGATGCCCCAATTGATGAGTATGGTATGTGTAAGAATAATAATAAGATTGTTGTTTAGATGGTAGCTAATGCGATTATATGTCCTATAGCAGTTAACATGGTTGATGAACCCTTTTTTTCTAGGTCTTCTGCATGAGCCAAAATGGGGTCACTTGAAAGATTTACATACTGCGTTGAAGCTTTGTGAGCCTGCCCTGGTTTCCGCTAATTCACCAACATATATAAAATTGGGTCCAAAGCAGGAGGTTCGAGCTTAGCATGAAATAAATAAATATTTCATAGAAGTTTTAATCATTATGATTTACTGCATTTAATATTTTATTGGTCGTAGCTATAGTTAGAGACCTACCAATATTTATTGGTAGTAGATAGTGACTCACTAATAGCTCATATCTAAAGTCTTCTGATGCAAGTATGTTCGGGATTTGTTAAAGATATTATTTGGAAAGACAAAACATATTCAAGATTTATTTTCACTTTCAAAAAGAGAAAGTCATTTCCGAAAATATTTAAAAGCCTTGTCATTGTTTACCAAGTCTCTTAAGAGATCTTGTGTTGATGATATATGTAACAAGCTTCTCTCCTATGATGCATATGTTCCAACTTCAGGAAAAGTGTTATAGATGAGTTGATTATGTTAAATATTTGATTTGATTATAATAAATAGAGATTGATATGATGTGATAGTAAAATGATTTTATTAAATGTTTCCCATTATTAGATACTGATTTTATTCCTTATTATTATATCTCTTCTTCAACATAGATAAGAATACTTGTATGTAGGGTTGACAAATTAACCAATTTTTGCAGATATTGTCCAATCCCGTCCCAACAAAATTTTCCTGTATTGAAATATTGATTACAACAAAAAAACAAACTCTTAAAGTACTAACGTGACAGAGTGAAGAGTATTATCGTATTTACTGAAAGTAGTGAAAATTAGGTATAGGATTAATTCCCCTTGTGTAGAAAATACACATAGGATAATATATTTATAATAAAGAATAATAAAGAAAAATATGGTCTAAACCCATATACACATGATATTGTAACTAACATAAGATATTGTAAGTAACAATTGTAAACTAATAATATCTTAACAATATTTAACAGTATCAAAGTAACAAAGTGAAGCTGTCTTAAAGCTGATAGTTGTCCTTTACACTAATAGCCCCCCCACAAACTCAATGAGGTTGAAAATTAGAAATAAAATCAACAACATTGAGTTTGGAACACAAAAACAAAAATCGACTTGGAGAAAGTTGTTTAGTAAGAGAATTAGCCTGTTAAATTTTATACATAAAGAATGAATGCATCTTATATATACAAAAAACTATAATTAGAAACTACATTGATAACCTAGGTGTCCCATTGATAACCTATTCCTACTATTTCCAAAACTACATTACTGTTATTATTCCCAATATTTGTATTCAATTTTTCTGTGCTTCATTATTCGTTCACAAAGAATGTATTTTACTTAGGGACAATGCTTCTGTATATTTTTCTAGTTAGTTTATTACAGTATGTCTTCACAAGCACATGTAGCCAATCCCACCATGTGCCGTAAGGTTTGCTTGTAGTATGTAAAATTATATAGGTGATTTTATTTTCTGAATCACTTTTGTTCGTCAAATTCAGGCACATATATACCAAGCAAATGTTCACCCTGATGGATTGAACTTGTCTTTCTTTGAATCTCCTAGCATATGCTCAGCATTTCTTGCCAACATCGATGAAAAAAGAGAGGCAACAGTGACATTTCGTGGTCGAAGATACACTATACCACCATGGTCTGTGAGTGTGTTGCCAGATTGCACAAATACAGTTTTCAATACTGCCAAGGTTGGGTTTGCAAAAGTTGGCTTGACATAAATTAGTTTCTCCTCTCTATATATGTGTGTGAAAGTTATTTTATTAATGATTTACTTTTGCTTAATGATTTAGTGATATTCACCTTTATACATATGTATGTGTGTGTATATATATATATATATATATGTATGCAAGGAAGGATAAAGTTAGTAAAAGAAACCTTTTCGAAGTTATATTCATCTTCACCCTTTACTTAACCTAATTTTGAATACTTGTTGGAACCATTAGATTAAAAAAAGTTAAAGGGTGAAAATCTTAGTGTTGAAATAACACCAATATAGACACAATTGAGAGGCTAAAGAGTACTTAGAAAAATAAAAGAGTAATGAATTTGAGAGAGTGAATTTCCCTCTTAGGATCCCATATTTATAATAATTTTGGGTACATAAGATAGAATGTAAGGGAGAGCAAAGAAGAGAGTCTGAAAAAATAGGTTTAGGATTAGGAACTAGGTACAACACAAAGGACACAACAACTTTACGATAAATTATATTTAAGACTATTTATTTTAACATTCTCCCTTATGTTCGAGCTACAAATTGTATGTACCAAGCTTAAAAGAAATAAATCTATCCGATGTCATCTCAAGGGTTTAATATATCTACAAGTGTAATATTGATCCGACAAACTAAGTCTAGATTTCCTTGGACAACAACTTTTCTTGAATAAAATGACAATCAATTTCTGATATGTTTAGTCTTCTCATAGAACACTAGATTGGAAGCGATGTGGAGAGTAGCTTGGTTATCACAATACATCTTCATTGGTTGAATCTTACAAAAATCTAGTTCTCGTAGGATCTATCTTGCCCGTATAAGCTTACAATTGAAGATGCCATTGTCCTACACTCAGGTTCAACATATGATTGGACAACAACATTTTGGTTCTTACTTTTCCAAGAGATAATATTTTCTCCAAAGAAAACACAATTAGGGTTCCCTTTTCATTGTCATTTGTCAATGGTTGTCTCTGTTCTCTACATTGTCACTCTTGTTGTTGGTTGCACAATCATTGTAGTAGTGTAGTTTCATTCTTGTCATTCGTTGCACCCTCGATCTTCACAGCCTTCTTGTGAAGCCTTGGTGTTGCCTTGGTAAGGGGTAGTGTTTTGTGCGAGATGAAGTTTAAGGGCTAGGGTAGGGTTTCTATGTTGGCCTTATGTGTCTCAAAGTCCAACAACTTTTTTGTTATATTAAACATAATAATACTAGAAAAACATAAAAAATATTTAAAATATATAATATGATAAACTAATAATAATGATAATATTTCAGTAAGAAAATATAAAAAGTTATTTGTAACATCATATAACAATTATTTATTATATTATTTACAACAAATATTTAAATATTCTTTTATCCAAAGTAAACTTGTAACTCTTACGAGTTTACGATTTGAGTTTACAATTTGACTTTACGATCCAAGTTTACAATACTCTCATTTGAGTTTACAATTTGACTTTACGATCCAAGTTTACAATACTCTAATGAGTTTATAAAATCTTGAGTTTGAAAACCTTGTCTAATACCATATCAAATTTAGAAAGTAATATATTTCTTTTGGATTTCAATAATGAGGTCATTGGTCCTATAATAAGTACACGAGCCCGCTGTTTATTTTAGGAAATATAAAGAGTTAATTCTAAGGAAACAAATACCTATAATTATGGGATTTTTTCTAAATACATAACTTTAGTTTTAATAGCAAGATACACTTGTAATAACGAATAAAATTATAGCAAGGACAAAATTAAAAACTTTCTAAATACATAATGAGCGGTATGGTTTTGACAAATTGAAATCCTTGTTCTCTATTGGTTTTGCAATTTGTATTGTGAAAATGGTTAATACTACACTTCTAGGATTATTATATTATTTTCGGTTTATCTGAAACTTTCTTCTTTAAATTTGCACAGGTTAGAGCTCAAACTTCTGTCAAACTAGTAGAATTTGATTTGCCAACTGTCTCCAATATTTTCCCAGCCCAGCAAAGTAGCCACCGCAATGGTATCTACTACCTGTCAAAGTCTTGGATGACTACAAAAGAGCCACTCGATATTTGGAGTAAGAGCAGTTTCACTGTTGAAGGTATATGGGAGCACTTGAATGTGACAAAGGATCAATCTGACTATCTTTGGTATTCAACCAGGTCATTATTCCCTGCTGAATACTCTACAATGATACCTGATGTGTCACATTATATATTTTTTGGCTTGTTTTACTTTCACTATATGGTACATGCGCTGTGTATTATGCCTTACTTTTACCAAAAATGAATGTTTTACCTGTTATTTGTCTTCTTTTGGATAAAAGAGGAATTCACTATAGCTATAGGTTTCAAGGACCAACTTTCTTGAAAACTTAAGGGTTTAGGCTAAAGGTCACGGAGTTTTGAAGCATGGACAATGCACAGGCCCACAATACCGGCTTAAGTTTAGCTTTTTTATTACAATGGCAGTGACAAACTACTTGGTCATAGAATGTTACTGTGTCAACGACTAACTTTACTAGAAGTTGAAGTTAGGTGATGGCTTATGAATGATTTTATTTCTAACAAAAGATGCATGAAAGATTGTGGAGAAGATATCTTCAGTACAGTTTTCCCTTTGTATATCTGCCAAAGGAATTCCATCCATGAAAACATGATCTGGATTCCATAAAGCTGCAATAAAATAAACAAAAAATTCATCAAAATTTAAAGTATTTTTAAATTTGATTCAATGGTTTTCTAATTATATTTTCATTAATGTGTATATAATGCAGAATATCCGTTTCAGACAGTGACATTTTATTTTGGGAGGAAAATGATGTCCGTCCAAAACTTACAATAGATGGTGTCCGTGATATACTGCGAGTATTTGTCAATGGCCAGCTTATCGGTAACTGTAGTATTATATGTCTTCTGTTTTAATCGAAGTTCTATTCTGGATAATGCACTATGTAACTTACGTAGAAAGATTCTTGGAAGGAATCATAGCATGTGCATTTTGTTTTGAAGTTCAGCGATGCTTGGGAAAAATAACACTCACGCTCTAGATAGTGTTTGTTTGACACTTCAGATAGAGCTGTCAAAATGGGTTGGAACCCGCGAGTCAACCCGGCTCACCAGGGTTCGGGCCGGGTTAATTTGAAATTTTTTTACAAATTTCAATACGGGCTGATTTTTGACCCGGTTCATCTAGAACCCGGCTCACCCGGGTTGAACCCGTGGTGAGCCGGTTTGGCTCATCAACCAGCAGTGGATCACACAAGTGTTTTTTATTTTTTTTATTAAATTGGACTTTACATTTAAGTCATATTAGGTTGTTTTTTTATTCAACACAAATAATTTGTATTTTTTTTATTTTGGTTTGTGTTTGGATTGTATTAAAGTTTATTTAGATTTTAATTAGAATTACAATTTAGTTTTGATTGAAAAAAAATAAAAAAATTGTATTTTTTTAATTAAGTGAACCCCTGAGCCAACCCGTTTAACCTGCCAACCCGTGGTGGGCCGGGCTGGGTTCGAATTTTTTTGACTCGCTAAAAAGTGAGCCGGGTTAGATTGGCTCACTAAATCATCAACCCGTGATGGGTCAAGCCGGGTCGGGCCGAGTTACCCGTTTTGACAGCTTTAACTTCAGAGGAATTATATTATGTACAAATGGTTTATTTGTGTTTATTTATATTAGAGATATGATTTGAGTATTTCATAAATACAGAGATATAATATGATTTGATGAGCAAATATCTTATCTAATATTTCCATTATTTAATATTTATTTTGTTCATATTGTTGTATATATTCTACATTATAATAAGAATACTCATGTACACCACACAATTACAAGCAATCTTTTCAATATGATCAGAGTCTTGCATAGCAAGGTTTATTGAGCCTACTATATCATGCCACACACTATCAAATCCATAAATATTTAGTCCTATGCTTTGATACCATCTTAAAAGGTGGATTTAGGCCTAACTCTATCCTACAATTTGGGTGGTTGAGTTAGGCATAAATCAACATTCTAAGAATTTAGTATCCTTGGACTTTTGTTGTTGTTAGCTCTTGATTGAGACTCTATCCCTTTGAATCTGTCATTTGTTATAAAATTTGGCATGTTTGAAATGTACGGGGATACCTCGGTTAGATTTTGTTTGTTATGAACCACTTATCCCATAAATTTAATTTTTAGGTAAAGAAACGTGAAAGGTTTGATACTATATCTCTTACATGTTTTATCCTGCACAAGTTGCATGCACATGCACATGCTCGACTGACTTTTCGGAAATTTAACTTTTTAGTAGAAGAGAGTTTATCCTGCATCACAACCCAATGCTTGAGTTGTTAGCTAGATATTGGCTAAACTAACTGAAACTGGAGAACAACTTGACAAGTGATAGAAACAAGTAAGAAATTGTATTATTATTATCAAAATGTGTTAGAAGTGGAGTTTACGCCTAATTCATTCCTACAAAACTGGCTTGTAAAATGAGGTTTGCATCCCAGTTATATTCTATGAAATTGTCTTATCTCTAGTTGATGTAGGACTTCCAACACATCCCCTCACGCCGAGGTATATACATCTTTTGCGTGGGACTAGAAATTAATGAGTGGTTCGTTAGCAGTCCGATAGCGGGTGGAACAGAATGTCCAAGAAATCTCGTTAGGATAGACTTTTTTTTAAACAATGGCTCTGATACCATGTTGAATATAGAGAAAATAGGATTTGATATTAATCTCCCTTGTGTACAGACCACACATAGAGGTACAACTAAAAAAAGTAACTAAAAATAAATAAAGTAAATAGAAGAAATTGTTTGATATTGTGATTAACAATATCTACGAATATCTTAACAATATCAAACAATATCTAACAAAATGAAAATAGGAAACTTGAGCAGAAGTGCTTTATAATGCTTTGGATGGGTACCAGAGTCACACACTCCTCCTGAGAGATCCTCTCCTTAGCTAATTTCCTTGTTCTTTCTTTTTTCCACTCTCCCCCACTACACACAACTATGCCCATGCAAAAACGTCCTCTCTCTTCTGTAACTAATTTTCATTCCCTGGCCCCACTTTCTTTCTTCTATAATATATTTTCCAAATTTTGGGCCTAACCTGACTTATGTCTCTAAGTTTCTCCTCCTGCTGCGTCAGCCCACTATCCAGGGTCCTATCAGCAAGCATATACAATAGCTAGAAAAAGTATATCCCAAACAATCTTTAATTTCAAATTTACCAGAAATTTTTATGGAATTTTGTATGTTCTGAATATATTGTGTGTCTAATGCAGACCATACAATATGTATTTATACTATTAAATAAAATCTATTACAATAAAGGCACATAATACTATGTAATCAATCATCCTAATATGTAACGGTTGATTTCCAAGACATCTGTAACCACTGATTATATTTTAACAATTTTCTTCTATAATTATAATATCCCTAAACTTACAAACTGTTGTTCAAAGTATAAAAACAGTCTAGCAAAATCTTGAAAATAGTTTATATAATTTCAATGCTAAAATATTATACAATCCAACATATATTCAACACTAGTCTTTCACAGTATAGATATAAAATGCCCAGACTCCAAAATAAAGCCAACATCATTTGAGAATAAGCTGCTTCAACAAATATCCATTAGAGATCCTCTATGTACATATAAGAGCTCCTTGCTCATGTTTTCAACATAGATCCTACTTCCGGGTATAAGAAAGAACCAAGACCTTCCTTTTAGTAAAAGATGGGTTTGCTTTTGCTTCGGTTAGAGTAAAACCTTTAGCCCAGCTCCCCCGTTTTCCAGTGCAAAGCACTTTATTGATGATTGTGGGTGTAACCTTATGGAAATAAACACAGCCTACTCAACTAGTAACCTACAACTCAGCTTTCTAGTGCTTTGGGTAAATAAACGAGAGAGAACACAAAATATAATTAAGGGCATAACAACCTCAGTTCCCAAAAGGGGGAGCAGTAATGGATGAGCAATTTATTCCCTTCAAAACAAATTATAAATATACTATGAAGTTGAAGATGATTACTCTAAATAAATAATGAGTACAAGTAAAAAGAATTATAAATTAACGGATGTAAATATAATGACATTTATGTCACATATGCATGATAAAATTTGTGTGAAGAAAATAAATTAGCAATTTGTAAAACGTATAAAAGTTACATAGTAAAATACTATTGGTTTAGTTACATGAGAGAACCAAAATGAGGTGTCTCCAGCCTTGTGCATGGCATTGTGTCTCCTTAAGAAGATGTTGTCATTTACCAGACAAGTCTTTCTACTCTCTAATTAATGATCATCATCTATCTTGTCATGTCATCAAGGGGGAATCCCGTCGATAGTTCATGTCATACAGAGGTGGCTCCATTCAAGAGTAGCCTTTTTCTGGATCATATTATAGAATTGTATATGTTCTGAATGTATTGTGTATAATGTAGAGCATACAATATGTATTTATACTATTGAATAGAATCAATTACAATAAAGGTACATAATATGATAGAATCAATCATCCTAATTTACGAGATTATGTAACAGTTGATTTTTTAAAAATCTATAACCGCTAATTATATTCTAAAACATATGATAAGGTCCACTCCAGCAATTACCCCCATTAATATCTATGAAATTACAACATAAATCATAGAGCTTTTCTGTACAAATCAAATTTATTGCAAATGATCAGTATATCAATCTCATAGTTTTCATATACAGATGCCACTCAACACATTGGAAATAATTTTACCTTTAACAGTTTGTATATATAATCATGTCATTTGAACTAAAAACTTTTAATATCAGCATCTCTATGTGTTCAAATATGATATGAAAGACTTGTTTCGCACATAAAAGATATTAAATGATGATACTATGATAAAATAATTAAAATAGGAACAATAGAAAGAAGAAATAAAATAGAAGCTATTCTTCATGATCATTACAATCTTACTAAACCACTCTTTCGGGAACACCAGATCGAGCTAGTTAGTATCCCAAGAATATCAAGTATACCTTTATATAAAAATATGCTAAAAATATATTTTTTTTAAAATTGTAGATTGTGGTTATACCACGGATATTTTTTTAAGGACTAAGTAGTGTTATTGTCTCTATAAAGCACTATCCCTAACTTCAGACAATGGGTCCCCAATCTTTTCAAAACAAAGCATCAGTTGTATCATAATTGTTGTGCTTTAGAGGTTTAATATTTATTTCTTTTGTTTATATATATATATATATATATATATATATATATATATATTCATGTAGTTTAATTTCTTGTCCAAGTGAAGGTAATGCTGTTGGCCAATGGATCAAGGTGGTTCAGTCTCTTCAATTTCTCCCAGGATACAATGATTTAACACTGTTAACTCAAACAGTTGGTTTGCAGGTGAAATTCCTAGTATATTTTTAACATTTATCATTTTGTATAATGCAAGACTGTCTATTTTTCAAGTGTAACGTGTTGTGTATGTATTTGGCGATTGCTTAAATTTCATAATTCATACACTGATATTGTCTTTGATCAATAAAACTAGTTCATTTTGATAAGATGTATAATGTCAAATATTATGCCTACGTAATGATGGAAAATATTAATCACATCCATTAGTCTATTAATTATTGCATTGTATTATAATTTATAGTTGGAATCTAGTTCTACCTTGCAAGAACAATTTCTGAAGTGAGGACTATCCAAACATTACAAACATTACTTAAGCCTTAGGTCTAGTTGAGGTGGAACTATATCCACCCATCAAACCTGTAACAATGACGGTACAAGACATATATTAAGGCGGGCCCAGGGTGATGGCAATAAAGGCACATTCAAACATAGTTTTAATTGATACCTCTATCGTTATATGGTTTTAGTTATATATGTTATGCTCTTTGCCATTAGTGAGTTGATGACAGCGGATTATCTAATGTGTTCACATTAATATGAACAGCTTACTCCAGTCCATCTGTGACTTTTCTTCAGCATATTCTCCTATAAAACAATTGAGGGATAGAAATTACTGACTATACATATATTCTCATTTGAAACAATATTGCAGAATTATGGTGCATTTATTGAGAAGGATGGAGCAGGGATCAGAGGTACAATAAAGATCACTGGATTTAAAAATGGAGATATAGATCTTTCAAAGTCATTATGGACCCATCAGGTATGTATATAATATTTAAACCCTGTACTCATCCCAAATAACTATATGAATTATTAGCTGGTTTTTAGAGAAAAATACTACTAGGTCTATGCGTAGTACACTACAGCTTTATTCTGAAAGATTTAGCAAATACACAAGCCCAATGCACATGCTTTCTCTATCTCTCGTTTCTAGATGGTTCCTTATTGAATTTGGACATACCACAATTGACCTTCTGATTTAAATGACCAACTTTCAAATGTTTTCTAGGGTGAGTCAATCAGTTAGTTCCACACAGAGTGTTAGTACTAGATGTACATTAGCTAATTACGAATACTAGAGCTGCACTCTTTGTAAATAAACCTGTGTGCACCAATTAATTCAAGACTATTTCAAAGATAATTAACGCAAATTAGTCAAATCAATTTACAAGAGAAAAATGAAGATACCAGTACTTCCTAAGATGCATTGAACTTAGCTAGACAAAGCATCTAGGGTCATCTAAGCTAACTGCTAAAATAAAAATTAAAAAAGCTCTTATATCCTAATATATTCCCATTTCAAATAATATTTCTGAATATTAAGTTTCTCTTACATGCCCTTGTACGAATATGTTTAAATTTTTGCCTGTTTGAGGTTTTTTTGTATCTTCAAGGATTTCAACCTTGTCATGGTAAATCTGATAATATAATTTTCGAAAAAAAAAATTCATAGTTTTGATTCTTTGTATGAGTTGGTCATTCTAGTTCTGCCTTCACTCCAATGCTACTTTAGTGGTGTGCTTTCTAGGTGTGTCATGGTTTGATTATCTTTATTCAAAGCTCATTTCCTTGTTCTATATTTTCATCTTATGTCCTTACATTCTATATTTGTGGAATTGTACTTCCTATATTATGAGGAATTTGAAAATATTAGTTCCACTTTATTCAATTTTATCCCAGGTTGGGCTGCAGGGCGAGTTTTTAAAATTTTACAGTGAAGAGAATGAAAATTCAGAGTGGGTAGAATTAACCCCTGAGGGCATCCCATCCACATTTACATGGTACAAGGTAATCATGATCTGTTGAAGTGATTTCTCTGTGAGAACTGTTGTAGTGTGAAAGAAAATAGAAAAGGAAAATAGCCTACAAGTTATTTACATTGATTTTGTTATAAATATCATATCACTCATGAACCTCCGAGGACTTAAGCCCCTTAGAAAGTTGGTTCTTGGCATGGTATTAGCGCCTCTATGACCAAGTAAGAAGTTTCATACTAGCTTCCCTCTTTTTCTTTCTCTTGATGAAGCTTAATTTAAGAAGGCCAGAATACTAACAAAACATTTATAAAACAAGAATCACCCATACCTGATTTTCAAACAATTGTTTTAACCTGATATAGTTCCCCTTTTCAATATTTTTGTGATCTATTTTAGGAAGATTCATGATTCCCGTGCATTTTACGTTGTACCTGTATTTGCCTAAAAAAAATTTAAGTTATCTATTTATTGTAGTTATTATGCTCAACGCACTACTCCAGAATTAGTGAATCTAAAATCATGATATGAATTCTGAGATTAAGAAGGTGCAAAGTAAGCCCATTGGCCATTCTTTTGTAATGCTATTTTGTTTATCTTAACACCTAACAATAACACCTATTTATTTTAAGCAGGCATACTTTGATGTTCCTGGTGGCCTAGATCCAGTTGCTCTTGACTTGAAAAGCATGGGGAAAGGTCAGGCTTGGGTGAATGGTCACCATATAGGAAGATACTGGACTCGGGTTTCTCCAAAAAGTGGATGTAAACAAGTCTGTGATTATCGTGGAGCATATGATTCTGACAAGTGTACAACAAATTGTGGAAAACCGACCCAAACCTTGTATGTAATCTCGAAGGGGCTAAAACTGTTGGTTTCATGATTTCATCTAATTCCACAAGACTTTACTTACAAATTATAAATAGCAGCTCACGGCATCATTTATCTCATGTTGATTGTTATGTACATTATTGTACATAAAGACTAATTACTAAATGAGGAAAATATTATTTTATGTTCCTATGATATTTAATTAATACTTCCTTTATTGAGTTTGCAAGGATTATTAGAATGATTTTTAAGAGTATACCCCATTACTTATTGTGTACATTAATACTGGAAATTTCTAGTATTGTGCTTTCCTTAACTTCTGAGTTATTGGTCTACAGGTACCATGTGCCACGATCATGGTTGAGAGCATCAAACAATTTACTGGTTATCTTGGAAGAAACCGGAGGAAATCCGTTTGAGATTTCTGTCAAGGTACATTTGTCCAGAATAATATGTGCTCAAGTGTCAGAATCCAACTATCCACCTGTGCAGAAGTTGGTAAATGCGGATCTCATTGGTGAAGAAGTTTCTGCTAATAATATGATACCTGAACTTCAGTTATATTGTCAAGAAGGACATACAATATCCTCCATAACATTTGCTAGCTTTGGTAACCCACGAGGTAGTTGTCAGAATTTTTCTAGAGGAAACTGCCACGCTCCTAGTTCCATGTCAATAGTCTCCAAGGTAACTAACTCTATTTTGGATACCTTGTCTAGTACCTCTGAAAAGTAAAATTGTTGACATAGTTTTTATGCAAGAAAGCAAATGCTCCACAAGTTTCTGGGGTTGTGGACTTGGGTAAAAGCTATGATGCAAGAAGCTTTCCAAAATTCTTAACCCAATAATTTGTTTAAGTATTACAATTAAAAGCTACTGTTATCACTATCTGTAGGCTTAGAAAGTTATTGCTGCCACTATATAGTCTGTATTACGAAGCGTTTTACGTCTTATAGCCGCAGACTTGTAGAGCTTTGATGAAAACAATATTGTGGTTCAGTGGAAAAAAACGAGCCTAATAATAGTAGTAGGAGCCATGTTTTGCAAAATCCTACCCTTTCCAGTGCCAAAAATCTATTTGATGTTGCCTGATTTTGGGTGACACTTTTGATAATTTGCAGGAATGCCAAGGGAAAAACAGGTGCTCCATCAAAATCTTAGATACTGTATTCGGAGGTGACCCATGTCCGGGTGTTGAGAAAACGTTGTCTGTGGAAGCAAGATGCACATCGTTATTGAGTGCTACTTTGTTTCAAGAGGCTGTAAGTAGCTCCTAAAATGTTGTTCGGTGTGAATCTAATGCATGAGTCAACTAACTAGACAATGGTGCTAATAAATGTCATTTTTAGTTCATAGTTCTTGTCTTTAAAACATCTGTGGGCAAATAAGAATCCGTTGTTTAATGAAAGTTACAGAATTAGCACACAGATCTCTTCCAACCTAAAACATCTTTTTTTGAAAGGGAAGAATTCCCAGGCAATAAAAAAAGACAAAAGATTGACCTTTCCCATCACTGGAAACTAATGTTTAATCTTGAAACTATACAATGTGCAATAGCTTTTTCACCGTTAAACCGTCTGTTTTTAAAATAATATATTCAAACAAGGTGATTTAAGGACAAAAGACCACAACATATATAAAAAAAATGTTATTTGAATTAACTGAAATTTGTTCATTTGAATTCAAAGAAATGTACACGGTAAAAAGTTAACACTTTTCTAAAATTTTGAAAGTCATACCAAGCTTGTAAAACAGTAGCATTTTTTTACAAACTTTCTATCATCAACGAAGGGTAGTTGAAACCAATAACTCGGTATATCTGATACATTACTCTCCATACAAGCATTTTCGAAAAGGCATAAAGACTACTACTTCCACGAGTTTTTGCCATAAAATGATTAGCTTTTGAATTAATTTTTTAAAATCATCTTAACGGCAACCCCTAACACCTAAAGATACCTGCCAACGATTGTTAAGAAGCAATTTCCTAGATATTTACCTCCTGGGGTTGCATAAGGACAAAACTTGTAAATTATTTTCAGGAAGAATAGTTTTAAATATTCCTACAAATACAAAAATAGAATTAAATGCATTTCCTACATACAAAATTTTAAATGCCTACAAGGAAATGGCATTAACCTTCCAAGAATTCCAAAGTATTCCCAAGAAAATTTTTACACCAAAAATATATTGCCTAGAGAATAGTATTCACAGCGAGCTACTCCAGGGAATCTTAAAAGTTGAAGCAAAGGGTGACCCTGCTACAATATAATCAAAACTCAGTTAAACATCACTCTAGACAGTCCAATACACAGATCAACTTCAAATATTTGGCTGAGATGACTTCCGCTCTGTGAAAGCAAGCAAACCATCATTTCACACAGATGAGGACAATCATAACCGTACTAAACAAGGAAAGCAAGTTTCACTTCAAACGTCTGATCTTTTTTGTCGCGTTGATAATGTTTTGACCAATCTCCGGGTGTTTAAACTCCAACAATTTATGAAGTTTAATAGAAGCTTCAGAGAAACAGTTATCCTCAATACAGGACTCCGATTTGAGTGCAAAATGAACCTCATTGACGTCCTCATCAAGCTGGAGACAGAAAAGGTGCCTGAAAACCTGTACAAAGACAAGACAAGAAAAAACAGTGATATTACAGAATTACTAGACTCTAAGCACAGTAAAGATCTTGCTTTCTGTTGACAAGACATGGTGAGAAAATCATTCCATAATCAATACTTCATAATTAGCACACAGTCCATAACACCATGCAGGGGAAATAAATAGTGAACGACCTAAAAATGTCTCTTCATAAAAGAAACAATAATATACAAGAAAAAGTAGGCTGACATTTTCAATAATACTAAATAGAAAATGTCATTCAAAACCGAAATGATGTCAGTTACCAAGAATGATATCATCTCACATTAGCACCAAGATTATGCCCATAATCATAACGTCAAGCACTAATCAAGTATTAGGATGACCGGATCAGGTTAACCTTTGCCCATCTATATAAAAAGCCCATTTATTACTCATTTACCTATCTCAGACTAATAGAATCTGTGAAGGTCTTGGCCAAGTTGGAAGAGGAGACATTGTCTTGTAGGACCATCTCGGCTCTTGTAAGTACAGAAGCAATATTTGTATAGCATTTGTAATCTTCAACACACAGGCTATTCTACTATCCCAATATAGGATTAATTCTAATAGGTATATTATACGTCCATCTCATTAATGCAAATCAAGATAATTAAACCAGGATTCAAGTCGAGAATCAAAATGTAAATTCTTAGAATTCGATAGTTGTGAAGTCAAAAAGGAAATTTTTAGAGTCGTAAATTGAATTATGTATAGAAGGCATAAAGAAACAATTGATAAATGAAAAATATACAATCTTTTTCAACCTCATGTCTATTGGCACTATCAAGGTTGTCGTATCATATCCGTAGTATTGTTCTTGAACTAGGTGGTTCGTCAATATCTCATTCTGAAAAGGCACCCTCTAGGATTAAGGGATGAAGGTAGGTAAAACACCCTTGACCTAGATTTCTAAATGATATGGGATTTTAGAGCTATTCTAAAAGGGTTGGAGTGTCTACTTGAATCGTGAGAGTCACCATATCTAACATATTGTTTGCTTAAATTGTGATTCAAAAAGGACCCAATTCAGTCTCTGGAGCGATTCAAAAAGCAATTTCCATTGGCAGAGGTTTCAATAGGACAAGTCATATTGTTTACCTGACACTAACTACACCGATGCAGATGATACCATTAAAAAGATATAAGCATGAAAGCTTTCAAACAGCTGAGATTCTCCATCTGAAGACTTGGCCAACAGGACAATATATTGGGATTACAATTTTTACGTTAATAACAAGTATTGCCATTTCACAAAGGAAATCTCATACCCAATTGAACTCTTCAAAATAATTACGAAATTATCTCAGCATCTATGAAATTCCCCAATAAAAAATAAGTCATACGTCAGAAACAATCATAGAAAATAGACTTTAAGCTTAATTCAATCTAATAAAACCAACTTGGTAAGGTGATATTTGCACACTAATTGTATACTATAACTTTATTTTATCTCTAGTTGATATGAGATTTCCAACAAACTCCCTCACACCAAGGATTGGACATCTCAAGTGTGGGAATAAATGGGTCCAATGGCAAGTAGCATGACAAGTCCAACAATAATCTTTGATAGCATTTTAGAAAGTAGACTTTAAACCTAACTCAATCTCATACAATTGTAAGATATGGCTTGCATCCACTTATATATTATAATTTGACCATACATTTAATCAATGTTGGATCTCCAACAATTGGTATGATTGATTGTCACCACAGCAATAGTAGGCAAACTTAATTACCTCTTAAATTTGGAGATACACAAGATGCTCCACTAATATGTGGCAATGAAGCTACCATTTACATTGATAGTGTTTGGTGTTTGCCATCATTTTATGTCATTAATGGTGTTAGAATAAATAGTCTTAAATAAGGATTTATTGCATTGTGTGTTGGAACTAGTACCTAGGAGCACGCTTTAGATCTAGTTCCTAGGAGTATCTTCTAGAGTTCTCTTCTCTTCTCTCATCCATTGTATCTAATGTATCCCAAACTACAATAAATATGAAAACCTAAGAGAGGGAAAAATACACCCTATTAAATTCACTCTAAATATTCTTCATTTTAATCTTAAATAATTGGATAGAAAAACTTCAAAGGAAAACATATGCTCCACTCTCTAAGTATGTTAATGTTTCCATGGCCAGATGGGACTTCCATGTTTATACACACTGCCACTTCACGATCTCCTTATATTACCCAACCTTGGGGAACCTTTGGCCATTATAAATTTTGCTTTTCACAAGAAAAGGACAAACCTTATACGATTATAAAGGGTCAAGTGGTCAACATAAGTTTCACTGCCAAAATACCAAAAGCATAAAAAAACTGCATTTAATCGGTTCAAAGGAAAAAAAAAAGGAAAAAAATAAGAGATGCTGTTAAACACGCTAATAATAAATCTTTAATCAAACAAATTAAAGATCCAGACATAAAAACTCAATCCAAACTGAATATCATGGCACTCATTTGTTTACCTTTTTCATTTTTGATAGAGCCGTATCCTTAATGGCTTGGGACCGTGACACCAAATTGACAACGAAGAGACCATTCTCCGACAACTTATCCTTTACAGTCTCAAGAAAAGACTCATCCAGAAAATCTGGAGCAGGGCATGCCAATCCCGAGCTGTACAAAATATGTAATAAATAAATAGGATTCTTTAAAATCATAAAAGATATTATTTCAAATCCTGTGACGGCCTGATACCATTTTTCTTGGCCATGCTTTAATATCTTAATGTAATAACAAAATGCATAATTCAGTTCACCTTGGGTCCGAAGAGTCAACATCAACAATAATAATATCAACTTTTGTAAGTTCTACACCAGCATGAGACACGGTAGAACTTTCATTTAGAGACTCTGTGTAGCTACGGTCATTACTTCCATGAATTTGAGCTGCTCCTGAATTGTCAATCGCTTGGACAAATTGGATCCCATCAGCTATGTGCACCTGGATTCACCGAAGTAACAAGATTCAATAACCCATATTGTGATATCCTATCATGAGACTAATTCAAAAAATTCTAAAATTATAGTGTTTTAGAATTCTGGACACAGTCCCCTGACCCCACAAATAAAACAGAAGTTGTTCAGTCTGTAGTTGCACATGTTTACATACCCTCACATTTGGTTTTAGAAAAACAAAGAAAAATCATGAAACCAAAATTACTTGCAACAGTCAACATTGCATGATTACTAGGGGTGGGTCAGTTAGCAATCAGCCTTCACTTTGCCCAGTCCTAATTTACATTTATGTTCCACAATAGGTCAAGAGAAATATAAGAATACATACTTAACTACCTTTAGTCGTTCATCCTCCACAAAACTGAAGTAATCCTTTGCAATATCAACAATCACGGGGTCTAACTCCACAGTCTGTATATAAAAATTGTTATCAAACCATGTGATATTAATCATTTAGAAGAATTAATCATTAAGGACGTGATCTGAACTCCAATAATTTCCCCTGACTGCACAACTGGGAAAAACATATTACCTCAACTTCTAAAAAGGGGACACAACCATGAAGAAACATGGGAAGTAAACCTGCTCCAAGACCTATTATTACTGCTTTTACCTGAGATATGACACTTGAATATATCAGAAATAATGAACAAGAGAATGTTTTAGAGCATGTAAACTTGCAAAGAATTTGAAACAAGTTAATTTTGCATGTATTTACAATTACCAATTATTGGAAACAACGGTATTAAATGTAACTAGGAAATAGTTTGTGCATCACTTGTTAATTTATCTTTCCATACATGAACTTTCACTCCAACAAAGACAAAATTCCCTGAACTTGATACTGTATCAGACAAGTGAAACGACCCAATCAGCATCAGGATAGCCAATTCCATAACTTTATCCATTATACATTCCCATCTACTTCAGATATGCGCCAAAAATCACTTCAACCATAAAAGACACTCACTTCAACCATTAAGGTGGTAAATAAAGCCCCTAAACAGAATGGCCTTTTACATAGTCAGCACCAAAGTGATTAACACTAAAAATTTAGGGAATGCGGGTTTACTCTTATAAAATTCCTTTAAAATTAAAGATAAAGCAGAGATTGCACCATAAAAGGTTCTTGGTAAAAAAAATATATAAATAATTAGAGAATAGTTACTGTAATAATCATCAAGTACTCTTTGAACATATCATTAACCGGTTGAAATATTAAATTGTCTAACAGTGGAAATATTTTATCAAAACTAGAAGTTGCTTTATTGCAATTTCCCTGAATAAAAGCCAGAAATACTTGCCATTTTTCCACTTGATGCCACAGTTTCCATATAAGAAGATATCAACGTGAATCCAGAAATAATTCCTGTATGATAAGAACTAGCTACATAGCCATGATAGACTGTCAACTGGTTACTTGCTCCTGAAAAATCAGGAAAAAAATTAGTGGCAAGAGAAACACAAAGCAAATATTGCAAGCTAAAACAGGAACAGTGTTGACACTGTAAGAATCCTCTCTTTTTTAATACTTTCGTTAAACCATTTTTAACACATCATTTTCATCCAAAATCCTCATGCATGAAACAAACATTTTAAGTACTAGCATTTAATGATTTATCTATATTATGTAATATAATTATTTACCAATATTTTATATTCTTTTAAACAGTTTTAAATATTGAGTTTATAATCTTTAATGGCATAAAATATAAAAAAAAAAAAACCCTCCTGGAAAAAAAAGTGTACTTATCTATGATTAATTAATATTGTTTGGGCTGGATAGTGGCCTAATACCTACTGCAAAGTCTGACCTAAAACGCAACATCTAATCTGACCCTAAAAGCAAGGAAACCCTAATCTTTTTCCTCCCATCAGCCCCACCTATCCACCATCTTTCGAAAAAGTCTTCTACCTAACCCCTTTCTCTTCAAACTGCTCACAAGTAGCATAATTGGAAACAGCAAAGGAAACATTGCCAAAAAGTTAGGTTGCATAAGAGAGAAGTGTCCCACGGGATTCAGATCACTCTGATTCAGATTAATTAATATTCATTTTACTTTATGGGAAAGTCAATTTCATTGCTTTTTATTCATGGTTTTCTCTTCTAAAAGGCCTTTCTAGAGAAGATTGTCCAAATAGCCCTAAGACAAAATGATGATATCAGTGTTTCGACCAACACATGTATTGATGATTTAATACATAATTTTCAAAAGACCTCTCATTGGATTCACAATGTTACGGAAGAGATATTGAATTCAGAACTAAAAGGTTTGTCCTACCATCATTGTCAAATGAAGCGTAGGAAGGAAGTATGCACAACTAAATACATAACACAACACTATCCAAAACATTTTTATAGAAGCAAAAAGGTATAATTATTGATTTGGTCCCCCAATTTTTTGAATTGGTTCAATTTGGTCTCCGAGTTTTTGGAAGGTTCAATTTGGTACCCTTATTTTTTAAAGTGGTTAAGTTTAGTACCTCCCACTATATTTCAATTAACGTCGTTTGTATATTGGTGAACTGTCACTGTGCAATAGAAATGTGAGTGAAGTTGTTAATTGGGTTAGTTTGTTTGTTGGGTGTAGTTAACATCATTTTAGTCTTTCTGTTGATGTTTCCTTGATCAAGTGTACTCAGTATGTTATTAAAATTAGTTGTTTAATTTGTTGCAAAGTGACAACTCACCACTATACAAACAGCATGAACTGGAATATAACAGGAGGTATTAAATTGATCCACTTTAAAAAATAAGGGTATCAAATTGAACCTTTCAAAAACTCGGGGACCAAATTGAACAAACTCAAAATTGGAAGACCAAATCAATAATTATACCAAGAAAAAAATAGCAAACTGAAAGGGTTACAATGAGATCATTCCTCTTGGGCTTCGTTAAATTTACATAGAAAATCAATTTTGCATCATGAACATATTTCAATGTAAAATATGAAGCTAAGATTATTTTGGACAAACATCTCAATTATTTTCAATTGTTCAAATCAATTCTACCCAAATATAAAGTAATCGGGCACTTTATGATATGAATCATATATTAACAAACTCGGGCTTTATCAATAATGTCAGAGCAACACTTGGAGGAGTTGCAAAAGCAATAAACAGTTTAAATACACCAGAGTCAAAGGGAAAATAATTACCAACATTGTGTCTCTGAGATCCACTTTTTCTAGATTTGGAAGATGCATTGTTTTTCTTCCTCCCTGTCTCACTAACCAATTTTGTAGGCAGCAGTTCATCTTTTAGAAGAGCTTCAGATTGCACCAAATTTGCAGCTCTCTCAAAAACAAGGCGTCGAAAGACCAAATCTCTAGAAGGAAAAATACAATTGACTTCACGATCAACATTTTCATAAATTACATCTTCAACAATAATTGATCCAGTTAATGAAGATGTGACCTGCAAAACACAACCACAAATGATAAAAGTAGAATATGCCGATCATTTTAAATCAAGCAAGACATCACAAGAATGAGCATCCATGTAAAACGTAGGAACCGCACAATTAAAAGACTCTTAGATCAATAAAGCAGGTGGATAAACAGAAAAAAAAGAAAAAGATAAACATATTAAGAAAAGAGACCAGTAGAGCCCCAACTCCCTGTAATGACCATTGAAACCAAGGGCTGAACACCATAAAAAGAAGCTTGATAAGAAGTAAAGAATGATGTTTCTTCCAGAATGCTAGAGATAATAATCTCACAGCCTTCTTAGGCTGAGAGACTTGAACTACGCAAACAAAAAAAAAAACCAATTTTATTGATAACAAATACACAAATATCACTCAGAGCTACTCTATTTGAAACAATTAATCTCTCTAAAATAAGGAAACAAAATATACTAAAATAAATAAGAAGATTCTAAAGATATTTTAACCTCTTTTTCTTATATATTCTCTTTAAGTTACCTTGTTCATGAAGGATAAGAGTTCATTCAATATTATTGGCCCTAAGGCTCAATGTGCTCAATTCTTAATTCAAGAGCAAGAAATCACATGACTCCATTTCCTCTTGATTGATTATGTCTCAGCTGATCTTTGTTATTTATAGATGAAAATTACATTAGTTATATCTAGGTAATTGATGCTATCAGCTCTAGGTAATTAATGCTAACAACTCATAGGTACAACTACTAACCACTAACATTAAATACATATTCTAACAACTACCTATATTTAATACATATTCTAACACTCCCCCTCAAGCTATAATACACAAATTGTATTTACCAAGCTTGGAAAAAAAAAATTCAATTCAAGATGCCCTAAAGGATTTTTTAACACGTGCAAGTTGATCATTGGATCCAACAAAATTAGCATAAATTTCCTTGGACAACAACTTTTCTCGAACAAAATGATAATCAATCTCTATGTGTTTAGTCCTTTCATGGAACACTGGATTGGAAGCAATGTGGAGAGCACCTTGGTTATCACAATACATCTTCATTGGCTTAATCTAACATAAATCTAATTCTTGGAGGAATGGGTTTACCCATATAAGCTCCCAACTGAGGGATACCATTGCCCTATACTCAGTTGCAGCAATTGACCATGCAACAACATTTTGTTTTTTACACTTCCAAAAGATAATATTTCCTACAAAGAAAACACGACATCTTGAAGTAGAGCATTTGTCCATAAGAGACCCAGCCCAATCAGCATCACACTATCCAAAGACTTGGGTATTTCCTTTATCTTCATAAAGTAATCCTCCTCTTAGAGCTTTTTTAAGATATTTAAGAATTTGAAAGACAACATTCCAATGATCAATACAAGGAATCTAGATGAATTGACTCACAACTCCTATTGCAAAACATCAATCTGGTCTCGTAACAGTAAGATAAATAAGTTTTCTAACCAGTCTTCTATATCTTTTTGGCTCAGAGAAAGCTTCTCCTTGTTTTGCCATTAATTTTTTATTTGGATCCATAAGATAATCTACTGGTCTACAATCGATCATTCCCGTCTCTTTTAGGATATCAAGAGACTATTTCTTTTGACAAATTACAACTCCTTCCTTTGATTGAGCTACTTCTATGACAGAAAATATTTGAAACTTCCAAAATCCTTTGTCTGAAAAATGAAAAATCATTTGCCGTAATGACTATACCATCGACATAAATCATTAAGTACACACATTTTCTAGGGGAGATGCGACAATAGAAAATACAATGATTTGGCTCGCTACTTTTCAACCCAAAATTTTGAACAATATGGCTGAATTTTCCAAATCAAGCACATGTAGATTGCTTGAGACCATAGACAGAACAACGAAGTTTACAAACTAAACTAGACTCCCACTTAGCAATAAACCTAGGAGGTTGCTCCATGTAAACTTTTTTCTCAAGATCGTCGAGTAGAAAATCATTCTTAATATCTAATTAATGAAGAGGCCAATGATGAATGCTTGCCATGGCATAGGAAAGTCTGATAGTAGTCATTTTGGTCACTAGAGAGAAAATATCACATTAGTGAAGCCCATAGATCCGGGTATGTCCTTTTGCTACCAATCGAGCTTTTTTAGGCAGTCAACTTCACCATTAGGTCCAGCTTTTATAGAGTTCCATGTACTATTATGTTCAAGAGCCTGCAATTCATCAACCATGACTTATTACCATCCAAGATGACCAAGTGCCTCTTTAACATTTTTAGGAATGGTAATGGAAGAGGTGATCAAAGAACAATTTAGGGGCCAAATGATGATAGCTCAGAAAATTGTAAATAGCATGAGGATTGCACGTAGAGTGAGTACCTTTACAAATCGAAATAGCCAATTGAGATCCTCATTATCAAGAGATGTATGGGATGACGATGGTGAAGGACTAATGAAGAGGACTCACCTTTGGTCATTGGACCACCCAATTACTAGAGTCAATTGTTGGGAGGTGATAAGGGGAGGAGATGAATTTGAATTTTTCAAAGACATTAGAACTATGGTAGGAGTAGGACACACAAAGGGCTCAACAGAAGCCAGAGGCAAGACCTGTTAGAAGAATATGGAACCTTATTGTCCAAAGAAGAAGAGGACATTTTATTAATAAGATAGAAAGAATGGCATCACCCCAGTAATGGACAAGAACATTAGCACCAAGTAGTAAAGTATGAGTAGTTTCAACTAAGTGTCTATTCTTTCTCTCTGCTATACCATTTTGTTGAGGTGTGCGAGGACATGTGGACTGGTGTAAAATGCCATGTGAGTTTAAAAGAATGGAAAAACCAAATTGGTACTTGATTTCATTAAGGAATGACACGAAGATATTCAAAAGTTCAGATCGATTTTTTCATTAAGTAAACTCAAGTACAAGAATAGTGACAAAACAGGAAAAACCCAAAGGATGAAACCTAACTAGACCCCAAATATCAAAATTTATCCTAAGTGCCGCCAATTCTCTTACAAAAAGAACATCGAGGATGTTTTTATCCACTTTGAGAAAAGTAAGACTTATTTAAGGAAGAATTCAACAACATTAAGTATTACAGCAACAACCTACACGCCACACTCAGTGCCAACTTTGTGGAGAAGATGTAAAGATGTTCCGCTGACAAAAAGGTTCTTAGCGGCACGACAATAGCTAGCTGACAATGGCCATGGTGGGCAATAGACAGTGGCTAGCAAACAGCTAACAGCAATAGCAGAGAATAATATTGGATGGTGGTGGGCAACCGCAAAACTAGAAAAATGGGATCGACCCGCTCTAATACAACCTTAAAACTGAAAAAAAGAGAAAAAGAGCTTAAGAGATTGATCATCTCTAAATTTATCTTTGTTATTTATAGATGAAAATTACATATGAAATATCTAGGTAATTAATGCTAACAACTCTAGATAATTAGTGCTAACAACCAATAAGTACAATTGCTAACGACTTACATTAAATACCTATTCCAACAACTACCTATATTTAATACATATTCTAACAGCATGACTAGAGACCAATTATTGGAGGTGCAAATGGTGATAGTGTATCCATTTGCAGACCCAAGAATACAACTTAAGAACCATTATATTAAAGGATTTTTTTTTGTTCAACCACTAGCCTAATAATTTATCACTAAAGAAACTCACAAAATATTTAAAATGCTTGTAACATTTTATCTTGTGTTTTTCAAGTCATTGTGTCATGAGGATGATTTTAATTGCTAAAGAGAAAAATGAGTTGTATCTATTTGATTCCAAGGATCAAAATGAAACAATGGTCATAAGCCAACAAACAACATCAGAAACATAGGTTGGTTCCCAAATATGGCTTAATCATAGAGAACTCTTACTTCAGAAACATAGGTTAGTTCCCAAACAATGGTCATACCGAACTCATTTGTGTACCAAAGAGTGCTAAGTCGTTCAAATATGATATTTGTCAATTGCCAAAGCACTACTAGGCATCTTATCCCATTGGTAATAACAATATTACCAATTCCTCATCGCACTTGGGGACTTGTCTAGGAATATATTTCACCTCCTTTCTTATTGTCATGACAAAGTCTGTGTTGGAAATTTCTCCATCAAGCATAACAACCATCTAAATTTTTTCTCCCTTATTGTAAATAGTGTATTATCAAGATATCCTTAATATGTTTGTATTGATTAGTAGAAAATATCTTTTAAATTTAATTGTTATAAATAAAGGTGACGAGAATATAATCAATAAAACAATTTTGTTTCCTTACATAGCTCAAGTTGGCATTAGATCTATTGGACCTATCGTGTCACTCGCTATAAAGACCACCCATAAGTATTTAGTCTCACACCTATGATATCTACTCCTTAATGTGGAAGGATGTGTTAAAGATAACACATGTAATAGATATATGACAATTAAAGTATATAAATGGGTGCACATCAACTTACCACTTGGTTTATAAGGTTGAGTTGGATTTAAAATATAATTCCTAAGATCTCGTTTCAATAAAAACATACTTCTACTGGTGGCAAATTTCCTTTTCTTAAGATTTGTACCCTATTTCAATTATACTCATGGTTCAAGCCATAAGAAATTTGAAGATTCTTCCTTTTTCCATGACTTTAGCAATTAGAGATCTCACATCGACTATAAATAAGATAAATTAAAAGTAAATAAATGGATGAAAACCTCATCTTGCAAGTCGATTTTGTAAGGTTCAGTTAGACTTAAAGTCTACCTAAGATGATATCAAAGTCATCCAAAACCTATCCTAGCAAGATTTGCTTTTTGTTGAGTCTTATCATGTCATCCATTATCGAGTCACTATCAGACTACCCACTGATGTCTAGTACCACACTCGAGATGTATGTCCCGGCGTGAGGGGAGTGTATTGAAGAACTCATCACTAGAGATAAAGCAAATTACTATATATAAGTGAACACAAACCTAACTTTAAAAGCTGATTTTGTAAGATTGAGTTAGGCTTAAAGTCCATTTCTTAAGATTAGCATTTGCCCTGTACATCTTCAAATTTTGGTAATGATTTAATTCAATCCACAACCCATTTAAAATTCCTTATATTCTTATTCACAGAGAGGACCATATTTCATACTAAACATTATGCTCTCAATGTCATGGCAAGCAAGAAAATCTTTTTTCAAAGAGAAAGTGTCATTTAAGTCATTCTAATAGGTTCACAAAAACAGAGAGAATAATAACACTCAGAGATGAACAAAAGTAGGTAAAGATTTTATTAGGAGCTGAATTTCCAAAGAAAACGAAAGATATACACTAAGTGAGACAATCCAATTGGCTTACCAGCCTAACCCAAGTTCCTCACCAAAATATTTCCCCCCCTTCATGTATGGCTCCCCCGCACAATAAAAAGGTTTGCCACTCTCAGACCTTGCCTCCCACTCACTCACTCACTCTCTGCCAACAAGGCAGAACTGTTTCACTAAATTATTGGAAATATCTTGTGGTCGCCACTTATTGGTTTCCACTTCCTTTTCTTATAGACATTTTGTATATGCCTATATGGCCCTCGATATACTCATCTTTATCAACACATTCCCCTTTAAAAATCACCTTGTCCTCAAAATGTGAAAATCAGGGAAGGCTTCCTTCATTTTGGACATGAACTCCCATGAATTTTCACATTCTGGAATGTTTTTCCACTTAACCAAAACTTCCTTCTCTGGTTGCACCTATAACTCTAATTCTTCACTAACATAAGTAGGTAATGGCTGGACTTCTGTTGCAGTGATCGTAGGTTTCAGTAGAGATACGTGGAAAACGGGATGTACTTTGCTTCCCTATGCCAGTTTCAATCTATATGCCACCTCCCTAATTTTTTCTGTAATTTCATATGGGCCATAAAATTTAAGGTTGAGTTTCTGATTAACCTTATTTGCCAATTTCTTCAATTTGTAGGGTTGAATCTTCAAGTACACTATATCTCCCACCTTATGACTTGTCTCCTATGCTTGTCGGCAAGTTGTTTCATGCTGTTTTGGGCTTGAGCCAATTGGTCCTTCCAATTGCTTAACATCATTCCTATCTTCAATCATCCAAGCAACCTCTTCTATGGGGAGAAATTCTGATAAGACAACATAAATCCTTCTCCTTTATCATTAAGAGCCTTCACCATAGTTTTCCACAAAGCTTGCGATTTACAAAGGGAGGGATCATCTTTTATCATTCTCTTCTCTTTCTGTTGTTCCCACTTCCACACCAAATTTCTAAAATTAGCTCTCACATTTCCCAAGCTAGCCAACCAATCCCAAAACTATATTTGTCCCTCCCAACTCCATTAAAAAGAAATTTTGCACTATGGAAACCCCCTAATCTCCAATTCTAGTTGTTTGCATATTCCTTTGTTAATCACCTTATCTCTCGTGCCTACTTCAACCACAAATTTTGTTGTCTCATTCACTTCCAGTTTGAGGTGGTTAACCAATTTCTTTGAGATGAAGTTCGATGATGCTACAAGCCACTAGTACTAGAATCTCCATTCCTCCAAGCCTCGCTTTCACCTTGAAAGATTGATTCGAAGTTAGACCCTCTTTGCTTTGGGGTGAGATTTGTAACACTTTAGCTTGGAGGGTTTCAATTTTTTTCCTCCTCTCCTTCACTGCTCTCAGTTTCCTCTCCTTTAGATTGTTCTACTAGTACAAATTTATAGTGTTTCAATTTGCACACATGATCTTGACCCAAAGTCTCTCCACATTTGAAACACAACCCTTTTCTACTTCTTTCTCTCAACTCTGCTTGTGAGAGCCTTCCTCCCTCTACTACTTTCTTCTCATTCCCTTCACTCTCCACCGATTTACTACTTTCACCTTCTCTATTCCCTCCTTTTTCCCACCTCGTGAAGCCTCTATTAGTTTTGGCCATAGATTTTTCACCTATTTTCCTCTCCCAACTCATCAACCCTACTTTCCGCAAAGCATTACTTTTCTCCTCTAATGCCTTATCCATCAACTCCACCAACATGCCCACATGTGGAGTTATAGTTCAATTTGGATTTCCTCCTTCAACCCATTGAGGAATATCCCTTTCAATATAATCCTCTCCTCTTTCTTCAAGGAAGCAGATTCCCTTTCAAATTTCTCCCTATATTTCATAATTGAGATTATTTATTTAAGGCTCAGCTATGGCCTGAAAGGGTTTCGCACCAACCCTGATTGGAACCTTCTAATCAAAGCATCTTTGAATTCCTCCCAGTTGCGTTCTTGATTTTGCTCTTCCTACCATTGGTACTAGTTCAACACTCTATCTTCCAAAGCAATAACGACGACATCTAGTTTTTCTTCTTTTCCCACTAAATTCAGTTTAAAATATCGTTTCGAATGAACGATCTACCCGTAAGCATCTTCCCCCCCTAAATATCAAAATTTGCAGTTTCCTACCCCCAAAGTCTTGCGATGAGTCACTCTACTCATGCTTCGAGAGGTGTAGCTTGTTCGGTCGTTTGTCTCCTCACTGTCAACCTCTCCATCCATCCCTACATTCCTTTTTTCTCTTCTGCATGGTCGACGTTGGTGGGGTCTACTACACCGAGACCAGTTGCGAGAAATAATCAAGTTTTTTAGCTCCTCCAGTTGTTGTTCAAGCCCATCTATGCGTTTTTCCATGGCGTTGCGGGTGAAGACCAAGCACTCCCCGAACCGTGCTCTGAATACCAATTGATAGGTTCACGGAAACAGAGACAATAATAACACTCGGAGATGAATAAAAGTAGGGAAGGATTTTATTAGGAGCTGAATTTGTGAAGAAAACGAAAGAGATACATTGAGGGAGACAATCCAATTGCCTTCCCAACCCAACCCAAATTTCACACCAAAATATTTCCCACCCCCTTCACGTATGGCTCCCCCACACGATAAAAAGGTCTAACACTCTCAAACCTTGTCTCCCACTCACTCCCTCACTCTCTGTCAATAAGGCAGAACCATTTCACTAAATCATTGGAAATATCTCATGGCCCCCACTTATGGGTTTCCACTTTTCATATAGACATTTTGTATTTGCTTATTATGGCCCTCAATATTCTCATCTTTATCACATTCCACATCTCCTTAACAAAGTAACTATCTCATTGACATCTTGTTATTGATATCAGATAACGAAAAATATCGTAGACCCAAAAATCTTTAATAAAGTTATAACGAAAACCATATCAGGTTATGGCAAAAACAAGTTGCTCAAAAGATTTGATATTATATCTAGAAATGGTAGCAACTGGCAGCGGCGGTGGTGGCGACTGGCAAGCAACAAGGCAGTGGCGAAACGGGTTTTCCATGGCAGCCTATTTTCACATGGCGACTGGCGGTGGTGGAACAGTAATGGTGGAAAAAGCGGGGTGGAGAAAGAAGACAAGAACTTGAACAAAAGTGACCAAGAGAAGAAATGGCCAACTGCAGCTTGGAAAAAAAATAAGGTAGCAAAGTGGAAGGGAAGTGGCGTGGGATAAAGAAGAGATCGGCAGCAGCACACACTAACCCTAACTATCGTTATGAGTTTTTTGAGTGTTTGAAAAATAAGGTCAAAAATTGGGCCAGGCCCCAGTAAAACAATTATTTAATCTAACCTAATTTACAAAAGCCCTCCTCTATTATTTTTTTAGCTTTACCCAATTACTACCACCACCTAGGCAGCAACATTACATTTGTATTCTCAATGTTTAAAACACATGGTTCAAAATTTGGTTTGGCCCAATAAAATTTAATTTAACTTATAATACACATAACTTTAACCACCCCTCTCTCTTATTATTCTTTAGCCTCCCTTGAGTTAGCCCAGTAAAATTTAATTTAACTTAATACACACAATAACCACCGCTCTCTTATTCTTCTTCAGCCTCCCTTTGCCCTTGCTACTTATTACCACCAACAGCCATTGCAAGCTGGTTGCCACCACCGCCAATTGCCGTCAGTTGCCATTTCTAGACATAATATCTATCAAATCTTTTGCATTAGAATTATATGTGGGATATTATGTTTTATTTTGACAACCTTGTTTCTTCCATAACTAGGGATGTCAAAAAAATCCGTACCCGCGTGTATCCGCAGACAAAACCCGCAACGGGTAGGAAATGAATGTTAGAATTATTACCTATTGTATCATTAACCCTATGTGTAGGGTGTTGAGTGTGGGAAACTACCTACTGCCGTATCTACTATTGCATGTAATCATGCCTAGTATCTTAGAGTAGTCTTTTCATATATTTTCATATGTACTTGCTTGCTTCATTATAAATAGAAGAGGAGGAGAGTGGTACTGTTGTCCACTACTCATATTTTAAAGTCTCAGTCTCAAGTTGGTATCAAAGCGGGTCGATCCCGCTCTGGTTTCTGTCTCATCTGGTCCGTCACCGCTGTCCACGGTTGATCGCCGTTAGTCACCGCCGTTGTCCGCGGCTGTCTAAGTTCGGTTAACCTCGTTTCTGAACTACCCAACACTGTCAAACAACTTCTCAACACTGTCCGCCACTGTCTGCGTCCTCCGTCGCTGTTCGCCGCCGTCTGCCGCCGTCCGTCGCCGTCCGACGACGCAGTTCCGTCCGGAAACCACCGGATCTGAACCGCCTCTCCGTGCGACAGCCAACCCCGCCGGTGTCGCAGGCAGCGCCGTCGCCACGCGCCTCCACGTGCGTCTTCTCTGTTCCCGTCACCTGTTCGTCGTCGCGCCACCTCCGTCGCCGTCGCCGGAGCCTCCTCTACCCGTTTTGACCATCAAATCTCTGTTCCGGTGAAGTTCAGTAGCACCTCTTGTGGAAATCGTCCCTTTCGAATTCGAAAATCGTCACTGTTTCACTGTTTTTGTTTATTCTCTTGATCATATCATGGCCACTGGAGGAACTGGGAGTGCTATTTCATTCTCCGGAAGCCCCTGCATTACGTCCGAGAAACTAAATGGCCAAAATTACTTATCTTGGTCTGCTGCCGTCGAGATGTGGTTTCTCGGTCAAGGACACCACGAACACCTTGAGAAAGATGGCAGCCACGTACCTTCTGAAAAAGCTGAACAGTGGAAACAAGCGGATTTCCAACTATGTGCTCTATTGTGGCAGCCGGTGGAACCACGACTTTTGATGTCCCTACGGGCCTTCAAAACTTGCCACTCGTTTTGGAAGCGAACTCAGAATATCTATGCAAATGATATTCAACGCCTCTATGATTCGGCGAACAAGTTGGCATCTATGAAAATGACTAACCATGATATGATGTCATTCATGAATGACGCTCAAGCTGCTGTGGAAGAACTACGAATGTTCTTGGAAGTCGACTCTCTAGATGAAATGAAGAAAAAGCTTGACAAGTACTATATGGTAATGATCCTCCGCGCTATACACCCAGACTTTAATCATATCCGAGATCAGCTTTTGACCTCTCATGAGGTTCCTTCCATGGAAACTTTGATCTCCCGCATGATACGTGTTCCAACTCTTCAAACTCCAGAAACTCTTGCTGTAATGGAACCATTTGTCATGGTTGCCACCCGAGGAAGAGGAGGTCGTGGAACTAGAGGAGGTGGACGTGGAGGTCGTGGGCGTCCTCAGTGTACGTATTGTAAAAGGATGGGTCATACCCAAGAAAACTGCTACACTTTACATGGATTTCCTGCCAAAACAGCCAATGTCTCCCAGGCAGAGACTACTGACTCCAAGTTCACTGAGGACGAGTATCAAGAGTACCTACGCCTCAAATTCAACAGCTTGGCACAATCATCTCAAGCTCCAAGTACATCAACTGTTTGCATCTCTCAATCCATGGAAGGTCACAATTCATGGGTAATTGACTCTGGTGCTTCTAATCACATTTCTGGTAATACCTCCTTGTTCTTAACCATTTCATTCCAAGAAAAATCTCATTTTATAACCCTCGCAAATGGTTCTAAAACATCCTCAAAGGGAGTCGGTCAAGTCATCTTATCTCCGTCCTTAAATCTAAAATCTGTCCTTTTTGTCCCTAATTGTCCTTTCAATTTAATTTCCTTAAGTCAGTTAACCAAAACATTGAATTGCTCTGTAACCTTCGATAACAAATCTTTTGTTATACAGGAGCGTGGCTCGGGGAGACGGATTGGAGAAGGATATGAAGCAGGCGGATTATACCATTTTGGATCTCGTCCACGTGTGTCATGTGTTGCAGCCCCCAATCCTAAAATGTTACATGATCGGCTTGGTCACCCTCACCTGTCCAAGTTAAAGAAAATGTTTCCTGAACTTAGTCGTCTCCAGACTTTAGAATGTGAGTCATGTCAACTAGGAAAACATGTTAGATCTACCTTTCCTAAAAGATCTCAATCAAAGTGTACTTCTAGTTTTTCTGTCATCCATTCCGATATTTGGGGACCTAGTCGTGTCTCATCTTTTGGCTTTAGGTATTTTGTTACTTTCATTGATGAATATTCGAGATGTACTTGGGTTTATCTTATGAAAGATCGTTCTGAATTATTATCCCTCTTCACATCCTTTTTGAATGAAATCAAGAATCAATTTGGTCAAGTAATTAAAATCTTAAGAAGTGACAATGCCAAAGAGTATTTTTCGTCTGCTCTTTCTAATGTTTTGAGTTCCCATGGTATCCTGCACCAGTCTACTTGTCCTCATACGCCACAACAAAATGGTATAGCAGAAAGAAAAAATCGACACTTAGTTGAAACTGCTCGTACCCTTTTGCTTAGTGCCAACGTTCCTGTCCATCACTGGGGAGATGCCATCTTAACTGCAGGTTTTCTTATTAATCGGATGCCATCTTCCTCTCTCAATCATAAGGTCCCTTTCTCCATTCTGTTTCCAGACAATCCTCTCTTTCACACTTCTCCTAGAGCTTTTGGTTGTGTATGTTTTGTTCATGACATGTCTCCCAGGTTAGACAAGCTTTCCGCTCGCTCTCTCAAATGTGTTTTCTTGGGCTATTCACGACTTCAAAAAGGGTATCGATGTTACTCTCCTGAAACCAAGAAATATTACATGTCTGCCAATGTTACATTTTTTGAACAGACCCCTTACTTCTCTCCATCTGTTCAAGATGTCCATGTCATACAGCAGGTCCTTCCTATTCCCGTGGTTGAGTACAATATTTCCAATGTCCCTGTCCCTCCAAGTCTCGACCAAAGTCCTCCTTAGCCATCATCTCCACCTATTGATTCTCTCCAACACAGGACGTCGACGAATAGTCCAGTTGTTCAAGAACATGGTGAATCCCCTACTTCAGATTCTTCTCCCTCGTCTCTTGATCCCACGACTCCTGGTGAAGGTGATTCAGGTTGGCCCATTGCTCTCAGAAAAGGTACTCGTTCCTCTCGAAATCCACATCCCATTTATAATTTTCTTAGCTATCACCGATTATCGCCTTCCTATTGTTCACTTTTATCCTCAGTGTCTTCTGTTGTTATTCCCAAAAATGTGAATGAAGCACTTGATCATCCTGGATGGCGACAAGCCATGATTGCAGAGATGCAGGCTCTTGAAAGCAATCATACTTGGGAGCTCGTGCCCCTCCCTTCGGGTAAGAAGGCTGTTGGTTGTCGATGGGTGTATGCAATTAAAGTTGGCCCCGATGGTCAGGTTGATCGACTCAAAGCCCGATTGGTTGCAAAAGGGTACACTCAGGTTTATGGCCTTGACTATTGTGACACCTTCTCTCCCGTGGCCAAGATGACTACTATTCGCCTCTTCTTTGCAATGGCAGCAATTCGTCACTGGCCTCTTCATCAATTGGATATCAAAAATGCCTTCCTTCATGATGATCTTGAGGAGGAAGTTTACATGGAGCAACCTCCTGGGTTTGTTGCTCAGGGGGAGTCTGGTATGGTATGCAAATTGCATCGATCTTTATATGGCCTCAAACAATCACCACGAGCTTGGTTTGGAAAATTCAGCTCCATTGTTCAGAAATTTGGGTTAAGACGCAGTGAGGCAGATCACTCAGTCTTTTACAAACATACCTCTCCTGGGAAATGTGTCTACCTAATAGTATGTGTTGATGATATTGTTATTACAGGAAATGATACTACTGGAATATCTCAACTGAAGGAGCACTTGTGTAAACATTTTCAAACCAAGGATCTCGGAAGCCTCAAATACTTCTTGGGCATTTGAAGTAGCTCAGTCAAAAGATGGAGTTGTAATCTCTCAAAGGAAATATGCTCTTGATATATTACAAGAAACAGGTATGATTGACTGCAGACCAGTAGAGAGTCCTATGGACCCAAATCAGAAGTTAACAACAGAAGAAGGCGAATTATTCTCCGATCCAGAGAGATATAGGAGGCTCGTTGGAAAGTTAATTTATCTCACTATTACGAGGCCTGATCTATCTTTCACAGTTGGAATTGTTAGCCAGTTTATGCAGACTCCATGTCTTGGACATTGGAATGCCATCATCCGTATTTTAAGGTACCTCAAGAAGGCTCCAGGACAAGGTTTGCTATATGAAGATAAAGGAAATGTTCGAATCTCTGGGTACTGTGATGCTGATTGGGCAGGCTCTCCTATTGACAGACGCTCTACTACGGGATATTGTGTCCTCCTTGGAGGAAATGTTATCTCTTGGAAAAGTAAGAAGCAAAATGTAGTGGCTCGATCCACTGTTGAAGCTGAATATCGGGCAATGGCGTCTCTCACGTGTGAACTCATATGGGTAAAGCAATTTCTTCGAGAGCTTAACTTCTGTGAAATTCAGACCATGAAGATGTATTGTGACAACCAGGCTGCTCTCCACATTGCATCAAATCCAGTGTTTCATGAGAGAACTAAACACATAGAAATTGACTGCCACTTTGTTCGAGAAAAATTGATAACCAAGGAAATTTGTACTGAGTTCGTTGGGTCAAATGACCAACTTGCAGATGTGTTGACCAAGTCATTAAGGGGACCTCGGATTGAGTTCATTTGTTCCAAGCTTGGTTCATACAATTTGTATGCTCCAGCTTGAGGGGGAGTGTTAGAATTATTACCTATTGTATCATTAACCCTATGTGTAGGGTGTTGAGTGTGGGAAACTACCTACTGCTGTATCTACTATTGCATGTAATCATGCCTAGTATCTTAGAGTATTCTTTTCATATCTTTTCATATGTACTTGCTTGCTTCATTATAAATAGAAGAGGAGGAGAGTGGTACTGTTGTCCACTACTCATATTTTAAAGTCTCAGTCTCAAGTATGAATATTGAAAATGGATACCCGCGAGTAACGGGGGTATTATTTATATCTGCTTGTTAACGGGATGGGTACGTGTGTCACAGTATCCGTACCCGTGGATACCCGTACCCGTTATACTCTAATTTAAATTAAAAAAAATTATTAATATTTTCTTTTATAAATACTAGCGGGTACCCATGGATATTAGAAAAATATGTAGGTACCTGCATAACGAAAATCCGCACGGATATGAATAGGGTACGGGGCGGATATTTATCCAACGGGTAGGGTACGGGGGAGCTACTACCCGTACTCTACCCGCCCTGTTGACATCCCTAGCCATAACCCAATATGGTTTTCGTTATAACTTTATCAAGGATTTTTGGGTCTTCGATATTTTCTATTATCCAATATCAATAACATTGGCATTGACAATAGTGGTTGGCAATGGTTGTTGGTGGTAGTAAGTAGCAAGGGCAAAGGGAGGCTGAAAAAGAATAAAAGAGGGGTGGCTAAAGTTGTGTGTATTAAGTGAAATTAAATTTGACTAGGCCTAACCCAAGGGAGGCCGAAGAAGAATGAGAGAGGGGTGGTTAAAGTTGTGTATTAAATTAAATTAAATTTTATTGGGCCTAACCCAATTTGTAACCATGTGTTTTAAAACATTCAGAACACAAATATAACATTCCTGCCTAGGTTGTGGCAGTAACTGGTAAAGGTAAAAGAATGATAGAGGAGGGTTTTGGTAAATTAGGTTAGGTTAAATAAATGTTTTACTGGGCCTACCAATATTTTTACCTTATTTTTCAAACACTCAAAAAACACATAAGAATACAATTAGGGTTAGTGTGTCATTGCCTATCTCTTCTTTCTCCCATGCCACTTCTCTTCCACTTTGCTACTCTTTTATTCTCCAAGTCGCAGCTGCCCATTTCTTCTCTTGGTCTCTGTTGTTCAAGTTCTTGTCTTCTTTCTCCACTCCGCTTTTTCCGCCATTATCATTCCTCCACCACCATCCAAAAAGCAGTCACCACGTAAAACGCGTTTCGCCACCATCTTTTTGTGGAGGCAGGTTGGGAAATTGATGCTAGTTTCTGCCATGGCCAAAATTTGATAACACTGTATCTTATCTTAAGAACCATGGAATGTCGCATCCAGGTCATAAATAGTCAATCTTCATTATCCCAACTCACAAAATTAGTGCATCTGACCATAGTCCTCCACCCTTAATGTTGTCTATTCTTAACCATCCTTTGAGAATTCTCCAAATGTACTACTATCACTGCAAATAATTTCGGCCATCAAACTAATAGGAACCCACCATGTTTAGAAGATCATTAAGGCCATAAGGTATGAATTTCACCATCAACATTGTAAATAGAAAACAAGGTCAGAGATATCGTAGATATACTCAAATAGACCCAATTTGCAAGAGAATTAAATAACTTAGATTTATTCAAAACGGAGCCAACGGAAGTCATTAGCATTCTTTACGAACTCAAAGGGTGATGTTGGCAATGGCAACAAATGGACGTTGTTGGAACTAGGTGTGTGAGTTAAACATGGCAATATGTGTTGGGACATATGATGACTCCTTTGAATATATGTTGTGATCGTCAATGTGGGGCGCATGTCTCTAGCTCATCACCAACCCCAAGATAGGGGGTAGTTGAGCAAACAACAGGGGTGCACAATGTTTCTCTATTTGCATCGCAACAAAAACAAAGCTCGAAGATCGAGAGCTCCAATACCAACTTGAACTACACAAGGAACCAAGAAAATAATTTTGTTGATAACAATCACACCAATTACAATTGAGCTCCTCTATATGTAACGACCAATCTCTCTAAAATAAGGAAACAAAGTATGTAAAAAGAAATATTAAGATTCTGAAGATACTTTCTATTAATTGATACCTTAATCTTGAAGATATTTATATCTCAATAAACTACTATTTACAACAGAGTTCACTAGATCAAATTCAAAAGAACAAAACAGAAACAATATTATGTTTATAGTTACTAACCTTGTGAATGATGTTTCGTTCCTTGAGCCCCTCACTTGCCATCATGAAACTGTAGGCATGTATACAAGAATTTATGAGAAAAAAATGCAATTCAGAGTGTTCAATGTGAGTTTGTTTCAGCTTATTTTGAAGAAATAATAGCTTGTTAGTCAACTTCTAGGGAGATATTTTGACCAAAACAAAATAATTACTTCCACAGGAATAATCTGAACCAAACGTGCTAAAAGTAAGACAACAGCACTTGTAAAAAATGGTTTACAGTATAGTAACAGCTATAATGCATAATAGAACATGTTTGAATATTTTGGTATCCATAGAAAATAGGAAAAAACTAAACATTTACGTTAACATTGTTAGAAATAAATGACAAAACACAAAAGTGCAACTGTAGAAGATACAGACGGTATTTGAGCTCCATTCTCATTTTCTGCAGGTGCCAACGGTGTAACTAGCGGAGACAAATCCTTCTAAAAAGGGATGACAAACACAATTCAGTAAAAAAACATCACAGCTAACATTTAAATGACATGTCCATGAGGTATAACTTGATGTTTCTACCTGAATCTCCTCCATGCTGGTATCTGAATGGCTGGCATCCAAGAAAACCTATAGTCACAGATCAGCCAGGAAGCTTCAATTAGAAAAGTAACATGACATATTAAAAAATACCAGCAAACTGTAATTGTATTAATAGCATTGTACCATTATGAGCCGAGCAGCTTTGGAGCTTCTGACCACCATCCACTGTCCTTCTTCAGAATAGAAAAGCCATTCCCGTGCACGAATCTGAGATTTAACATTCAGTCATCAAATTCAAACAAAAAAACTTCATAATTGGAAGCCCTAGGTGTAAACTGCAGATAGATATCAAAGAGTTGACATCTTGTGGAATCAGCTCTATAGATGCATATCAATGCACATCTTACTCAAAATAATAAATAAATTAAAGTGAAAAAACCGAAAAAGAAAGAACCTAAGAAATAGTTGAAACCTCTTCTATCTGCCAACAAACCAGCATCCCTACCTCTATAACAAACATGCACATTCAAAAACAAGACTATGCAATCAACAAAAAGGTAAAAGATATCTCTGCAAAAACACACCTTAGGCACAATGAAAATCCCACAATGATATGTAAAAGGTTCAGCCAGTTCCTCAGCATCAAGAATTACAGCCCTATAAGAAAAAGTAGAGCACCCTGGTCCACCCAAAGTTATCTGCAATCGCCGACCTTGAGAAAGCTTTAGCAGTTCCTCTTGCAGATCTTCCACAGAATATAATATCCCAGAGTCACTAGAGTACTTTTCACGAATTAGATTCTCATTTTGAAGGGCTTCGCTAAATCCAGAAACCTTGATAAAATGAAAACAAAAAAAAAAGACCAAAACAGAAAATGATAAAAAGTTAAGTTAGAAATAGAATATCTACAAAATATCTTAGAAAACCTTCAAAGTAATTTGAAAATATTATGAATATATTACATTATTAACTGGTCCTCTAAGCTCTAACTAAGAAGCAATCTTAGGAGATGTCCCCAATTGTTTCCTGATGAATTTAGGATTACAAATCTTTTTGTTCAGTGGTTTGAACTTGCATTAGCAGTACTTGGTATCTTACATCAAATGAATTCCATATCACAATATTCAGAGCCCTTTATCTATTCCTCCTTCCTATATAAACCTTAAAACTTTAACAACTAATAACAACTGTAACATTAATCATCCATAACTACTTATTTTATGAAAGCTCTTACACCTGAGAGAACTTAACAAAAAGTAGTAGTGCAGATATTCTACCTGTTTTGAGTTACAATTAAGAGAAGAATTATGAAGCAATGATGTAATCTGATGCACTGCAGTAGATAGCTCCTTCTCCACAACCACCATAAACGTTTCAAGGCTAGGTTTACCAGAAGACTTTAAAGGTATGGCATCGACACTCATTTTCCACCCAAGTCGGAACTTTGAGAAAAGTAGATCTGGAAATTGTGAATTAATTATATTTCCAGTCGCACAAAATCAAGCATGTCAAAAAATGAAAAAGATAGCATGTAAAACAGTAGCAAATTATTTCATTGCAATGCAAAGGAAAAACAGATACAATCAATTGAAACAGAAACTAAGATAACAACAGCATCTCCTCTAGTTTCGATGGCATGTTTCTTTTATAGCATGTCAAACAGAAGATAGGAAGGGTTATGTGCCATAAACAGTTTATATGGGTGACTAACACCACCAAAAAATAAATTATGACTCCAAGTTCTGTGGAGTTTAGGAAGTGGGTACCCCATGCAACCTTCTTCCAAGTATCAATCAGCCAGGATTCTTATATTTCTAATACATAAAGGAGAGTATGAAATGCAGGTACCTCTTATGAACATTGTTCCAAGTATCTTTTACTAAGAACTAATGTAGCTTACACACAAACAAAGTGGAAGCCAAGGCAACCTGACATCCAATGTGAAAAAAGATAGGAAATGAAATGATAGTCAGGTTAGAATTGATCCATTCTGTTAGGATAGAAGGAAATTCACTTGATCCACTCGGTTCTATAGAATTGTGGTTTAAACATCAACAAAGTTCCCCTTTTTTAAATATTTCTGAGATTATCGCAGATCGGTTTTTATATCACGTCTTTATCACCCTGACCACTAACAGACCCACATCTTTCACGGGCAAGAGGTTCTATGGTTGCCAAGAGAGCTTAAGCTACAATAATCCAGCCTTTCAGTCTAAGGGTGCTTGCCAATATTATGACAGATTAATGATAATCAATGAAGCACTGCTGACTCGAAAAAAGCCAGTTTAAATTAACTCGGCTAAAGGGTGTCATAGAACCCATTAACCAAAGCTCAAACAAAACCAACCTTTGGTGCTTTATCGGGTATTTCCAGATCAGTGGGTAAAATATAACAGATCAGAAAGGACAGTCAGGTTGATGTTGCTAACATGCTTGGAAAGTGATACTTCCTATGATAAGAATGAGTCGAATGGTGCATGTAAGAACAAACTCAACACTAGAACTAAACCCTATCCAGATTCAATTAACGACAGACAAAGCTTCAGAGTTCCATTAAAGAAAAATAACAATTCTGCAATTGAAGCGCAAGCACTAAAAACCAGTCAAAAAAACACCATCACAACTTGTTAGTGTATTCAATTATATTATCTGCATATCACATTTTTTTCACTAATATTTTATGGTAAAAAATTATTTAGAAAACTCACTTAGTACATGAGATTCAGCAAGGGTGAGGCACACAAACTTGCCCCCAGGCTTTAAAACTCTCTTCACCTGAATATTAAAAAAAAAAACAAAAACTATGTTACTAACACACAATAACCAATCCACAAAATCAACTATTATTTAGGCCATGTTTGTATCTCTCCTATATAAGCAAGGAAAATAAGAAAGTAAAATTCATTGGATTTCTTTGTAATTCAACTGTAATGAAAAAGTGCTCTCTCATCCAACTTCTCCAAAATTAATGTGCCTTGACTTACGGAAAGCCTAATCCATTTTACATTCTTATTTTCTTCTCTTAAAAGCAGCAGTTCAACTTTAATAACAGAGCGTTCTCTCGTCCAACTTCTCCAAAAACTATTGTGCTTTAGGGAATACCCGACTCGTTTCACATTAATATTTTCCACCCTTAAAAGTGCTAATAGAGACAAGATGATCGACAGATACACCCATAATGGTAAAACAAAACAGAGAAAAACCTACCTCAGATAGGTACTGGTTCCCCAACTTGGGGCCAAGCTCGGGCTCCATCAAAGCATCTAATCCACCTTTATCAATAACCGCAATGAAGCTCTCGTCCTCAAACTGCACCATCCAAAAAAAAAAGAACCGGTAAGAAAAAAAAAAGCCAAATAGAGCAGCAAAACCAAAAGAGCGGGCGGGGGAGAGACCTGCATCGCGGTGATGTCCATGACGCGCCAGCGCATGAGCGGGCGGTCGCGGACGTTGCGGCGGAGCATGTCGGAGATGACGACCTTGGAGAAGTCGACATTCGTGATGGCAGTGTGGCCGGCATCGTAGAGGTGCTCGGAGAGGCGGGAGTTGCCGCAGGCGGGGACGAGGAGGGGGAGGGGAAGAGGGTGTGCGAGGGTACGGAGGAGGGAGAGGAGAGGGTCTCGGAGTTGGGGCCACTCTGCGTACCACTCGAAGGAATCGGCGCGGAGGGTGAAGAACTTGTCCCAGTTCTCTTTGCTAGTGAAGTCTCCCAGGGTTTCAAGAATGTCCTCTGCTGCTGAACCTTTCTTCTTCGCCTTTGATCCCATTTTCTCACCTTCTTCTCTCCTTCTGTCACTATCCCACTCGGCGCTTCACTTCGCTGTGTAACTTCGTTCTATGCTCTACTAAAACCCTCCTAAATCCTAGTTCCACAAAGTCTCCCTCAAAAGTAGCTGTCTAACTTATTTAATCTTTTCAATTTTGTTTAATTACTCTTTTTCACCTCAAAAATTTCTAATCATTTCAATTATGTATTTAATTATTTTAATAAATTCACTTCAATTGAAGTTAATAAACATCAATTATATCCGTTGAGAATTCATTCATAATGTTTTTGTTTATTAACTTTAATTGAAAATTAGAATTATTTTATCTTCAAAAAGTTCGCTTAATTTAGTCTTCAATTTAAAAGATGTATGATTTTAATTATTTTAATAAAACAAAAATAGTTTATTTGACGTTTCAATTCATAATAACATTTGAGTTGTTTACACAGTTTCAAACATTTTTGTTTTAATGTTAGTTAATAAATATGTTTGAAATGACACATAAACTTAATAAAATTTATTTTAAAAGATTAAATTCACGTATTTCTAAGATTGAGGGACTAAATTGGGTCAAAATTTTGAATAGGGATTAATTCTAATTTACACGGAAAATTAAGGGACTAAAATATATTTAAACATAATAACATATAATATAACTTAGTACTTTTGAACATCTCTAACAAACCATTTCATTCCACCATAGATCAAAACTCTTCCAAGTGATTCATTCAAACAATTAGTGAATGCAAATTTATGCGTTTATTTAACCTTGAATCTTGGTTTCTTAATTTGTTTCTATGCTTAAAATATTCCTTTAATTAGTATTTGTTATAATTAGGCTTATTAATTAAATTGATTAAAGTTTTATGACACCTTCAAGATTAAGCCAAAAATAGCATACAATCAAAGCTACAAGAAGTCAAGCCAAGCATCACATGAAAATGGAAAAATAGCGTGAAAAAGTGAAAAAAAAAAGAGATATTGAAAAGGTAGGCTTGCCCAATGAGCTGGCTATGCACCTAGTGAGTTTGTTCAAGAGGCAAATGATGTCTAGTTGTAAAATCCTTGAGAATAGCAAGTGATGGAGTAGATGGGGTGTTTGCCTAAGCTGGTCAAATGAGTTGAGTGTGGGTAGATGAGATGGAAAGTGTTAAAAAAGTCTAGGGTTAGACGACCCTTCATGTTAGATGAGTGAAGTGCTAGACGCTCAAGGGTGTTAGACCTTATGTGTGCACAACATGCGTCATGGTGAACATTGCATGGCTTAGCCCGTTAAACGAGGTCCTGTGTTGGGGGAAGTTGAGAATAGAGACAAAGGAAAGACACGTGGAGGATAGAGAAAATACCTGGAGGGAAAATGTGGCCTAACACTTCGATACGATATTGTCCTTTCTAAGGATAAAACTGACTCTGACAGTAATATAGCATTGCTTTTCTTTTCATTGTTGAATAGGTGCAAAGCATGCCAAATGGTATTGTGTTGTCTTTCTAAAAAGGCAATATCGAACTATATTAGGTTAAGGGAAGCTTAGTAACAAGCCTTATTTCTCATACATTTTTTTCTCTCGTTCTTGTTGAGTTCCCTCTTTTCTCTCTAAGTTTCTTCTTCGCTAGTGTTAGTTGTGCTTGTTAAGTCATAATGTGAGGGTGTGATGGTCTTCATAATCCTTGTTTGAGGAAGGTTCAATGTGAGAAGATGTTGTGTAAGCTTGTACTTGTGTTGTGTGATTGGTAGAAGTTAAGTGACATGTCTTGAATTTTGTTAGTGTTCATTAGTCAAAGTGTTATTTTTTCCATTCTAGAATAGCTAATTTGAGCATATTAGGTTAGATTCCTCACTCAGGGACATTTTCGCATTTTCATAGAATTAGTGTTTGTAGAGTGTTTTTAAACATCATTTGAGTGTGGTTGCATCATATTTTGAGTCCTAGGATCTTAGGTTAGTCAAACCTAGTATTAAGAGTCAAAATTTGCTCATTTAGCTTTTAACCCACGACATAGTTAACTTTAAAGTTGACTTTTTGAAATTCTTCCAAATTGAGTGATTTGACCTTATGGATTCATTATAAATGCCTAATTACACTTGTTGGAAGTGCTCAAACACCTAAATTTGAGGTTTAGGGCCAATTGAGCAAAATTCTTAGCTTTCATGTTTTTTGTCATTTTAGCTTAGTTGTTCAAGTAGTATCTAGGTAGAACCAATCCTTCCACTTGAGTTTTTGATCAATTTCCAGGTCCTCTATCCTTAGGAAAAGTTTAATTAAAGTTTTGAAGGCCTAGAAGTTCACATAGAAGAAAGGTCAAGTTGGTGGCAAAGCATGAAGTGTGCAAAAGTGGCATGTTTGACCTTAGAGTTGACTTTTGCCATTTGGACCCCAAATCAAGAGCAAATCATTTGGAGAACTATATGACACTAAATGTACTGGCTTGGGCCTTGGGATTGCCAAAAATCTGAGAGGAGGTTGTACATTGGCAAAGCATGAAGTCCGCAAAAGTAACATGTTTGACCTTAAAGTTGACTATTGTCATTTGGACCCTAAATCAAGAGCCAATCATTTGGAGCACTTTAGGACGCTAAATGTGACTAGTTTGGGCCTTGGGATTGCCAAAAATGAGAGGGGCTGCACTTTGAAGTTTGGGCTCATTTGGTGAGGGGTGGCTTAATGTAGGGTAGGTTTTAAAGTAGATTTGTTTGGTGGCATAGGGGGGACGACCCAACAACTTTCTAGGGAGGTTGTGTAAGACTCGAGGAATTTAAATAATTATTTAATGAATGCGGGTAAGAGAAGTCTTTATAACATTAGTTATTAGTCTTTATGATATGGAATAGTACCAGCTTAAATGGTTGAGAGTGTTTGATTGTGTTGAAAGGACTTGGGTTCAAGTCTTGTGTACGCCAAATTGTGTGTTTAATTGCTTGTTGTTTTAGTAATATATTTTTAGTGGTGTGTGATATTAAATTCCTAAAGGTGTAAGAATTATCATGAAACATGAATTGGTTGAATTGGTTGTGCATTGACTTTCTAATTGAATGGTTATGTGTTCAAACTTGGGCTATCCCATACCCAACCTAGTTGTTTCTTAGATAAAATAAATTATAATGGTAAAATTTACATTTTAGATTATAATACCAAATAAAATTTCATGAGAACCAACACATTTATTAAATTTGCAAACATTAATGAAACCTAGTTGATAAAATTTAAAAATATTTTTTAAAAAATATAAAAGGAAAACAAATATTCATATTAAAATATATTTTAAATGTTTGTTTACTTCAATCTTTTAAATTCCAATGAATCTCTTTTTTATACACTCATAAAATTTATAATACATTACTTGATCAAAATGATACAAAGAACAAATAATAATCATAATAATATAATTTTAACATAGATCTTGTATCTTTTGAACTTCAATTATGTTTGATGGTGATAAAAAAATATTCATGACAATTACATTAAATTTTTATATTGTAGTAAATAAAAGTTATTTATACAATTATAGTGAAAGAATTACAATATGATTGATAATGAGTTAGAAAATAAAAAATAATTAGATAAAATATATCGAAATAGTATTCTACATAATAAAAATAAACAACAAATAAAATTATTAAAAAAATTAACAAATGTTTACAAACAATTTGAGAGATCGAAAGAAATCGCACAAAGGAAAACAAATGTATAATTAAGGATATGATAAGTTGAAAAATATCTTAGAGATCTAAGAAAACTTTTCAAATATCAACATATATACTCAATGGTTGAGAAATAACAAAAATTATTTTAGCGAAACAAAAGAGTTCTTCAAATGAAACAAAAACTAATAATAATAAGTAAAGATTTTTTTTTATATTACCTGTAAAGGAAGGGTTTGTGCTATTAAATACTTAAATTGAGAGTATTAAACATTCTCATATGAAAGGAAAATATATAATAAATAAAAATATTCAAATGTGAGGCATAAAAAAAATTTAATTGACATATATCTTTTTAACATAATTACATAAAGGTTATGACAAGATGAAAAATATAATTGAGATTCGAATGAGTTTCATGACAAACCAAATAATTAAAAGAAATAAAAAATAATATATATATATATATATATATATATATATATGGTTACTTAATTAATTGTAAATATTTTAATAATTTAAACGGAGATGGGTATTATGGCGGGGATATGTAAATCCCCATACCCAATTAAAAAAGTCGGGGATTCCCCATACCCATACCTATACCCAGTCAATGCGGGGATTCCCCATCAAAACGGGAACGGGTTCGGACAATACCCACATGGGCAGGTTTATTTGCCATCTCTACCTGCGTAATGTGTTCTTCGAGTTATATATGAATGTGACCTAATTGCACAATGAGAGTGGCTTGGCATAGATTTGGGGTTGTCGTAGGGAAAGGGAAAACTGGGTTTTTTTTTTTCAGAACCTGATATGCCGCGCGGCGCATGATCTGTCAGCAGGCGATAATTGAAGTTTTTCAGTTTAGCGTTTGGCTGCATGGGCATGCAGAGGTTGATTGTTGTGATCTTAATGTAATTCAAGTTGATGGGAATTGATGTAGGATTACCTTGTTCCTTTTAGAAGATTAATGAATATGGTGATGATTGATTAAGAAAACCAAGGAAATCCCCACTAGACATTAAGATAGCAAGCTATCTAGATGTGAAGGTTCCTTTCCAAGGTTCTAGAGAGGAGAAGAATGGATTGATGGAAATTAAGAAACCAAAAGAAAAAACATACAAGAGAGAAAAGAGAAACCGAGAAGAGTAATGAAAACTTAAAAATGAAAAGCAAGGAAAAAGGGAGGGATGGAGGATTCACGCCACTACAAGGCTAGGCTAGAAGAAGCCATGGAAACCTTGAAGATGAGTGGTGTATGCCGCCACTTTCCAAGGCAAGATAAGGCTTGAAAGAACTCCACTCCCTAAGGAGGAATGCTCTCAAAAAAAGGTTGATACACAAAGGTGTTTAATTTTTCCAAAATGCTCAACCCTTGTACAAGTGTTAGAGGTCCCCTTAAATAGAAGTGTCTAGGGGCCTCTTAGCATAAACAAATAAGCTAAAAAGGATTATAATGCAAATAACAAAAACCTAAAGTCTAGAAAGTAGGTCAACAAAGGAGAACATGGACACATTCTAGAAGCCTTCTTGGCCAAGGTAAGGTGGATGCTCCTTCTAGATGTTTCTAGACTTCTTGGTGGCAATGGCATGTGGTCATCCTCTCTAGATGTTTCTGGAAAGATTTGCTCCCTTCTCTTTCCTCCACAGATGCTCTCCAAAAGCCATCTAAATGTGCCACTTGTCCTTCCTTGTCCCACCTTTTAATGAACCTACAAAGTTTCATTTGAATTAACATGTTGGCTTTAGGATAAGCTAATCCTTTGAGTCAACAAGTCAACCCAAAGTCAAGGTCAACATGTCAACTTAAAAATAGTCAACCAAGCCAACTTAATAGAATTTTAAACTAAAGAAAATAAAAGCAAAGGTCAAGTTTTCGGGCTGAGTCTATAGGTCAAGTTTACTCGTCGAATTTACATGTTGAGGTTATGGGTTGTGAATAGGAATCGTGATTTACAAGTCGAATTGGTTAATGGAGTTTTTGGGTGTAGTTCAAGAGTCATTTTTTCGTGCTTAGTTTAGTATTTGAGTGTACAGGTCGAGTTTACAGGGTGCATTTACGAGTGGAGTTTATAGGCCATGTGTTATATGGGTTCATGATTGTGAATCGAGTTTTATGGGTCGAATTGGTTGGTCAATTTTACAAGTCTACTTGACGAGTCGATTTGTTTGGTTGAGTCTACTGGTTGTGTTTTCAGGTTGAGTTTACGAGTTCAATTTGCAGGTCATGTTTACTCATTGAGTTTACGGGTCGAGTGTATGTGTCAAGGTTACGTGTCATGATTTTGAATCATGTTCTACGTGTCAAAATGGTTGGCCGAGTTTTTGGGTCTGGTTCACGAGTTGACTTTTTGGGTTGAGTTTGCGGTTCGTGATTACAGGTCAGGTTGACGGGTCAATTTTAGAGGTTGTATTTTTGGTTCGAGTTTACGGTTGAATTTACAATTCGATTGTACGGGTCGTGTTTATAGGACATGTTTACAAGTCGACTTTATTGGATAGGTTTGTTGGTCGACTTTACGAGTCGGGTTTTCAGGTCGAGTTTACGGGTGGGGTTTACGGGCCTAACTTACTGGTCGTGTTTACGGGTTGAGTTTATGAGTATAGTTTACAAGTAAATTTTACCTATTAAGTTTACTGGTCTAGATTACGGGCAACTTTACATGTGAGGTTTAGGAGTCGAGTTTACAGATCGTATTTTATAGGTCCATTTTTTTGGTCAAGTTTATGAATTAAGTTTACAGATCGAGTTTACGGGTCGTGATTATGGGTCATATTTTACGGGGTCAAATTATTTGGTCGATTTTACAGGTCGTGTTTTTGATTCGAGTTTATAGGTCGATTGTACAGGTCTTGTTTGTGGGTCAAGTTTATGAGTTGAGTTTACGTGTCAAAGTTATGGGTTGTGATTACAAATCATGTTTTATGGGGCGAATTGGTTTGTAAGGTTCACAGGTCTAGTTCACGGGTCTATTTTTCAGGCTAAGTCTACAGGTCGAGTTGACGAGTCAAGTTTACTGGTCGAATTTACGTGTTGAGGTTATGGGAGGCATCCAATCCCAAGACTAGATGATATGTTGGATGAATTACATGGAACTCAAATCTTTTCAAAAATAGACCTCAAAAGTGGTTATCACCAAACTTGTATTCAAAAAGGTGATGAGTGGAAAACCACTTTTAAAACAAAATTTGGTCTATATGAATGGTTAGTCATGCCCTTTGGCCTAACCAATGCTTCTAGTACATTCATGCGCTTAATGAATCATGTCTTGCGTGATTGCATAAGAAAGTTTGTGGTTGTCTATTTTGATGACATTTTGGTGTATAGTACAAGCTCTAGTCTTCATGTGGGTCATCTTAGAGTTGTATTATCTCTTCTTCGAGACCACCAACTCTATGCTAATATTGACAAGTGCGCTTTCTGTGTAGAGAGTGTCATCTTTTTGGGATTTGTGGTCAATAAGAGTGGGGTACATGTTGACCCCGCAAAAATCAAGGCCATTCAAGAATGGCCTGTGCCAAAGAATGTTGGGTACATTAGAAGCTTTCATGGATTAGCTAGTTTTTATAGAAGATTTGTTCCCAACTTCTCCACCATTGCTTCACCCCTCAATGAGCTTGTTAAGAAAGACATATCTTTTGAGTGAGGTTGATTGAGGTTGTACCCGATCAAATTAAAACAAATAAATGCAATATGTGGTAACCAACCAGAGTCGTCTCCCAACGACCAATGTTCTTGTTCAAAGCTTCATTTTCCAGACAAACACAACACTATAACACAAGGGGGTTTGACAAATTCAGTTTCAATATAACGGGGGGGGGGGGGGGGTTGGCACTTAATTGAACAAAATTTAAAATGTATTGATTCCTTGATTCCACTAAAAATCCATCACACAGATTACCAAATTACTTGTTCTATTTGATTTTGCTCTCATGAACCATAAGTTAATCAACTAAGCAAAAATTACCATGAATTCATTATGTCATTAAGCACAACAAATTGCAGGCAGCTAACGCCCACATATTAAAGCAAGCTGTGATAGAACCTATAAACATTAATAATGAATACAAGCTATTAATGTGCACAAAACAGGAATTTGAGATTAAACATGCATAAAAAACGCATCATGAAAACGCAACCTGAACCAGAGTCAAATCCGAACACAACCCAGAAACGACCAACAATCTCAAAGTTTCTTTTCAATTTCTTCAAGGAATCAACACAAAAAGCTTAGCTAGACATGGAAATTGAGCATACAAGCCCTTCAAAATAGGATTCACAAAAACATAACATCAATTCCCACTAGACATTAAAATAACAAGCTATCTAGATGTGAAGGTTCATTTCTCAAGCTTATGAAAGGAAGAAGAGAGTTGGATTCAAGCTTCAACTCACACGACATTAACAACTCTTAAAAAAGAAAATGGAAGAAGAAACATTAAAAATGGAAAGCATAGAAGATGAAGTATGGAAGAAGCACGCCACTCATAGGGGGGATCTAAGCCAACCAAGCCCTAGAGATGAGTGATGGTGCCGCCACTTGCAAGCAAGATAAGGCAAATGTGAGTTCATTTCTAGGACGGAGAGTTCACGGAAAAACAATGGTTGAAACACAATAGTTTAGCAACAAAATGATCAACCCTTTTACATGTCTAGGAACACCCCTTATATAGAAGAGTTTAGGGGCCTCTAAGAAAATAAAAGATACCTAAGGATGTCTCTACAAAAACCTAACCCTAGCTTCTAGAAACTAGGTCAAATAAGGTTACAAAAAATGAGAGACAAAAGAGCTAACTATGGTGTGTGCAAGGCTAATTTCGTTCTAGCACAAAAGGAGACAAGGAATGTGTCTCATATGTCCCCAAAAAGTGGCCAAAGTGTGCTAAAAAGAAAGGAGACCAAAGGTACATAGGTACACTTGCTTCATGCCTTTTACTTTATGCTTTATGCCTTTGCTTTACTCTCTCCTCCATATCATTTATGCTCCCCAATCACCATGGGCCACCTAGCATTGCTTTCTTACTCCTAATTAACCTACAAAGCAAATAAACATAGTTTAGCATGTTGGCTTAAGTCAAGTCAACTATAGTCAACAAGTCAAACCTAGTCAAAGGTCAACAAGTCAACTAAAGTTGATTCAACTAAGTCAACTTAGGGAATCAAAACTAACAAACACAAATGAAAGGGATGAAGGATTAATGAACTTCCTTTCTAAACATGCTTAGTTTTCTTAAGCATGTGCCTCCATCCTTGGTTGGGGTCAATCCTTCATCATCCTCCCCTCCTTGGAGAGAATTTGACCACAAATACTTTAAGCCTTTGTAGATGGAGCTTGACTTGATTTGGGGGAGGATTTGCGCCTTCCTTTTTTGAGCTCTTCTTCCATCCCTTCTAAGGATATTAACCTTAGCTTTGGTTAGGCCATCTTTATTTTCTAGAGTACTCTTCCTCTCTTGCTTGTGCTTTGGGCCTTCTTTTTTGGCTTGGGAAGAGAAGGAAGGGTGATGCACATCTTGCTTTGGAAGATTTTTTTTGTAGGCAAGTAACACCTTGGTGAAAGCTTGCCCCTTTTGTTTTACTTCTTTATCTTTTATTATTATATTTCTATCCTTATTAACTTCTTGAGGTGATAGAGGTTGTAAAGTTGTCTTTTTCCCATTTGTGAAGAAAATGTATTGGTTGGTATGACCATCATGTAGAGTTTGTTTATCAAATTGCCATGGTCTACCTAGTAAGATATGTGTGACTTCCATGGGAACAACATCACATAACACCTCATCTTTGTAGCTTCCTATAGAGAAGTTAATTAGGACTTGTTTATTGACATCTATTTCTCCCTCTTTACTTATCCAAGCAAGCTTATAGGGCTTAACATGAGGAATGGTCTCTAAGATAAGCTTTTCCACCAACCTTGTGCTAGCTACATTGGTACTACTTCCTCCATCAATAATTAGAGAGCAAACCCATTTGTTAATTTTGCATCTAGATTGAAAAATGTTTTCTCTTTGAGTTGGCTCAAGCTCACTTTGATCTTGACCTATCATGCGCCTTAATAACACAGGGTCTTTCTAAAAAAATTTAGTTTTACTAGAGGAAGAAGATTCTTTTGAAAGAGAATGGGGAGATGAGTGTTCACATTCAACATCATTACTCTTCTTTAAGATCATGGTCCTTTTGGTTGGGCAATTTAAAGCAATGTGATTATAACCCAAACATTTAAAAAATTTAATGGAACTTGATCTTTGAGAAGTGGAATGGTGAATGTGATCACTTGGTGACTTACTTTTACTTGGTGGTTCTTGATGAGAGTTAGAAGGGAACTTATCATGTTTCTTTTTATCCTTTCCCTTCCATGAGTGACTAAAGTAGTGGTTGGGTGAGTAACTCTTCTTTGCCCTTCTTTTTCTTTTCAATTGAATTTCAATCCCAAGGGCAAGTGTGAAAACATTTTCAAGAGTGGAGTACTCATACAACTCTACTTGGTCTTGTATGTCTCTCCTAAGACCACTCACAAATCTTTTTATTTTCTCTTTGTTAGTTTCTTTTATTTCAACTCTACGCATTTGAGACTCTAATTCTTTAAAGTACTCACTCTCACTCACACTCATAGGACCTAGGGGAAGCCTTTGGAGCTTCAAAAGAAGTTCCTTCCTATAGGAGGGAGGAACAAATCTAGCGCACATAAGAGTTTTAATGTCCATCCAAGAAGCCGCGGGTGGCCCTTGGTCATAATTCTTACAAACTTTATGCCACCAAGTATTGGCATACTCCAAAAATCCTAAAACTACTAGATCAACTTGTGCTTGATCCTTTACATGATTTTCATTGAAAATTTGCTCAACTTTAGCTTCCCAATTAAGGAAGATTTTGGGATCACTTCCACCATAGAACTTAGGAATCTTTGGAGTTTGCTTCTCTTGTGATGGGTTGCGCCTAGAATGCCTTCTTTTCCTAGCCTCTCTTTCTTACTCCCTAGCTTCAAGCCTTTGAATGTGCTCTTGGATTCTTAGGTCACTTTGCTCCTTGTCTTTTCTCAATTGTTCAAAGGCCTCCTTCCTAGACAACTCCAAATCCCGAAGCAATCTCATCAATGTGTTGTTTTTGTTCGGTGTAGGTGCATTTGATAAACTTGCCATGATTCCTACAACAAAAACACTCAAATCCGAGACAAAATAAATGGATTAGAGGTTAGACAACATGAAAACCGAGACCAAATCCAACCCAAAATGTAAGCCAAGTGTTTAGATCACTCTCCCAAAGTAATAAGGCAAGACTAGCACTCAAAATCCACCAAAGAGTGAAGCAAACACTTTTAAAAACTTGTTCAAAACCTTTCAAATGCAAGACAAATGATTCGGCCACAACATCTCAAGAGTTTAAAGAAAAGAAAACTACTAAGACAAAACAAAGAACACCTAGTGACAAGCAAGAAAAGCACAAAAACAAGGAAAGCTAAATTATAAAGAAGAAAAGTTTGAGACAAAAATTTTAACAAGACTAAAACAAGAAAAACACATTTTAAAGACTCTATGGAAAGCACTTGACAAGCATCTTCAAGTCTTAAATCATGCATACACCAAGAAAGATCATAACCATGTTAAAACATCGAGCTAATTAGCCAATATCACCCAATTCTCAAGTATGAAAACTAGTAGCATAACACCTAGTGAAAAACACACTTTTAGTTCACCAAGGAGCAAGGTTGCTCTCGATTTTTAGGCAAAAATTGGTGCAAAATTTTCTTCTTTCACAACTAGTTTCATAAAATGGTGAGAAAGAGTTTTAGGTGGCTTGGACACTTAGATCCTCAAGTTTTAGGCCAAAATCAATTTCATGGAGCATACATCAAGCAAGACATAAAGTGAAAGCAAGATTCAAATACTTGGAAAAACAAGAATAAGAAAACTTCAAGTTAACATATGACATATGACTCAAGCAAAAGTTAGACACATTTAAAGACTCAACATGACATACACAAAGACACAAAGACACAAACATGTAGCTATCATGCATTTAAACTCATGGATTTGAGGCTCAAAGACTAAGCATCCAAAGACATGTTATCCAACCAAATTTAGGAGCTTAAAGAGGTGCAAAAACCGTAGCCAAACTGCCATAACAAAACCTGAAAACGCTGATTCACGTATTCTTGGCAGATCTGACATTTGCTCACTAATTTGATCATAACTTTCTCCATAGAACTCCAAATGCGTTGGTTCTTTTTTTTTTCTGGAAACTAGACTCAAAGATCTTTCTTTTGACACCAAAGACGTAATTTTTGGACCGCTGAGCTGGTGCAATTTAATGTTTTAAAATTGTCACGTTTTCTGCCAGCACTGTTTTTGTGTGTCATGGAAGTGGATTTGAACCATACCAAGATAGCTACAACAAGACAAGGTTAACACATGAAAAACACCATATCCAAGATAACCTAGGCTCTAGATACCAAATGATAAAGGATTATCTTGTTCTTTTTTAAGATTATTGAATATGGTGTGAGTTGATTAAGAAAGCTAAGTGAAATCTTCACTGGACATTAAGATAGCATGCTATCTAGATGTGAAGGTTCCTTTCACAAAGCTCAAGAAAAGAAGATGATGGATTGATTCAAAACAAAAAGGAAATGGAAGGCATATAAACCATAAAAAACCAAGAACAATTAAAGGAAGAAGAAAACATAAAATGGATAGGAAATAAATTGTAAAAATGTGAGAAACACGCCACTACAAGGCTAGGCTAGAAGCCATGGCAACCTTGAAGATGAGTGGATGTGTGCCGCCACTTGCTATGTAAGATAAGGCTTAAAAGTATTCACTCCCTAGGGAGGAAACTCTTACAAATGGTTGAGACACAATAGTGTTTTTACTTCAAAATGTTCAACCCTTTTACATGTCTAGGAGCACCCCTTATATAGAAGAGTTTAGGGGCCTCTAAGCAAATAAAAGATACCTAAGGATGTCTCTACAAAAACCTAACCCTAGCTTCTAGAAACTAGGTCAAATAAGGTTACAAAAAATGAGAGACAAAAGAGCTAACTATGGTGTGTGCAATGCTAATTTCGTTCTAGCACAAAAGGAGACAAAGAATGTGTCTCATATGTCCCCAAAAAGTGGCCAAAGTGTGCTAAAAACAAAGGAGTACATAAGTACATTTGCTTCATGCCTTTTACTTTATGCTTTATGTCTTTGCTTTACTCTTTCCTCCACATCATTTATGCTCCCCAATCACCATGGGCCACCTAACATTGCTTTCTTACTCCTAATTAACCTACAAAGCAAATAAATATAGATTAGCATGTTGGCTTAAGTCAAGTCAACTATAGTCAACAAGTCAAACCTAGTCAAAGGTCAACAAGTCAACTAAAGTTGATTCAACTAAGTCAACTTTGGGAATCAAAAATAACAAACACAAATGAAAGGGTGAAGGATTAATGAACTTCCTTTCTAAACATGCTTAGTCTTCTTAAGCATGTGTCTCCATCCTTGGTTGGGGTCAATCCTTCATCAAACCCTAACTTGGGTATTATTCAAACGCAATTTCAAGACCAAAAGAGAAATCTAAAGCTTTAATAGAACAAAAATCGCTGTTGTGATATAAAAACCAAAAACCCCATACATAGGTGTTATTCCAAGTCAATACAATTCACAAAACGAGATGCCTAAGCTAGCAAATGAGTTCAAAACCCACATTGGGTGCTGTCAAATGTGCATAAAAATAGTAAAAATAGGTGCTAAAACGTGAAAAACGAAAGAAGCACCTCCATGGTCACCCACCAAAGCTCCAAAACGTGAAAATGGAGGTTGGAGAAGAAAAAGTGCGGCTGCCATATTAAAAGACCTAAAAATCTCGTAGTCACATCAATTATGCCACTCAGGGCTGCAAAATTACAAATTGCCATTCTAGCCAGCAGAATTAAAAAAGTGCTAGTATAGGTTAAAATTGTTGGCCCAATGACGTGGCGATGATGTGAAAATCACGTGGCAACTCTCTCTTGACCTTCAGATAAATGTCAAGCTCCAAAATTTGGTCCACATAATACCTAAAAGCAATTTTAAACAATGATTGGACCAATTAATGTCAAATTACTCAAAATTTAGGATAATGGCCCAATAAAGCCTGATTGACGAAAATGCACTAAGAACAACAATTTATCACTGAACCACTATCAAGATAGGCACAAAAGGCAGTTGAATAAGGGAAAATACTAACTCATTAAGAAGAAAGCATAAAATGGAAAGGAAAGGAATGATAAAAATAGAGGATTCACGCCACTACAAGGCTAGGCTAGAAGAAGCCATGACAACCTTGAAGATGAATGGTGTATGCCGCCACTTGCCAAGGCAAGATAAGGCTTGAAAGAACTCCGCTCCCTAAGGAGGATTGCTCTCACAAAAAAGGTTGATACACAAAGGTGTTTAATTTCTCCAAAATTTTCAACCCTTGTACAAATGTTAGAGGTCCCCTTAAATAGAAGTGTCTAGGGGCCTCTTAGAAAAAACAAATAAGCTAAAAAGGATTATAATGCAAATAACAAAACCTAAAGTCTAGAAAGTATGTCAACAAAGGAGAACATGGACACATTCTAGAAGCCTTCTTGGCCAAGGCAAGGTGGATGCTCCTTCTAGATGTTTCTAGACTTCTTGGTGGCCAAGGCATGTGGTCATCCTTTCTAGATATTTCTAGAAAGCTTTGTTCCCTTCTCTTTTCTCCACATGTGCTCTCCAAAAGCCATCTAAATGCACACTTTATCCTTCCTTGTCCCACCTCTTAATGAACCTGCAAAACAAGTTACATTTGAATTAACATGTTGACTTTAAGTTAAGCTAATCCTTTGAGTCAAAAAGTCAACCCAAAGTCAAGATCAACAAGTCAACTTAAAAATAGTCAACCAAGCCAACTTAATGGAATTTTAAACTAAAGAAAATAAAAGCAAAGAAAGGGATCAAGGAACCCCCTTTCTTCTAAGCATGTGCCATGGGCCATCATCCTTGGTAGGGATCAATCCTTTATCAGGAATAAGGCAATTAAACTTTGGTGATTTGGATTGAGTAAGGATTAGGATAAGATGATGTGTTATGCTAAGGTGTAGGTGTGAATTGATATTAAAATGGTAGTTAGAAATGGAATAAGGGATAATGGTAATTGGAATTTTAGACTGTGGAAAACGTAGTTTTATTTAGGAAAGGACGTCGAGGCATTGGATCATTTCACTATGGCGGATTAAAGACTAATTAAGTTGCATGAGTTGACTTAAGGAATATTTAAGGCAAAGGTATGACATATGTACAACGGGGAACACATGGTGCTATTGGAGCTGAGATACTATGTAGGTGTGGTTTCCATAAGTTAGACTAATCCTTAAGTTAAGATAAAGGGGCTTAGGAGTGAATCATATGCCTTTAATATAGGAAGTCGTGAAGGAAAGTATAAGGAATTGAATCACGGATAGAGTGGCAAGGCATATGAAATCAGGCACGAATTATGAACGTACCTTAATTCATTTGGAAGTAATTTGGATTGCAGAACAATCCATTTCGGGTGCCAAAACCAACAAAACTACGCTACTGGTATGGCGCCTAGTGACATACGAGTGTCCGCTAGACGATAGGACTAGCAAGGGTGTCTCTACAATGTGTGGCGCTTGACGGGAGCTGTTAACCGCCAGACGATAGACCTTGAGATAGTGGGTCTGAGTGAAGCCTGACGCCTGGTGACAAGGGTGTCCTGCCAGGCGGTCTACGCAGGCGATAGCGTTGTAGCCAGGAACTTTTCTTGTTTTTGTTATCATGTTGTGATGCGAGACTTGGATCAAGAGATGTTGCACCATGAGCACGTAGGTTCATGGATGGTGGTGAACGCGTGATGATATGAGCGAGGAGGTTCATATCCTGATACTCTCGTGTGGGAATACGAGTAGGGAGGTTCGTATGTTTCGTGCTCACACTTAAGAGATGCTGCGAGCAGGGAGGTTCGTAGCTGGTAGATCACGTGTGTTGGACTACGGGCGGGGAGGTTCATAGAGTTAGACTACGAGCGGGAAGGTTCCTAGAGGCAGGACTATGAGCGGGGCGGGGGGGGGGGGGGTTCGTAGAGGTAGGACCACGAGCGAGCATGTTCGTGGGAGCATCATATAACCTGAGTCCATGGTCAATTATTTGTGTGAATGGAAGGTTGAAAAGCCTTGGGGTATTAAGGTTTTGGCCAAGAACTAATTAGAATAAAATAGTTGGGTGTATTTTGATTTTATTAATTTATGTGTTAATTATTTATGAGCTCACCCTTTCTATTTGTGTTTGGTGATGATCATATGACTTATCACACAGGAGCAAATGATGTTCCAAGTGATGTTGTTGATGCGTAGCGATGGAGTGAGAGCTAGCATGGGACTTCTGGATAGGGATTTTTTATTATGTTTTTTTATCCAGTCGATTTATTGGAACCTGTAATACATTTATGAAGTGGTTTATTTAATTTTAAGCGTGTTGAATAATTTTTAAATTTTCCCGCGTTTGGGAGTAATAAAATTATGACATTTGATTTTCAATTATCATCATTTATTTTAATTAAGTAATTTCTAGTAGGGACGTTACAAGCTATAAGTTTCTTAGACAATTCCATGACCATATTTTGACAACACCACACCACCTCATGTAGCAAACCCGAAATTCCCTCAAGAATCACCCATTTCACTCCATTTTTTCCTTTGGAAGGTTGGATAGCTAAAGCCTTGGTAAGAGGAAGGTTGGACCAACTCTTTGTACTCATTTTTGGTATTGTAATATGAATTTGAGCTTGAATGAATGAAAATTCAGAACTGTTCATTTGGTCTATGATTTCATAATGTTCATTATCATTTTCCACTAAACCATCACTTTGGATACCACTTTTTAAGCTTGAAATCCACCATACCTTACCAAATCTAGGTTATGCCTATGAATTGGTGTGTCCTAAAGACCTTTATACATCATTGTTTCAAAGTAAACAAGATGAATGGGTTGGATTCAAGACCAATGGTAGTAGCCAAGCTCATTTCAGTCATATTTCTCGACTTCATTGCACTCTTGCCACAATTTTGAGTTTCTTTTCATTCCACCACTTCACACATATCATTGTTAAGTTTCTTTAATTGTTTGCAAGTTTAATTTTGAGTTTCCATCATCAAATCACCAAAATCCCAATTTTGCACCCTTTTCATGATTCACACATACCATAGTTACTATTCCATTGAAATTCTCACTCATTTCTTAATCATTTTGAGTTCTGTAAATTCATGCATACTCTTGGGATGATTCCCAAACATTTTTAACCATCACACCCAATTCCATCACCATTTCATCAATTCACATTTTTCTACATTTTTCTCGTTCCCGTTCAACATAGATACATTGTTCCATTCAAATTTTGCATGATTTAAGCTTTTTGATTTGTTCTTGAGTTTCGTTCATCATCCTTGGATGTTCCTCAAGAAATTTGAATCATCAATTTCACATTTCCTTCCATGAATCGCCGAACTCAAATACATCTCATCAATTCACGTTTTTTTATAACTCAATGATAGCGCAATTTCAATTATTTTTTTTGCAAATTGTTTTGGGGGTTTCATTCATGGCATCATGATGAAGATTTTTGCACTTTTAATTGCATTTTCATTGCACGAGTTGCTCGAATTCGCGTTTCTACTCAAGTTTGGGAATTAAGGTTCATGAAATTGGGAACTTTGTGTGTAGTGCACCAAATCGAGTGATTCTAGTTTCTAAATGCAATTGAGATCAATTATAATCATTTTGCATCATTACATTTTCAATTGCATCATTGAAAGATCCCAATCTGAGGTTACCATGCACCTTACTCATGAATATGTTCTTGATTTTGGGCAAATTTCGAATTTCATGAATTTGGACCAATTTAACCATTGCATTAGCCTAGTTTTGATCATTAAACATGTTTTGAGCATTTAGGATTAGCTAATTTATCACTCCCTACCATTTTGTGCCTTACATGTCATACATTCATTCATAGTTCTTAGCATTTTTTGCAGTTGATGATTTTAAGTTTTATATTTTTAAGAGTTGATTTTGAGTAAATTTTCCCACGACAATTCAAGCACAAATATTGCATTTAACTTTAGCCATGTCCATGAATTCATTTCCAAGGTTCTCCTTGTATTGCATTTTTAAGGAGAAATTGGATTTGACTAAGTCTTTTAGGCAACAAAAAGGCTCTATCAAATGGTGCCATTATCGAGGACATGGCGAGTTTAGATGATTAGTTAGTGTATTGAGTTGTGTTTGATTGGTTTTGATTTTTGTTATTTTTCTTTTAACTTTTCATTTCCTTAGAATAAGAACTTCGGGTTCAGAGTATGCACAATTTATTGGTGCATTTCATTTAATTTTCGTACTTTTGTTGTTGATTAGGGAACAATGGTTCCCCTTACACATTGAGGACAATATGTGATTCAAGTGTGTAGGGGTGGATTCTAGTTTTGAGCCATGATCTTCGTATCCTTTGAATTTCCAATTGTTTGTAACATTAGAAGCCTTGAATAAATTTGATCTTCCAATCTTTTTCTCCTTGCCCTTGTCATAGGTCCTTTGAATTGTAAAATTTCATCTTCAAGTTCTTCTTGTATGGAATTTGGGGATAATCCTCTATCATTCCCTCCTCCTTAAAGAGAGTTTGTCCTCAAATTTGTACTACTTCAAGTTTAGGAGATAGTCTTCTATCATACCCTCCTTCTTAAAGCAAATTTATCCTCAAATTTGTCTTACTTGAAGATTCCTTATCATTCTCCCCTTTATCAAGAGAATTCAACCCGAATTCTAGAAGGTCCTACAAGGTCAAATACCCACCTTATAGTGATATTGTTAATAGTCTACAGTTGCTACACATCCTTCACAATCCTTCTTTCTTAGGTACCAGAATTACTGCACATTATACTTCTTGAGAAGTTTCTCCATACCTAAAGACAAAGAAGCTTGCATAGAAGACAAATAAATATTGTTAGGCATAAAAAAAAGGCTCCATCACTCTATTTATCTCTTTTTCTCTTAAGAAAAGACTTTTATCACTCTTTATTTTTTTTTACTATCCTTTCCCATGCCTTTTTCTGGAATTTTTTTCTCTTCCTTTTTTTCTCTCTTACTCTCTTCTTACTCTCATCTTAATTTGATCTTCACAAACATCTGTAGGAGATAAAGGTGTTAGGGACACCTTCTGCTCTTAAATAGGAAATAATACTTATTAGTTAGACCATCATGGGTTACCTTTTTATCATATTGCAAGGCCTGTCCAACGAAAAGTGATTCGCTTCCAGAGGTACCACATCACACACTACCCCAACGACATATTTACCTGTAGAGAAAGCAATGTTCACCTATTTATGTACCACCAATTCTCCATCCTCACTCAACCATTGCAAAGCATAAGGACTAGGATGTATAGATGTCCCCAAAACAAGCTTTTCCACTAACCGTTTACTTGCTACATTTGTAGAACTTTCTCCATCAATGATGAGTGAACACAGCTTTCCCATAACTATATATCTAGAATGGAAAATATTTATAATTTGGGTCTCATATTTCTCCTTATTCATACTACCCAAGAACCTCCTAACCATCAAGAGATCTCCCTCCAAAGTTGGTACTTCACACTTTCTTTCCTCCCCATCACTACTAGATGATTCAAATGATTCACCCGTGAAATACTCACTAATGTACTCACCATTCTTCAACAACATCATAGTTCTTTTGTTGGGACATTCAACTACTATATGTCCTCTACCCAAACATTTAAAACATTTTTTTTAACTAGAACGTGAAGAATGATCATTATTAGATTGAGAAGTTATTTACCATTTGAAGACTCCTTCTCCTTAGATTTAGGAATGGTAGAAGTAACTTCCTCATTCTTATATTTCTCCTTATCTCTCCATGAGGGGGATGACTTCCTATAAGCGCTTCTTCTCTTGAGTTATTGTTCATCTTTGGTGGCTTGGTGAATAAGATCCTCTAAGGTCTCATAATGGTGCATTTCCACCATGTCCTGAATCTTCATATTTAATCCATTCAAGAATCTAGCCATTATAGCAATAGTTGTTTCTTCCACTCCAGCTTTCATCAAGGTAACCTTCATCTCTTGAACATACTCTTCAACACTCTTATTTCTTTAAGTAAGTCTTTGTAATTTGTTGAAGATCTCTTTTTTATAATGAAGAGGCATAAATCTTTCCTTTATAGCTACCTTTATTTGCTCCCATGTAGAGATTGACAATTGTCTTCTTCTAACTATGTCCATGGTAATTTGATTCCACCAATTCATACAATAACCTTCAAACTCCAAGGATGCTATAAGAACCTTATCATCTTCTTCATAACCGTAAGAGTTGAAGATTTGGTCAAGCTTCATTTCCCATGACAGATAGGCTTTTGGGTCATTAGCTCCATTAAATTTAGCGATTATGATCTTCCCCCACATCTTATCTCTTCTAGGTGTATGGTTCTCAAACTTCTCTCGTCTTTGGCCTCGCCTTGGTCCAAAACCATCCTCCTCTTCATCATTATCCCTCTTAAGTGAGTGGTTCCCAAACGCCTCTCGTGTTTGACCTCTCCTTGGTCTAAAAACATGTGCATATTCATCATTAAGAGAAGAATGGTCTAAATCATCATGTCTCCTCCTTCTTCTCTCCACCCCTCTAATCTCACACTCACATCTTCATTAAACTTTTGGAGCCTTGCAAAGTGTTGTTGATTGTGTTGTTGCATTTAATTCATTTGTAATGTGAGCTTATCAAGTGCAACCATAATTCTCGTAGTGTTAGGTGATGGAGGGTCACTATTCTAGGAATAAGTCATGTGCTATAAGAAAATGTTAGTAATAATAATTCTTTTTTTCGGACTTCACCACTCTTCTAAGTTTTTCACTCAATTTTTCACTCGTGTATCACACGTATAAGCTTTTTCTTGAATGTACTCTCTTACCTTTTACCACTCAAATTCCCTTTAGGGCTTGACAAAGAACTCTAGTAGCTTAAGCAAAGAATGAACAAACAATGTGAAAAGCATTGTGTGATCTAAATCTTGATTCAAGAGGTTAAAGAAAATACAAAACTCTAGACAAAATTTCAAGAAATTTTAAAGACACAACACAATAAATTAAATCAATAAACCACAAATAAAATTGCAGCAAAATTTTGTATTGGACTACATTTTTTTATCCTTACTTTCCTTTTTTTTCTTTTCTTTCAATATATATATATATATATATATATATATATATATATATATATATATATATATATATATATATATATATATATATATATATATATATTTCCTTTTGACTTTGATCCATTATTCTTTTTGTTCTTTTCAATTTGGCAGTTCAACACATAAACAAATAAAACTAAACAAATTGTCTTTCAAATCCCTCAAACTCGTAAATTAATGTAATTATACTTGCAAAAGTTAATTGGGACTACAATTAACAAAAAAAAAAGCACACAAAAACAAATAATTTCCACAAATCAAATGTAGAAATACACAATTTAAACGAAGAACATGAAAAAATAAGACAAATTAAAAGCTCAATGAGATTGGATAAAACCTTAGGGTTTTAGTCCTTCAAAAATCTTAAGAATAATAAAACAAACAAAATTTCAAAATAAAACACATAACAGACAAACATTAAAAAAAATTAGTTTTTTTTTCATATGACAGAAAAATAAGATAGAAGAGGAAATTCAAACCAGAACCTAGCTCTAGATACTAGATGGTACAATCTTATATAGGAAAGAGTACGATCGTTTATGAATTTGAATCCTCAAGAGTCACAATAAAAATGAATCAGAGAAGAACGTGGAACAAGACAAGGATGGAGGATGCCACAATTTAGCAGATTGATAAATCAAGTGAAGATTCACCACAAAGATGTTTATCTTTGTTAAGAATGAGAGTTCTAATCCAAGAACCAAGAGAACCATCTCTCAAATAATGCAAATGCATATAATATGACTCAAAAATGTCTACATTAGTTATTGGTACCTCTATATATAGGCCCATAAGTTTAAGAAAACCTAAAAACCCTACAAAAAGGCTCGAATCCAAAAACATAAAAACATAAACTAATTTATAAAAGAAAGCCCAAAGCCTAAAAATATAGAAACATAACTAATGTCTAAAAGAAAACCCAAAGTCCAAAAACATAAACTAATTTTCCTAAAAATTATCCTTCAAATGTGCTCAAAGCCATGATCTTCATATCCTTTAAATTTCTAATTGCTTCCAATCTCTTGCTCCTTGCCCTTATCATAGGTCCTTTGAATTGTAAAGGTTCATCTTCAAGTTCTTCTTGTATGAATCTAGGGATAGTCCTCTATCACTTATTTGCTTGATAAAGAAAAATATACAATAATTTATTAATAGAAATAGTAGGATGTTATTTGGTATCAAAGTTGGTCATATTGCTTAAATAAGACCTGAGGCAAAAGGTCCATAACGTCTTGTGTTGTGTGCTTTGTGGAATTAATTGTTAGGATATGCTTTGACTATTTGAAGATTTAATTTTACTATTATTTTTATTATTATTATTAAAAGTTACTTTATATATCAATGGATTCGTGAAGTGGAGAAGATCTTTAAAGTAATAAAGAGTCTTGAAGACCTTTATATATATATATATATATATATATATATATATATATATTGAAAGATAAGATTGAGTTTTCCAAAGTGGCCACCTGATAAAGAAATAAAATTTTCCTTATCAAATGACTTTGACTAAGCATGCTGAGTTGAAATAAGTAGAGAATTTGTTGAATAATAATTTTATTTGACAAGTGTTTTACTTTAGGGATCATCAATATTGTTACACAAATAGAAAACTTTTTTGCCTTTACTTCGACGAGTATGTAGTAATCTTCATAGATGATATGGTCGTATACTTTTGATTTTATGAAAAACATGAAAAACACTTAGAGTTGTGCAAGAGAAAAAGTTGTATGTGACATTATCAAAATGTGAGTTTGGATGAAAGAAATATAGTTTTTAGGGCATGTGGTATCAAATGTAATCCTTCCCGAGTAGAGCTAATAATGAAATAATAAGATCCTAATATAACAACTAAAATTCAAATATTTGTGAGATTAGCTTGATAATATTGGAGATTCAACGAAGGATTCTAAAAAAATATGAACCTAAAATCAAACATCATCATGGAGGTAAAATTTGAAATTCAAAAAATACAATCTAACCAAATCTTTGATTGTCATAAGTTAGGGGGTTCTTCCTTTGTTGTGCATGCATTCCATGCTTCATTTGCAATGTTTTACTTGCCTTGAAATTAAGACACATTGGACAAGAATTTTAAATCCTAATCCAGCTTTCAGGCTTCTTTTACCTTGTGAACTTCTTGTTTGTTTCTTCTTAACTTATCCTTTTTCTTTATTTAACCAAAATTAAATACATGCAAATGTGCTTGTAAAAGATCCATCTAAACCTATTTACTAAGTACACATCTCTTACAAATATATACAAATTCCAAACAATACAAAATAAAGAAGAAAAATAAATATTTTTGTTGAGTAAGAAACACTTGTCTTACGTACTTATAATAATCCTTCAAGGAATAAGGTGTTCTTATTCATTTTCTTCATTAGCATTCATCCACTCATCATGTAAACTATGATAGTTCTTTTTGCATGCTCGAGATGATGACCTTGTTCTTGGTGAAGTTTGCTTGTGAATGTAGATTCAAGTTTGATAATTCTAGCCAAACAAAACTAAATTATCGTGTATTTAATTCTATTCCTTCTTATTTATTTATTTATTTTTTTGTGTTATTTGTTTTCTATTTTTCAGCGAACTTATTATGTTAATCTCACCAACTTAAGCAAAGTAGAATAAAATTTTATAATTTTTTTGCATTAAATATGTTGTTTTTTTCTTCAAACTATTTTTAAAAGTTGTGAATCATCCCAAATTAAACTACATGTATGTTTCGTCTATGCATTTTATGAATGTCATGTAAAACATTTCTCTGACAAACGATACGTGGAGTATTTATTATGTAACAAAATGTAGTTGCACACTAGATTATAATATAGCTTCCACGTACGATTTTTTGAAAAAAAAATATTTTACGTAACTTTCATAAAATGTAGATATAATTTAGTTTGATGACAAAATATAATTTTTAAAAATAATTAAAAATTAAAATCATATTTAGCACTAATATTTTTCATTTGCATTGTTGAGACTTTTAAAAACATTAAATAATTAATTAAAAAAAGTTATCGTGATTGGACTTTATTATTCAATTATTTATAGATCTATTTTGGTAATATGTTATTATTTAATAAGATATAAAAATAAAGTTTCAGATACGATGAAATATACCTAAGTTTTGTCGTTTGGTTTGGAGAAAATGTGAAAGATACGCTCAGATACTTTCATAAAGTAGTTGTATCCAGCTGGAAATCACCTACACTAGTCCATTATTATTAGAAGAAAAAGTTTTCGCATGAGTCAACGAACAATCGAAAATGGCACAGGTTAAAGTGCACCTATTTGTAAAAACTATATATATTTATATAACGCAACTCTGATAAAGAGAAAGAAATGGTGTTGATTGATGTTACGTAACTTACCCGAAGTCAGAAAAAAGTTTGATGCATATTGTAATTTACAAAAGCCATTTATTTGACACAAAATTTTAAGTCAACCTATTCCATCCTATGTTTTTTTTTGATTAAATTTACCTTTTTTAAAAAAATCAATCAAATTTATATTAGCAATTATTTTTCCAATCAGTCCAACTCAAACTATAACCACCGTTTTGAGTTTAAATGCGGTATTTATATAATTTTATTATATAAAATTATTATTCTCTATTTTATTATTGTTGTAGATTAATATTAATTAGTATCAATTATATAACATATATTATTAATGAACTTGTTAGTATCAAATTTAGAGATCATTGGTCTCTATTATTAAGAATATAAATTGATATCTCATTAATAATCAGTTATCAAGACATAAAAATAAAATTAATAGAGACATGTTTTATTTTGAACATTCAATCTTATTACCTTACCAAAAATAGAATAATATCATCTCACAAAGAGTTCTAAGATGAGAAAGATGAATGAGTTGATTTTGTTTGAAAAATCAAGTTACACTCTTCCGTCTACATTATTCTTGATTACTAATATTTTGAATACCGAAAACTTCTCTTAATATTTTGAGAATAATTTATTATATGTTGGAGTTTAGAGTTTGATACTTTTTATAAGTACCAGTTTATAACCAATTATATTTAAATAAACGGTTATTTAAATCATAAAAATATAAATATAATTATTTTAATTTAAAATAATGGTCAAATTGTAAAAAGAATAGTTAAAAAGAAGAGTATCAGTACATACCAAAATACTCCTTTTAATAAGTACTAGCGTAAACATAGGTGTTATTGCATGTGCGTATGTATTTTTTAAATATGCGTGATATTATATTAGTAGATGATAATATTGTAGTGTTATTAAGTTAATATATAAACAAAAATGATATTTATTAAAAATAAAGTGAAATATATCATAACAGATAAAATAATAAGCATTGATAAATAAAGAAGAAAAGTAGAAGCATAGACAGTCGATTTGATAAAAAGGTTTCAATTTTTTAAAATTTAATAAATTATTATATTTAAAGGGTAAAATTGATATTTTGAAATATTGTTGATTAAATTATATTAATAAGTGTAAAACTAATAGATATTCTCGTTAAACATATACCACAAATTGCAATTGTTTTTATAAAATGTTTTATAGTCAGTTAAAATAATGTATTAAATAATATATTGTTATATTATTTGGTATATAAAAATTAGTCAACTTTCTTTACCCAGTCTCTCATCCTTTTGTTACCCTGTGAATTTTTTCAGCAATTTTACTTTGGACAAAATTTATATATACAGTTCCTTGAGTATTTTAGTGTTACTTTTTATGAGTTTCATTGATGTTACATGTTAATATTTAATATAATCTTTTATTGCACATTATTGAGATAAAATCATAATTTTTATTGAAACAGAAAACCTGCATATTTTTTTTGTCTTTTTATTTTTCCATTAGAATAGATCTGCCACTGTCCAGTTCCAGTCCCAGTGATAATTTGTAAAAAACAGTAAAAGCAGAAAAGATGGGACTCAAAAAGTTTAGAAAAAGAAAAAGGTTTCAATAATAGTGCGATGATGATGGCTTTGGGACTACATTTATAACCAGTGTTGAAGTATATATATAGATAATTTTCCATATTCATAATAATAAATATCTTGAAATTGTATATAAGAATAAGATATGTTCTTATAAAATCATATCATTGTATTACGAAAGCTTATTCATCAACAGATTTCACATCACATAACATTTATTATACTAACCAAAATCAGCAATATTCAAGTAAAACAGTTGATGGAATGATCAATTCAATCTAATACAGATATTTAAGACATTGAAAACAAACTTTTTAAACTTTGAGACAATTAAAACAAACAAAGATAATATGAATTAGAGAATATTTTTCTTTTAGCCATAAAAATAAAAGCAGTATACTACTTTCCTCCCCTATCCTCGCTGATGATGAAGATATTTATGCATATTTTTCATCAGAATGAGCATAAAAATTGAAAAGTGCTCTGCACAAAAGGAAAGGACTTTGAACTTTTCTTATTTTCAAAAAAGTTATATTCTATGCATCATTACATACTAAGAATGCAGCTTTATGAAGAAGACGAGAAGTTGCAACCACTTGGTGTGTTTTTATGCATTTGGAAAGCCTCTGAAACTCTCCAACTATGGATACTAATTCAAGAAACTGGAGATGGTCAAGAATTGTCCAATTTCTCGTAGCTTCTGCTCTTCTTTTTGTCCAAAACTCTGTGCCCACTTCTGCAGAGGCAAGCTCTGTGAGTGCAACTTAAGTTTCTACTTCTACTTTAGTGTATATCTGTCATTGAACACAATCAATTATTAAATAAATCATTGAACTTCTAGGTGCACATTGTATACATGGGAGATAAGATATATCAAAATCCGCAACTTACTAAAAAGTATCACCACAAAATGTTATCATCACTTCTAGGAAGGTATGGTTTATGTCCTTCACATACTCATTTTTCCATATAAGAATCAAGAAATAAAGTAACTGCAAATGTTTTGTTTTTGTTCTGAAGCAAAGAAGCTGCAAAGAATTCAATTCTTTACAGCTACAAGCATGGTTTTTCAGGGTTTGCAGCAAGATTGACAAAACATGAAGCAGAAGCAATAGCAAGTATGATGATTGTTGTTTAACCCATCTCAGAACCTTTTAAAAGTTATATAATTTATAACATGTAATGCAGAGTTTCCTGGGGTAGTTTCTGTCATTCCAAATGGCATTCACAAACTCCACACAACCAGGAGCTGGGACTTTATTGGGATCCATCATTCTACTTCTGAGACCGCTTTGTCTAACACCAACTTAGGTGAAGGAGCCATCATAGGTGTAATAGACACAGGTACTACTAGTAACAATAAAATTGAGAATCCAGATTGTCTGCAGGGGTTTTTTGGTGTTGTTTTTCATCCGTGTATTTTGAAACACATCAGAGAGACAATACATAAAACTCAGCAGAAAACTAAGCAGAGAATCTAAATTCTAAAATTAACTCCTGACACCAATAACTAACGAGGGCTTGCCATGTAGCTATGTAACCAATGAGAATTGTGGTTTCTTGAAGGAATTTGGCCAGAGTCAGCAAGTTTCAATGATAAAGCAATGGGAGAAATCCCATCAAGGTGGAAAGGAGTTTGTGAAGTGGGAGAGCAGTTCAACTCCACCAACTGTAACAAGAAGATAATAGGTGCAAGATGGTTTCTGAAAGGAATAACTGATGAGACTAAGAAGCTTCTTCAAGGAAACAACACCAATGAATATCTCTCAGCAAGAGATGCAATTGGTCATGGCACTCACACAGCTTCCACAGCAGCTGGTTACTTTGTAGGAAATGCAAGCTTCAGAGGACTGGCTTCTGGTATAGCCAGAGGAGGAGCACCTTTGGCTCACTTAGCTATCTACAAAGCTTGCTGGGACTTTCCAATTGGAGAGTGCACTGATGCTGATATTTTGAAAGCTTTTGATAAGGCTATTCATGATGGTGTTGATGTTTTAACTGTTTCTCTTGGCCTTTCCATTCCCTTGTTCTCCTATGTTGATCAACGTGATGTAATAGCAATTGGTTCTTTTCACGCTACTGCTAAGGGAATCACAGTCGTTTGTTCTGCTGGAAATTCTGGTCCTCTCTCACAAACCATTACAAATACTGCACCATGGATCATCACAGTTGGAGCAACCACCATAGATAGGGCCTTTCCAGCTGCCATCACTCTTGGAAATAACCGCACTCTCTGGGTATGCTACAACTATTTTCAAATCAAATTTCTGAATAATTATGCTCACTTCACTTCACACTTCATACGTGGTTTCAACCTGTGATTGTTTCTATACAGGGACAGTCCATTGATACTGGAAAACATGGTGTGGAATCTGTTGGGCTCACATATTCTGAACGTATTGCTCTAGACTCACCAGATAATTTGGCGTGAGAACTCCCTTCAGTTTCACTATGTTTTGTGCATTGCATTCTTGTAAATTTTGTATTTACTGCGTTGTATGTTTCTTTCAAGCAAGGATTGCCAATCTGGAAGTCTAAATGCAACTATGGCAGCAGGAAAAATTGTTCTGTGCTTTGGCGTATCAGATCAACAGGACATTGTTTCTGCATCAGTTACAGTGAAGGAAGCTGGAGGAGTTGGACTAGTATATGCACAATATCATGAAGATGGACTCAATCAGTGTGGTTTGTTTCCATGTATCAAGGTAGATTATGAAACGGGGACACAAATATTAACCTATATTAGAAGATCAAGGTTAGCTAATATATAACATTGGCTTCTTCTTCTGAATGTTAATTTATTTTAAAATTAACTTTATGGTTATCTGAAAGGTTTCCAACAGCAAGCCTGAGTTTTCCCAAGACTGTTATTGGAAAATGGACATCACCGAGAGTTGCGTCTTTCTCGTCTAGAGGACCCAGTAGCTTGTCTCCGACTGTGCTAAAGGTATACCTCCACCTCATACTTACATATGCATCACTTGTTTTTATCCAAACCAGATTTTTTTTTTTTTCTGAAACTCTGAGACAAGTAATTGAATGTAGTTTATAACAAAAGTAAAATTATTTTGAGTGTGAACGCAAAGGAACTAAAAAAAGTCTATATAGTGTTGGGTTGTACTCCTAACTATATGGCTCTAAGAAGTTCAAATTAACCAAATTCATTTTGTTTCATATAGCTTCAGTGGAGAAGGCCTTCTAGGTTAAGAAAACGTGTTGATTTTTGTAGCCTTAGAAATAGAAAAAATAAGTTCCTGCTTTGATTATGATCACATCGAGTTAAAATTTTGACAACATATTATAGTATATAATTTTTTATTTTGATCGTTGAGATCGTAAATCTAATATTTTTGATTAGTGAATCTCATTATTGTTGTATTTTAATTTTAATTTTTGTTTTTCAAATTTGAAAATATTATTATTTTAATATATTGACGGATAGACATTTATTTGTATTTTGATTTGACCTTTTTATATTTATATTTTATCATAGTAGAACTTGATTAACAACTTGAGCTATTGGTTTTTTAATGTTTTTTTCACATTAAAAATTAAAAATATTAGTGTGCCATTTTGTATTATTGTTGGTCCTCACATAATTTTGAAAATTTGGGCAAATTAATTTTCTCTTGCATAATATTTTTTGTTATCATGTTGTTGTTTCTTTCTAAATTGTGTTGAGCAACTTGTCATATAAACAAATAGGTTTAATTACTTGGATGATACCCATTTTAGTATAGATGTGTCAATTTGATACCCGCTTTTAAAAAAAGTGTTAATTGCATCCCAACTTTTGAAAAAATGCTTCAATTAGGTCCCTTTTAGACGGAGATGACTAACTTCGTTAACAGCGTGCCACCACTACAAGAAAATCGTGTATTACAGACATCCATATCTGTCAGTAAGAACCCATATCCGTTGGTAATTGCTAATTTTTGACGGTAAAAAATTTGTCGGTAACAGACTTGTCTGTAACCATTACCGGCGGAGGAAGGATCCGTCGATAATGTCGTTAGTAAATATTCATCAGACTGCAAAGTCTGTTCTGCATGTTTGCTAAAACCACACATAATTAACCAGACATGCAAATCACAGACATTCAGAAACAGAACTGCCAATTATAACATCTAATCCATTCTAAACAAATACATATCTAGTTCAACTCCAACATTAATGTAAACATATATGACGACATTAATTAAATATAGTGAAAGCATAAAATGTTTACTACTCAATCAAAGTAAAAACTAGTCTTTAATAATATTATAAGCAGTCATCCGAATCACATAAGTGAAAACATCAAGTGTTTATTATCAATCAAACTAAAAAACTCAATCAAACTAAAAACTATAGTCCTGAGTAACTCTGACATCCGGTCCTAATAGTCTATGTAGTCATCCGAATCAGAGTTCTCAGGAACTAGTGCAGGCTGGACTGTGATGGGCTAGATTGTGCTGGGCTGGACTGTGCTAGGTTGGACTGCTTCAGGCCGATGTTAGGATAATGTTAGGTTGGATTAAGGTTGTTGAAGGGCACGGTGGTCAGGAGGCAACAATGTTAAGACCAGATTGTGTAAGTTTTGAAATTGACCTTTTAATTCCTCATAAGCCTAATCACGGGCTTCTAGTCTTTGTCTGAGGTACGTAACGTCCTCAACACTGGAAGAGGAAGAAGATGGTTGGTGCCTGAGGCTACCGCTTGCACCTGAGTTTACAGCAAGTTGGCCTGCCCCATATACTCTTCCTTTATTCTTTCCACCAACAACCTCAACCCAACACCGAGTCCTAATTGTGTCTTCCGTTGTAGGATCATCATTAGGATCTGATGGACCAACACAAGAGCCTTGCTTAGATCTGACCTGTGAAAGTCTATTTTAAAATTCTTCCTATTAAGTAAACAAGAATGTATTAGTGAAATAGGGTCAACGATATACTTTTATGGGAAAGAAAAGAAAGTGTTGCTTACATGGGTCCTCCGAGATCTTTCATCAACATACTCGCTGGATCCTTTACGGATATGGGTTTGTTGTGCACATGTCGTCCAAGCTCCTGTGCCTGTAAAACAAAATATGGTGTTACTTTTTAAGCAAAAATTATTAAAATTCTAAGTGATGAATTACTTAAGAGAGAAGTTTATTACCATACGAATGGCATGCTCATGAGTAGTAATGGAATCGCTTGTGTGTAGGCTCTCACCCTTGGGGAAGCTCTGTTCCTTTGGGCTGTAACACATTTATTGCGATAGGTTGGAGAATTCCAATGTGTCAGCAATTGATTCCACACATCATCCCCAAGCCAATAACGTCGTTGTCCTGCAATCCTAGCCTCTCTAAACATCTCTAAGAGCCTATGTGAAGCTTTAGAGTTAAAATTTGTGTGAATTTGAGCTTCATACTTAAGTATCCACTGAACCTTCCTTTGCGACAACGAATCAAGTACAAATCATCAATTTCTTTGCACTATTAACATACACAGTTATTAAATTTTTAAAAAGATTGATGATATGTTTACCTTAAAATGTTGCCAAAATACATCTCTATCTGTTGGAGGTATTGCTCCCCATGTCGGCCAAGCAGTCAAATATTATTGCTTAATAGACCTTGTGATGGCCTGGGAAGAAACTCTAGAAGGATAAAACTTGCACATGATTTAAGAAAATTAATGCACAAAAGGGCAAGGTAAAATAAGTCATGTAAAAGAAAATGGTTTTTAAGATGGGAGAAGTTATTATGACCCTTTCCCATAAGGTTCAATCATGGGTCGTTCATTGGGAGGAGGGTCAACAACAACAACATCTGCATTAGTGGGACCAGAAGAGGCAAGATTGCTAGGTGAAGGGACTGATGACGGAGAAGGTATAGCAGCAGCAACAACAGAGGGTGAGGAAGAAGGTTGTGATATCACAACAAGGGGTGGCATGGGCACCATCACAAGAGGTGGTATGGGTACCACAGGAGGGCGTGGTGTGGGTACCAAAGGAGGGTGTGGTATGGGTACCATAAGAGGAGGTGGTGCGGGTACCATAACAACAGGTGGTGTGGGTACCATTACAGGAAGTGGTGTGGGTACCATAATAGGAGGTAGTGTGGCATATACAATAGGAATAGATGGGGAAGGTAATGGTGTGGGTGCAACACCTAGAGAGGTTGACTGTAAGGCTACACTATGTGTGTCAGCAAGAGTGGATGGAGTGGATGTGGATTGTCTTGCAGGAGGAACTTTTATCAGGTAGCGTGGCCTTTTTGGTGCCCTTTTTTGCTTTAGGTTTTGCTACTTCTTTCCCCCTACCAAGATTAGGTGGACCCCCGGATGACATTGTGCACTATTAGAATAAATAAACGATGAATATTAATGTCAAATGATACGTACAAATATTAAAAAGTAAAAGGTCATATTACAACTACACAACAACAATGACACATAATACAAATTATAAATATTAAAAATTAATCATCATCACTATCATCGTTCATGACTTCATAATTCTCATCATCATCGTTGTCTTCTTCTTCTTCTTCTGCTTAAAACACCAATCCCCTATTCCCCCCGGTAAAACAAAGTCGTCTGGCTTTGATACCAGTTGCAACAAGGGCGACAACAGTTTATATAATTAAACATTAAGAAGCGTGGGGAAACTATATAAACATTTAATATTGATAAATAAAATGGAATTTTAGAAGAAATTAACACTTACAAATATATTTCGAGCTTTTTTCTTTTCAAATTCGAAAGCTAGTACAGGAAGGAGTCTTAGATAAAAAGAGAGAGAAAGATCAAGAGGAAAGGTTTCAGAAAATCCAGTCTGCCTCCTTTAATTTCTTTGAAGGTATTTATAGGAGACTGATTTCAAATTACATTTCAATCAAGAATATCGGAATTCAAATTACATTTCATTTTGAATTTCTTGTCAAGGAGCATCTTCTTTTCTTTGTGGTGTCTTTTTTTCTTTTTTGTAGAGCATCTTCTTTTGTCGAGCATCTTTTAGTGGAGTCTTTTTCTTTCGTCACCTCAATTTGATTGATTGACGCGGAGAATCTTTTCATAATGGCGAGTAGGTATAGCTTTATCCTCGACAGATGCTTTCCAGATATTGCTAGCTGTCCAATCCATTTTCCTTTTGTTATTTCCATTGTTTCAGGGAATTCATTCGGATCGATTCATGAGAGATCTATTCTGTAACCATCATCCTCATTTTCAAAATATGGATGATTGTCAACTTCATCTTCTTCTTCTGAGGAATCCAACGACGATAGAGCCTGCAATAATTTAGCTTTTATGTCGGCTTTGGATTTTCCTTTTAGTTTCAAGCGGAGTCCTGACAGAGCTTCACTCTTCTTTTGAGGAGTAGCTAGGTTAAGGGATTTATTCTTCCATGTTTGAAACTTCTCTTCAAGATATTGGACTTGAAACTTCTTTCACAAAAAACCTTCATTTTGAGACATAAAGTTTTTGGGAAAGGAGTGGGCTTATGCTGATGTAATTCATAGATGTGCTGGCATATCCAACTTACACTCCTTTCAGCATAAAAATTTAAGAGTTTTTCGTGAACTGGCATTTGAAGAGTGGCTTTCTGAATTCTTCATAAGACTTTACGACTACTGAAGGAAAGATAGACTTTGTGTATGTTAAGACGATTATTGGTATTGCACGAGGATTCCAATCCCCTTCTTTCATTTTTACATCAAGAATTCTGTTATAATTGGTGTCATAGAAACTTTTAAGAGATATTGAATAATTAAGGTACTTATTTATATATATATATTGGACCTTCATGTAAATTTGTTTCGAAAATCGCTAAGATTTGATCACTTAATTGTTTTGGTCGATTATCTCTTAGTATTGCAAAAATTGGGGTATCAATTCCATTTCTAAATAGTAAGAAAACCCTAGAAAAAGGAAATACTTCTGCTCAAAGTGAAAAAAGAATCCTTCCCAATACCCTAACCACCACTGAAAATAGATTTAAGATATTAGGATCCCTGCCTAATACCAGCAGTATTGAGTCCCCCATGAATTTTTTAATAAAAGAATCATGTTCTACAGTAATAACCCTCGAAAAGGAATGGGAAGATTTGGATCCAACTGTGATAATCAATCACGTGGCTCCTACATGGGGATGGATCCCGAAAGAAAATGTGAAGAAAACAAAGAAATTTTATCAAATGATCATTATCGACACCGTATCTACTGAAATTTATCGCGAAGTAAATAAAAATGATCCTTCAAAGACTATTTACTCTAAATTGAAAATTAATCGAGTTCTGTCCTACAAAGATTGGATCAAAGCCCATTAACCGAAAAAAGATTTTCAAGGGTGTTTGATCCTCCAGCATATAATTACTTTGATTACCAGAACACTTGGTATCGCATCATGTGTGATCCGAACCCTATGCATTCATGGTATATCAGTTTTAAAATCCCCTAAATGAAGAAATACCGGCATGGTTCCAGGAATGGTTTTGTTAGGCCGGGCCCACAAAGTCTATCTTTCCTCCGGTAGTCGTAAAAGTTTATGAAGAATTCAAAAAGCCACTCCTCAAATGCCAGTTCACGAAAAAGTCTTAAATTTTTGTGCCAAAAGGAGTTTAAGTTGGCTATGCCAGCACATCTATGAATTACATCAGCACAAGCCCACTCCTTTCCCAAAAATTTTATGTCTCAAAATGAAGGTTTTTTGGTGGAAGAAGTCCCAAGTCCAATATCTTGAAGAGAAGTTTCAAACATGGAAGAATAAATCCCTTAACCTAGCTACTCCTCAGAAGAAGAGCGAAGCTTTGTAAGGACTCCGCTTGAAACTAAAAGGAAAATCCAAAGCTGACATAAAAGCCACATTATTGCAGGCTCTATCGTCGTTGGATTCCTCAGAAGAAGATGAAGTTGACGATCATCCATATTTTGAAAATGAGAATGATTGTTACGGAATATATCTCTCATGAATCGATCCAAATGAATTTCCCGAAATAATGGAAATAACAAAAGGAAAATGGATTGGACAACTATGCAATATCCGGAAAGCATCCGCCGAGGATAAAGCTATAGCTACTCACCATTATGAAAAGATTCTCCGCGTCAATCAATCAAATTGAGGTGACGAAAGAAAAAGTCTCCACTAAAAGATGCTATACGAAAAAGAAGAAAAGACACCACAAAGAAAAGAAGATGCTCTCTGACAAGAAATTCAAAATGAGATGTAATTTGAATTCTGATTTTCTTGATTGAAATGTAATTTGAAATCCGTCTCCTATAAATACCTTTAAAGAAATTGAAGGAGGCAGACTGGAATTTCTGAAACCTTCCCTTTTGATCTTTCTCTCTCTTTTCATCTAAGACTCCTTCCTGTACTGGCTTTCGAATTTGAAAAGAAAAAAAGCTCGCAATATATTTGTAAGTGCTAATTTCTTCTAAAATTCCATTTTATTTTAGCAATATTAAATAATATTAAATGTTTATAGAATTTCTCCACACTTTTTAATGTTTAATTATATGAAATGTTGCCGCCCTTGTTGCAACTGGTATCAGAGCCAGACGACTCTATTTTATGGGGGAATAAGGAAATAAGGGATTGATGTTTTAAGTGTTTATATTTTTCATTACTAGATTATACTTCTACTATTTTATCGATTCTGCACGAAAGAAGGATAATACCTTAAAACATTTATAAGAAGAAAATAGCGTTGGTCAGCCCGAAAGGTGTTCCCGGTTAGTAAGTCCATAGGTGTTGGCTATCAAAACCATTGGTAACCAAATGTGGTCCCATTATTCTCATCTTAGAGATGTATAGGTTATTAAAAATGCTTTCAAAAGGGAAAGAGAAAATGGAAGAAAGAGAGTCTAGTAATGAAGAAAATTCTCACATAATTCACCATGAACTTAGAATCTCGGAAATAGAATCGAGGCTCAATAAATGGTCTATACCAAAACTGGAAATATCTTCTATGTATAAAACCAAACTAATGGATTTCTTTAAAGGAGAATATATAATAAAAACTGTTGAAAAAGAAATAGACATCAAGAACATTCTAGAGTTCATTCCCTTAATTTCAAGGCAATTAATTACGGAACATATAAAAGAATATAAATATCTTCATATAGGCTGAATCCAAATAGCAATAAAAGCTCTATTTAGAAATGGAATTGATACCCCAACTTTTGCAATACTAAAAGATAATCGACCAAAACAATTAAGTGACCAAATCTTAGCGATTTTCGAAACAAATTTACATGAAGGTCCAGTATATATAAATAAGTACCCTAATTATTCAATATCTCTTAAAAGTTTCCATGACACCAATTATAACATAATTCTTGATGTAAAATTGAAAGAAGGGGATTGGAATCCTCATGCAATACCAATAATCATAATATATCGATTGTATTATAAAGTTATGAAAACCCAATTGGCCCCTGGAGCTTTGTTAATGTCTCCAAAAGACGAAACAACTCTCCTTTTAGTAAATCCAGAAAAGGTAAATGCTTTTGTTCCACGAACTCTAAATCACCAAGAAATAACTAGCGGGTTAAAATGGAGATTAGAAGAAATACAAAGTGTGTTTCTCCCTTTTGAAGAAGTAAAATTCCCGAATATAGAAAGTAAAGAAGTAATAGCATCACCTTTTAAAATGATAAATGGGAAACGAGAAATACAAATAAAAGACATTCAAAATATATACTCAACTAAATTATACAAACCCTAAAACTAATAATAGCAGATTTTACGGGAATATTAAAAGGATGGTGGGATAATTACTTAACAAGTGAAAATAAAAGCTATATAGCCACCTGTGTAAAAACGGAAGATGGCCAACAAATTCCGGTAATGGTTGAAACATTAGTAATTGCAATAATACATCATTTTGTGGGAGATTCAAAACTTTTTAACGAACGAACAACCAGGTTATAACATAACCTGAGGTGTCCCACTTTAGGAGATTTTAGATGGTATGCTGATAACTTTATGGCAATGGTATTATCGAGGGAAGATTGTAAAGAAGATTTTTGGAAAGAACGTTTTTGTTGCGGGACACTTAGTCTTTGCAAATAAAGTAAAAGAAAATTTGCAAATAGAATACCCTGATTTAACTCTGAAAGAAATAAGATATGGAAGAATAATATGTGTAGTAAAGAATACATCTGTAACCCTATGTAATAACACGAAAATAGAAAATAAAATAAAAAGAGTCAAGATTAAGGAATAAAAGAATTAGGTGAATTTTGTTCACAATACGGTTACAAAAAACAACAACCTCCTTCTTCTGAGAGAAGAAAAGCTATTCAAAAGAAAAGAATATCAACCCCAAGAAATTTTAGTCATAGACAATTCAAAAGAAAAAATTGGAGGGGAATAAAAGAATCAACCCCGTTAAAAGAAAAAGGGTAAAATAGTTTGTTTTAAATGTGGGAAACTAGGACATATGAAGAAGGATTGTCGAGTAAAAGAAAATATAAATGCACTTGATATGAGTGAAGAACTTAAAGAACAGATATCAAAAGTTTTATTAACTTCTTCTGAAGATGAATCCGACTCTAGTCAGGAAGACGAAATCTTTTATACAAATGATGAAAACAACATGCCGATGTGTGAGGGTAGCGAAAATTGCGATTGTACAGAATGTATTTTTCAGATTAATGTAATAAAAGCTGAAACAAAATTAGCCTTAGAAACAAAATAAAAGATTTAATTTTAAAAGAATCTTCAGAAGAAATAATAGAAAAAAATCCCGGATCTTCACGACTTTTTAAGGGTTATGATTTTCCAAAAATATTAAAACAAGCAGAAATAACTCATATAAAAAACCTAATTTAAATGATTTATGTAAAGAAGTAAAAATCTTAAAAGAAGAAATTAGGTGGATAAAAGAAGAATTAAAAATGTTAAAAGACGTAGGAGAGAGTGAAGAATCAGATAAGGACGACAATCTTGAACAGCAAATAAGTCAAATAAAAACTTTTCAGCAAAATGGCAAATAAAAATTTCTTTAAAAATAGGAAATGCGTTTCATAAACAATATACAACATTAGTAGATTCGGGAGCTGATTTAAACTGTATTAGAGAAGGTTTAGTTCCTACGCAATACTATGAAAAAACTCTCCAAAAGTTGTTCACCGCTAATGATTCAAATCTTAAGGTAGAATATAAACTAACTAATGCAAGTATTTGTAACAAAGGAAAATGTTATAAAAATAATTTTATTCTAACCAAAGACATTTAAGAAGAAATAATTTTAGAACCCCTTTTTAACCCAAATTTATCCATTCACGATATCAGAAGAAGGAATAAAAACAAATAATAATTTATTTGAATTTATTAAACCTATAAAATTTAAAGAAATAAAAAATATAAAAGAATTGGAAGAAGAAAATTTTCTAAGCATTATAAAAAATAGAAAAGATCAAATAAAATTGATACAAAAAAAATAGATTATGAATGAATAGAAAATGAGATAATTAAAAATAAAAATAAAATACTAGAAATAGAAAATGACTTTAAAAAAGAAATATGTGCCGACGTACCAACAACTTTTTGGCATCGAAATAGTTTTGAAGTAGACCTACCTTATGAAAAAAAAAAATTAATGATAAAATGATCCCAACAAAAGCAAAACTTGTACAAATAAATCAACAAACCCGCGAACACTGTTGAAAAGAAATAAATCAATTTATTGAAAAGGGTTTAATTAGAAAAAGCAAATCACCTTGGAGTTGGAGTTGTGCTGCTTTTTATGTAAATAATGCAAATGAACGAGAAAGAGGGGAACCCCGAATGGTAATTAATTACAAACCCTTAAGTAATGTTTTAAAATGGATAAGATACCCATTACCAGAAAAGCAAGAATTAATAAAAAGATTATGAATTAATAAAAAGATTATATAAGGCAATAATTTTCTCTAAATTTAATATCAAATCAGGATAGTATCAAATAAAATTGAAAGAACACGATAAATATAAAACAGCGTTTATAATACCCTTTGGACAATGGAATGTTATGCCCATGGGACTAAAGAATGCCCCAGCAGAATCTCAAAATATCATGAATAATATTTTAAGTCCCTGTAATGAATTCACCGTGGTATATCTAAATGATGTACTAGTTTTCTCATAATCTTGGGACAAACATATAAAACATCTAAATACATTTAAAAGAATAATAAAACAAAATGGGTTAGTTTTAGAATGTTTAAACTATGTCTCTGAATTTATCCCTGAAAGAAGAATAATTGCAAAACCCCTTTATAATCGTTTAAGAAAGAACCCCCAGCCTTGGGAAAATGAACATTCTAAGGCAGTAATAAAAATAAAAGAATTAGTACAAAACCTTTCACCATCCCCACCAAGGTGATGCAATGTACAGACACATTCAATTTCAATTATTTGATGGGAATGTGACATTTCATCAACTTGATAGGGAATATCTTCTTCCATCTCATTTGACTCAACACGACCCCTAGGCTTAGTTTGTATTGCAACACACCAACCACGTTTGTTGATGTTTCGAAATGTTGGATATGGGACATAATAAACTTGTCTAACATTATTTGCTAGAATGAATGGATCAAATGGTTGGACATAATAAACAACTCCACAACTTATTCAAATCATCAACAAAGGCTCTAGATAAACATCTATCGATGCCTTTGGATTAGATGGACCTGATATTATACACGTCAAAAACATATAAGGCTTAGTCATACACATCTCAGGTGAAAGATTGTAAGGAGTAACAATCACAGGCCAACAAGAATAGAGTGATGACGATGCTTAGATGCACAGATTAAATCCATTTGAACATATACCAAGTCAAACGTTACGGGGATCACTAGCGAAGGAAGGATGCTTTCGATCAAAGTGCTTCCAAGCTTGTCCATCGGATGGATGACGTAGCATGCCTTGTATTTTTTTCTCATCATGCCATGTCATATGTTGTGTTGTTTGCATTGAAGCAAACATTCTATGTAGTCTTGGAATTATAGGCAAGTAGAACATGGACTTCAATGGAATTGGTTTTTTTTGCCTCTGGCCTCCATGGAGTGTGCGATATCGAGGGTGACCACAAAATTTGCATTGGAGCAAGGATACATCATTTTTTCCATTATCACTGTCATAGAAAAGCAAACAGTCGTTCATACAACAATCAATCTTCTTAGACTCCAATCCCAACTTTGAAACTAATCTCTTTGCTTCATAGTAATTGTTGGGCTAAGAATTATTTGGTGGTGTTAGATCTAAAATTTTTGCAATGTTGTCCAATACTTGGTTGGGAATGTTCCAGTTGGATTTGAAGGACAAAAGTCCAATGCATACTGACAATTTTGACTCTGTAACCCCTTCAAATACAGGTTCATTGGCCTCTGCTAATAAATTGTAAAATCACTGAGTGAAGTCATTTGGAGACTCTTCTAAATGACTATCGTCTGCTTCTTCAAATGAATCATGTTGGCCAAGAGCATTATTCAACATCTCTTGCATATACATAATGTGATTCATCTCAGAGGTATGATCCATCGTGCTTTGACTAGGAAAATGTATTTCATGTTCACCCGAATAAACAAAGGGTACTTCTTCACCGTGAAATGTCCAAATCCAGTAATCTGGCATGAATCCTTTTTTGTATAAATAAACTTTAACTTCCTCATCTTTCAAAATATGAGTGCCTTCGCACTTAACGCAGGGACATCTAATCCCTCCCTCAAGAGCATAATATTTATATTGTCGAGTAGTCTGAATAAACTGTTCAACTCCTATCACAAAAGTTTCCTTCAAGCCTTTCCTACCACTATAACAACTGTCATACACCCAACGACGGTGGCTGGAAACTTCGGCCATGTTCTGTGAGAAGGCAAACAACGACAGTGTTACTTTTGTGGTAGTCAAAGAACATGGGCCTTAAGTAATAAACTTATTACTACTTAAGTCCAACATGAAAGGAAACCTCTGATTACCAATTTCTATTTCGTATCTTACAAACCTTCAATGGTAAGATACGTTAGAAGATAAGAGTGACAAAGTGTAGTAGAAAAGAATGAGAAGAAATTGAGGAAAGAGGTTCGCCTATTACTCTGCTATAATTACTTTTTAAGTAGTGTACGCAAATTTAAATTCCTTTTCTATTCCTAACTTGTGTGTAGGATTAAACATTCAAAGCAATGTTTTAATGGCTGTATATAAGACTCAAAACATAAAATGGATCATTCATTCAATAATTTTGTTTTAAGACCAACCAACAAGGTAATTCCTCAAGGTACTTCCTCAAGGCCAGCAAAATAAATTAAGAAATGAGGAGTAGAATGCATCATTACTTCTATTACTGGTTTTGGCAGCCCTCAGAAAATAAATACTAGTGACTAAAGAAACCCAACTACCCTTAAGGAAACCCACTGCACCACTCTACCAATTAAACCAACCACACAACACATAAAGTGACTAAGAAGGAAACCACACAACAAAATTAATATTGATACAATGGTTAATTAAAGATGAGAAAGAAAGCAAGGTTGACCTCCTTGACTATGAACCAATAGTAGAACATCATCCTCAACCCAAAATACAAAGTGACTAAGGCATCAACTCATCACATTTTACAACTCCAAAAATCAGCCATGCATGCTTTACTAAAAATTATAATGCATGAATATAGGAAATGTAAAAATTGAGGGCAAGTGGAAAGAAATACCTCACAAAAATAAAACCCATTTAGGGCAATCCTTTGTAGCTATTGTCAATTTAGGTCCACAACCTCCTTGAGCCTTACCCTTTTCTCCCCTATCATAATTAAGATAAAATGATAAAGTTTTCAAATTTCCATTACAACATGAACCAAAGGCAAAGGCAGAAATTGAAATGAAGATAGCATATACAAACTTCAATGGAACAAAAGTTCATATATACTTAATTAGCTTGTCAACTATATTAATTTCTGCATTGGGGCCTATATAAGAAGCCACTAGAATGAGTATTAGTCTTAGTGTAGGAATATAGGTTGCTATTAACCAAAGCCTAAACATGAAAGGTAGGAAGAAGAAATATAATTCAAAGGCTGAAGTTAATTATAATTAGTTTTAGAAACTAAGCTACAAAAATCAAAGGCTGAAGTTAATTAGAATTAGTTTCATAACCTAACCAATCACTCTAAGTAATAAGAGGCTAAAACAACCGTGTTAAAGGATTTGGCAAGAGAATTAGGAATGCAACGAGGCTTAAGAAATAATAGATTGAAATTGAATTAGAACCTCACTTAAATAGATTTCACTGCACCAAGACAAGGAATGCAAGTAGCATGCTCAAATGCACTCTATAAAGCTTACACGAAAATTACTACAAAATTGGGAGTTATCACACCCCCAAACTTAGGCCTTTGCACTACTGGATAAATAACAAAGAAAAGGAAACAAAAACTAAGCCCAAGACTCAATAACAAATTTCATAAGCTATAAATGCTGCCATACAGATTATTGGTTCAATGTCCCGAGTTAAATCCCAATTTGCCTCAAAAACCACTCTTGATCAAACCAAGCCCATTTTATAAACTAGAATTGTGCAATTGGAAATTGTGCAAATTCCCATTCAGACCCAAACAAAGGAAAGCACAACAACATTTAATCACAACATCGGCCAAATCACAACTAAACAAATGAAAGCACAACACCAATTCATGACAACATCAAATAATCACAGTGGTATTTAATTGCAAATTCTCAGGGACAAATTGACACAAAAGTAAATGCATCATAACAGCATAGGATAAACTAAACATATAGTTGCCAACACTTCCTCCATAGTTAACATTATCAGTTCCACTAACCTCCGTCGATGGTGCAATCACCAATTTAGCAGCCTCCCTCGCGCCAAGATCTCTCCCAAAAACTGGCACTATGAAACAATGACCATCCCTCTCGCAGCCTCAATGTTCATCACACAAACAACAACACGAAATTAATAATAGAGGGATGAGATGGCGAAAAGAAGAGAATCAAACCCTACTCACCGGAAGTTTTTCCGTCAATGTCACGACAACGGAAAGATGGCAGCGGCGGTCGTCGAAGAGACACCCTCAGTAGCGGTTGCATGGAAACACCGTCCTTCCTCTCAAATCTCCAGCAGCAGACGACCCTTGTCGCGGTGGCAGCAGTGGATGCGAGTGAAAGGTGTTCGGCGGATGAGGGTTCAGGGTGAGTGTTGCGGGAAAACTGAAGTGGGGGAAATGAAATCAGAAATGTTTAAGTGTTTTGTCGAGGCCCTTACCAAAGGAATTACCGACGGCATAATCCATCGATGAGGGTTTAACACTTTTACCGACGGAATAATTGTCTCTTACCATTTATTGACAGATAACCGACAAATATGTCCATCGATAATTTAGACGACGATATCCGTTGATAAATCTGTCGGTATTTAACTATTTTCGGCAAAAATAGATCTATCGGTAATATTCCGTCGGAAATAAGTAATTTTCTTGTAGTGCACGTGTCAGTCTGTGTTTTTTTTTTAACTTTTTCAAATTTTTTATTATTATTTTGAAAAAAAAAATAAAAAGGCCACGTGTCAGGTCCCTGGTGTGAGACATGACATTGTCAGTGTCACGTGGCAATGCAATGCCACGTGTCAGTGTCACCATGAGATGTCATTGTGTTGATTTCAATTTAGTCCCCACATATGTTTCAATGATTCAATTTAGTCTCGAGATATGTCTCAATAATTCAATTTAGTCCATACTTATGTATCTCTGATTCAATTTTGACCCAATTTTTTATAAAATTAAAACTAATTAAGTATAAAATTTTTACAAAAATTAAGTATTTGATATTTATATTAAAATTTAGTGATAAAAATCATTTTACTAAATCATTTTTAATAAAAAACATATTAGTAAACATTCATACAAATAAAAATTTTGGTTTAAAATTAGTAAGAGACAATATTGTTGTATTTTGGAAAAAAAAAACAAAACATGAGTACGTAATAAAAAGTAATTAATAAAGTAATATGTAAAAATTTGTTTTTAATATAAAATATTAGTATAACATTTATACAAATAATAAATTTGGTATGAAGTTGGAGAGAAGCAATATAAATATCAGTATTTAATTTTGTAAAAATATTTATACTTAGTTATTTTTAATCTTATAGAAAATGGATTATAAAATATTTTAATTATTAAAAAAAATTGGGACAAAATTGAATCAGATAGACATAAGTAGAGACTAAATTGAATCAAAAAACATATACGGGAACTAAATTTGAAATCAACACAGTGATATCTGATAGTGACACTAACACGTGGCATTGCATTGCCACGTGTCACACCAAGAACTTGACACGTGGCATTTTTTTTCAATTTTTTTTAAAATTTAAAAAAAAAAAATCACAGAATGACACGTGGCATGCCGTTAACGGCGTTAGTTATCTCCTTCTGAAAGGACCTAATTGAAGCATCTTTTTAAAAATTGGGATGCAATTGACATTTTTTAAAAAATTAGTACCAGATTGACACATTGACACATCTCTACCAAAGTAGATACTATACTAATAATTAAACCAAACAAATATCTATTGCTCTTCATTTTTTGATTCCATGATGTGATGAGTAACCTTAACCTCGGGGATGATTGATGGTGGTAGCCGGACATAGCTGCTCCAGGTGTGGACATTTTGGCTGCGTTTCCTTCAAAGGGAAGTACAGAGAGCAATGGATTTGCATTCTTGTCCGGAACTTCAATGTCTTGTCCTCACGTGGCAGGAATAGTAGCTGTAATCAAATCCAAGTACCCAACATGGTCACCTGCAGCCATAAGATCAGCTTTGGTAACAACAGGTGAGTGAGTCCAAAATTAACACATCAAAATCACATCTCTACATACCCAAATAAATTTAGTAACTATTGCCCTAAAAAATGTAGCATACCAAAGTGGAACAGATGGAAACGTTATATCAGAAGAGGGTTCCACACTGAAGGAAGCAGACCCTTTTGATATTGGGGGTGGACACATGGATCCCAACAAAGCAATGGATCCAGGACTCATATACGACATAACCACACAGGATTATGTCCAATTCCTATGTTCCATGGGTCACAGTAGTGCAAGCATTCGAAAAGTAACCAAGACCAACACAAGTTGTAAGAAACAAAAACAGCAACCACTCAACCTCAACCTTCCTTCCATATCACTTCCAAACTTGAAGAACACTGCAACAGTAATGAGAAGAGTGAGAAATGTGGGAAACGTAACTGCTATCTACAAAGCTCTAGTGAAGGTTCCGTATGGCATAAAAGTGAGAGTTGAACCTCAAACTTTAAGTTTCAATTCAGATACACAAGTCCTTACCTTCAATGTCAGTGTCCTGTCAACTCAAAAGTTTCGTGGAGATTACAAATTTGGTAGCCTCACTTGGACTGATGGCAAGCATTTTGTGAGGACCCCGATTGTTGTCAGAACCAATGCAGTTTGAATCTTAAGTGTGTCGACCTCAAGAAATACACACTTCTTGTTTGGAGTAAACTAGACACACCACATTCTTACGTCACCACATGCACATGCATAGAATTCTAAGTCCCATTTTAAGATGGAAAATGTTTCTCCAGATTGCTACTTAATTACATTTATGTAGCTTTTAAATGAAATGGTTCTTCACACGATTTCAAACTACGAAGACCAAATGTCAGTAATAGAAAAGAAGAAAAAAAAAAGTTTAAATATGTTTGGTCTTTTGATCCTCAAAATACAATTTGCTTAAATTTTAAAAATAAATAAATATATTTCTCTTAAAGTTAATTTTCTTTTATGTATCAAATGGATGTTTTAAACTAAATACAAATTAGTGTATGGTCATATTGGTCTAATGAGTATTTTTAGACTCGTATAATATGTGCATCGACAAATTCATCTAATACCTAATGTTAGACTCGTCTAATCAGTATATGGACACACTCATGTAATATGTATTGTTATACTCATCTAATGTGTATGGACAAACTCGTCTAATGTGTATTGTAAGACATGTCTAATTAGAGAATGGATTTAGTTGTCTAATATCTATTAATAGACTCGTATAATGTGTATAAATAAACTCATCTAATGTATATTGTTAGACTCATTTAACTAGTGTATGGACAAACTCATCTAATGTGTGTTGCAAGACTTTTTTTAATCAGTGTATGGACGTACTCACCTAAGGTGCATTCTTAGACTCATCTAATTAGTGAATAAAATTACTTGTTTATGTTTTATGCATAAAATACTTAATTAGTACATGGATAGACTCATCTAATGTGTATTACTAAACTTGTCTAATTAGTGTATCAACAAACTCGTCTAATGTATATTACAAGATTCATCTAATTAGTGAATGAACATACTCATTTAATGTGTATTAATAGACTCATCAAATTAATGTATATTACAAGATTCATCTAATTAGTGAATGAACATACTCATTTAATGTGTATTAATAGACTTATCAAATTTATGTATGAAAAAGCTTGTCTAATGTATATTGTTAGACTCGTCTAATCAATATATGAATGCCTTGTCTAATATGTATTGTCAGACTGGTCTGATCATTTCATTGACAACTCATCTAATCAAAATATTCGTAAACTCGTCTAAATAATGTATTGAATGATGTATCAAATATCTTTTTGTTATACTATTCTAATTAGTGTATCTATAGTATTGTCTAATGTGTATTGTTTGACTCGTGCAATATATTTTGCTATAATTGTCTAATTAGTGTATGGAAAGTCTTGTATGATGTGTATGTCTAGATTTGTCTAATCAATGCATCGACAAACTCTTCTAATATGTATTGCTAGACTTGTTTCATAAGTATATGGACACACTTGTATAATGTGCATTGTTAGATTTGTTTGATCGGTGTATGTTGAGGCCCGTCTAATGTGTATTGCTAAACTCGTCTAATTAGTGTATGAACAGACTCGTCTAATACATATTGCAAGATTCATCTGATTAGTGAATGGACATACTCGTCTAATGTGTATTAATAGACTCGTCTAATCTATGTGTGAAAAAGCTTGTCTAATGTATATTGTTAGACTCATCAAATCAATATATCAATTACTTATCTAATGTGTATTTTTAGACTAGTCTAATCAATTTATCAACAAGTCATCTAATAAAAGTATTTGTAAACTCATATAATCAATGTATGCAATGACTCGTCTAATATCTTTTTGTTATAATCTTCTAATTAGTGTATCCATAGTCTCGTCTAATGTGCATTGTTAGACTCATGTAATAGTTTTTGCTATACTCGTCTAATAAGTATATGTAAACACTTGTTTGATGTGTATTCCTAGACTCATCTAATTAATGCATTGACACACTCTTCTAATATGTATTGCTAGACTTGTCTCATAAGTATATGGACACACTCGTATAATGTGTATTACTACTCATCTAATCAATGTGTGTCCAGACCCGTCTAATGTGTATTGCAAGACTTACCTAATCATTAAGTGAACTAGCTTATATAATGTGTATTAATAGACTTACCTACTCATCTAAAAGACTTATCACTATGCCAAAATTGTCAATAGACAGCGTTTTTTTTGCTAATAGATAGCGTTTTTTAAGCGCTATCTATTGGAGCGGTATCTATTAATAGATAGCGTTTGTAAAAAAGCGCTATCTAATGACATCTTATAGACAACGTTTGGCTCAACAAGCGCTATCTATGTATTATTGAAAAGATAGCACTTCCTAAAGACAGTGTTGTCTATCGATGTACTTATAGATAGCACTTGGAAAAATAAGCGTAGTCTATATTTTTTATTTATTTTTCATCATTTTTTTTCAAACAAGCAATGAGTATTGGTTTGATTTTTTTTTATAATTTATTTAATTTTTTGTTCATTCTGTTTATTTTAGTATTATCATTTACGGAAAACATTTATGATAACTATAACAATCAATAAAAACTTACCCAATGTGATTTAAAAAAAAAATGCATGCATTATTTTCTAGGCAACTATTTTCTTTTATAGATAGTAAACACTTATAAAATAAAAATTAAAAATAGTAAACAAACTACTTTAAATGAACACTTATAAAAAAAAGAGTTTGGCAGCCTATATATATCAAGCTTCTAACCCAAAATGGCCCAAGTAGTCAACAAATATAAAGACACAGTCTGCTGGTACTATGAAAACTGATAATGATTCATGTATATACATACACTTGTAAGGGCTAAGTATAGCCTTTGGGATTCTAATCTTCCTAATTAGTGGTTTCCAAGGTTTGTCCATGAAATCTGCTATGCTAACTCCTTCAAAAGTGTTCTGATCTCCCTGCCAAAAAGCATTCACTCTGCCATAAGTCCCTTTGGTCTCAAACAACCATTGGTTGTGATCAAAATCTTGAGTTTGGCTCCTCAACAACATGGACTTGTTGTTCACTGAACTCAACCCATGGGACATCCTAGGACCCCACCACCCTTGTCACATGGGACGCTTTGAGGACTTCTCTTGGGAGGAAGAGATGATTGCTTGAGTCTCCACAACATTGTCTCCAACATAGGCAACAAGGCTTTTGGATGTATTACTGAAAAAGACATGAAAAAGAAAAAAAAATTAATGAGAGGGTTGGTTGAGTTGATTTATTGACTTAAGTTTATGACTAATTGGCATGAAAAAGAAAATGCATGATTACTTGAGAGACATGACTAATGCAGCCAAAGAGATACCATTGAAGTAGGAAATGTGAAAGAGAACAAAATGAAGAGAATCAAAGATGATGATGAAGTAAGTGGTCCTCATGTTATGGCAATTATTTTTGCACACAAGGTCATGACTTTTCTGTAGTGATTTTCCTCCAGTGACTATGTACACAATGTCCACAATAATCTCATATCAGTTGTTGAGGCACCACAATCCACAATCCCAACTTTTTCCCAAAACATGCTTTCCTAGCTCATGGTACCTATCAACATTTTCCCAGCCACCATCTCATGCATATCAACCATTTGCAACAGTGTACAAATTAATTATCCATGACAACACGAGAATAACTACTCCACGACCCTTGTTCCACCATATTCAAATTAATCCAACCAAGTTCTTTCAATAGTTAAAAGTTCTTTCATGTTTTTCATGTTTTATTTTTCATTTATTTTTTTCATATTTTTCATGAAAATTAGCGTAGTACTTTTTATCAGATTTTTATGGCTTATGCTAGTGGGTATACCTACTAATTGACGCACACACTATCAATTACGCTAATATCCCAAGCTTTTTAAATTTCTATTAAATTAGGTTTCTTATTACACGTATTTCCTATCCAAATTGGATAAAAGATTTTAAGCCACCAATAAAAGAGTTACTATCTATCAAATGGAAATACACCTTGAAATATATTATATTAGAACCAAAAGTCAATATCCTACAATAAGATATCACAAAAGTAACTTCCTTACAAAGAAATATATTATAACAGAATCAAAAATCAATATCCAACATACGTTAAGAAGAATAGTCTAATTCTAAAAGTTACACGTGTCTAAACAAAAACGAGAATTTTGAATATTGAAACTTAAAAAAATCAAGATTTTATAATTACAGAAAGCAAACATGTAATTAAACCACATCAACAATTTTATAATTTATGAATATCATGATTGAATGAAAATATAAACAAATTTAACCTTATCTGCTCCAATGACATAGCTATCCTTATATCGACTTGTCAACATGGCAATGACAATTTCTACAATAGTAAGATGTCTGCAAACACCCATTCTACATGAATAATAATGCATAAAAAGTAAAACACAACCATCAAAATTCCATCTTCAAGGTAAAATAACACTAACCTTCCAGTATGGGAAAATTGACAATTTGTTGCACATCTAATTGAACTTGAAACGCGTACAGTAGTCCTACCTTTGTCTCAAGGTATGAAAATTGTTTCTATGACCAACCTATCGTCCAATATGAATAAAATATGCATTATCTTGTGAGTTTAAAGTTAATAAGAATACTCTCCAGAAACAATTAAATATAAGCAAGTCGTGCAACTAATTATGAAGCTACAACCATAAAAAATAATAGCTTTCAGGTTTCATAAAATTTTCTATCTAGATTAATTGAATGGTGAAATATATGAAAATAAAAAAGAGAAAGATCAATTTAACCTTTTTTGTTCCATCAATTGCCGTACGAATTTCTTTCAGAACAAGCACCTTGAACTTTGTCATTTTCATTCAGCATTTTCTTGAAATCTTATTCAATGCTAGGACTAAAGACCAAATGACAATTTAAAACGAACCTAAGAGCTTTAGGAACAAAAATAAAACAAATGTGCGATGTAAAAAGAGAGGTAATGACATACTAAATTACATTTCAAGATCTTAATACCATTAATGGTGATAGTAAATTACAGCTTTAATACTACTGCTAGTGTTTATGCACCAATCTTATCATGTTCAACCAATCTAAATATTATAAACATGTACAAACTTTTTATATAGACAGTAAAAACATACTTCAAGATTAGGGTAAGTCACGCATTTGAGAAGCGTCTTCGAACTCGGCATGAAATTCCAATGCCATCACAATCTCCTGTATCAAATGCACATCGTTAAGTAGTAAAGAGAAAGAATAGAAAGGGTACACAAACAAGAGAAGGATTTATGCATTTCTTAAAATTGGGGAAAGAGTAGTGATCAAAGTCAGAGAGGTTGTGATGAGAAGAAATAGAAAGGAAACGGCGTAGGCGAGGAGAGAGAAGAGAAGAGAACGGTGGAATTTCTATCTATTTTTTTGTTGAAAAAAATAATGGGTTGAAAGAAGATGAGAAAATGTGCGCAACAAAAAGTTGGATGAACAGAACAAAGAGTGAAAGTGAAATAAAAGGGAAGAGGAAGGGCAACTAATCTAACCTAATGGAGTGAGAATTACTTTTGTGGAAACACAATAGAACAACCTCAACAACCAAGTGACGCTGACAACACAACACAACCTGTTAGTGTTTGCACATTTGCGCTATCAACACTAATAAATAGATCCATGAGACTCTTTTGGCCATGCTTGTCTGCATCTTCTTCGTCGTTGGTGTGTTGGAATATAGTGATGGAAGGTTTAGGTTAAGGTGGAAGGTTCAAAATAAGGGATGCTGGTAATGACGCGAACGATGCTGATAACAGGATGTGAGTAGGAGTGAGGTTGAGAATGAATTTTGTGACAGTTGAGAATGATTTTTTCATAGGAGAAGGCAATGTGTGCGTTTTAGAATTTTTTTAATTAACCATGGACAATGCTTATTTTCTAAAACGCTGTCTATGATGATACAGTACATGGCGCTTAAATATAAAAACGCTATTTACTTATCTATTCTATTTTTTTAAAATATAAATCAATCATAGATAGCATCTTTTTTATGAAGCGTTATCTATGTGTATATATTTTATAGCGCTTATTTTACAAAGCGTTGTCTTTTGATTTTATTTTTAATTTATAGCGCTTAATTAAATAAGCGCTATGTAAATACCGTTGTCTATTGCTTATTTTGGCATAGTGTATCTAATGTATTTTTCTAAATTCATATTATGAATGTATGGACAATTAGTTTAATGTTTATTGATAGACTCGTCTAATCAGTGTATGGACAGACTTGTCTAAAGAGTATTTTTAGACTCATCTAATCAATGTATGGAATGATTCATCTAATGATTTTTGCTAAATTCGTTTAATTAGGGTATGAACAAAGTTATCTAATTAGTGTTTGTTCATACTTGTCTAAAGTGTATTGTAAGACTTGTCCAATTAGTGAATGAACAGACTCGTATTGCATTAATAGACTTGTCTAATTTGTGTATAAATAGACTTATCTAATGTATATTGATAAGGTTATCTTATTAGTGTATGATGTTGGTAAACTCGTCTAATTAGTGTTTGGACAAACTCCTCTAATAAGTATTCCTAGACCCTTGTAATAAATGTATGAAATGTCTTGTTTAATGTTTTTTTTTTGCTATACATGCATATTAATTGTATGGACAAACTTTTTTAGGGTGTGTTCACTTGTGAAGATTGATTTGAGGGAGAGGGAGAGGAAGATGATGAATTTGAATGAATTAGAGGGTGAAATTTGTGTTGTTCACTTTAGGGATTTAGATGTGAAAGTGAGTGAATTTAGAAGTAAAATTTGTGAAAGTTTGTGAGTGATAATGGATGTGATAGATTAAAAATTAAGTTTAATAAAAAAAAAGATTACCAAATTGTCCTTGCTTTAAAGGTAATTTAAACTATAATTAGATGAATTAGATTTATTTTAGAAAAAATATTAAAATGAATAAATTAAAATAACATATTTTAATAAAAAAAGTTATAAAAAATTTAATAAAAAATTTAAAATTAATAATTACTTTTTAAACTTTTTTTATAACAATTTTGAAATTTTCGGTATTCATTATTTTTGTAAACATAATTTTAAAAGTCATACTTTTACATTATTATTATAATTAAACTGAAGAATAAAATAAGTTGAGGGCATAAATGTAACATGCCTTATATCCCCCTCAAATCATAACATAGGAGAGAGAGAGGAGAGGATTGGAAATTAGAGGAATCCCCCTCTTCCTTCCTCTCTCTCTCCCTCAAATCTACTGAAGTGAACAACTACATCTACAAATCATTCCTCTCACTTTTCTATGAAGAATAAATTTGTCCAAGTGAACACACCATTAATGTATATTGTTAGACTTGTTTAATTAGTGCATCATGGACTCGTTTAATGTTTTTTGTCATATTTGTTTAATCAATGAATAGAATGACTCATCTAATGTTTTTTTGCTATATTCATCTAGTAAGCATATAGAAAGACTCGTCTAATGTATATTGCTAGATTTGTCTAATAGTTTGTGTTATATTAATCTAATCAATGTATAGACAGATTGGTCTAATGTGTATTGCAAGACTCATTTAATATTTTTTGTTATGTTCGTTTAATTAATGAAAAAAATGGGTCGTCTAATAGTTTTTGTTATACTCGTCTAATTAGTATATAGAGAGACTCGTCTAATGTATATTGCTAGACTTGTCTATCTAATCAGTGTATGGAGAGAATTATTCAATGTGTATTGTTAAAGTCGTCTAATTTTTTCTATACTCGTGTGGTGTGTGTTTCTCGACTCATTTAATCAATGTATGTTTGATGTATGTTTTTAGACTCATTTAATGACAATATAAATACATTAGGAGTATATTTTAAGACAATTAGCCTTTGACGCGAATTTGAAATTCTTCCATGTCTGCAACTTTTATACATTTTGATCCTCAAATTTTAAACATGAATGAATATAGTCATTCTAACCCAATTATGTCAACTATTTTTTGTGTGTTAAACGTGTTTCATGCTAGCATTTCAGTTTTTTACAGTTTGACACATTCTTGCTTCAATATTATAATATTAAGAAGAATGATATTTTTTTATTACAAATATATTTTTTAAACCTTTGAAAATAGCTACTAAGTAAAACAAAAATCATAATATTAAGTAGTGTAACTTTTTTTTTTTGTTACAGATATATATTTTAAACCTTTCAAATGAATTATTAAATGCAATGTTTTAATTTATTATGTTATAAATATAGTTATTTAAAATCTTATGCGGAGTTTTATGTACATGTCATTAATGTTTTTTTTTATTAGATTAAATTAATTTAATTTTTACACACTAAAATGAAGAAGAATATTTAATTATAAAAATATTTGTATTATTATTTAATATAAAAATGATAAATATAATTTTTTATTGATAAACTTTTTTTAAGACAAAATTATTTCATCACTATTATTTTTATACTTTATTATCAATAAAATTATATTATTTTTTCAACATTATTATCTTAAGAAATAAAAAAATATGTATTTTTCTAAATTTAATTTTAGGGTTAAATATGTTTTTGGTCCCTTAATTTTCAGTGAAAATTGAAATTAATCTCTCTTCGAAACTTTTATCCAATTTAGTCCTTCAACTTTAGGCATGCATGAATTTAGTCATTTTAACCAAAAAATTTTAAGTTTATTTGACATTTCAAACATTTTTCATGCTATCATTTGAGTTGTTTACACCGTTTGACACATTTCTATACTGTAAACAACTCAAATGCTATTAAAAAAATCTTTGAAACATTAAATAAACTTAACAAAATTTGGTTAAAAAGACTAAATTCATGTTGGAAGTCTCACATCGACCAGAGATAAAGCCAATTCACAATATATAAGTGGGTGCAATCCTGACCTTACAAGCCGATTTTGTGGGATTGAGTTAGGCTTAAAGCCCACTTCTAACATGGTATCAGAGTCATGAATATACCTCAACGTGAGGGGGTGTGTTGGAAGTCCTACATTGACTAGAGATAAGGCCAATTCACAATATATAAGTGGGTGCAATCCTCACCTTACAAGCCGATTTTGTGCGGTTGAGTTCGACTTAAAGCCCACTTCTAACAATTCACGTATTTATAAAGTTGGAAAACTAAGTTAGGTCAAACTTTTGAAGAGTGATTAATTTCAATTTTCAGTAAAAATTAAGAGACCAAAAACATGTTTAACCCTTAATTTTAAAAATGACTAAGTAATTAGATATCACAAAAAGAAAAATAATACATAAAAAAATTAATAATTAAAATATAAGTCATTCTTTAAAATAATAAATATATTGAAAATATGTCACAAAAAACTTTTAATAATCGTTAATATTTGTGTAAGAACACACATAATTAAAAGAACTATTTATTTATTACTAAAAGGTTTCTAAGGACATAGATTAAAACAACAAATTATTTTCTTATTTTAAAAATCAACTAATTTTTAAAATAAATTTTAGTGATGATTATCATGGTTTAAGTTGATTAAGAAAAAAAAATCATATGGGAGAGAATTTTTTGTATGAGAGTATAAGGAATTTGTATTGTTAATAAATATATGTATTATGTTTTTAAAATAACATTATTTTAAGAAATAGAAATAAAATATATATTTTTTAAAATTTAATTTTATTAAAAATGATCAAGTAATTAGAAATCATAAAAGGATAAAATTAAAATGAAAAAATTATTATAGAAAATAATTAATACTTTAATATAAGTTATTCTTTAATAAATTATTAAATGACCAAATAATTAGAAATTATAAAAGGATAAAATTAAGAATGCAAAAATTAGAATAAAATAAATAAATTTGTATTTTAATTATAAGTTATTCTTTAATAATAAATATATTGAAAATACATTCAAATCTTTTTTAGTGATGATTAAAATGTGTTTAATGTGAGAACCTAGAAAATGGTGTTTTAGGAGTGGCATGTTTTAAAATAATGAGATCCTATTATTTTAATAATAAAAAAATTACGTATAAATAGAAATTTCATAAAAGGATTTCATTACTAAGAAAACATTTTATCCCTCTATAAACACCTTTATAAGAATCGTCTTCCCTCTCTCTAAGTTTTTTCACCATCCATCTACCATTTTTTTAAGATTAGAGACCGTAGGACTGCTTCATGTGTCAAGTTGCTCAAGATCAACCGGGCAATTTCTCTATTTGTGATAAGTCAGTTTTTGCCTTTTTTGTTACCTCTTTTTGATATGGCCTGCGTGTGACTCTTTTAGGAATGCATATGAGGTTTTAATCTTCTCTTTGCTCTTTGAATCTCTGTTGATCAGTCATCGTGATGTTATAGTTTGATCATGTTTGTGATATTTCTATGTGTAGATAGAACATCATGTGTGTTAAAGGGTGGTTGTTGTCTTAGGATCTTGGGGTTGGGTAGTCAAGGTAAAGGAAACTAATGGTTTTTAGAGTGTGTGAGTTTAATGTTGCATTTGTGTGGTTTACCTGAGTTTGATGAGTAAATTGATTTGTTGTTGTAATTATTGATGGGTATGCTTGAAGTATGTTGAATTGGTGCTTGATCATTTAGAATTTGTTTGATTTGGTGGTAATTGAGGAAAGTGGAATTTGAGTCATTGATCTAATTGATACTAACTACTATGATTTAAAAACAATTTTGGACAATTACCTAAAGTAGAAGTACCAATTGGAACTATGAAATACGTCCAGATTGTTCAAAAATTCAAAATTGAAAGTGCTGAAATTTGGTATGGCATAGTGACAGTTTACACCACTGGGTGTTGAATGGTGCTTAAATGGCACTAATGCCAGGCACCACTATATATGTGTGTGTGTGTGTTTTATAAGTTGTCTAACTTTATAAATCTAATAATTTATGAAAAAAACAATAGTAGCTTATCGTTATTTTAAACATATGAATAACTTTTTTTCTATTAATTTTTTTATTGTACACAATATAATATTTTTGAGGTTCAAAATATTAAAATTTTAGAATACAATTAAAAATAAAATAAAAATTTAAAATTGTATACGGAATGAAAAAAAAAATCCTTATTATATATTTTAATAAATAAAAAGAAAATTAAATAAATACAAAAATGTTTTAAAATATCACTTTATTTAACCATCTTTTAATATAAAAAGTCATTTCACAATTATAAAACAAAAGCAACAAAACTGACTTAAAACAAACCACAAAATATTGAATAGATATCGTGCAAATTTTGTATTAAATTAAAATAATACCCAAACGACTTTGATTGTTATATTTAACATGACTTCCTAAAATTAAGAAAAAAACAATCGTGCATAATCCCAAACACCTGTAATATTTGATGTCTATAATAAAATGAATGATAATTTTAAATCAATTTAAAACCTTATTCTGCTTTCTAAAATAATTAAATCAATGATAAAATACTATTAGTTACTAAAAATATTAAATAAAATAAAATAATAGGAAACAAATTCATGATGGTTTGCTTATACCAAGAACTTCGTGCTTGATAAAACTCGACTCAAATGTATCTTCCTGTCTAAAATAAAATAAAATAAAAAATAGCATGTAAAATAAACATCTCTCTTCTATAATATTTTTGTTCATTTCCCTCACCTCTTACATATAACTGGCAATCAAGGTTAACGGAATTCTGCTACATTCTCTTATTAATGTTCCAAACAAAAGATAAAGACAGACTAACAAGATTACTAAGGAAATCAATGAAGATAAGCAGATGATACAAAATTATGGTTGCAGGTTGATGCTTATGATGGAGCACCAAGATATGAAGCAAGTCGTAAAATATCAGAAAATATTCCACCAGCTGTGACTTGAGCACCAGCTCCTGGCCCACGAACTATCAGAGGCTGATCCTTATACCTTCTTGTTGTAAATGCAATAATGTTATCAGATCCAGATAATTGTGCAAACGGATGATCCTTCTTGTATCTTCGCAGTTCTACCACTCCTTTTCTGTTAATCACGTCCACCACTCCCACATATCTCAACACCTTCACAGTTCAAATATAACAATCTCAGAGTTGTGTTTGAGGAGCATGAAAATTGCATGTACTTTAGATAAAGGACATAATATATACACGAGAGATGTCTATGAGAAATGTACCTTTATATAGTAAGGACACACAAACACAAACAGAACCTTCAAACCGAACATAAATTTATTGTACTTTCTTTACTAGAATCGAGATAAATATGGGGAAATCAAGGTTGTTTGAAATATATAAAAGCTTCCTTCCATAAGGTTGGAGAGTCTTCAATAACCAACCAGTTAAATATTTGATACGAAAAACTTAGGTGTTTTGGCACTTCATGAATCTAATCAGAAAATGCCCAACCCACCAACTGCGTCTCAAATGAGTATTACTTTATCTTTCTGTGTCATGCACTATGCAAAATTAAAACTTACAAGATCAAATTACCTGTACAAACTTCAAAAATGAAAAATGAAAGAGAATATAATGGTGTTTTTCTAATTTGTAAAACCTTTTTAAAAAAAAAAAAAACAAATACTAAGATATTTGTGCATGAATTATGTATGCTGAAGCATATAATACTCACTTCTCCGACATTCTCTGCGTCTTCTTGTTTCTTTGTAAACTCCTGATCAAATTTTGGTAGCTCTTGCATAAACTCCTGAGCTGATGCACAAACCTGCACCAATTCAATCCAAACATTCTTTAAATCAAAATGCTACACACTAAAACTAAAAAATAAGTAATCAATAGAAGTTAGTTCTTACTTGCAGTGGTTCTGGCACAAGACTTTCAACCGGGATATTAGATAGTTCTAGCTTTAATCCAGATTCCCTAGCAAGAATTATTACCTGTAGAGTCAAAGCAGTTTCATGATGTTAAATTTAAATGACCACTGTCAGGATTACATGAAGCATAAAAATGCTATCATGAACCAAGATTCACATTGTACTTTTAATGGTTAAATATGACTATCACAGTAAATAGACAAATGTGATATTTTATTACATCAAATAGAGAAACATTTTAGCAAATATTTGTTATTATTAATCATTGATTTTGTTTCTTATTATTGAAGTCTTTTTATTTATAAATAAGAATAGTCATGTGTACATATGATATCTGAGCACCATCGTCTCTCACTTGTTTTGTCACTATTCCGCTATTAGTGTATGATTTTTCTCCTAGATGCATTGGTCCCAACTGTCACTCTAACTTCATATCATGGGCAAATATAACCCAATAACATTTTTGTTTTTCATTAGAATTTTTACTCTCCATGATTACAATATCCCACAAGCATTTTTGCTCTATGACAACTGCCACACCCTCTGAGCTTTCCTTTTTCCCTTCGGCAACTGTCACACCCTTCGTGCATTTATACTCTCAGACAAACCTCACACCACTTAGCATTATTTGCTCTCTAACAGTCACGGCATCTTTCATACATTTTGCTCTCTGACAGCCATTATGTCCTCTAACCTCTAACACAACCTTGCAATGGAAGTTTTCCTTCTCTGCCAACCACTACACTGTCTGATATGGCCTATCCTCACCATGTGCCACCACCTCTTCAACACATCCACAAATATACCAAATTGATGCTTGAAGCTTGAAGCTTTGACATTATTGACTTCATCAGCTTCAACAGCTAATTGTTGACATGTTCACTAAACCTCTGAAGGGGTTTTATGTTGATGATAAGCTTGATAAATATGCTCCATCTTGAGAGGGAGTAGAAAAACATCTTAACAAATATTTCTCATTATTAATTATTGATTTTGTTCCTCATTATTGTATCTCTTCTTAATTATGAATAAGAATACTCGTGTTTACACAATACAAAATTACAAGCAATCCTTTCATATTAATCTTCATATTCCAATCAGTTACGCCAATAACAATTTCCCCATTAGGTGATGACAACCAGATGGATCCCCATTTGGTGATGCTAACTACATCATTTTCAAACAAACTATTAACCTCTGAATCCTTAATGGTTTCAACCGTGCTACCCTCCACCTGGTCTATTATTCTTAGTGGGAATTATACACAGGCCTTCTATATGCCTAAAACACCTAAAGCAAGCTTCTACTAACTTTTCTAAATGGTGCTAATCCAGCTTTCTCTCTATTTTATTATTCTAATCCTATCTTATTAAGGTATAACCACTTACCCTCCAAAACATTCTCATTTCTACTAGGAGTTCATTTTCTTGTTGGCCTTGCGCCACCCAAAACACATCAGCTTGAAAATTCTTGGGACTTCAATAAAAGTAGGTTACCATACACCAGCTTTACATTATTTACAAAGCAATTAAGTAAAAATTTGATTCACAAAGAAGACAGTAATAATATATAATTCTGCAGTGACACTAGTATTATTAATATTATATAATACTTCAATCGTATAAATTTTGATTCCAGCAAGTGTTGCCTCAAACTCTGCAGTGGCACCAAAGAGGAATATTAATAATATTATCAACTTCTGGTTTGGGTTTTTAAAATTTTAAGAATTCTCAGAATCTCAAATTTAACAACCAAATTTGAACTTGAAAATACTTGCTAAGGTGACAGGTAACTGGAAAAAATTTATATTTTAGCATTCAACTGAATTCAAGTATGTAAATATTTAATTTGGAATTGAATCATTTCAAAACCAACCTACTCATATATCCTACACAACTGAAAATAAAAACATGATCACTGATACACATACAATAATGCAACAACGATGACTCTAAACATACATAGGGTACAATACGTAAAAGAACATATTTGCAATCTAAATTATGAACTTACTTCTTAGACATTATTAAAAACAATAAATTATAAATCATTGTCATTGTAAATCACCTTTTGAACGGTTTACAAACAGGAATAGTATCAATCTCATTCATTTCTTGAAATCATTCATAAAAAGAACAAATTCCATTTCTGGTTCATCAAGGGATATGCTTATATGTTTCTGTCATGTAGCTACAATATTGGACTTAATACTTCACACATTTGTATCAATGAAGTATGTAAGAGTATTGGTATAGGATATATATCACGTGAAAAAAATTACAGGATGGGGGCTTTATACACAGCATAAAGGAGTTAATTAACATCTGACAACAAAATTTGGTAAACATATACCACACTGTACCTTTCGAGCAACATCCGTTCCAGACAGATCATCCCTTGGATCTGGCTCAGTATAACCAGCTTCCTTTGCTTCAGTAACTACCTCACTAAAAGCCCGGCCATCTTTGAAGTTATTAAATATGTAACTCAAAGTCCCACTGCAGAACCAGAAGCAACACTTATGGTGAATGGTAAATGAATAATGCCTCCAGACATTGACAATCCACAAAATACGATCAAAGTTATGACAGAATTAAAAAATCAATTTTGCTGATACAATAGTGCAGTTCATTTCTGTTAGGGATGCATGCACCCCTCAGCGCAAGAGTTGATGATATTGAATAGTTTTGCTGTGGAGACACATCCAAGGAAGGCACCACTATACATACGTGTTCTGAGGTGGACTCCTCCAAGTTTCTTTGGGTGAAATGTAACACAAATGGTGCTGCAGAAGGGACACTACGAAGAGCATGGTGTGGTGGAATTTTTAGAAACTAAAGATCTTCTATCATTGGATGATTATCGGCTTTTATGGGAGTTTAGAATGCTTTATATGCTGGGGCAACGGTGTCGTCATTGCTATGGAACTAAAGGTTGGAGCAAACTATGGATTAAGTGTGACTCAGTTAGTTATTCAAGCTTTTCAGAACTACAAATTAATTCCATGGCATATTAGATATAAAAGGATTAATTGTATGGAGAAAAGTATACACTTCAATTTATATTTTACGCACATCTATAGGGAATGTAACTGATATACTGATGAGCTTGCTAATTATGGTGCAAACTCGGGGTTAAAGTTGGTTGGATAACATAGCAAGATTTATTTCTCCAGAAACTTTAAGAGATAGGTTTAAGTTACCATATTATAGGCTTGTTTCTAAATAGTGGGTTTTGTTTGGTTCCCCCGCTATTCTTGTATTATTTTCTTTTGTTTTAATGTGATTTTGAGATGTTGCAGATGACTGATGTTGTTAGTGGTGCCAACATAATTGGGATGGCAAACAACATAGTGATACTTTTGCACCTCTATTTTAGTTAAAAACAATGTTTTAATTTGTTTCGGTTAAGAGTGGGAAAATTATAAGAGGTTGGACAAATGAGACAAAGCAAGACTTGAGAATTTTGACACTGTCCATACAAATATTTAGGCAAAAATAAATTAAAAAATAAATAAATAAATAAATAAATAAGAGAGGTATAACACATCAAAGCATACCTAAATATGCCTTCAATTTGCAATATTCTGTCTCCAGTTTCAAGGAGGCCACGTAAAGTGCTGACAATGGGAAGACCAGCCCCAACCGTAGCTTCATAGAAGTAGTGTGTGTAGGATTGCCTTTGAAGAGCTCTTAACCTCAAATACTGGATATAGAGAACAATTCCCGAATATTAGAAAGTAGGCTACAGAATAATCATCGTTAGAAACAGTATATGTAATAGCAAAAGCTGCTCAAGCTTAAAGGAAGCACTTCCAGAATAAACAAAAACTATTAACACACATATTCAAAGTACTAGTTCAACCATAAAAACATGATCACAACCCATTGCCTACTGGTGATTGCTGTAGCAGTTTTATACTGACCATACAAGAAGAGTGGACCTCATCTGAGCTGACTGGGCCAAGCTCTTTTTCTCAGGAGCCAATATTAATTGTAAATAAGTAGAATAGGTTTACTTTGAGGCTTGTATTTTGGGCCAAGTAGTGTAGGATTTGTTGGCTTTGTATTGGGCCTTTCTCTGGGCTTTGGACCTAGTAGTGTAGTTTTGGACCTAGGGTTAAGCTTTGTGTGTGTGACATGATTAGGGTTTCATTGGGCTAGCTTGGGCCACAAGCAAACCCTATGATTGGTTGCTTGCAAGCAAAGAACGAGAATGCTTCTCCTTTGTACGCATGTGCCATGAGGAAAGCATGACCTACCAGTTGGCAAGTCATACTAGAAGCGTGACTCTTTTGTCTCCAAATTTGAGAGCTTAATTTCAAAATTTTCCCTCCTTTTTTCTAAACATCTCCTAGGGTTTCTTAGCCTATAAATAAAGGCCTTCACCTCTTGTAAAAGCACTTTTGAGACTTGTAATGAAATGCTGCAAAATTGCCATTCATTTGTCTTTGAAAGTCACCCTAGACTAGTTTTCTCTCAAGACAACTCTAGGCTTCGTTCGTTAGGAGTTAACCTCACCTCTCTAGGAGCCTTAAACACCGAACCATACCACTTCTCCTCTCATTCCATCACAAGCTTCCGCTCATTCATCTTCATCCATTCATCTTCATCCATTCGGCTCATTCACTCAAGGAGCCTCCAAGGCTCATTCGGTTGCCATCACTAAAGTTGGGCATAGAAATTAAGAACTGTACAATGAACATCTCATTGTAAAAGTAATAATTTTTCAAAATTCCAAATGAAAGATGACCAGAGAAGACATTGCACATTGATTTACTTATAAGTGTCGCAGCTTATACTTGTAAATCTTTACATTTTACTGTCAGAGTAACTAATCTAATTCTCCATCCCACAGCATAAGATCCTGTTAGAACACTTGTCCAACTCCTTATTAGAGTTCAGTGAAATCTGGTTTAGAGTGAAAAAATAAGGGTGAGAAAATTGTTTCAATCTGAAACTATGTGAGTCATTATAAAGTGCATATATCTAATAATAAAACTGAGTAGCTTGCCTGGAAAAATGTCTTATGTGAAGTACTTATAAAACCCTATATAGTCTTGTATTAGCTTACTTTTGACTAAGAAAAAAGATTTTAAGTCTAATTCAAACTCATAAAATCAACTTGTAAAATGAAGTTTACACTATATTATAAGTTGGTCATATATCTAGTCAATGTCAAATCTCCAACACACCTCTGACACCGAAAATTAGACATCTCAAACATGGAACAAGATATTTGTGGGTGGTCCTCATTAGGATTGACTTTATACTATCTTAGAAAGCGAATTTAGTTGAGATAAATAAAAGAGACTATATATGAGACAGCTTAATCACTCCTCTCATATGTTCTCATATTTATGTTCATAGAATTCTAATCCAACAAGTAGAGGGTAGAGCATAGATCAAAACAACAGTCATATTTCTAGTACAACTACTTTTTACCTATATTTAATCCCTATTTTAACAATCATCCTCAAGTTCGAGCTACAAATTGTATATACCAAGCTTGAAATAGATAAATTCAATTTGAGGTCTTCTTAAGAATTTTGTTAACACATCTGCAAGTTGAGCATTGAATTCAATAAACTCAGTATCAATTTCTTAGACAACAACTTTCCTCGAACAAAATGACAATCAATTTCTGCGTTTAGTCCTCTCATGGAACACTATATTGGAAACAGAGTGGAGAGCAACTTGGTTATCACAATACATCTTCATTTGTTGAATCTCACAGAAATTAAGTTCTTGAAGGAATTGTTTCTAACATACAAGTTCACAAGTAAGAGACGTCACTGTCCTATATTCAGCTTTCATAGTTGATCGAACAACTGCATTTTATTTCTTACATATCCAAGAAATAACATTTCTTTCAAGGAAAACATTAATAGGGGATCCTGCCTAATCAACATCACTACCTAGAAATTTTGGTGTTTCTTTTATCTTCAAGTAGTAGACCTTGTCCTAGAACCTTCTTGAGCTATCTTAAGATACAATAATAGCATTCCAATGGTAAATACAAGGAGCCTACATGAACTGACTAACAACACCAATTGCAAAAGACAAATCAGGTCTAGTAATAGTAAGATAATAAGTTTTCCAACCAATGTTCTATATATTTCCGGATAAGTGAAAGACTCACCTTGTTCTAATATTAATATTAATTAATTTTTTATTAGTGTCCATAGGACTATCCACCAGTCTAGTCAATCATAACTATCACTTTTAGGATATCTAAAACAAATTTTCTTTGAGAGATTACAACACCTTTTGACTAAGCTACTTCAATACCCAAGAAGGATTTAAGGCTTCCAAGATCATAGGTTTGAAAATGTTCACACAAGTGTTCCTTTAGCTAAGATATTAGAGCAGCGTCATTCTTCGTAATGATTATATCATCAACATACAGTACTGAGAGTAGACACATTTTCCATGGGAGGGTATGATAGTAGAAAACTGATTGATCTGCTTCATTAAATTTCAGCCCAAACATTTGAACAATGTAGCTAAATTTTCCAAACCAAACATGTGGTGATTACCTGAGAGATTTACACGTTAGAATGTGATTATTTGACAAGACAACTTTAGTATGGTTAACAAAATTCTTAAGAGTATGGTTATCAAACTCGCGAGTTAACTCGTTAACTTGTCCGAGTTTATGTTTCCACTCACCCTTGGCGAGTTGACTCGAAAGCAAACTCGCTTTTGGAACAAACTTGGTGGACTCTCTATGAACTCACGAGTCTGCAACCGATTTGGCGAGTCAAGAAGGTTTTTTCTTTAAACCCAAAACAACCTGTTCCTACTCGCGTTAGGGTTCGTGTTCACTTTCTTTGTGGTGGTAGGTTGTTGGTCACCACTGTGTTGTGTTTTGGTGGTCACATTCGTGGTCATGTTCTCCTTCTTTCTGGTTGTCTTCCCTTTGCCCGTCATCTCTGCCATTTCCTTTCACGTGTGGTTTACTCTATCTGCAACCTTTCTATCTTGCCTTCTGTTGCGCTGGTGAGGGCGGGAGTCATGGTAGATGAAGTTTAAGGGTGGGTAGGGTTTCTTTACTTTCTTTTGGGCCTAAATATCTTAGACCTCAAAGTTCCTTGACATTTTGTGTTATATTAAATATCATATATATTATATAATTAATTAAAACTATTATAAAAAATATATATTAGGAAAATATAAAAATATTTAAAATTATATAATATGATCAACTAATAATAACAATATTTCAATAAAAATATAAAAATTATTTACAATATCATATAATAATAAATTAATGTACTGTCTATAAAATTTTAATATTTTTTATTTAAAGTAAACTCTTACAAGTTTACGATTCAAGTTTTCGATCCGAGTTTACAAGACTCCCACGAGTTTACATAAACTCTCAAGTTTAATAACCTTGCTTAAGAGAATGATATGCATATGAGATACAACTTGGTCTCTAAATATCAAAATCAATAATAGATAAACAAAAAATTACATCTTGATTTAGAATTTTCAGGAAAATAAGATCTAACATGTTTTCCTAGTTGACATGACTCACATTCTAACATATGAAGACTATTAAGTTCAAGAACTATTTTATCTTTTTCTTTTTTTAATTTTGACAGAAGAATGCCTCAAACAATCATGTAAAAGTTTAGCAGATGGAGATAAAAAAGACACATGTAGACTAGTTCCAAAATAGTATAAACCTCTAACTTCATGTCTTTTTCCAATTAGTCACCTATACTATATTCCTATACACAAAGGAATTCGCATCAGGGTTATTGAACATTTTAAAGATTTGGTTAGTTAACTTAAAGAAATTAGATTGAAAGGACAAGCATGAACAAAAATAATGGATTTTATATTTAAGGAAGTAGAAAGGAAAAGTTTAGAACCATTGCCTAAGGTTATGAAATGAGGATTTTTTGGAAATGAAAAGGATGACAAAAAAGAGGTATTATTGGAATGTGGTTAGAAGCACGAGTCAATTATCCATGGGCTTTGACTTTCCACGGATTGTGAGATACAAGTTGTTCACAAGCTAGGATTTGTAAATGATTGTGCTAAGCTATTAGATTTCAACCTCAAATTATCTTAGTATTCCTGATTAGAGAATTTGGGTTTAACAATTTTACAAGGAGAAGCAATTCTCTTGAACTTGACCCCATTCTCTTACAGTACGTGCATTGAGGACAACCCCAACAACCTCGTCCTTCTATAGCATTTTGTTCTCCTCTTCCACATGGGGAAACCATGACAAAGATTTCACATGTTCTTCCATATTCCTACTTTAAAGTGTTGGAACCTATTGAATATAGTGCAAATAGGTTTGAGATTAATCTCCCTTGTGTAAAAAGTACACATAGGGTACAATATTTATAATAAAGGAAATATGGGCGAAGCCCAATATACCAAATAAAGAATAATAACGAAGAAACTGAAGATAGAAGATAAAGATAGATATCTAAGTTATCTAATAATCTAATAATATATCTAGCATTCCCCCTCAAGCTGGTGCATGCAAATCATATGTACCAAACTTGTTACAAATATAATCAATGCTTTGTCCACGTAAAGACTTAGTGAAAATATCTGCTAAGTAATCACCTCAGTTAACAAACTCAGTCTTAATGTCTCTAGATACTCAAATGAAATGACAGGCAATCTCAGTGTGTCTGGTCCTCTCATGAAAGATATGATTAAAATTAATATTAAGAGCAACTTGATTGTGACATATAAGTGTCATTTGAGTGACGTCTCTAAATCGTAACTTTCTAAGCAATTGCTTAAGCCAAACAAACTCACAAGTTGCTGAGGTCATAGCTCTGTATTATGCTTTTGAACTAGATCTTGCCACAACACTTTGTTTCTTACTTTTCCAAGAGATCAAGTTACCACCGATGGAAACACAATATTCGAATGTACGCCTTCTATCAGACGAAGATCCTACCCAATCAGCATCTAAATAACAAACCACTTTTGTATGGTTATTGGAAGCATATAACAATCCTTTTCCAGGAGATCCTTTAATGTACTTTAATATACGAATGATTGCATTCCAATGATCTTCACATGGGAAATTAAGAAATTGGCTTACCACACTGACTGCAAAGGAAATGTCAGGACAAGTAATTGTAAGATAATTCAATTTCCCAACTAAAGTTCTATACTATTCGAGATCTGACATAGACTTCACTTAATTTGGTAGAAGTTTAGTATTACGATCCATGGATGTGTCAACATATTGTGCCACCTCAATCCCCAAGAAATATGAGTTTGCAAAAATCTTTGGTCTGAAAATGATCACAAAGATGTATTTTCATCTAGGAGATGACATGGTTGTCACTACACATAAGAACTATGTCATCAACATGCACTATCAAATAGACCAATCCAACACTCAAGTGACGATAAAAGACTAAATGAGTCAGACATAGTGGAGGTGGAGGCAGAAGAGACATCTGAAGTGGAAGACACCATGGAGGAGAGAAAGAAACCCTAAAAATCCAATGTGCTCTAATGAAGTCACCAAGCATAGATCCGGAAAGAGGGGGATGAGGTGAGGCCGACGACGATTGCAGTGAAATCGACGGCATTGTGGTCACCTGACCTAGACGAGTAGAATCGTGTGGTCGTTGGTCAAAACAAATGTTGTGGCTATGGCTCCGATAACAACGGCTTCTCTGGTGGCAGCGAAGGATGCAATGAAGACTGAGACAACGAAATTTTTTCTAAAAGAACCTGGCTCTAGATACCATATTAAATAGTGCAAATAGGTTTGATATTAATCTCCCTTGTGTACAAAATACACATAGGGTACTTTATTTATAATAAAGGGAACATGGGCTAAGCCCAATATACAAAATAAAGAATAATAATGAAGAAACTGAAGATAGAAGATAAAGATAGATATCTAAGATATCTAATAATCTAATAATATATCTAATAGAACCCACAAGAGTCGTGTTGTCAAGCTTTCCATGGATGGGACTTCATGACCCATTAAACATTCATCTCGAACATGTTCTAGATCTATGGCACAAAGGATTATCCCATTTATATAATATAATTTGATCATATCTTTAGTTAATGTAAGATCACCAACACTCTTGCACTAACGAGACTATCACTATGATAATTAGCCAAACTGAATATGCGACTCAACTAATAATAGAGTATGTACCTTATATTACCTTATATTGATATAGCATATGTTGGACAGCAAAACAACACTTAATCTCATATTAGCAAATATGATAGCGGCAAAAATAATATTTTGGTTTCAAAGAAAGGAAGATAAAAATTATAGACAGCTGTCAGTCAATGGAGATATGACTAAAATGACAATAAAAGCACGCTATCTAAATTCCTTAATATTGATTGTGGTCTAATCAAAACAAAACACAAACAAGAAATTCACCTTTCCTTTAAATGATTTATTCTCTAACTTATAGAAAATAACTTAATACAAATTGGAATTTCCATATACGGCAGTGTACTTGCAGAAAACATTGGCTTGCACTTAGTGTCAAAATCCTATAGCATCGGTTACACGAGATAAGTCAATAATAGACGCTACCCATCCGAAGGACAATGTGCAGTTCTTTACCTGATCAAGTGGTCCTGAATTTGCTTTCTTGTTAGGAGTAACTACGTGTATTCCTTTGCGCAACCACTCATAGTAATAGCCAGCAATGACGGAGTCAGCTGTGCAGTCTACTAGCGCCGTGTTGGGTATAAAATGATTTCCATGTACATGTTGAACAAATTTTTCCAAATCAGCCGCTTCTCCTCTTTCCTCTCGAAGTTCTCTCCATCTAGCTAAGTCAATGCCCCTGCAAAGAGCAATAACAGTATATAATGATTGAACAAAAACAAACTTAGTCAATAATGTACCGATAAAAGGTAAAAGACAAAATAGGTCCATGTCTATAATTTATAATACTTCTTTAAGAACAATAAAACAAACATGTGATAACGCAACAACATTTGTGTGAAGTGAAGTTAGAGATGTAAAGTGAAGTTCGCTTACTCACATAAAGAACACTCTTGGCTGTACTTGTAAGAAAGCATAATGAGCATTCTAAAAGCTATTTCAGTCAGAAGGATTCAACTTACGCATCACTAAGCAGCATTGACTTTGAACCAAGTATGCCCATTACACGCAAATCAATGTTGAATTCTTCTTTCAGGGTTGAGGCCTGCATTAAAAGAATTGTCAGGTAAATTTGCCACATAATTCAATTCCGGTATGTTAATATGATAAATACAGACACCCCACTTGAACAAATAAAGAGGCAATACACTTGCATAAAACTCTAATCATAAAATAGGGTACACAAAAATGAAAAATTAATGAAACTATTACATTCCAACACTCCCCCGTCAACCTAGAGCATATAGATCCCATGCACCATAAACCCGATTGGAGGCAATATTAAGAACTTCATGGTTGTCAAAATACAACTTCATCTACTCATTTTCACAAAAAATTTGAAGTCTTAAAGGAGTTGTTTGTTTCTTATTTTTCCAAGATACTAGGTTCCCTCCAAGAAATACATAGTATCCTATGGTAGACCTCTTGTCAATGGGACAATCAGCCCAATCTGCATCACAATACCCTAAGATTTGAGTATTGTTCTCATACAACAATCTTTGTCCTAGGTTCCCTTCTACATATTTGATAATGTGAATCACAACATTTCAATGATCAATGTGAGGGTTTTGCAGAAATTGACTCAACTCCCACTAGACAAGAAAGATAAGATCTTGTTATAGTGAGATAAATGAGTTTTCCAACCAACTTTCTATATCTTTCTAGCTCTGAGAAAAGTTCACTTTCATCTCTCATTAACTTTTTATTTGAGTCCATAGTACTATCAATGGGCTTGCAATTTGCCTCATTGAAGGATCTAATACCAACATTAAGGTTACTACACATCTTGTTTTGCTTGACGATTTAAATCTAGGGACAAGACTTTCCAAAAGGGATGTCATAGAGCAAAGGGAGATGTGTTTCCTTTCTTCTATAGATGCTAAGGGTTTATGAAAGTAATTTATTAGATTCAAAGTTTTCAAGAATGGGAAACTACAGTAGGGGTGATTTTGGTTCCGCTATGGATGTGCAACATGATGACTTATTCGACATTGATCCATTTTATATCAATAAATGTATTGGCATTGTTGAGTATGATGGGTTTGACTTCATGACACCTACTACTTGCCGGAATGCCTTGAGAGTTTTGTGGGCTACACAATTTCCAAATCCTACTTTGCTAGAAGGTAGCCCAGGTGTAGGGAAAACTAGTTTAACCATTGCCTTGGGAAAAGGTTCTAGACACAAAGTGGCAATGAAAGGCTGTTGGGTTTTGCTGTGATGACAAACACCCTAGCCATGGCAAAATGCATACAACAAGAGTGGATTTCAACTACTGAGTGGGCCCAAATTCTTATCTTTTGGGCCAACTTCGTTTGTAAATATTAGAATAGGTTTTCTTTGGGCCTTGTTTGGGCTTGGGCCTAGTAGTGAAGTTTTGGGCCTAGAATAAATGGGCTTTTGTGTTAGACGCATAGAACTAGGGTTTTCTTACCCTAGAGTGTGCTAACTTGCTCTCCAAGCTATGGTTTAGCTTTCCATGTGTCCCTAACATTGTGTTCGCATGAGAGAATAGTCTTGTATGCATGAATTACAGAAGACGGATTTGGGATATAAATGACATTCTTATGCAAGGATTTGCGAGTGCAAAGACGGAATTGAGGGATCCATCAATAATCCTATCTCACTTCAGTTGCGAAGATTTGTGGGGATAAAGTGCTTTTTTAGTTCTATGTCCTCTATGTTCACGTCTTTCTGAATCTCACCAGCCAAATCCTTGTTGCATGTGTGTGATATGTGGGTAAGAAAAAATCGGATAGGAAAAATCCTTGGATATATATATATATATATATATATATATATATATATATATATATATATATATATATTAATGATAAATAATAATATATATTTATGTATATATAATAACTAATATAATATATATATATATATATATATTAATTAAAATATACATATATATATATAATTATTATTATTATTAATAGAATATGTATATAATAATTAATACTAATAAAAATTATATGCAAATATGTATAATAATTAATAGTAATTAAAATATTATTCAAAAATAATAATATATATAATTAGTATTGTTATTTATATATGTATATAATTATTAATAACAATAAAAATATATATAAATATGTATAATAATTAACAATAATTAAAATACTATTAAATTTTAATATTTTTAACTCATCTACTAATCACTTAATTTTATTTTTATCATCAAGGGTGTTTTAGTAATCTTCAAATTTTATCTATTAAAACATTTTTTGAATCTATCACATCATTCAAATCACTCACTAACTTTCACAAAATTCATCTCCAAATCTACTCACTTTACGCTCTAAATCCACTCAAAAACACACACATATTCATCCACTTAAATCCACCTAAATCCATCTTTGCACTCTCCCCCAAATCTATCTTCTTGAACAAACAGAGCCTAAGCATGGAAAGCATGACCTTGCCACTTGGCAAGTCACACCAAACCAAAAGCATGTCTTCTTTGGCTCCAAAATTCAAACATTTGAATTTGAATGTTGGTTCTCCATTTTGGAGACCACTCTACGGTTTCTTGGCCTATAAATAAAGGTTGCTACTACATGTAAAATTAACTTCAGTTTAGTAGTGAAATTCTGCCCAATTGTGCCATTCACTAGACTTTGAGTTCACTCTAGAGTAGCTCCCTCTTCTAAACTGCTATCGGCTTCCTTCGTAATTCATTGCTTTTGCACCAACATCTTTCTATGGAACCATCCTCTTCACGCTAGTCTTAAAGGAGCTAGGAGCAAGGTTCTCAAACTCGAGAATTTATATAAATGAGATCCTAATTTAAATAAGTCCAAAAAATTATATAACTTAACTGTACTTGAAATAAATAAATTCATACAAATTATGTAATTGTACTCAACAAGCTAGAACCATTCTAAGACATTTTGTTCTATTATAATTATATTAGTTTTTCACTACAAAATTAAAAATTGTTATAAATAAACATTGTTTTTAAAAATTAAAAACTAACTAAATGTCCTTGAGAAGGAAACAAGTGCGAAGGGAACGATTGCAGGAGCTCACGCTATAACGCTAACATAACATTATTTAATTTATCTCTTCTAACCTAAAAAATACACAAGAAAAGGGGAATGCGTGCGAAGTGCAAAGGGGAACGACGACCAACAACGAACGCGAGACAACGACCTAGACGATGGCGTGCGAAGCAACGGCATGTGGAGCAACGGCAAACGAGATTGATGACGATGACCCAAGCGATGGTGATGGACAACGACGGTGACATTGTCCATGGAGAGCACGAGAGCCTGCGTCAAATAGTGAAGTGTTGTGCGAGGGAATGCGACGGACTGCGTGAGTTTGTGATGCACGAGAAGTTCAGAAGAAGAAGGGGATTAAACACAAAAATCCTAATCTAGTGAGTTCATACGACTACGTTTTGCTTAAAAGAAATTTCCATCGAACTTGCACACATGCTCCTAAACTCACGATTTCATACGAGTTTATCGATTCTATAATGAGTTTATCGATTCCACTCAAAAAGTGTTGGCTTCCAAGTTGACTTGGAAGCCATGACTACGCTCGTAAACTCGGTCAAGTTAAAGAGTTAACTCGCGAGTTTGATAACCATGGCTAGGAGGAAGGTCATCATGCTAGTTTGAATGCTATTTTGAACAACAGAGCTTTAATGTTATACCAGAGTTGGGAAAAACACTTTTAAATGTCCACCATCTTTGACTAGTTGTGATAGGAGGAGATGGCTATGGAAGCAAAAGCACAAGAGCCACCTCAACAAGTATTGGTGTAATGAGGGCGGGTCCAAAGGGGCCATGTGGAAAGACACTTCTACCGTTATAGATTAATTTTCAGAATTCAACCTTGGGGACAAGGTTATTCTGGCAGCGGTGGGTAATGTTAGGCAGGAAAATAATGAGAGAGAGTGGAATGTGTATTATAGAAGGAAATTAAAAATAAAAGGGAGTTATGCGGTTAGTTGTTTTGGGGGAGAGACTTTCTCAAGAAGCGTATAAATACTTTCCCTTTGGGAGGTGTTAGGGGTCTTCTTTTTATTACTGAAAGCTTTTGACGGTTGTGACAGGGAATACCCTATTTAAAAGGAAGTTATTTCCTTTGTAAACATTGGGCTTTACATCTAATAGTGAATAATTCAGTTTTGATTCAAGGTGCCTAACAACATTACAATGAAAAAATATATCCAATAACATTCAACCCTTGGACTAGGTACAATCCAAAAAGCAGTTTTATGAAAGTTGTAAAAAATACAATAACAGTCATAATTTTAACAAGATCAAAATTAAATTCTTTTCAAGAATTATTTTAATCTGCAAAACTCAGATAAAATTGGTGCAGCTTCATAGTAAAGCATTTACATGATACTAGAATAAACACTATTCTTCTATCATAGGCATTATTTTCCTTGAATTGAACTGTAATTTTAAATTAAAAAGCATTTAGTTAATCTCATACCTAGGACAATAAAAAGAAAAAATATACACCAAAACATTGTGTTCCTTTTTTAACCAAAATAATTATTCAATCATACAAAATTCTCTACAGAAACTGCACCTGATCCCTTAGCTGGTCAAGTAGTGTACTTCCAATTAATCCAGGTCCAATAATGCCCATTGATATGGTGGTTCTTGAGAGATAAAATCTGGAATGGACAGCTCGCAAAGCCTTTATACAATCCTCTCGCTTCACAACAACAGTAATATTGTACTCAGAACAACCTTGTGCTATAGCACGAACATTTATATTGGCCTGTTCAAGAAAACAAGTTTGAACATTACACAAGTGAAAAGATATAATAAAATATGCAAAAATCTCAAACATAGGCAATATCTTTATCATAATTTTCTAACCTTAGCCAATGCATTAAAAAGGGAGGCGCTAACTCCTGGTGTGCTTGCCATCTTCTGGCCCACTGCAGCTAGAATGCTACAATTTGGGATAATCGCAACCTGAGGAATGCTACATGATTTAGAATGTCACAAAGTATTAAAATTAAAAGCTTTAAATTTCAACATCATTCATTCAGATATACAAATTTAAATGGTAAAAATTAAATTACTCAGCTCTTCATTTTCTCTCTTCATTTCTTCTACTTAAAACAAGCACACATAATAGTAGAATTTAGAAAAATATGACTATCATTCATTATTATATCATGATACCAAACCATGAATACCATTTTAGATAAGTCCTTCGTACCTCATCAATTTGATTTGGTGAGTATTGTGAAATTTGAGGACGCTTTTCCCATATCGCGTTCTAATGAATTTTTAAATTCATTATATGTAACTCTAAGAACTTTAGAGATTTCTTTTTCATTGTCTTGAATTCTTGGTTCTCATGAAATTTCTCAAGTTTAGTTAACGTAGATGCAACTTTTTTTCATCTTTATCACAAACCTTCCTCTTTCAAAAAAAATAATTAATTTTTTTACTCTTTATCATAATCGTTCTAATATAAATTTATCATCTCTCCTGCATAAATTCAAAACTTTACAAAATTTACCATAGGTAGGAAAACACAAAAATCCCTAAATTTCATAATTAAAGGTTATACTAATTTGGAAAAAAGTTATAAGTAGGATTCATACCAATTTCATAAGAGAATCCCTAAAATCATAATTAGGGTTTATACTAATTTGGATAAACATCCTAGGAAGAATCATAAATATAACATACATAAATCATTATAAGATACTAACCTTGATATGTGAGAGATCATACAAAAATGTATATTTCAATCTCAATCTATGTGTTTTCCAACCTCTGTTTCCAATCTATCTCTTCGTATTTTTTTCTCCTCACACACTTTCATAATAACTTACATGGTAGGAAAATTTTATAGCAAAAACAAAATCCTAATTTCTTTTATAAATCAATGTTTCCATTACATTTTTTATTTTATTTTTTATTATTATTTTCCATAATATAAACTTAATATAAATAATATATAATTTTAATTTTAAAAAATATATAAATATATATAAAAAAATCCAAAAAATTTTGGGGGAGCCATGGCTCCCCCTGTCCCTTCGATGTTCCGCCAGTGCTCTCAAGTTTATACTTCATGATAATTAACAAACAAAAGATGATATAAGCTCATAAATTAATGGGAGAAAAATGAAGCATTCTATTAACACAAATTTCAGATCCAACTATCTTATGTTATGAAGAAAATGACTGGAGTATATTTCAAGAGGCTATACATCCCTTTTGCTTGAGAAACGTTATTGCCATACTTTCAATATAAAAAATTAGTATATTCCTAGTTAATAATAGAACTCAGAGAAAGAACTCAGAAAAGTATAACTATATATGTATAGTGTTGAAATGAATGAAAAGTTAAAGAGAACCTGAACTGATTCTAACTAATTTACAGATAGTAGTAACTAATCCTAATTAACTGATAACAGTTGGCATATTATAATGACAGGGTAATACACTCTCATACCGCTTCCCCACAAGCTCAAAGTTGGTGAGTAGAGGAAGCAATCTCAAACACTTTCAGCTTGGACCTAAGCTGTAGAAACCAAGTAGGAGACAATGGCTTGGTTAGGAAACAGTCCATTGATCTTGGGCTTGTATGTCGAGAACTCTAAGGTGCTAGAGAAGAACATTTTCATGAACAAAGTGATCAATTTCCATATGCTTCAATTAGGCATGTAACATTGGACTGTGAGTTAATGAGGCAGCACTTTGGTTGTCACATAAAAAAAGTAGGTTTAGAGTGAGCAATCCGATGTTCAGTGAGAAGGGTCTAAACCTATAATAATTATGCAATGGCAAGAACACCACTCCAATATTCAGCATCAGTGTTGGATCGAGCAACAACTTGATTGTAACACCACCGCAAGATAAGATTGACAAGATAGACAACTGTACTGGAAGTGGATCTCAATCATCAAGGTCAAAAAGACATTCAGCATTGCAGAAGACCCCTAAAGAGAAACTTGTGATAAGCAGGGGCAAAATGCAACCCACAGTCTAAAGATCTTGACATATTGGAGGATTCATTTGATTGCAACTCTGAGAGATTCAAAAGGAGTAGCCATAAATTGACATACTTTGTTGACCGCAAAGCTGAGTTCAGGGCAAGCTATGATAACATACTGCAAGGCACAAACTGATAGAGGACTACCCCAAGATTCCATACAAGAAGAACTTGAAGACGAACATTTACAATTTAAAGGACCTATGGCAAGGACAAGGAGCAAGAGATTGGAAGATCAAAGCTATTCAAGGCTTCTGATGGGTTTTCTTTGAGTTGGACTTTCTTTTATAAATTAGTTTATATTTTTATGTTTTTGGACTCGGGCCTTCTTGCAGGGTTCTCAGGTTTTCTTAAATTTATGTGCCTATATATAGATAGAGGTACTAAAAACTAATGTGAACACTTTTAGTCATATATTGAATTTGATTTCATTAAAGAGAGGATTCTCTTTGTTCTTGGCTTAGGCCTCTGGTTCTTATCGAAGATTAACATCTTTGTGGTGAATCTTCATTTGACTTATCAATCTACTAGATTGTGGTGTGCCTCATCTCTGTCTTATTCCGCGTTCTTCTCTGATTTATTCATGTCGTGCTTCTTGAGGATTCAAATTCAAAAATGACCGTACTCTTTCCTGGATAGGATCGTATCACAAACCACAAGGCTATAAAAGGAGGGATCAAGGAGAAGATCAGCACGAGTTGGAAAATTTGCAAACTTAAGTCATTGGAGAGGAGATGGGCTTGGCATCAAGCATAGCTGCCTTGGTTAAGAGGCTATAAATATACTTGCTTTGAGTGAGTAGTGGAGTGCCATCAGATTGCTGGTGAACTTCAATGCTAAAGATTAATCAAAAGTACCTAATTAATAGAAACAAAACATAGAATCTAGCTGTTGATTGATTGAGGTAACAATAAAATGTGGAGAGCTCATAGTCGTTTGGTAGTTGCCCACATAAAAGGTAGGTTGTTGTATTCTAGACAGCTAAACCCAGATTCATTGTACAAGTGAAGTGAACATATTCTTTGTTCTATCTTCTTTCCCTGAATCCTTTCTATCTTGTTTTGTTCTTTGATTTCTAGGATTTCTTTGATTTCCCTTAATCTCTGTGATTTCTGTCATTACTAAGTCCTATATCAATTTATAGAAAATGGTATACTACGATGTTGATGTGTTGTGTACACACATGGGAAATATGTGGTAAGATACTTCCTTGTCAAATCATATCATATCTCTCTATTTAATGTAATATTTAAATTACATCTCTAATATAATCATTACACCTCTAAGATTGCCCCTTAAGTTGAAGCATATGTATCATATGACACAAGCTTGTTACAAATGTCATTTACACAAAACCCCTTGAGAGAATCTTGTCAGCCAGTTGATTGTTGGAGTTGATAAAGTAAATAATGACAAAAGAAAGCCTTAGTGCTCCCACAAGCTAGAGTATATGTATCATATGAATCAAGCTTGTTACAAACATTGGATGGTAGGACAGCTGCCGAAGAGTAAAACTTACTTGGAGATAATTGAAGTTGCTTACAAGCTACAAAAAAAAAGTATTCAAAAAGTGTGGTGGCTGCTGGAGAGCACAAAGACTCAAAGTGTGGCAGCCACCGGAGAGCAAAAACAACACCCAAAGAGTCTGGGGCCTGCTGGGGAGCAAATAATGCTCGGAGAGTGCAATGACTGCCAGGGAGCAAGAATGGTAATACTCTAATACCATATTGAAATGATTATCTGTGCGAGTATTCTTATTTACAATTTACAATGAAGAAGTGATACAATAAGGAATAAAATCAACATTTGATAATGGGAAATATCCAATAAGATATTACACTATTGAATTGTAACATATCTCTCTATTTAATGTAATATTTAATTATATCTCCAATATAATCAAATCATATCTCTCTAATCTTAAATGCCAAAGACGATGGGAACTAGGAGATATATAACATTTGAAGCTTAAGAATTATTACATGAAGGAAAAAGACAAAAGAACTGGTAGGAGGATGGCATCAGCTGAAGGCATTTGACTTTTATTAACTAATGACAAAAATAGCAGTCTATCTTAGTCCCAAATATTGATATTTGCATCACTGATATTTGATTCCACTACCCTAGCATAATAAGAGGTATGTACCTTGTATGATTATTTTAACCATAATATGCGGATATTGTTAATTAAGATTAATAGGAAAATTAAAAACACTTACACAACAATGAAAACAAATCATATAGAAAAGAAAATGACGCTTCAGTCTTGATCCTCTTGAACAAATTAAGAAAATGGCACTCAAATGTGATCATGTCGTTTCAAAATCTACAAAATGTAAAATGAGAAATCTTCGGTCTGACATCACTCAAGTGAAGTGAGTGACGTCAGTTGAACAGAAATATGCATTTTGATTTTAAATGCGTTGGATCTAGCACCTGAGAAAGACGCCCGTTATCCAAAGCTTGTCGAAATCTTGATTGCAATGCCTCAGCAACAGCTTTTACTTCTTTCTCAGGAACAGCAAAGCATACAGAATGCTCACTACTAGCCTACATAATTACTGTTAAAGATGAATCCAGTTTCTTATATATCAATGAGAATAACGGGACCAGTTGCATAGAAGTTATAAGTGCACCTGAGATATCATTATAACATTAGCACCAACATCTTTTACCGCACCAAAAATAGCACTGGCTGTACCTGGAACACCAGCCATTCCGGTTCTGCAAAAAATGCATTAGAGAAAAACTCGGCAATCTATAACTGGTTACATAAAACCTTAAATTAAAAAGAAATAATTAAGCAGCAAAAACTGCCAACTATTATTCATCATGCAACACAACTGCAATTCATGATAACTCACCCCTCGACATTTACAAGTGCCAAGTTGTCTATGGTTGCAAATCCTTTGACATAATTTTGCAGGTTCTGCCCATCTTCATGATCATAAACAGAAGGGTGGCAGATCTTTGTTCCAGGAGCAGAAAGGTTGAAAATGTTCCTTATCATAATGGGTATACCATATCTCATCACAGGAATAATTGTGCGGGGATGCAAGACATTTGCACCAAAATAAGACTGTACAACAGACATTTTCAAAGTTAATCTCCTTAACTTTTATGAGTCAAAGGAGCATTGAGGCTCTACAGTATTCAACTCACCATTTCCCATGCCTCTTGATAAGACAATGTCTTCAAAATTACAGCCTCGCTAACTGCAGAAGATGTCATGGTTTATATTTTAGTCAAAAACATTATGTTATAGCACTAACAGTAAGACAAAAGCATCTTCAACATGTCAGCTAGAACTCCATCTGGAACCTATGAATCAATTCACAATGAATTTAATCCTCAACTCAGACACAAAAAGTAAGAAGCATCACAAACCTTTTCTAGGATCAGCACTATACACACCATCCACATCTGTCCAAATTGTGACTTGACGAGCTCTAAATAGAGCACCCATAATTGCTGCTGAGAAGTCACTTCCATCTCTCTTCAATGTGGTAGGAATGTTTTGAGGTGTGCTTGCAATGAATCCAGTAGCAATGATTACCTTACATGGATTCAAAGAGCACCATTTTTCAAGTCTTTGCTCAGACTCCAAATAGTCAGGATCAACTTGATTAGAACCAGAAGGATTTACAATAATGACATCCCTTGTATCCATCCATTTGCAATCGATCCCTTTCTATAGAACCATAAGAGAAGAAAGTTGCAATAAGCTAAATTTAGATAAAGGGGATAAGCATATCTTTCTAATTACAACATCATACCTTTCTAATAACTAGAGACAACATCTGAGCAGACCATAATTCCCCATGTCCCACAACAAAATCTGTAAAGGACTCTGTTGCATGACCAGCTGCAAGATAATAAGAATGTTAGGCTTAAAATGCAGCTCCTTAGCTCAAATTCATTTAAGCAACCATGACGACACTTTTTCCCAATGAATGGAAAACTAAAAAACGTTCATTGTGGAAAAGGTGTTTAAAGAGACATCACACTACAAAATTATGCGAAAGTGAAAGAGGATAAAGAGCATAAATAAAAGAAGTGATTAGAATTGAGAATAATTAATTTGGATTTACGCCAAGAAGGTTTCTATTGACCTGAAAAAAAAAAGCATATCATGACTGCAAAGAAGTGAAATGTTGACATGTATAATGGGGTAACTACTAGTGTGGAAAATACTAGAAACAAGGACTTCTCCGTATGGATAGGCAAGGCATACATCAAAGGCCATCCTTCAATCCTTAGTAATCTGGTCTTGAACAACGAGAAGATTGAGTGAAGTGTCATAAAGGGAAATATCACAGTGTCAACAATCAAGATGTCAACTCTAAGGAACAATGATGTTATGATAACAATTTGGGTACTATGGGGTTCTAAGTTCACATGAAGTGGTAAATGCTGGAGATCCTATATTGATAAGAGATATGGCCAAATTATAACATACAAGTGGGTGCACACCTCTCCTTACAAACTGATTCTATGAATTTGACCACTTTCTAAAAGAAAGGAATGTTTGATCAAGTATTTAAGTGTTTGATTTCCACCTCCCTCTTAACATGTAGCTTATAATAATGGGTGGGTTCCCCATGTTCCTAAATGCATGCTTTTGTGGACGACAATGTTTTTACTAAGGAATCAAGAGGAGTTTAAACTTAATCTTGAGACAAACATGTAATCAAGCAGATCTGACTTGACTAGGAGCAAAACGATATATGGATTGCAATTTTAAAGGGAGGCCATGAAAGTAAGTGAAGAAAATTTTTAAAGAAATTTCATGGTGAATAATATCCTTGAGAATTTGATTTTTTATTACATCTAACGACATCATATGATTCATTTAACCAACTTCACCAAATGTGCCAAAGCTAATATTGTCATGGTGGTGGTGATGATATTAAGAACTTTTTTATCAACATCCATTGACATAACTGAAAAAAAGAAAATGGAATAAATAAATAAACACCAAAAATTAATAGAACTTTACTGCCAAATATACAGATGGAAGAGACTATTAATGAGAGTTTATGACCATAACCTATGTATATTGCACGAAGCATCGCCTTCAGGTTACTAATATCATTGTGCAACTTAGACAAGAAACTAGCAAGATTATCTCCCTCAAGAATGTCATGTGCAGTTTCACTATGCTTCTCCAAAACAGCATCCAATGAAGATATATAAGACTCATCGCGTGATTGAGCCTTGTGGATAAGGGCATACATCATATCTGTCACCTTCGACATTGCAGAGACAATCACTAATTTTCTCTCAGAATCATCTTTAAGAATTATTTCTGCAACATTCTTTATTCTCTGTGAGGTTCCCACACATGTTCCACCAAATTTGTGCACAGACCAAGTTTCTCCTTTGGGAGGTAGCTTTTCCTCCAAAGACACATTTGATGAAACATCTGCTAGTAAAAAATATAAAAATAAAAACATTTGCAAATGCCTCTTTCAAAACAAAAAAGGACTGTTCTATCATAAAGGTTTCAACCCGTAAATGAGGCGCATATTGCGGTGTCTGGTGTTTTTCTTCCCCGTGGTAAAGTAAGATCCTTCCTGGTAGGAAAACCATGTCAGTGCATGGCAAAATATGAAAATCCAACTAATATCATGAAGAAATATCACTTAAAAGATTGCATAAATCCCACAATTCAGATAATAATACATGCTCAGCATAGGATAGAACAAAAAGACGTATATAGAACAACCAAGCATTTAACAGATTATTGAGCAGGGTAACTTGTTAATTTCCTCTTGATATTCAAATATTCAAACTGCAGAAATATAACCTCAAATTCTCAATTCAAGTAATAAGCTTATTATTAATCACATCAAGTTAATACTCTCTCTTCTCTATTTCTTTCATCTTCAGAGAAAAAAGAAAAACTATTAAAAACAATAAAGTCGCATCATCCAATTCTGGAAAGCTCAAGTTAAACAGCATAAAAACTAGGTGGGAGTTGTACGAGCTGTGCAAGAGAAAGAGAAAAAAAATCCACCATTGGAATCATTTGATGCAAAACTAAGTGTGAAAACAATAAGAAGAAACTGAGTTGATTCGATAAACCTAGTGGTTGAAAGGAACATACAGAAGGAAATGGGAAGAGCGCGAGAGAAAGAAAGGGCAGCATTGAGATTGGAAAAGCCTGTGACGAGGGTAGAGCGAAGTTGGAGTAGGCGAAATGCCGGAGAAGTTGGCTATGGCGGCAGAAAAGGACGCCATGGGTGGCTGCAGAGTGAAAACTATGAACTCCAACGAACCTGCTTCCTGTTAGGGATGCAATCAGACGCCGAAATGAGTTCCCCTGTGGCAATTTACTCTGTAATAATAGGTTGAGGTAACAATATTTGTATTTGTCATTTAGTCTCTCACATCACAATCATTAATCCTGTGCTCTATAAAAACAATTTTAATAATAAAAATATTATTTAAACTAGCTGATAAATTATTTTATAAAAGTATTAATTTTAGAAGCTTTTATAAAACTATTTTATTTTAGTGCAATATAAATTTATAAATTTTATTATATAAATTAATGTATTAACTTATATAATTTTTATTTCCATGTTGATTAATTAAATAAATTAATTATAATTTATTATATCATTATAAATCTGTAATTTATATAAATTATAACTGCATATAACTGTATAATATATATATATATATATAATTTTAATTGTATCATTTATGTAAAAAATTTAGTTATATAACTTAGTTTAATTAATATATAAATCTTAAATAATAATTATAATTCTAAATTTAATAAATTATTTAATTTTGCATACTTAAAAAAGGAAGGTCACCTAACGAGGGTTAATCCCATTCTCACCAAATATTTTACGTTTACTTTGTTTTATATATTATTTTTCATAATATAAGTAGTTGGTTCAATATAACAAAATTATTGACATATTTTGCATTCATCATAGGAAAAAAAATACATTATTAATACAAAAATGTTCATTCTATTAATTTTATTTAAACATTGTTAATGGTTAAAGTAATTTTGGTGTTTAGTACTTATCACATGTGTTTATTAAAGCAAAAATTAAATTTAATATGCAATTAACTTTCACCGTAAGTCAATCATGCATTGTATGTTTTTGGGCTCAGAGTTACGTTGTGGTTTTGTTTTTAAAAAATGTCTAAAATGATTGAAGGAGAAAAGTGTATTTAAATGTCTTTGCTCTCGACTTTTGAGTGATATGAAACTATTGAGCGTATTAGAACAAGCGTCCTAGTTGAGGTCTAAGGGGAATAAGCATTCGACTTTGGAACCACTTTTCACTCCCCAACTAAGGAGTTTATGTTTGGAACCTCATTGACGTTAATGTTTTGACCTCAAGTTTGTTGAGATAATATTGTTAAGGTCAATCATCGCATTTGAGTTATTGTCTGCTTTGAAGCGCAGAGCTCCCATCACAATTTTGTACTTAAAAGACTTCTTAGAGGATTGAAGGAGGAATGTGTATTTAAATTGTCATTGGTCTCGACTCTTGAACAATGTTTCTTACCATAAAATAGCATAGATATCCCTAGGTGAAACAAACAAGACTTTAAGAAAGTCAAGCTCTACTTAAAAGGATTGAACTTTGAGTTGTTGATGGAGATTGAAAGATCCACCTACAAAAGATTTTTTGTTGTTAAGTCAATAAGAGTAAAATAAACTATAAATATAAGAGTGAGTACTTTCTGTCAAAATAAATAAGAGATATAATGTCATTTAGTTAATTATTACTGTTTTGATACACCTAATAATTGCATATCGCTTAAGAGTTGAGGTAAAGGGTAATTTAAATACACTTTTCTCCTTCAACAATTTGAGGCGCACTTTAAGGACGAAACCATGCCAGAGCTCCAAACTCCAAAGCAAATAATACATCGAATGTGGTTATTGACCCTAACAATGTTATATTAACAAACTTAAGGTTGGAACGTTGGCCTCATATGCCAACAAAAAATGTGTTCTAAAGACTCTTAAGCAATGTAAAAACTATTAAAGGTAATAAGCCTCGTATTGAGATTTTACCAGGGAATGAGGGTTCATCCCCCAATGGAGGGTTAATGGAACAAAGGTTTCAATTTCCTTGAACAACAAGGATTTATGTTTTGAACCTTATATTTGTACAAACTATTTCAATGTTCTGACCTTAAGTCTGTTAAGATAACATCGTTACAACCAATTACCACATTTGAGGTATTATCTACTTTGGAACTCGAAGACTCGTCAAGGTCTAGTCCTTAAAAGGTTTCTTGGAGGGTTAGCGGAGGAATGTGTAATTAAATTATCGTTGGCCTTAACTTCTAAGTGATATGAGACTATTAGGAGTATCAAAAAAAGCCTCACATTCGAGGTCTAAGGGGAACGAGGGTTCATCTTTGGAACCACTTTTCCATTCTTACAAATGGTACCAATGTCTTGACCTCAAGTTCGTTGAGATAACATTATTAGGGTCAATCACTACATTCGAGGCATTGTACGCTTTGAAACTTGGATCTCCATCACAATTTTGTTCGTAAAATGTGCCTTAGAGGTTAAAGAAGAAAAGTGTATTTTAATTGCCCTTAGCCTCAACGCCTAAGTGAAGTGAGATTATTGGATGTATCCAAACAAGCTTTGTAGTCAAGTCCTTCACAAGTCCAAATCACAATCAATAACCTTCCCATCTTTACACAATTAAAGGTCTTGGAATATAGACCTTTCGTCAGTCATGTGTCGCGGACACCTATTGTCCAAGTACCATGACATGGGTATTTTTTATTGGGTTAATATGTTTGCAAAAGGATTTATGTTGGTCTTATGTACCCTTATTTCTTTAGGGTTAGTCCTTCGAAAAAATACTCTTCCACTAGAGTTATTAGATGATGTAATATTATGAGTATTGGTTTTTATATCATTTAGCTATACATAGCCTATTATAGTTTTATCATAAGACTTCCTATAATATTTAATTAACATATCTAGAGACTTCTCATTTATGTTTGTCTAGGCTAGAATTTTACGTAAAGCATTGTTTTCGGTTTCTAATTTTTCTACTTCTTCATTATTTTCTATTTCTATGGCCTTTTTACCAATACTCTCTCTAATAATAAGTTTTTATTTTCTAAAGTTCATTATTCTATATATTGTGTTTCTGTAATCTTTGAGTTAGATATATTTTTATCTCATTTAGAGTGTTATTTTCCTTTTTCAATTCTACATTCTTACGAGACATTTATTAGATAACGTGAGTTTCTAATTCTTTACACTTACTTTTAAAATTTATGTTAAGAGCCTTATACATTTCTTTTAATATATCACTATTAGAAACTATTTTATAATATGTTTGTCTAACCAAGTCTAGGTAAGAGAAGTATACTTCTTCCTTATTAGAGTCATCTTATGAGTTATTGATAAAGTCTACCATTAGGCTTATGTGGGATTCTTCGACTTCGAAGTCAGACGCGTCCAGATCTTTCCAAGTTGTCATGAGATTTTTGTTTGCCTTTTTTCTTCTCCTTTTCTTTATTTAGCTTAGGACATTCTGATTTGTAGTGTTCAAGCTTTTTGCATTCATAGCAAACAATGTTCTCTTTATCTTTGCCTTTGATCTTCTACTTTTACCATAACCTAATTTTCTTAGGTTTCTTTTAAATTTCTTGGATAGAAGAGATAGTTCATCATCATCCTCTACGTCAGACTCGTCTAATTCATCATCCATGGCTTTAAGCGCTCCTATTTGATCTACTTTTTGTGCTTTTGTTATTTGTCTTTAAAGCAAGGTTCATGCTATTCGTTTTCTTCTCATCTTCTTGCACTACTTGTCCATGTACAAGTAAGTGTAACACCCTTAACAGATATTACTTAATAAAAAAATATATAATTAAAATTAAATTTAAGTGTTTGATATTACTTCCAAAACGAAGAAAAATTTAAAAATATCATTATCGTGCCAAAACCAAATCCATAATGCATAACTAAAGTGTTCCAAGTTCGAATTAAAAAATAATAATTTAAATGGATTACAAAATTTTATTTCCCAAATCCTCATTTCTTCATAAAAATCCCAAATGTTAGCCCTCATTCCGTCTCTATGCCTTGCCATCAACACTTGGATTATCATTTGCTCCCATGAGACAAGTCACACGATCATCGCCAAACACAAAGAAAGGGTGAGCTAAATAAACCACATACATAAATAATGATAAATACAACATTTATAAAAACCTTTATACCATGCCACCTCAGTGTCATAATCTATATGAGACAAATACAAACTCAACCATGATCTTAGGGATTCCAATGCTTTCACGAACCTGCCCGGTTGTGGTCCAACTCTACGAACCTCCATGCTCGTAGTCCAACATGCGTGAACACAACTTGTTATGAACGCTCATAACAACCTCAAGTGTAAGTACCACTAACACAAAAAGTGCCTATAATGCCACCCAGTTAACATTTGCTAGAGAGAACACAGACATGAAAAATGACCGATGACATTTTTGTAAATAAAGTGTCAAATTTAACGGTTGTCCAACACTGCCCCTACGTCACTTAACGTTGGTTTCTTCCAGCGTCGACATTACTCCAGCGTAACGTCGATCTCTCCCACGCCCTATGGCACTCGACCTCTGTTATACTACTAATTCGATGTCACTTAATGTCGGGTAAGTCTAGAACCGACGTCCCGCGCCTTAAATTTCAGATATGCAACACGCAAGCGCCACTGTTCTTCTTCCCCGCGAGATCTTCTCCACATTCTGCTGGACAACGTGACCTCTGTAGGCCAACGCGACCTCTATGGGTGAGTTTTCCACCATGAAACTTGTTAGGTTTTGATTTATGCAATAATTTAAGCATTTTGAACCGATTGAATTTCGTTTTGGTCTTCATTTCACATAAATGCAGGGTTTTCTTCCCCTTTGCACATTGAAGCTTTTTTTGCTGGCAACCCACCCTCCTCCATCTCGATCCTTGTTTTTGCTATAAGAGGTTAGTTTTTCATTTTCCTTTAATTCATGTATGCGTTTATTTTGTATATTTTTTTGGCTTATTGTTTTTATTAGAAAAATTATGATTTTAGAGAAATTTTGAATAAAATTTAAATTTATTATTAGATGGGTTGCTTGTTAAAATAATTTTAATGTATTTTGTTGATTTTTTTGGTTTATTTTTTTTATTTGAAATTTTATGATAGTTAATAAATTTGGAATAAAATTTATATTTATTATTAAATTTGTTGCATGTTAAAATAAGGTTAAAATACCTTTTTGGTCCCAATTTTCGTCAAGTTTGTTCAAATAAGTCCTAATTTTGGTTTTGTGTTCAAATAGGTCCCAATTTTTGTCAATTTTATTCAATTGGGTCATTTTTTGCTAACACCGTTTAAATCATTAACAACCATAAACAGTGACGGTCACGTGTCACTTCGTAGTCTTTTTGAATTTTAATTTTAATTTTTATTTAATTTTTTTTAATTTTTTTTAAATGTACACGTGTCAACCCAATAACGTGCCACGTGCCACTTCGTGGTTTTTTTGAATTTTTTTAAATTTTTATATATTTTTTTAAATTTTATAAATGTCCACGTGTCAACCCAGTAGTGTCAAAGTCAATGTTCTATATTCAATTTGATCCCTATATTTGTTATTTTTGTTCAATTAGGTCCCAATTTTTGTTAGCATTAACCAATTTGGTCCCTCTCCAAATTAAAACCAAATTTAATTTTTATATTAAAATTTACATTTTTTATTAAATATTTTTGTATAATATATTAAAATTCACATCATTATAACTTTGATATAAAAATTAAATTTGGTCACATCTTCGATAGAGACCAAATTGGTTAATGTTAACAAAAATTGGGACCTAATTGAACAAAAATAACAAATATAGGGACCAAATTGAATATAGAACATTGACTTTGACATGAGACACGCTACTGGGTTGACACCTGGACATTTATAAAAATTTAAAAAAAATTCAAAAATAAAAAATAAAAAATAAATTCAAAAAAACCACGAAGTGACATGTGGCATGCTACTGGGTTGACACGTGTACATTTAAAAAAAAATTAAAAAATTAAAATAAAAAATAAAAATAAAATAAAAAATAAAAAAATTCAAAAAAACCACGAAGTGACACGTGGCAGTCACTGTTCATGGCCGTTAATGATTTAAACGGTGTTAGCAAAAAAAGATCCAATTGAACAAAATTGACGAAAATTAGGACCTATTTAAACACAAAACCAAAATTAGGACTTATTTAAAAAAACTTGACAAAAATTGGGACCAAAAAGGTATTTTAACCTTAAAATAATTGTAATTTTTTTAATATTATTATTGCATTATTATTTTATATGTGAAGATTTAATACACAGAACATCCCCGCTCGTATTCCATGCCAGCATATCCCATACCAAGGACCACCATCATGAAACATGCAAAAAAGAAATAGTAACCTGCCTTTGGAGCATCGCCTGGAGTAGCCTAAGCGCCGCCAGGCGATGTCGAGCTGTAAACCGCCTGGTGGTTCCACAATACTATCGGGCGCCACGACTCACAAGACTTCCCTGCTTCTTGCTATCGCCTGGCGTTTCACTCTGCATCGCTAGACGCTACACCAGTAGTGTGAAACTATTGATTTTAGACACTCTAAGATAATTCCCAACATCCAATCATCCAATTCTCGTACATTCAAAAGTAAAAAATGTGCATTCGTATACTTCAATATACTCCAAATTACACCATTCAATTATCAATGCACATGCAATCACAATTGGAACTAAACCAACACTTGAATTTACTAAGTGTTAACCACACACATATAGAATCATCAGAGTAACTCAAACAATATTGAAACAACAATAACAAAATTAAGTTTAACAACAACAACAATCTGAATTGGTAAACAACAACAACATTTCATTTAAAACCAACAACCAACAAATTATTTTAAAGCAGCGACAACATTCTAAACTAGAAACCAAATGAATTCAAAATAATAACAACTCACATGTGTCTTCTACTGCAAAAAAAAACATTTCCGGATTCATCAATGTCAACTACCAAAAAAAAACTTTTATATATAAACGAAAAAAATTAACGATTAATAAAGATACACTTTCAAATTTTCCTTAACATTAATTTTACTAAAATAAAACCTAGAACATATTTATATACATTCAAATAAAACCAAACATGCAAGTTCATATATATATATATATATATATATATATATATATATATATATATATATATTACCTATATTATTGAATCCAAATTAAATTGCGTTAGGAATTAATATCATCCTAGCATAATTTAATTTATAATATTGGATTGAATAAATTTTATAGCAAAATTAATAATAAACTTAATAAAATTTAAATAATTCCCAAATCTTAAAAAGATAAACCACTACAAGAAAATGTCTTATTAGTAACCAATTTTAGTGACTAAAAGTTGTTAGTCATTATAGTGACCAATTTAGATACCAATTTACAAAATTAAAATTTATTGGTTACTAAAATAGTCACTAATATAAATAAAAAATTATAATTGGTCACTAAATTTGTCACTAATTAATTAGAGAACAATTTAGTAACTAAGTTATTTTGGTAGCCAAAACTTAGGTAGCTAATTTTTAGTGACCAATTTTGTTTGGTAGCCAAAATTATGGTAGCTAATTTTAAAAACCAATTTAGTGACTAATTATAATTTTTTATTCATAATAGTAAGTATTTTAGTAACCAATGATTTTTTTACTTTGTAAACTTATCTAAATTAGTAATTATAGTAAGGTATAATTAGTCGTATAGTACCCAGTTTGGTTACTAACAACTTTTGGTCACTAAAATTGGTTACTAATGAAGCATTTTCTTATAGTGAACAAGTTAGCAAAATCTTCAAATTCCTGTATTATCTAACTAAACTTGTGTCCCATAATTTAGATTCATCTCCACACGCATATATACATTTCCACCACATATATAATATTATAGTAATAATACTTCATCCACTTTAAATCGGTAAAAAGAATTCTAGTATAACTCCATTCTTAATATGCTTTTTAAAAACACATCACACTACTTTTATCAAAACAACTACACCACTTTATAAATTAGCCTATAACTATTTAAATAAAGAAAAAAAACAATTTTTCACCGCATATGTAGCAATGCCAAATTGTGTTAAGATGTACTTTTTTTTCCTTTTTAACTAATTGCTCCAAATTTTTGTTTGTAAAATACTATAGTATGTAACAATCGCATAGGATATATGGGACAGAGTAAAATCAACCATTTCGTATTCAACCCACAAAAGAATACATGTTCTACAAAACTCTTCATGGGTTAAAAAAAATGAACGTTGAGCTTCTCTAAAACCAATGAAATATGTTCAAAACTATGGTTGCACTATTCACACAATTTTGTTCTCGAAACTCCATCACAAACAAAACTAAGTAACCAGCTAAATTGTACCAAAAATAATTGTAAAGATAAGGTTAGCTTCCCTAACCCAGAATTTCTCGTGCTATACGCACTCCTAGCATTCCTTCTTGCTAAAAAAATTGCTCTAGCCTTTGTCTCTACCAATGAGAATCCTTCCTAGTCGTTTAGCTCCCACTGACCTAATAAACTATACCAATTTCCCTCATTTTTAACTAACAAAATATTTAGAAACTCATTTTTAGCTATTAAAAATTAATTAAACAATAATAAAACGAAAATTTTAATTGAATAGGCCATTTATTTGGATATTCTGATCATTAAGCCCAGTAATGTGATTTAACTAATCATAAACACTCTTTATGAGGGTTGTCTGCCAACTGTCACAAGCAAAAAAAAACTATTTCACTTTAGCCCCAACTATCACATGATTCATGACATGCATTCACGTTTTTATACATACTAACAGACATCACACATACATATAACATTTAGTTAAAATTAACTAAATAAAATACACACTAATGGCATACATAGATACAAACACAAGACCCTTCAAACTCACCAAAAATTCTTAACCACTCGATATTTCATTGTTCCTTGTTAAATCTTGACATAAATAACTTAATATTTATATTTCACTTTAAATAACTATTTTTTTTAATTATTTATTTCCTAGGTCTTACAAGGAGGTCCACTAGTTCTTTTAAAGACATCTTCTCCAAATTTTTTGAAGTGTCTTGGGTTCTCCAAGTGTTTCCCTGCCACCTACCTAGATAATCTTGGTCAAACAAACATGTATCTCGAGTTCCCTTCCGCCTACCTAGACAATCCTGGTCAAACAAACATTCATCTTGCGTTCACTATCGCCTACTTAAGTGGTCCTGGTTGAACAAATATTCGTTTTGCATAACTACCTAGGTGGTCCTGATTGTATAAATACTCGTATCACGTACTTGTCATCTACCTAAGTGACCCCGGTCAATCACATTCATTTCGCATTCCCCATCATTTACATATAAAATTTTAGTTGAACTATTTATTAATTCGCTATCGTCTACATAGGTGGTACTAGTTGAATTATTGATTACTCAGTTAGTCATTTTAATGACACCAGCATAGGCGATCTTCACCAACAAAATACTTACCTCACATCTCCTATTACTTTCGTAAACTGTCCTAATCAAACAAACATTCACAAAAGAATATTCACTTATATTGCAAGCAACAAAGAAGACAAGATATCAAAAGGGATACCATTATATTAAAAATATTGGATGTATGAACAAGAAGGGCATAGCAAAATACAATGACAATAAATCTCCAAACGTGTTTACATAATTAATCGCCCTTAGAAACCAGTACAAAAAATACAACAAGGCCTACATAACGTCGACCAAACAAAAACTAACAACAAAAGGAAACTAGCATTTGGCGGCCACGATCAAACATCAACAACTTCTTCATCCTCATTGGTCACCTTCGTATCCGCCCCGCCAAAGTGTGAAGGGCTAACCTCAACAGTACGATCACATGAGTTGCCATTATTCCCGGGAGAAGGATCAACAATAGTCAATTTTGGGCCCTTTGTTGCCTTCAACACTTTGATCTCATCCTCATCAAGCAAAAAAGTGTTGTAAAAATCCTTATTAACATTAAAATGAATGTCTATCACTGATACTCCACTATACAAAAAATCAGCATGCATCAATCCCTTCTGAAAACCATTTATGTGTCCGACACCACATATTTCTTCAGATCTTTCAGCTCGATCTCTATCCTTTTATACTTCTCCTTCCACTCCTCAACATCAACCTCTAGGTCCTTCGCCTTCTCCTTCGCCTTCTTCTTAGAGTCCAAGCATCTAACTTTCCAAGTAGCCAATTGCTTCTTCTTATCCTCCAATGCTTGCATTCTTCTAGCCAAGCTGCCTTGTCTTTATCATACTTTTCCTGTAGCATTGGTAAGTCCTTCGTAATCTTCGCCTTGTCCCCATCCTTCAACTCTTTATGCAATAAACCGCTCACCTTCCAGCTAAAATCTAAAGTTTTACTAGTAAACTCCACCAATGCTCGAATGACGACATTCAACTCCATGTTGTCTAGTGACTTCATGACCTCCACATCCAAGTTCATTTCTATATCCCTACGAACACTGGTCTCAGACTTTTCCAGTAACCCAAACTTTGTACGCTTGCCTCCGAAAGATGAACCAGGGCATAAGAGTTCGACCTTGAGTTTCTTCCTTTCCTTACCCGTCCCTTACTAGGTAGGCGACACAACCTTTCTCTTTCCACTACTCATAGCACAAATATACACCAAAACCTCCTTTAGATTAGGCACTTCAGATTCACCAAACTTCTTAGCCTTTTCTGTCAATTCATTCCTTAGATTCTAAAACATGTTCACGGTCTTCTTACCATGTTGCGCCATGTGACCTGCATCAAAACAACGAAATGATCACAACATGCGTATGAGAGACAACGAGGTAACCTAAGTAAGATACCTTCTAAATCAACAAGGGGATGAGTAGACAAATAAACTCTAACTAGGCCTTTAGTAGGCAGCTTGTGGGAAAACCTTTCAAAAATTCTCACAATCTGCCTATCCTACACCGACAACATGTCCTTCTGCATACCCTTATATCGTCAAGGGTAATCGGTTCAATAAAATGGAAATTTTGTGCTACCACTATCATCATAAAATAACGCATGATCAACCGGCTACACAAAGACCCTAAAGAAACCATCTTTGAAGTGCTTAAAAGATTGGGAGTAAGCATATAAAATGCTTATACTTGGCCTGCTAACCACGATAACCAAGTAATAGGATCTTTGGGACGAGTATTTTAAAGATACAAAAAACACTCAGGTGATGGTCGTAAATATAGTGACCAACATAACACCCTAAAGGCCTATAAATACCCCTAGCTATTGTGATGTAGTTGGGTCGGTACCACATTTAGCAAGCGAAGTACCAGCATAGTAAAATCATCAAACGACAGTTGAATATGCAATTGCACAAAATGACACATGTACATATAAAAGAAATTCTCATTGTATTGTTCCTAACCATGGCAAATGTTATCTATGGAAGTCACCCTCTCCAATGACTAGAGATGGAAAATAAACCTGTCCCCGTAGGTATTGCCCGAACCCGTCCCCGTTTTGACGAGAAATCTCCGCTTTGACTGGGTATGGGTATGGGTATGGGGAATCCCCGACTTTTTCAATTGGGTATGTGGATGGTTATGGGGATGTACATAGCCCCGCCATATCTCCATCCTCATTTACATTATTAAAATATTCACAATTAATTAAGTAACCCTATATATATATATATATATATATCTTTTTTTTTTCAATTTTTTATTTATTCTAGTTATTTGGTTTGTCATGAAACTCATTCACATCTCCAATATATTTTTCATCTTATCATAACATTTATGTAATTATGTTAAAATGATGTATGTCAATTAAAATTTTTTTATGTCTCATATTTTAATATTTCTATTATTTTTTAATATTCTTATGGCTTAAATATACATTTGATCCCTATTTTTGTCAAAATTATTCAATTTGGTCCTTATTTTCGTTGTTTGTTCAATTTGGTCCTCGTTTTGGTAAAATCGCATTCAATTGAGTCCTTTTGGCAAATAGAGTTAAAATTGTTAACGGCACAATGACACGGTGTAACTGTTTAGGCTACGTGTCAATTTTTTTGGCAGTGAAGTTGACACAAAGAGGACTCAACAATACTAACCTGAACCTGGTTGACGCTCTAATCTTGAATGCCAACCTCCGATCGCAATCTCCAATCGCAATGTCGAAGCTTCAATTGCAAATCACTCTCCCACCACGTTTTCGCGAACCTTAACTGATGTTATCTTCAATGATGCACCCAAAAACCCTAATTTTCCCCTTTCTGACCAACCTTAATTTTTTGACCTCTCGAATGCTCTCCACCCTCTCCAATGCACAATTTCAATTCTTCACTCAATTGATTGCTCTCGACAGTTCTCACTTCTCGCTGCAGTAAACCCTCATTTGATTGCCTCAGTTCATTGCTCTCGACGTTTTAATTTTTTTTTCACTTTACCATGTTTTAACTTTTTACTTTATTCAACCTTTTTTTCCCCAATTTTTTTTAACGATACACTGTGCCAACGTGTGCCATCAGGTATTCAAAAAATTGACACGTAGCCCAAACAATTACACCGTGTCACTGTGTCGTTAACAATTTTAACTCTGTTTGCTAAAAGGACTCAATTGAATGCGATTTTACCAAAATGAGGACCAAATTGAACAAACAACGAAAATAGGGACCAAATTGAATAATTTTGACAAAAATAGGGACCAAATGTGTATTTAAGCCTATTTTTATTTATTGTATATTTTCTTTTCACATGAGTATGTTTAGTACTCTCAATTTAAGTGTTTAATAGCATAAACCTTTCATTTACTAGGTAATATAAAAAAATTCTTTACTTATTTTTATTTATTTTTGTTTCATTTGAAAAACATTTTTGTTTCGCTAAAACAATTATTTCTCAACCATTGAGTATATATGTTGATGTTTGAAAAGTGTTCTTAGATGTCCAAGGTATTTTTCATCTTATCATACCCTTAATTATATATTTGTTTTCCTTTGCGCGATTTTTTTCAATAGTTCCTCAAATTGTTTCTAAGACATACATTTGTTAATTTTTTAATATTTTTATTTGTTGTTTATTTTCATCATGTATAATATTATTTCAGTATATTTTATCTAGTTATTTTTTATTTTCTAACTCATTATAACAATTATATTGTAATTTTTTACTATAATTGTATAAATAACTTTTATTTACTATAATATCAAAATTTAATGTAATTGTCATGAATATTTTTTTATCACCATCCAATATATATTGGAGTTCAAAAGATATAATATCCATGTTAAAATTTTATTATTATGTTTATTATTTGTTTTTTGTGTCATTTTGATTAAGTGATGTATTATCATTTTTATTAGTGTATAAAAAAAGAGATTCATTAGAATTTAAAAAATTGAAGTAAACAAACATTTAAAATATATTTTAATTTGAATATTGTTTTCCTTTAAATTTTTTTTAAAATATTTTAAATTTTATCAACTAGGTTTCATTAATGTTTGCAGTTTGTAAATTTAATAAATGTTTTAGTTCTCATGAAATTTTATTTGATATTCTAATCTAAAATGTAAACAATTATAATTTATTTCAAAGTATTTGTTATCAAAGAAACAATCATCATCCTAATATTGAATATTGAATAATATTATGTTTCCTTTACCGTAATTTTTTATTATTTTATAAAAATTAATTAAAATTTATATTAAAGTAGTAAGGAAATGGGTACGGGTATGAGTACGAGATTATACTCATTATCCGGCGGGGATGGGGATGGGATAAAACTTTGATACCCGTTGGGTTTGGGTGTGGGGATGGAGATGAATTTTTTTACGGGGATGGGTATGGAATAGCGAAACCCGTTCCCGCCCCGTCCCGTTGCCATCCCTACCAATGACACTATATCTGATGACGCCCCCTTCTTGAACCCATAAACACTTCACAACCATGAATCCCAGAGTCTATACCACCTATATAATGAAAACTACCCCCTGACCGCCATTGATACCCACTTGTATCCTTGCTTGCGGGACAAATCATTCTCAGCTAACTCTTTAGCTGGATCCTCCCTATTATCTAGGATCGTTTCCATAACCACTCCATCTGTTCTAGACAACGAATCACTCAACGAGTTGGTTAGAGGATGACTACCCTAATTACTTGAAGCCCTTATGGATCCCTCATTAGAACTATTACAAGACATACCTTACGAAAGATGAAGTTGACGACACTTAAAACTCGTTTTGTACTAAGATATCTTGGCAGCACAAATAAGACGTTACCTTTTACACAAATTCAATCCTTACAAATGACCCTAACCCTCTATTTATAAGTATGGTTGAGGGAAATTTCATGATTTCCACCTAAACCATTGTTATCACCGTGTTTTGTGAAACGTCACACCTGCTCCACTCAACAAAGTGACTCTACAAATTCCCAGTTACCCATAGCAAAATCCTTCTACTTCTGCCAAACAATTTCGATTAAACCTCTTTGCCAGTTTTTTTCCTCGAGGCTGGGGGGCTACCATTCCATATGGGAATAAACCAAAGAAAATATGATTTTTTCTTTTAAAAAGTAAAGTAAAGAAATAGGAATTTTTCTTTTAAAAACAATAAATAAAAATCAAATGAAAAACCATACTTAGAAGCCTTTAGTAAATATAGATTCAAAAGGTTGTAAACCTCTATACTATAAGATGAGTTAGGTACTTAATAGCCTTTTGTAAAAATAGATGCAAAAGGTTGGGGGATTTGTGTACTATGAAGGTTAGATAAGCAAAAAACTTAACCTTCATACTACAAGATGTGCCAAGTACTTAGTAGAAAAAATAGATGCAAAAGGCTGGGGCTGGTGTACTAAGAAAGCAAGGTAAGCAGTAAACTTTTCAAACTAACGGAAAGAAAGGAAAGTCGCACACCTCTCGTATGAGCTAAACAAGGATGAATACTTCATGGCAGGACCCATTGTATTCATGGCAACAACAAAACTAAATCCATTAAGCCGCCAACTAGAACTAGGGATGGCATCAGGGCAGGGCGATAACGAGTTCCACTATCCCATACCCATCCCCGTAGAAAAAATTCATCCCCATCCCCATACCCAAATCCAACGGGTATCAAAATTTTGTCCCATCCCCATCCCCACTGGGTAACGGGTATAATCTCGTACCCATACCCGTATCCGTTTTCTTACTACTTCAATATTAATTTTAATTCATTTTTATAAAATAATAAAAAATTACAGTAAAAAAAATATAATATTATCAAATATTCAATATTAGGAGGATAATTGTTTCTTCAATGTCAAATACTTTGAAATAAATTATAATTGTTTACATTTTAGATTAAAATACCAAATAAAATTTCATGAGAACCAAAATATTTATTAAATTTGCAAACATTAATGAAATCTAGTTGATAAAATTTAAAAATATTTTTAAAAAAATATAAAAGGAAAACAAATATTCAAATTAAAATATATTTTAAATGTTTGTTTATTTCAATTTTTTAAATTCTAATGAATCTTTTTTATATACTAATAAAAGTTATAATACATCATTTGATCAAAATAACGCAAAGAATAAATAATAAACATAATAATAAAATTTTAACATAGATCTTGTATCTTTTGAACTTCATTAGATGGTGATATAAAATATTCACGGCAATTACATTAAATTTTTATATTTTAGTAAATAAAAGTTATTTATACAATTATAGTGAAAAAATTATAGTGTGATTGATAATGAGTTAAAAAATAAAAAATAAATTAGATAGAATATATCGAAATAGTATTCTACATGATGAAAATAAACAACAAATAAAAATATTAAAAAACTAACAAATCTGAGTCTTATGAATAATTTGAGAGACTAATTGAAAGAAATCGCACAAAAGAAAATAAATGTATAATTAAAGGTATGATAAAATGAAAAATACTTTAGAGATCTAAGAAAACTTTTCAAATACCAACATATATACTCAATGGTTAAGAAATAACAAAAATTGTTTTAGCGAAACAAAAGAGTTCTTCAAATGAAACAAAAATTAATAATAATAAGTAAAGATTTTTTTATATTACCTTGTAAATGAAAGACTTATGCTATTAAATACTTAAATTTAGAGTATTAAACATTCTCATGTGAAAGAAAAATATACAATAAATAAAAATATTACAAAATAATAGAAATATTCAAATGTGACATAATTTTTTTTTATTTGACATACATCATTTTAACATAATTACATAAAGGTTATGATAAGATGAAAAATATATTAGAGATGCGAATGAATTTCATGACAAACCAAATAATTTAGAAGAAATAAAAAATAGAAAGTATATATATATACATATATATATATATATATGTGTGTGTGTGTGTATATATATATATATATATATATATATATATATATATATATATATATATACACACACACACACACATATATATATATATATATATATGTATATATATATATATACACACACACACACACATATATATATATATGTATATATATATATGTATATATACACACACACACATATATATATATATATATATGGCTACTTAATTGTGAATATTTTAATAATTTAAACGAAGACAAAGATGTGGCGGAGACGGGTATTATGGCAGGGATATGTGCATCCCCATCCCTATCCCCATGCCCAATTGAAAAAGTCGGGGATTCCCATACCCATACCCAGACCCAGTCAATGCGGGGATTCTCGTCAAAATGAAGACGGGTTCGGGCAATACTCATGGGGGCGGATTTATTTGACATCTCTAACTAGAACTTAAGGTTGACATATGAAGTTGATTACATAGATATCATGCCAAAGACATCCCATGTAGCTAACTAACACAAAAGTAAGCAGACATCAACGTGACAGTAAGCCGACATGTATACGACTTTCCTCCCAACCTAACTTAGACAAATTTAAGTAAATTACTAACAAGACATCTAATAGAAATTGGGCCTGCTAAGACAAGTCCAAATAACCCTAATCGAAGGTCCAAAGCCTAGGCCTATAAAGAGTAATTAAAGTAGTCAAAAGTCAATTAAATCATTATAAATACAAGTGAACCCAGGTAATTAAAGGTATGCACTTCATTAATCCACTAATCTGTTATTTAACTTTGGGTTAAATATGTTTTTGGTCCCTCAACTTTGAGTGGATTTTGGAATTAGTCCATTTTGAAACTTTGGACCAATTTAGTCCTTCATTTTTTAAAATACATGGATTTAGTCCTTTTAATCAAATCTTGTTAAATTTATTTGGCATTTCAAACGTGTTTCATAATAGTATTTGACTTGACATTAAAGCAAAAATGTGTCAAACAGTATAAACAACTCAAATATGATTCTGAAATGCGTACCAAACATCAAATAAACTTAACAAAATTTGATTAAAAGGACTAAATCCATATATTTCGAAAGATGAAGGATTAAATTGGTGCAAAGTTTCAAATTAGACTAATTCCAAAATTCACTGAAAGTTAAGGGACCAAAAACATATTTAACCCTTTAACTTTGGAAGAACTCTGCTTATTTGATCGTTGGAGTCTCTTTTACATATACAACCTCCATTCGTAGTAGGGAAGATAGCGGACAACACATACTTAATAGACGAACGAGACCTGGGATATTAATCCATTGAGAAACCTAGAACTTGTTGTAAAATATTATTTTGGTTTCATAATAACTTCGTATTTTGCAGTAGGAAGGAAATGAGTTTTAAAATTAAAATGCATTAACAATATTAAATTACTTAAAATTACAAATTAATTTAAAAAGTAATAATGAATAATCATTGAGTAAGCGAACTTTAAAAATTGATACTTACAAATTAGTATCAGATTTTAAAATATGATGTTATTAACTTATTAGTTTATGGTTCCATGTGTTAGCGTCGACTTATAACTAATATTTATCAATTTTTTTTATAGTAACTAGCGTACATACAGACGTGACAGTTATCGCGTATGTGTGTATACATATTTTAAATATGTGTGATATTATATTAATAGATGATAATAATATAATGTTATTAAGTTAATATATAAAATAAAATTATATTTATTAAAAATAAAGTGAAATATATAAAAAAAGATGAGAGAATAATTATTGATAAATAGAAAAAAGAAGTTTGTAAAAATAAAGATCAATTTTCAAAAATTTAATAAATAATTATATTTAAAAAAAAAATTGACATTTTGAAATGTGGACAGAAAAGATAGAATATTCTTTATATATTACTAGCGTAACACAGGCGCTATCGCGCCTGTGTGTATATATTTTTTAAATATACGTGATATTATATTAGTAGGTGATAATATGATAATGTTATTAAGTTAATATATATATATATATATATATATATATATATTAGAATTATATTTATTAAAAATAAAGTGAAATATATCAGAACAGATAAAAGAATAACCATTAATAAATAAAGAAGAAGTAGAGACATCTGATTTTATAAAATTTTTGTAAAAGTAACGGTCAATTTTAAAAAATTTAAAAAATTGTTATATTTAAAGGGTAAAATCGGTATTTTAAAAAGTGGACACAAAAAGGGGAATCCCCTTTATATATTGTTATAGATTATAGATAAATGATATCGGAACTTATATTATCATTTTTCTATTACAACTTAGTTAATTTGTAATTTATTATGTCTTTACGATTCTGACGGGCGAATTATAACTAACTATTATAATAAGTTATAATAAAATTTAATTTTTTCATTAATATAAATACCTCTTTAATCTTATTCTTCATTGATAAATTTCATTAAATCTAATTTCAATACTTTGAACTCACATTAATTTTCCTATAAAAGAATCAAATTCCGCCTCACCTTTTATCATAACATTGATCAATTCATATATATATTTTTAACTTATCCAATCAACATTTATTTACCACCAATAACAATATATTTTACAATTAAAATTAGACTACTTTAATTTAAGAAAAATGATTTTTTAATTATTAAATTTGAACAACTTTACTTTACAACTTTAAATAATATCTTTTAAATAATTTTTTGTTTTTATATTTTCTCTTACTCAATATTCTAAAAATACTTAAAAAATAACATCCTATACTATAAAAAAAATTGTCAAAATTTAATAGACAAATCTATTATCGTCTTTGGTTTAATATACAATAAAATTAAAACATTTGATTGCATGGTCTAATCAAAACAAATCAAACATCATAACTATGTTTTAAGTTGTCGTGTTGTGTGATGTGACACGAATGGGTTGTCCAATTCATGGTCGATACCACCCACCCACCTACCACCGAACAACGCGGCTCTTAGTAACTGCCACTTTGACCATTTAGTTTCCCTTCGACTTCTACAAAGGAGCCACAATAACTATTTTCGAATCATCTACAATGTATTAGGCCACTCTTCTGCATTTTTATGGTTCTCTGTGTTTTCCTTCTCCAGAAAATCACCAAATGGCCATAGTTCCTATCACCTACACCCACACATGGACTTTCTCTAATCCTCATTATGCACTTCCCCTCTTCCACTCACGCACCAATTTCACGAGGATCAAATTTTCTCCCACAAACTATGGTGCTGGCCTTGCCCCCTCTTCACCCCTCTCTCATTTTCGAGTATTTTGCCGATCTGAGGTAATTCTTGGCTACCCTTTTGTTCCAACTTGTTCACTTCGATTCCACTTTTTTAAACTGAGCATAAGAAATTCAACTTACATTATCATACATACATGCAGAAAAGAGAGTTATGATTATGAATATCTTAGAATGTCATTAGTTTAGAGCACTGATATTACTTACTTTATCTTCATTCATCTTAGACCAGTTAAATCCAAGTTTTCCCCCTTTGAATATCATGGAAATTTGTTGAGAGGTATGAAATTGATTCAATCCATAAAGCATTAGCTAAGATATTTATAGGGTGTGTCCAACAACTAGGACAATCAATCTAGCAAGTTTGTTTAGAGAGTGCAAAAAACATACTATTTTACATTTTTATGATATTTTTGTGCATGTAGAGGGAGACAATTGAGATAAGAAGGTGCGCCCCTTTTCTAGAAGGTTCAACATTTGTTGATAATGGTGGTGTGGCCTCAGATGAGTGGAAAGTAGTTCCTGATATTTGGCGATCTTCTGCGGAGAAGTATGGTGACAATGTAGCCTTAGTAGACACATGTCATCATCCTCCTACAACTCTAACGTACACACAGGTACATTTGTTCCCTGTTGTTCTGTGCCTCTTGCCAAATTGTTTTAAATTACCATGCATGCTCATAATAAATAAATAAAAAGGTTCTAAGGAATAAGTATGCTGAATGCAGAAGTTTTGTTTGTTGAAATGTTCATGTGAAGGAAGAGTTAGAGTTATATCCAATAGTGCGTCAAGTTTTTTTATTTAGAGATTTAGCAGGTGTAGAACATGCCAAATTTGGTGCTAGAGAGCTTAATCATATTCTGATATCTTATGTTCTACATCAAAATTTCAGTTGGAGCAGGCAATTTTGTATTTTGCAGAAGGCTTGAGAGTTATTGGGGTAAAACCTGATGAGAAGATTGCCCTTTTTGCGGACAATTCATGTCATTGGCTTATAGCAGATCAAGGTGTGTTGAAATTTCACTTCCTCCACTTTCAGTGTATTCAGTCTAGAAGGTACCATTTGCATAAATCTTATGTTTACTAACTTACGATAAAAAAAAAACTACTAACAATCATAAAATATGATTGTACCATTTCAAAATCACAACAGTCAAAGGATCCTTCACACCCTTTATCTAAAACAGCTCAATTGTAAATTTTGAGAACTATATGTGTAGTGTTTATGAATCAATGTGAAAAGGAACTTTTACTATAATGTTATGTTTTTTGAAAGTTATCTCCATGCTTTAAACTTGTTTGTTTTTCTGATGTTACGTCCATTTAGTGAAAAGAAAAATCACGTTGCACGAATCTGAGGTGCTGATTTTGGTGACAGATTTACAGTGTTTATATGTTCATGAGTTGTTGTAGAAGTTCTAAATTAGTTTTAAGTTTGAGTGTTCTAATACTAGAAGTGATATTCTGGTGTAAACTGTTTCGGCATTTTGATCTTGAATGGGATTTCACATTACTACTATGTGTGCGATATTGTGCTTTTTATCATATCAAAGTTATATTTTTAATATAGGTATGATGGCAAGTGGAGCAATAAACGTGGTAAGAGGCTCAAGGTCATCAGTTGCAGAACTTTTGCAAATATACAACCACTCTGAAAGGTTAGTCTCATCTTCGATAATCTGATTATGTTACTTCAGGCTGATCTTTGCACATTCACATTTTGTGATTGATTGTGTTCTAGTAACAACAGGTCTTAATGAATTGTTTTAAACAATATAACTACTGGTTTCCACGTTTTTTTAAGTGATCATTTTTCAATCTGAATTGTTGAGACTTTTGGTATTGTTATTCAGCGTTGCACTAGTGGTGGATAACCCAGAAATGTTCAATCGGGTTGCAAACACGTTCTATTCAAACACTTCCATGAGGTTTATTATTTTGCTTTGGGGAGAGAAATCGGAGCTGGTTGGTCAAGAAAACAAGCACATGCCAGTTTTTACTTTCCAGGAAGTCATAGATTTGGGACGAGATAATCGCAGGGCATTATCTAAGGCTGGTATGTTAACTCATTTTCTCTCATAATGCTACTCATCCTAAGACGAATGAGTTTGACTCAAATATATAAATATAAGAGTTATATATACGTAGTCCCTAAATTTGAATGTGATTGAAATTTGTTCATGTTCTAAACTTTAAAATATTTTGGTCTTCAAATTTTAAAAATGATTGGATATAGCATTTTAATCCCATTTTTATGTAATAAATCGCGTTTCAAGTTGACATTTAAGTTGAAACATGTCAAACTGTGTAAAACAGCTCAAACGCCAGTCTGAAATGCAATTTTACATTTAATAAACTTTAACTCAGTTGGGTTAGGAGGATTACGCCTATTCATTTATTTAGTTCGGATCAAACTGTATCAAAGTTTGAGACATGTCAATTAGTACAAACAACTCAAACGTCAATATGAAATGATATCTTACATTTAGTAAAATTTAACTCAGATTAAGAGGACTACATATATTCATTTTTTAAGTTCAGGATTAAACTGTATCAAAGTTTGAAACATCTCAAATGGTGTAAACAACTCAAACTCCAATTTGAAACGTCATTATACATTTAATAAAATTTAACTCAGTTGAGTTAGGAAGACTACATCTATTCATTTTTTAAGTTTGGGATCAAACTGTATCAAAGTTTGAGACATGATAGAGTTCTAATTTAATGTCAAAATTTAAGAATTAAAAACATATTTAACTCAAAAAATAATAAATAAAATAAAAGTTAAGAATTGTATTATCGGTTGCATGAAGGAGTGAAGATTCCGTGCTTGATTTATCTTTTTTGTGTAAAATCTCTGGTTTAGTGTGTCCAAGAAAGATTGTGGTAGAAAAAATAAACTTATATATTGTATCTACTGTTTTCGAAAAATCAGGTTAGTTATCATGATAAACTATGCCATCTCACATAAATAGTCAGGTTTAACAATCACATGAATGATTCATTAAAATGAAAAAACAAAAACAGAAAGATAGACCAAATCAAACTGATAGTAAAAATACACTACAAACTCCCTTAGTAAAACAAAATAGGAGTTGATATCCATTATAAAAAAACTTTAAACTAATATTATTAAAAAAAATGAACCACTCAAAATCTAATCTTCTATCAATATCAAAATTAGCAAGCTTATCCTTAGATAATCTTAATGTCTAAAATACTGTTAAAAAGTGTAATGATAAAAAAATAATAATTACAATCATTTACACGACAACCTTATTAAAACATGTTTTCTTAAACAAGATGAAGAAAACGTTTGGCAGGGGAACTTGAAAACAAAATCTTTCAATAGTTTATAGAAAAATACAGGATACCAACTAAATTTTTGACAATTTTTTTTTAAATCTGACTTGACATTTTTTAAATGATTTTTTTTTCTATATTTTAAAATCATTTAAAGGATGTTAGTTCATATGATAAAAAAAGTTGTTAAAATTTAGTCATTTTCTTATCATTTTTCATGTTATAAAGACTAAAACATCAATCTTAAATTGAGAGATAAAAGTCAAATTTAACAAAACTTTAGAGATTAGAAGCATATTCAAATCTTTAGCTTTCTATTTCGTTTAAAGTTTAATTAGACAAATGAAAATGTTATTCATATATGTATACGATTTTTTATTTATTAATTTTATTATTTTTCACAATATTTTTAACTTAGTTAATATGTAGAGATAACAAATAGTTCGTAATGTTTTTTAGCCTAATGATCTAAGGTTTGAATCTTGGTTGTGTGACTTCGAGTATGGAATAGATCATACCAGAATAAAAATGCTCACAAATATTAGTCATTTCATTTAGCCGGTAAAAAAAACATCATACTAATATCATAATTACAAAAAATGTAAATTAAAAAGAAAATCATTTCTAAAAATTATCTTAAAAGTAAATAAAACAAAGAAACATTTATGTAAAGTAAATTGAATAAAAATATTAAAATAATAATAATAAATGACATAATATTTTAAGATATAAAAAAACTTCTTTCTTCAAAATATGTTATATAATCAATTCTTTAATTTGATAAATAGTCGTTATAAAATATTTTTATTATTATTACTAAGAAAAATATATACACGCATATGTATTTTTTTTCTCGTGATAAAAAATTAAAAGATTAATTCTTGTTATAATTATTAAAATATAAAATGTTATTAGATTTTGTAGAAATATATCTATAAAAATATATTTATCACATAATATTTTTATTAGAGATAAAAAAATATTTACAAAACTTAAAAAATAAAATATATTAATAAAAAATAGAATTGACAAATATATATATATATATATATATATATTTACAATAGTAGTTTCAAAATCATTATAAGAATGGATTATCTATTAATTTCATGTATTTCTTTAATCTCTTTGATTTGATATTTTATTCCTTTTTATGTGTGATGTAACATTAAACATCATAATGTAGAGGCAAGGTTATTGATGTTAATTACATTATAGCCAGTATTTTTTTATCTCGCTATTTTTATATTTAAAATTTATAATTTTGTAAGAAAATTTAAAACCTGAAAATATCTAACAAAGTCTCCAAATTAAAGATAGGATATTTGAATTAAAAAACAATATATTAAAAAGTCTAAGTATTATAAGTCATAAGCACTCAAAATTTAATAGTCTTTTGTGTGTCTAATGGAGAAATATATTTCTAAAAATATTTCACCAAAAAATTAATATACATTTGTCTGAACAAATTCAATTTGTATCCGTGGAAGGTCTCATATCGACTTTTCTCCGTCAACATTTTACTTCTGAACTCCTCTTCATATGACTTTTTTTAATAATAACATTATTTATCAAAATGGAGGAAGTTATTAGAATCCAATATAAAGATTTGAACAATATCCTTACTTTTAAAAAAAAGATAATTATTTATGTTATGAACGTGCAAGTTAAAATAATTTTTAAAGTTAAAAGTTAGTATATTTATAAAGAGAAAAAAAAAAAATACATAACATGAGATATATAAATGATAGCAACATAAAAATTGAATAAAATAGATCTATTGTAATGTTTTAAAACTATACTATTCATGTAATTAAAAAGATGATGTTTAATGGAGTTATGTGTTATTTTGGTACTTTTTATATTAATTGCAGAACAGCGCTATGTGTATGAACCAATACACTCAGATAGTATTGCTACCCTCATATACACAAGTGGAACAACCGGAAATCCGAAAGGTGTAATGCTCACCCATCAGAATCTTCTGCATCAGGTTTCATCACATACATGCTACGTTAGAGCTTTTCCAAATCATTATATTTGGTTTCAATGGGGGTAAATTATGTCTTGGTTATGTAAAATGGAAAATTAATAAAATCATATTCAAGAATTTTTTTCTTAATAATTTAGTGCCTATAAAACCTAAACATACTTTTGTGCATCTTATTGTTAACGTGGTTAATGGAAGCATGACAGTGGCCAAGAGTTTGAATGAGTGAAGTTTTGAACTTAACACATGAAATTTCATCTTCATATTCGTATTACACTATAAGAAAAATCCGATTTATCGACGTATTCTTTGGTAAATCCAAAAATTCGTCATTAATTATCAACATATATATCATCTGTAATTCGAACCAATATGTATAGAATTTAAGGATGGAATATTTTCTTCAATAATTATCGAAGAAAATGTCTTGTCGGTAATTACACCACTTCTCATTAATAATTATCTATGGATATATCTGTCTATTTCCACTCCAAGCGTGTGATACTTTAGACAAAAGCTTGAATCTCTCTACATCAAGAACACCGGCCATAAGAGAAATACAGCTACTAGAACACCATTTTTCATTCTAGAAATTAATTTGATCACTATTACCAACAACCCAATTGGTATTATCCAAGATAGTATCATACCGATCATTAATACCAGGCCAAATAGAGGATGATTTGTACAGAGCAATCTTCTTATATTTATATTTTTAAATAATTTTATTAGTTTGTCCATTTTACAGATTCAGAACATAATTTATCCATTATGATACACTTGATGATGCGTGATTTATTGATGAATTTCTAGATAAAAAACTTATGGGACATAGTACCTGCAAAAGTTGGGGATAGATTTCTAAGCATGCTGCCACCTTGGCATGCATACGAAAGAGCTTGTGAGTATTTCATTTTCACATGCGGAATTCAGCAAGTATACACAACCGTGCGGAATCTAAAGGTATTGTTTTACTAATTTGATCATAAACATTGCGGAATCATCGCTTACAGTTATAATGTAACATCAAAATTAGGGTTAAAATGGAAAGAGAAAACAATAGCAGATTTTTCTTCGAATGCTGGATTATTGTTTCAGTTCAACAGTTATTATTATTAGTATGATATAAGGAAATGCGTCACTATATACGCTAAATTGGTTATTTCCTTAATTATCTATATGCACATTTATTAACATACTCTCCTTTCTAATTTTCTAGGATGATTTGAAACTCTATCAACCACAGTACTTGATTTCTGTTCCTTTAGTTTTTGAAACATTGTACAGGTAAATCTTCTCCAAATGAATACTCATTGAATTGATGATATATCATGTTCTATGCTTTTGTTTAAATTGTAAGCCATTCCTATATGTGATGCTTGAATTTGGTTTGTGACTAATATTTTGAGGTGAGTGAGTGCCTGGCAAGTGTTTGAAGATTTGACAGGAAAATTCCTGCAATCTGTAGCATGTTATAAGAGTCCAGGTTTTGTTATAGTGCTGTAAAAAAATATGTTGCTTGAAAGCAACCACTTGAACTTAATAAACTAACAATAAGTGGCATAAAACTAATAGGAACAAACAAGTGTACACGATTAGGAACGTGATAACTTTCATTGGTTTTGTTGATTGTTTCCTCTGCAGTGGGATCATGAAGCAGATATCTACGAGTTCTGCTGTTAGAAAGTTTGTGGCACTAACATTCATAAGGGTCAGCTTAGCATACATGGAATGTAAGCGCATTTATGAGGTTTGTGTATCTCTCATCGTTTTATCTGATCTCCAAAGTGTCACTTCTTTTCATCAGGCTACTGTGATTCTTACTTGCCTTACTCTTTGAGTAAAATATCTGTTTTCTTTTCACTCTGTCTTTTCTTGCTTTTGGAGCATATTCTATCTTAACAAGTTCTTATTTTATCCGAAACAAAAGTGAAAAGGATAAACAGCATGATGATTTGCATATGTTGTCAACTGAGTGTCTTTAAGATTGCAGGTATTTTAGTTAATTGATGTGTTAACTGGTTTATTGTTCCTTAGTCACTCAAGACTTGTGAAGCAAATTGGTTGAATGAGGAGGAGCAGCAACAAACTTTCTATTATAGCAATACTGTTTCTCAGCAAAGATATTTCTTTTACTAATTTTCAAATTATGTTTTTAGGGTAAATGTCTAACAATGAACAAGAAGCAAGTCTCCTACGTGAATTCAACGTTGGACTGGCTGTGGGCGAGAATTATAGCCACATTACTACTTCCGGTTCATATTTTGGCTAAGAAACTTGTCTACAATAAAATCCATGCAGCTATTGGAATATCAAAGGTTTTGTTCTCTTCTACACCATTATCTTATCATACTCATTTCACTTAAAGGTGTTAGTGGTACGTCTAAAATAATCATTTTATTATTTTTTTCTCTAATTGTTTTTATGATCTTGGTCCTCTATATAAAATTTTTGGTCTCGTGTTTGTAGCATCTTACACCGACTCAAAGATGAAAGAAAGTTAATGTTTATGCATAATTTCAACTATTAGACTATTAGTCTTTTTAATGTTATTATTTAAAAAAAAATTGTACTCGGTTTTTATTATATGATATAGAAGATGGTTCTAGAAATTGTTATTCTTTGTTTATAAAATCATGAACACTAACTAAGATTAACCTTCTTCATCGTTGTCAAATATGTATATATTAAAAAAAAATATAAATTACTTTTTTTAAAAAATTGTGTACAAATGAAATAATATTTCAAAAAAATAAAAATAAAAATAAAAAATATTAATTTAAAAAATAATTGTATGTAAAATAATTTCTAGTGATCTCCCCTTTTCTCTTTCTGATGCCTCATCAGTCACCAATGATATAATGTGGGAAAGTTCCTCGGGGCTGAATTAGCATTTAAGTGATATCATCTTAAGAAATGAACTTTAAATCTAACTCATTCTTACAAAATTAACTTATAAGGTGAGGTTTGCATCCACTTATATACTGTAAATTGGTCTTATCACTAGTCAATGTGAGACTTCCAATATTTTGCTTCCTCTTTTATGGTGGTATTTTGACATTCTCTCTTTCAACTTTCTTAAGATTCCCGAGTTTGGAGAGAGAGATATTTTTCATTTAAATGCACCATATTGTATCTTGTTCATGATTCTGGAAATTGTGGTTTGACGGGAGAAACTTCTTGGTTCTGTACAGGCTGGAATAAGTGGAGGTGGTAGTTTGCGGTGGGAAGTAGATAAGTTTTTTGAGGTCTGATATTTCAATCATGTGAAACTTGTAATAAATTTTTTTGAATCTACTTGGCCACTTCACATTGATGCTTCTTTTATATCATGCAGGCAATTGGTGTGAAAGTACAAAATGGATATGGTTTAACAGAAACTTCACCAGTTGTTGCAGCACGACGACCTGGATGTAATGTAAGCAACTTACTTAATGCATTGAAAATTGAAGAATTATTTGGTGAAATTGATGTGTGACTCACTAACTTCTTAATGGGACAAATTCTCTCAATATTAAAGTGACTTAAAATAATTAAATTTAATACCTGTACATTCATACGAGAAAGCACACTTCGAATGCAAATTGCTCATATTTATCAGTTAGTATTTTTTTAAAATTCTGTAGTTTAAGTTTGGTGTTTTACATTTTTAATGAAATTCTTTGCTTAAGAGAACAGTGTCCATCCTGTGGTGCATTTATCTGAGAATGTTACAGATACAATGTTGTGAAGGTTCTTGGATCTATTGGGCATCCAATTCGTGAAACGGAATTCAAAGTTGTAGATTCTGAAACTGATGAAGTTCTTCCAGCTGGTTCAAAGGGAATTTTAAAAGTCAGGGGTCCACAAGTGATGAAAGGATACTTCAAGGTAATTTGTTATGTTAGAGTGCGAACATATACTGTGTTGGGGTGGGAGGGCAGAGAGAAAATGCATTCATATTACTTTTGTTTCTTACAGCAAATATATTGGGAGATACCTATGCAGTTAAATTCATAGTGATGTTTTTGGATGAAATTGTGATAGTTATTATCTGTGTTTGTATTAGAATCCTTTAGCTACGGTTCAGGCCTTAGACGGGAATGGATGGTTGAATACTGGTGATATAGGATGGATTGTTCCTCATCATTCAACTGGGCGGAGTCGTCAATCGAGTGGTATGATTGTTGTGGAAGGCCGTGCTAAAGACACTATTGTACTTTCAACGGGTAAGTAGAAGTTTGTAATCTATTTATATTTATTTTTGATTAAATATGTTTGTAATCCCCAAATTTAGACACGAAATTAGAATTCGTCCTAAAGTTTCGTTTTCAAACTTTAAAAGTACATAAATATCTATTCATTGAATTCTAAGAATATATATATATATATATATATATATATATATATATATATATATAAAGAAAAATTAGCGTCGTTAAGTTAACATAATTATATCTATTCATTTCTTAAGTTTGGAATCAAAATTTTGAACAATGATAAAGTCTAATTTCGTGTCAAAATTTAAGAAGTAAAATTATATTTAACCCTTATCAGAATCTTAGAATATGTACGTCTACTATGTCTGTGTACGAACGATTTTATATTATTTACATCCATTAGAGATGTGACACAAAGGACAATCAAAGAAACTTGAAGAAAAGTTCTTTATATTTTATACTCGTAAAATTACTTTTATCTTAAATCATTTAGCCCTCCCCAAAACTGCAAAGGTCTTCACCTGTGTGTTTTTGAAATTGTTCAATTAGAATCTTAGTTATTTGTTCGTAGAAAATCTAGAGCCTAACAAGGGAATTTTGTAAAGCATTTGTATTTTATTAACCTCACAAAATGAGATAAGTTTATCCGGAGGATAGAAAAGGGTAAGTTTACATGGAGAATAGAGAAGAGTGCAGTGGAAGGTACCTGACTAAATAACTAAGTTATTATCGAATTAATTGTTGGGTTGCATCAATTGTGTAATCATGGAAGTCAAGTAGGTAAGTTTACAAGTGAATCATGATGCTTAGGTTGTTATACTGTTAAAAGATAAAAAGTAGGTTTGGTCTCTTGTTCAACTTCTTCTGTTGCCTAACTTTACTTTTGTTCTTGTTCTTCAAGAATATTGAAACTTCTTAATCATCAAGTCCAGATTCTCTCAATCTAAAATTTGATCTTTCTTTATGGTTTCAACTTTGAAGGCAGCTCCCTTCGTTTTTTTTTTTCATCTTCATGTTCCCTGAGTTTCCTATACAAAGTAGATGATCAGATAGGTAAAAGAAAATTTTAAGCATTCAAGGTAGCATAAGTCTAAAAATAAAATAATTTATTTTATAGATTGATCTTATCTAACCAATATGAAGCCTAAACTCTGCTGCTAATTTATCCACTTACCAAACCTTAATGCTGGGAGAGAGCCCATTAGTTTACATAAGAAAGGAGAGTAAATGCTAATCTTAAAAAAAATATTTTTTAAGCCTCAATTTCAACTTCTTCCTATGCACGAATCCCTTATGATTACCAGGCTTTTATTTTTTTTCCTTTTGAAGTATTAACCACTTGTTCTAATAAGAGAAGGTGAAAATGTTGAACCGGGGGAACTTGAAGAAGCTGTAATGAGGAGTAACTTAATTCAACAAATTGTTGTTGTTGGTCAGGTAAACTCTTAGTTTCTTTCAATTTCTTATAGATCAAGCACTACGTATAAAATGTATTTCATTCAGACAGTGTAAAATGTAGTGATTTAACTTCTTGTTAATAACTGTAAGGATAAGCGACGTCTAGGAGCTGTAATAGTTCCTAACAAGGAAGAGGTCTTGAAGGTAGCAAGGAAGTTGTCAATTATAAATTCCGAGAATTCAGATGTCAGTGAGGAAAAAGTGAGGAGCCTAATATATAAAGAATTACAAACCTGGTAAGACTTGGTTCCACTTATGTCAATTATAAAGTTTAAGCTTATTATCAAGCTGGCTCAAGATCCAAACAGGTATAGTTATTGCTTTAGATCTAAAAAATAAAAAATCCTAAAAACAATTCTTTTTAGTACTGATTGCTTAAGAACTCCACGAAAGACAACCTAAAAAAAGTTTCATTTTGCTTTAGACCTGTAAACTCTCGAGTCGTGTCTGCTTATTATGTTATGGAAAGACAATGTTAATTATATCTTAAAAAAAAACGTTTTGAGAATATTTAAGGAAAGTGAACTCTTTGCTTTGAAAGAAATTGGTTTTTATACTATCGGTTGGGAATAATATCTTTGATGCATATAGAAAAAAAAAATAGAGTTCATTCCTATAGCTAGTTCATTAAGTGGGATATCACATGCTAATTTTCTTGATGACCGAGCTAGAATAGAGATAAAAAGAGAGTTCTGTTCCGAATTGGTGTTCATTGATTCATTATATTTTCTATACTCTAATCTTGTTTATTTGCATTATTCGCATTCTTGGTGTCCTGTTCATGATGCAGGATGTCTGAATCTCCATTTCAAATTGGACCAATCCTTCTTGTACATGAACCCTTCACGGTTAGATTTTGAACCGAATTCAAAGTTATGGTATCTTGTATGTTGTTTGTTATTCAGATAACAAAACTGATACATTTGGTTAATCCTTTTCTGCAATGGCAGATTGATAATGGTTTAATGACACCCACCATGAAAATTAGAAGAGATAGAGTTGTGACTGAATACAAGGATCAAATAGACAACCTATACAAGTGACCTACTGAGTGTCAATGACATCATATATACAGAGACAAGAGAGCTCTAACTTAGTTGTAAGACAAGATTCAAAGTCCTAATCCTTGGGTGACAATCTTTATATATGGTTTTTGGTACCTTGCAAAATGGAACATACAATTGTTAACAATACATTGAAGTTGATGTGTTAAGAAGTTTTTCGCTTGCTCACAAAAATAAAAAATAAAAACACAAAGTTTTTGGCTCGAACTAAGATATTGTCTATTAAATTGAAGTTAAATTACCCAAAATGTTTGCCTTAGATATTGAATATGATAAAATGCATTCTTCTTTTGAATAAAGAATCAGTATTTCTCAGTTACACTAATTTAAACTTGGCTTAGTTAAGTTTTAAATCTCTAGTAAATTTGAATATTTTTAATTAATTCTTAATTAATTTTGTTTTCTATTAAATACTCAATTTATATATTTTAAAATTGAGTCTCTACAATTTAAAATTTTTAGTATTTAGGTGACTGTGGTTGTTATTTCATCTTATTATTTTACTTATTTGTCTGTGTTAATAAATGTGAAATTTTGTTATTAATGTAAAATAATATTATGATTAATATAACATGAAAGGTTGTCATTTTACATTTCTTGTAATATCCTAATATTATTTTATATTAACTACAAAATCTTAAATTTCTTAATGCCTGAAGATAAGGAATCATGTTGATGGGGATAGAATAATAAGAACATCATTCTATTAACAGAAAAAATAATCGATGAATTGGAGACTCAATTCAGATATAAAATTTTTGAATAGTTAATACAACAAAGACATTTAATTAAAAGCATCCAAATTTATGAGAAACTTAAAACTTAATTTGAGTTCTAGTTTAATTAAAAACATCCAAATTTAATTAAAAACCATAATTCTCTACCATCTACTTAATTTTTTACATTGAACACGGTTAAGAAAAATAGTTCGTATGATAATATCTTTTTGGAACTTCTAACAAAAAAACGTTAAGAACTTTTAAGAGATTTTCTAAATCATAGTGAACTTCTAAATTTCATTTTCCGTATGTATTAAATATATAATAGGATCAAATATGTTAGTAGTCACAACTCGTCCGACGATGTAAATTTCTTTTAAGAGTTAATTGACGTTTTAGACTAGCATTTGTCAGAATATGTCAAATAATGTAAACAATTCAAATGTCTATTTGAAACTTTGTTTTGCATGTCAAAGAAATTTAACGCATGTGGATTATGAAGACTGTATCTATTCATTTTTTAAGTACGACGATTAAATTATATCAAATTTTGGGAGAGTGACGAATTCCAATTGCAAAACCCTTTTTTTTAAAGCTAAAACAGAACCCCCTCCTCTTACACACACCTCCCTTTGTTTTGAGCACAAAAAACAACACCTACACTTCACTCCCACGTTTTGTTCTATCTCCAAAACCCTCATCCACATTTCTTCACACCCTCCTCACACCTTTCTCACCTCCTTTGGTAGGGTTGTTGCACTTGAAGGGGAGAACTTTCCCACTCCACACGATCTTAATCTAGCTTAAGGTAAGTTTCCACCCCCCTTTTCCTTTGAGTAAGTCCATTTCCACATGCAATTGTTCTACCTTGAAAATGGCTTGCAATTGCATCAATAGCATATTGCCTTTTTCAGCAAACAATGATTCTTCAACATTTTTGGATTGTGCCAACAATCAATTCATAACAACACATTTATATAGTTCAAACTCATGGAAATTGACATATATAGAAGCACATGACTTAAGACAACAAGTATATGATGCTCAAATGAAAATTAACTCAAATAAACAATGGATCATCAAATGAAAATGAAGAAACAACTCAAATGTAAAACACTGCACTTGAAAACAAATGGAAATCCTAGTGAAAAACACTGAATGATTCAAGGAGAAGATGATTTTGAATCATCACACAAACACATAAGAGCCATATGAACGGTGGAATCACACTAAACAAGTAAAAAAAAAATGTAAACAACATGAAAACAGAAGAAGGATAAGAACTTAGCTCAAACCTTGGGTTGGCTCTGGATACCACTTGATGACACTCCTTGGACAAGATTGATGGAAGGAGGAGTCTCCATGGATGATTGGCACGAAAGCAAGTGTCTAAGGGAAGTTAGAATGGTGTAGAATTGAGTGGTGATGGAAGAGCTCCAAGAGGTTCGACCAACTTAGAGGAGGCAGGCTAGAGGAATTCTAAGAGAAATATCTACCTAAGGGTGACTCTCAAAAGACAAGGTCGTGGAGTGATCTCAACAATATAACTTGCATTCATTCAAGAGTAATTACAAGAGGGGTGAAGTGTATCATATATAGTAAAGAGTACCTCCTAAAATGAAAGCCAAATACAAGATGAAATGGAATGCAAATGAAGGAGGCTATGTGAAGCACATGCGTCTAGATCTAGATTTAAATCTTGGATTCATGAAAAGTGGATCACATGCCATGTGGAGGTTCACACATTCCATGTTTAACGCATGTGATCAATGTGTAAATTATGCCTAAGCTAGAAGCAAGCTTTCGGCCTAGTCTTTTGTAGTTGGGCTTGATTTAACCCAATTGCAAAAGTTAGGTAAGAAATGGTCCAAATTACTTCTAGGCTTTTACAATTTATTTTTTGAAGCATGACCTAAACAATTGGCCCAATTATAATCTACTCTAATGGACTAGAACAAGCCCATCATATCTTGACATCTTTTTTAGCCCAAGAAAATAACATTTAAAGTCCACGAATGTCACTGGCTCCTTGTAGGTCCATCTTCTCCTGTATCTTCATTAGCATGCTCCTAGTGATTGGGCCTATGGTTGGGCCCAAGTCATCAAAGAAGGAGGAATCTCTTGATCAAACAGTTCGAGCAAAGACAATCATTAAGGAGAAGAAGACACCTCAAGAGTAAGTAGTCACATGTGTAGGGGTGATAACCTTTTTAAGCATCTCTATAAAGTTAAGGTCAAACCCATGTTGTTTGGAGATGCATACAAAGTAGCGGTAAAAAGCCAAGGTGCAATTTCGTACTTGTCGAAGAATGGCCAAATTGGAGAAATCAAGAGCAACATATTGAACATCGGTCAGCTGATGGAGAAAGGCTATTCGGTTCTAATGAAAGACTGATTACTATACTTGAAGGAAAAATTCGATCGTTTGATTGCTCGAGTAGAAATGAAGAAGAACATGATTTACAAATTGGATTTGAAGATAGTCTAAGAGTGGTGCTTGAACCTTGACGTGAAGGATGAGGCCATGATGTGGCATTTTTCAGTTTGGCCATTTGCATTTTGGTAGGCTGACCGAGTTGGTTAAGAAAAGGATGATGTGAGGACTCCCGAGTATAAAGTTTGAAAAAAGGTTTTGCGACTAGTGTGTGCATGAGAAGCATCTGAGGACCTCATTTCTAAGGACTACTGAGTACCGAGCAAAGGAAAAACTTGGATTGATTCATACAAATCTTTGCGGACCAATTACCCAAAGTCTTTTAGTGGGAAATTGTACTTCTTAAAGAAAAAATATGATGTGTTCACTTGCTCAAAAACACTCCAATTACGCTCACATCCCGATGAACTACATGTCAAACTTAAAATCTTGATTGCTAGCTTTTGTAAGTTGGGAGCTGCATCCCATAATTCTTCCACCATTGAGCTACACAAGCAAAGAAAGTAGCTTAGAATGTAACCATTATATCTTAGCACAATTTAAAAAGTGTTTTTGCTGCACATCTTTACTTGGCACCAACCTCCTGATGCAATCATATAATCCATTTGTAACTTCCAAATCATATTCCATGTCTAAGTTGGAATAAAAGAACTCTGGGTTCAAAAAGTGACTAGCAACATGCAAGGGGTGATGAAGTTGACATGTCCCTCTGTTATCAATGATTGTAAATACATCATTGTATTTACTTTCATCGTTGTTGAATGACTTCATTATTGTTTCCTTGGCTTTCTCCATTGTTTCATATATATAACCCATAGCTGTTTTTATTTCCCCATCCACTAAACGAAGCACATGAACAAGAGGAGCCATGACTTTGAGAGTAAATACTAATTGATTCCAAAATGAAGGCATAAGAACAAGTTTTGTAGTCTCACTCCCCTTGACTTCCTTAGATAGCTTGTTATTGCTCCATTCATCAGAGGTGAACATTTTTCTTAAATTTCCCTTCTCTTGATGCAACCTTTATAATGATAAATAAGAGGTAGCAAACCTTGTAATGACATGTCTTACTAATTCACTTTTATTTGTAAATTGTCTCAACAAACTCAAGGTACTAGAATGACTATAGATAAAGCCAACAAGACTAACTCCTCTTTGAATTATCTTCTTTATCAAAGGAAGCTTTCCAATGTCTTCAAGCATCAAATCTATACAATGGGCAGCACAAGGAGTTCAATAAAGATGGGATCTTTTCTCTTCTAACAACTTACCAGCCAACACAAAATTGCTCTCATTATCTATTATAACTTTTACATTTTCTTCCCCAATCTCCTCCACAAGGGAATTAAGCATCTCAAATAGTTTTTCTCCTGTCTTCACAAAGTTTGAACCATCAATGGACTTGACAAACATTGTCCCTGCAGGGGAGCTCACCAAAAAGTTAATTAAGCATCGTTGCTTTCGATCAGTTTATGCATATGACATAATAGAACAACCATGTTTGCTCCATTGCAATTATGATCTTGCAACACCTTTTTTGTGTACTCAACTTCCCTGTTGAGAAGTGGAACTCTGATTTCATGATAACTAGGAGCAGGTAAATTAAGTCCATAAGCATCTATGGCATCAATCATATCTTGAAAACTTTTCAACTTCACAAGGTTGAACGACAAGCCTGCTTGGTACCAAAATCGAGCAATATATTGATGAATTGAGGCCTTTAAATTTTTGTCACATGCCTCTTTGATTTTAGCTTGCCTTAATTTTTCCTTTTTTCTCTTCTCTATTGCAACAGTTGGATTTCTAAAAAACATATCCATTGGTCCTTTTCTTCCACCAATATTTCTCCCTTTATCATTACTAGTCGTGGAAATTTCAACCTCATCTTCACTCTCATGGTTATCATGGTTGCAGTATATCTAGGATTGACGGAGGAGTTGTCTGCTTTTTCTTTGTATAATTTCCAAAGTTCTTCTCTCATATTTTTTGGAGTCTTGGTGCAAGTAGCAACATTGCCTTTGTTTGTCATGAGATGTTCTTTTGCTCTAGTAACTCCTCCTTTCATAACATTCCAACAATAATTCAAAATAAGTTTATTTAAATTTGATTCATCCATCAGATGACAATGTTTCCATCCCGGGTCACTCCTATGCGATGTTCTTGAAGGATCATTTTCATTGGTCATTATTATTGCTGAAAAAATACATATATTTTTTTACCAAATAATTATAGTGAAATTAGACAAATAGAAAAAATAAAAAAAATAACAAACTTGGTAGTGGCGGCCGGCGACGGTGGCTTTCGACGACGATGGCGGTCAACGGCGGGTGGCAGTTGGTGGCAACGGCCGATAGGGAAGCTATAGAAACTTTTGGTTTTGAATAGAATGAAATAATGGAGAATGAAGAAAGTTTTGCAAATAGGCTAGGTTAAATATGTGTTTAATGGGTCAGGCTTAGGTTTTAAAGAATAAAAATGGTAACTGAAATTAGGGTAGAAAAGTAAAATAATAGGAGAAAAGGAACTAAAATTAGGGTAGAAAAGTAAAATAATAAGGGAAGAGGTTTCTGCATTAGGATAGAAAAGAAAAATAATAAGAGAAGAAATTTCTGCAATGTTAAGTGGCTAAAATGAGGGTGAAATAGTAAAATAATGAGAATTTGGATGTTAGGGTTAGGGCAGTGGGCCAGGCCCAATTTTAAAATTGTATAAGACCAATTAGGTTGAGGTTTTCTCTTCTCCTTCTTCCTTCAACTAACACGCTGCACAATTCTCCTTCTTCTCCTCTCTTCTCATTCTTTATTCTTTTTCTTTCTTCTCCTACTGTTGTCTGAGATTTTCGCCACCAGCATTGTGCCACCACCACCTGCCGCGCGCAAAGCGGCCGCCATGAACCACCACAAAAATTTCGATTCGCCCCCGTCTTGTTATGGCAACTGGCCGGAAAATCGCTACCGATTTTTGCCATATTGACGCCATGGCCGATTTTAAACAACACTGGCTCAATGTACATTGTCCCACAACACAAGAAACCAAGGTAAAGCAAAATCAAAGAAATGTGATAGACAAAAGACTCAAGCAAAGCTTAAGTGAACAAATAATGACTCTAAAGAGTATGAATAGGCAAAGCTAAATGCAAAAAGACAAGAAGATTATGACACCCAAAGAGAGGAACCAACTGCTGCCACACGTGTTCAAAAATCAAGTTGTTCTACATCAAAATAAGATTGCCAACGAAAGTTTTGCTGCATCATTCACCTATTTAGTTGGTTGCTACAAAATTTTCACTACACCAGCTTGCAATTGACGTTGTCAAACATGTCTCTATTACACCAAATAACTAAGGCAGGCCTCAAGTATCCAATTATGCACCAAGAAACCTAAAAATTGCACCAATAGGGCACTTCTTGAGCAAGGGAGACCGCTTGAGCGATGGAAGCTGTTATCTTGTACCAAAAAGAAATTATGCACCACTTCAAGTTGGCTATTATAGCCAGCCAATCCAGTCACTATCGCACTGCCCCACACAAGCAAGGTTTTGCAGCTTGCACCGCTTCAATTTTTTTCAGCCACATGATCTAAAGAAACCAAATGTAGCCATTGCTGCCACGCATGAGTTTTAAACCAATTGGAAGGCTTCCTTTTGCACCAATTTCACTTTGGATAAATGAAGTTTTAATGAGCTTGCACTAGCTAATTAAAAAATTTCCACTATCATTGCACCAGATTATGGCCACCGAAAGCAAGAGACAGCTTATGGCACTAAGAGCTTGCTGCTGTCAAATTGTTCACCGCTTAGGCAATTTGAATGTTCCAGTCCTGCTGTGCACACCACTTGATGATGTAAAACTTCCACACAATATGTTTGGCACCAAAACAACAACTACTTGATTACACCGAGAGTAGAACAGATTCAGATTCAATGTGGTTGCTACCCCTGCTTAAACCAGAAAGTTAATGGATATTGCATAAACTCTAATTGGTTGCTGCTGCACCGAGAAGATTATCATGGATTTCCTTTGCACCGCTTGGCCTCTTTCTCATTTGCATCATTTAGAAATGTTCCAAGATAAAGAATTGGTCTACGATTCTTACTTGGCATCGCTTGGACCAGAAAAGATGTTGTTGTCTTATTTCCCTGCACCACACCTCGTCAACTCAAACCACTAGCCTAATTGTTGTCACTATGCCATAATAATTTCCTTGCAGCACCAAAGGAACTAAGAAGTGTGGTTGCCAATTTCATACATAAAAAAGGATGGGCTATTGTGATAAGTAAAGGCACCACTCCAAATTTGTTGCACCTTGCATGATGGTTTCAACCACGTACACTCTGAAAACCAAATTTGTTGCACCTTGCATGATGGTTGCACCACACCGCTGCCGCATTCAAAACCAAATTAGCCACACCAAAACTCACTTTGAAACCTGCTATAAAAAATGAACTAGAAATGATTGGCACTGTTGTGGTCAAAATGATCCGCTTCAACCATCAAATTTTGCAGTCGGACCATTTTGCTTAGAGTTTCAACTAAGGCAAATTGTCAAACACATGCGCTGCATCAATTTTAGCAAAGCACAACACCAGATACATCTTCTAAGCAAGCCAAGGCAGAATGGGCACCAATCTGAGCAGCTTCAAAACAAAATTATGTTTCTAGCACCACCGCTTCAATCCTCAATAGTAACTCTCACACCAAATTAACCAACGAAGCACGACTTTGTTCCAAACAAAATCCTTCACTACACAATTTTCACAAACACCTAGTATGCGTGAACTAAAAGCATATGAAAACCTAAGCTTAACTCCAACGTAGGAAACTCTCACACTTGTCCAACACACCATTGCAATTCATCATCCCAACTACGGTTCACAATCAGTTGCACAAGACTTTCGCTTACAAATTGTTAGAGTAACAAGGCCACCAAAAAGTTCCGTATGGAAAAGAAATCACTCCCGATCACCGATTCAAAATCCACACGAAGAGTATACGAATATGAACCACCAACACCTAATGACGAGAACACTACGACAAAACTCAAAAGGCGAACAAAAGGAGAATGACAAATCTGAAACAAATCAAACGAGAATCAACCAAGCTCTGATTACCATGTGATGTTTTTCTCTCAACAATGCCATTTCGTGTGGTATGTGAATTTATGAACAACACCATTCTTAAAAAGGAATTTAGACATGTCATGATTTACATATCCCCTTCCATTATCAAAACGCAAATGTTTAATTGACATTCCAAATTGTGTTTTTATCATACGAAAGAATCTAACAAATTAGTTAAAAACCTCAAATTTTTCTTCATAAGAAAAATTCTTATAACTCGAGCACAATCATCAATAAAATTGACAAACAATTTACCACCATATATAGTAGAGCTTGATGCAGGCCCCTAAACATCATAATGAACCAAATCAAAAGGAGGTAAACTCTTTGCATTACTAAAGGGATATGTGGCATGATGATGCTTTGTAATTTGACATGCATCACATTTAAATGACTCAATAGACTCTTTGGTCAATAAGAAAGGGAACATAAACATTAAAACAGAAAAAGGATGGATGTCCTAAACGACAGTGGAAAAGCCAAATTTGAGAGGACTCAAAAGAACTATAGTTTGACATGCATCACATTTAAATGACTCAACATACTCTTCGGTAAACAAGGAACGAAACATAGACTTTAAAACAGAAAAAGGATGGATGTCTTAGACGACGGTGGAGAAGCCAAATTTGAGAGGACTCAAAAGAAGTGCAAGATTGGAGACAAGATATAGTTGTTTGCCTACCGATACTATTCTTAGTTTCCAAGTTATTAAAGCAACCCTCTTTATTCCTTAACAACTCCAATTCTCTTTTTCATGGAAAATCCTGAAAAACATAATGAGTGGAAAAGAAAGTTATGGAAATATTTAGGCCATGAGTAAGCTTTTAATAAAAAATAATGTTATTAAATAGTTTTGGAACATAGAGGACATTTTTAAGGCTAAGGGATGGCAAAAGAGAAATATTTCCACGTCCATGTATTGGGATATGGGTCTCATTGGCAATAATAATGTAGTTATTAGAAAGAGAAACAAATGTTGTTAAAAGAGATGAATTGGGGTTCATATGGTTTGTTGCACCAGAGTCTAGAACCCAAGAGTCCTTACATAAAGTTTTAGAAACATTAAAAGAAGAATTAGAGTTCTTACCAATCATGGTTAGAGAGCAAGTACTATAAGGTGGTTTACTTAGACTCCATAAGAATTTTTAGACGTTCAATCTCAGTTAAAGAGGAAGAAAGTGTCTTGGTAAGCTTTTCAGAATCTAAAGATGCCTGACAAACTTTCTTTGAGGGCTATCCTTTTAATTCCGCTAGACGATTGAGAGTTTTCTCTTTTCCATGTAGCTTGAAGCAAGTGTCCTTGGTGTGGCCAAATTTCTTACAATGAGAGCACAACGCTCTCCTTACCTTTTAAGCTAAGTTTAATATTTGCAAGATTTGAATTCCCAAGCTTAGAAGTCTTTCTGGAAAACATGTAGCTCCTTCAGTGGAGGGCTCATTCATCATGACCATTAGACAAGCCTCCTCACCTTGGACAATGAAGAAGACTTCAGAAATATAAGGAAGTTTTTCCTTCCTAAGAATTTGAACCCTAATAGGGTCATATTCAAGATTCAATCTTGATAAGAACTTAAATATCTGAGATCGTTCAATAAATTGAGCAAGTGTGATAACATCTTTATCATTCTAAAGCTTTGTATTTTGATACTAGTCCAACTCAATCCGCAAACTGTTGAACATTCCATAATATTTTAAAACAAAGAGAGTTCCTTTCTTCACACCAAAGATCTTGCTTTTTAAATCATAGCATGTAGAGATGTCCTCTCGCATAGAATAAGTAGTTGCAAGGTCCTCCCAAATTTCACAGGCACTAAAGTAGAACATATAGTTTCTACTTATCTCTATTGTCATGGATCCCCATAACCATGTAATGTTTCGTGAGTCATCATTATCCCAAATCTGAAAATGCTTAAATACCTATTTGGTCCACATTTTCGTAGTGTTTGTTGTCGATGGTCCTAATTTTGTCCTAATTTTTTCCAAATGTTTAAAATGGTCCTCATTTTTGCAATTATTGTTTACTTTGGTCCTTTTGTGTCACGACTTTTAAATGAGTAACAAAACATTGTACATGTAGACTGTTTGTATTATGTCTTCCATTACGTGGAAGGGTAGTGTACAATGAGCTGGATTATCTAGGTTTAAAGTTGAGAATTGGGGAGAAGAATTTTCAATCTGAGGTTTGCAATTTTGTGCGGCTTGTTCTTGCACCTAGGGAAGATTGCGCTCAACAATTACAACCAGAGGCAAAGAAAAAAGATTAGGAGTGCGACATACCTGGACAATGAAGGCACCAAGACGAATTGGGAATGGAGGAAAGAAGACTTTCAAATTTCTTCAGACCACCATTTCATTTTCAAAATTCTACTTCACATATTGATCTCTAACTTTCTAAATTATCTAGCACACTGTACACAAACACTCCACGTAATACACATCATGGAAGACGTAATACAAACAGTGCTACATGTATAATGCTTGCTAGTCATTTAACCGGCGTCATACAAAAGGATCAACTTAAACACAAATTGCAAAAATGAGGACCATTTTAAACATTTAGAAAAAATTAGGACCATCAACAACAAACACTGCGAAAATGTGGACCAAATAGGTATTTAAGCCAATATAAAAATTAGGATTATGTGGGGAAATGGCTTCTCTTTCAATATTATTAAGCCTTTACGTACGCCCTTTAATGTACGTCTGATAAATTGAGCCCATTGGCATAATTTTGACCACTAAGGTGGTTGTCATCAAGTAAGTGTTGAAGATCGACATTGCTTAATGGAGTTGCCATGCCAAAAACTAAATAATAGGAATTCCTTAGCCCACTCCTAAATGAAAATGAAAGGTAGGACATAACGTGACATAAACCCAACAACGTGACAATAGTTGTGATGGCAATAGCGTGACAACAACTTGATGGCAATAGTGTGGCAATAGTGTGACAATAGTTGTGATGGCAGTAATGTGAAAACAATTGTGATGGAATAACGACAACAGCGACGATGGAACATTGACAACAGTGACAATGGAATATTGACAACAGTGATGATACAACAATGACAACAATGAAGATACAGCAACGACAACAACAGTGATGCAGCAACGACGATGACAATAGATGGGGCAACAAAAGTGACAAAAGCACAACTTGCAGGAAGTTCAATAATGAAAAGAAATGGTTGCACTTTAGACAATGCTAATGAGAACTATAACTGAGATGGAAAAGATAAAATGTGGAAGCAAGGTTCTAGATCGGGAGAATTCTTATTTTTTATTTTATTTGAAATAGTACATAAACTTCTATATATAGAGAACTCAAACCCTAAAGTAATAATTACAAAAGATCTTTAGAATCTTCTAACAACTTCTAACAAATTCTAGCTACTTCTAATAATACATTTAATATCCTACCAACAACTTTTAATTTTGCATTTAATATCCAACGAACAACATGTATCTTATAAATATGAGACAATATTTAATGTTAAGTATTGGAATAGAAAGTCGGTATATGGAGGAGCTGAGGTATACTCATTGGAATGCACTAAAGAGAATTTTAAGGTATGTGAGAGGAACAATGTCACTCGGCCTAATGTATACTAGGACAAATAATTACCGACTAGTTGGCTACTCGGACAATGACTGGTGTGGAGATGTTAATGGCTGAAAAAGCACGTCTGGATATGTATTCTTTATAGGAAACACAACGTTCACCTGACTTTCGAAAAAGCAACATATTGTAACGTTGTTAACTTGTAAAGTCGAGTATGTTACAACATCTTTGAGTGTTTTTCATGCAGTTTGGCTTAGAAATCTTCCGAGCAAGCTGAAGATGAAGCAAGAAAAAGGGACTATGATTCGAGTTATGAAAAATAAGCATATAGATGTTCGGTTTCACTTCATCTGAGAACAAGTGAAAGAAGGAAATGTGGAGTTAGACCACGTAGGAATTTAAGCACAAGCTGCAGATTTTTTCACGAAGCCATTGTCGACCACTATGTTTTAGAACAATAGAATGATTGGAATGAATGATAAGAAAAACATTTAAGTTTATGGAGGAATGTTTTTTGGTAAACTTAAATGTAGGTAGTTGCATTTAATAGTGTTGGTAGAATTAAGTGTCTTAGGTGATTGCAAAGGTTAAGAGTGCTTCTAGCAATGATTGTGCCATGCAATAAAGTTCATTAATTATGATTTAGATAGTAGTTGTATTTAATTGATGTAGTTGGAAAGCCTTGTCAAAAGGGTCTATATGTAGTCCTTGTATTACTTAATGGAAAGATACAACTAGTTATAATGTTGAGAGCTTTTATTCAAAAAGACTTGTTTGTTAACTGAGGAAAAATGGGGTCTAAAAAATCTAAAAATCATGTTAAAGAAAACAAGTATATTACTATCGAAGTTACCAAGCACAACATGGCACCTATAGAAAAATCTTCCTGCCACCAACATCAAACGCTTATAATAGAGGATGTTACATATGAAGATATAGAAAATGAAGTTGATATTTGTTAGTTTGGGCTCCCAACTATGTGTCTAAAAAAAATCCAACCTAGTCAAAGCCATTTTGTTTGACTATTTAATCTAAATGGAAAAGAGTCTTTTAGGTTAAGACAGAGGTTTATTTTCACAGTCCATGGAAAAGGGTTAAAAGAGAGAAAATTTGTTGGCATGTTCACCGAATCGCTTTAGTAAAATTGTGATTTCAGCTTCGTTTAGTGTTGGATCGGACTGAAATTTTGACATCAGGTTCGCGACATAGGGTTTTTCATATTTCTGATATCAATCCAAGGTCTAAGGTTAGAAAAATCTGTCCCTGTTGCTCTTTATTGGTTTTCCTTTCTTTGTTCTTTATATTTGAGAGCATTATTGTTTTGATGTATTGGGTGGTTATAAGTACTTGTTGGTGTTTTTAATTTGACTCTCTTGTACCCATATTTGATCTTAGGAAAACTTGGTTTACTGGTTCGTCCCGTAAATTTTTACTTCTCACATTGAGAGGCTTTTCGCACATTAAAAATAGTGATGTTCTCTTTTGTGATTATTATTGTCTTTTCCTATTGTTGTTGCTCTTCGTAGATTCTTATAAGTTTGAGGGAATTATTTCCACTACATACTTTAATATTTTTAGTTATTGTTTGTTTCTCCGTCAAGATTATCCTGAAAATAAGAGTTACAATGATCCTTCCACATACCTTGGTAGAGAGAGAAGCCGTCTTATAGTTGAGTACTTTAGTTTATACTATGATGAAATAAAAATATCTACGCTGTTATAATTTGATGAATTGATTAGTGTTTTTCTGGCCATGTGTTCTTTTTGCAGGCACAAATAACAAACTCTATAATGACATGGAGTTCAGTATTTTGCTTTGAAGCTAAGAAATTCTTACACCAAATAGCCACTTTTGTTGTCTCACAAATGTGTGTGCCATGAAATAATTTTTACATATATTATTCGAAGTATCTATTTTCTGATAATGTTCTGTTTATTTTTATATATTGGCCTCAACCAAGTCACACCGACACAGAGGTTGAAAAAACTGTTTCATATAATTGATGAAAAATGCTTTCAAAGGTCCAAGACAGGCTATTCAAGATGTGAAGATTCAAAGTGCCACCTTTTGTAATTAACACTCTCAAATCACAGTTTTATCCTTGGCTTTGCCAATTCCATGAGTGAAGGATGGTGTGAAAATAACTCTTTAAGTTATGTCCATTTTGTTAGAGTGAAAGGAAATTCATACGGATCCCACCAATAGGTCACAAATAATGATTTAAAGAAATACGAACCAAATATTTTAAATGTATGATTAAAGTCAACACTCACTCTCCTTTGTCTCTCTTCTGTCCTTTTCCTTTTGTCATGATAACTCCCTTCATATAATCCTATTTACCTAACCCCACATTTTTGTTCATGTATTCTTTCTTAGATATGTATAAGCTCTTCAATAAGAAACTTATAAACTTAAATTTCACAAAGAATGGACAAAAGCAAAAACCAACCGAGCATCACAAAATCAATTGATAGAAATTTTGTCATCAGAAACAGTAGCAAAGGAAATCATAGTGTTGAGAGAAAAGAAAGAAAAGCCATCTGTAGCACATGGAAAATAAGATAATTTCCATGCTGTCCAAAGAGTTTGGTGAAGTGCGTTCCATCAGCTTGTCACTAATGCCACTGGCATATTTTCAAAAAGGTGGTGCTGTCATATAATATATAATATTCTCTATATAGTGCTTCTTAGTGGAAGGTGGAAGGAAAACAGAAGAATGGCCTCAAAACCATCCACCATTGTTAGACTTTGTTTCTTCTACTTCGTGTTCTTCAGCTTTATGCGTTTCAGCAGCTGCACTGTGCTCTCATTCACCACTCATGTAAGCTCATGCAATGGTTCCATAGCCGAATGCAATCAAGAAGATGAACTGCTGATGGAGTCAGAAATAAGCCGAAGGTTTCTGGAGCAGAAGAAATACATTTCCAATGGAGCTTTACAGAGAGATAAACCAGTTTGTAATGGTGGTGGCTCTGGTGAAGCTTATAGTAACAGTGGAGGGTGTCTTCCTCCACCTTCAAATCCTCATAATAGAGGCTGCTCTAAGTACTATCGTTGTAGGTCTGATTCTTGATTGCATCTTCATGCAAAGAAACAATCTTTAAGGTTGTTCATCAATCAACCTTTTTTACATAATTTTTTTTCTTGTCCATTAAATTTGATAGGAACTTCCGAATTTGAAATTATTAAAAATATTCCAAATGGTTGGTTCTCTGATAACTAATACTCTGAAGGAGGGTTCTTATCCAGTGGTGGCGGTAGGTATAAATACTGAATAAGTGAATATCACACTACTGCTTGCAGATTGAGTGTACTAAAGCAAAGGTTCATTGCTATGGTTATATCAATTATCAGTATCTTTCTCTTTGTTCCATTATTCTAGCTCGAATTTGATTTTTCTGTGTTTTTTGGTGGGATGTTTTTTGTGTCAGCATATATATATAAATGCAACGATAAGGTATAATAGGAAAATTATACTATGAACCTTATTTTTTGACTTTCATCCCTATTTTCTGATATGACTTAGTGTAAATAATTGATTTTTAAAAAAAAAAAATAGTGATATATAAATTAATCTAACTCTCAAAAATTAAAGAATGTCAAATATGAAATAGGCATACGAATACTCGTGCAACTTAATGAATCTAAACATATATGAATAATCCAGCAACTCATCTTTTCGACGATGTCTTCTGAACAAACTCGTAGCACACTATACTCTCTCCCTCTTCACAAAATGTTATGTGCAAATGTATTTATATTTTTACGTTGACAATTACCAGATGTTTCTTACGCTTTTATTTTATTTTTCATTTATAAAAAGAATTACTAAAAATATTTTCTTTTCTTTGTTTTCAGTGCAGATATTCGAAAACAAATTAAAAATGATGGCAGTTTTTAATTAAAAACCAAACAAATAATAAAATTTTCATGTGAACCTTAATTTTCCCACATTCTACTCTGATACATTCTCGTTATTCTATCCTAATCTTCCTGAAATTTATTTCCTTTGAAATATGAAAGTATAAATGTTTAATTTGATAGAAAAATATTTTTAAAATATCTCCTATTTTCAGAAGAACTGCATTCTTTTATCTAAACAATTTCTATTGGAAGTAGAGAAAGTTGCATTCATACGAGAATAAAGTAACTTTCTAAATCTGCTCTATCTTCCATTTTTTTAATTATTTTAAATTTTAAAAAGCCTTTTATAGAACATGAAAATTTAACCTAACATTTTATCAAAGTTCTGCCCAGATAGGTTCGCTCAGAAAGAAAAAAAAAGTTTCGAGCAAAAGCCTGGTGATAGTAACTCCCATTTATCCTCTATTTCTTTTGTTTATTTATAATGGGATCCTCAAAATACGCCATCCTCTATTGAAACTAATTCTTGTAAAAATTTGCTTTCGATATAACTCGATAGAAATGCCCAAAAAGCTTTAGGGTTAATATACAATATTAATTGATTAGGGAAATAACTCAAACAAACAAGTACCAAGTTGGATACAAAATAACTTTCAATATACTTTGTTTAGCTAGATATTGAATACTATCCAAACATGGAAGATTGTGCAACATTTACTATTGTGCTGGTACACCTATGGACCCACCAACAGCATCACTAGAGTGCCATTTGTCGGAGTTCAAGTCAGTATCGTAGTTGTTGTGCACATATAGTATGTTAACTTGAAAAACAGTGGCTACTGAAGCATCAGCAAACTAAATAAAATCCTAATAGCCAGCCAGTAATAAAGTTAAACTGATGACAAAACAAAAGAAATGATGTCAAAGTCTTTAGTCTAGGCTGGCAGGATCTAAATCGGTAACTGGAGAAGAAAATCAGCATAAACTAGTGATGAATTCCTGTCACATTCTGCATGAATGCTCTGCCTTCCATGATCCATAGCATACATGCTTGAGCCATGATAAACTAGTTTACGTTATGTTTAAGACAGAGAGAGCACAAGCATACACGGGATAGGGACATATCTCAAGTCTAGTAACTGAAACGACGAGATCTCCAAGCATAATTCTCTAAGTTCAAATTCATCGAGATTCCCAATCCTTCAATTTTCTGCTTCCTTTAGGTTTTGACATAGGCGCATTCATTGCTGCCATTTTGTCATTATACTTTGCACGAAGAGGATCATTGTAAGTCCATCTGCATAACAATTCAACAAGAATTTTAGAGAATAATATCTCAGGAGTGAATATTTGAGTATAAAATGCTTCTTGCACACTAGTAATAATTAACAAAGAAACCCTTTTTTTCAGAGGAACGGAAGGAATGGAGGTTAGTTGCATTTAAGAGAAATTAATTCCAATAAACTGTGCTCACAAATCCCAAATTCTCGGAAAGGGAGATAGATCAGACACAAGAAAAGTAAGACATCGGAAAACTGATGTAGAAATTTCTTTGACAACGCAGAGAATGCTACCTAAACATATACTAATGCCCATCATTCCAAAGATTATTGCAATAAAATGACTGCAAGCATATTGGCCTAAAATGAGAGTGCAGGGTCAAATTCTGCTGTGAAAAATATTGTGTAAAGACTCAATTTTATAGTTATGAATCAGAGGTGTGGCAGAACTAATTTAAAAATGAATAATGATATTTTAATCCATTTTTTTTTTCATCCAAACACAAATAGCTTCAGCATTCTGTACATAATATATGTAGCGTTTAAGATCGTCACAGGAGGACAGAGAATATATCTTTGTCTAGACATTAATTTCAAAGCATAACTAAAGTGAAACTCCAGCAAGGTATACACTCAAAAGTTTGTGGGAAATCACTTGAAAGTGTGGGTGCAAGGACCGGAAGGAAAGTACTAACATACTTTAAAAGAAATATCATCGAGAGTCTATACATGATCTGAATTTTATTACATAATATTGAAATCCAAATGCATGTACGGTTTTGTTTTGCCATGTCTGTTGTTTTTAGTGGACTTAGAGTATTGCTAAATTCAGAACACAATTTTATTCAGAAGAAAGGTGTTTGTGAAGGACAATATTATGTCATGGTCAGCAGAAGATACAAGGTCAAAGGCACAACAAGTACAAGAGTAGAGGAACTTTTCAATTTCACCAATGTATGTCTAACTCCAAATTCCTAGTTTCCATATGAAAATGGATGGCCAGTCAAAATATAGGGAACTTCTAATAATTATATTAAATACAGAAAACTCAGTACATTAATATAGCATTTAAATGCTCTAAAAATTCATTTTCCTGTTTTAAATTACCCAATCCAATTACAGCCTAGGAGTGTACGGGGGAGAAAGGAAAAAGAAAGTAGGTGTCTACCCATAATAATAGAGGAACATATCTTTCAAACAAAATGTATTATGAAGGGTTCAAGACATAATAGCTATTATATCTTCAAATCAAATCCCCATTAATGTAATGTTCAGAATTATCATAGAAGAGAAATGATGAGAATGATGTTACTAAACAATAGAGTAATCATCACCCTCCTCATCAATTACAACACTATTATCAAAAATTAGGATATTCAGTTCATGGTATAAATCATAGACCTCACTGGGATAGAAACAATAACAGTATACAAGTAGTAGCTATGTATACTCCCAAATTACTGACTAAAAGGCTAGACCAAGGACAAGTCCAGTCCAGGACTTAAATAGTATTTTGACATTATTTTTGCACAACTTATTTGTTCCTAAAACTGGACATCAGGGGCGTGATGTTTGCAAAATTGGACATCTAGGGTTGACCCAGCATAAGACCAGATAGACTCAGACACCATATTATTTGAAACAAACAAGCCTGACTCATTCCCAAAAGCTAGCTCAAGGAGGAGGAATACTCAAGTCTTACAAAGAGTATTATGGCTAATTCTTAGTTAATGTGAGACAATGTTGTCAAAACTAGTAAAGTCACTAAACCAGTAAAGGCGAGTCAAACCAATTTCAATAAAATACTATTATTTTAATTTTTTTCAATATATTAACCAGTACTAATAAAAAATATTACACACAAATTCATAACATTAACATTTAAACTTCACTTAAAAGCATCATAAAGTTATAACATATAACAAAAGTATGTCATATATAACAAACAAATCTAATACACCATGTTTAAGCTTGATAATAACAAATAAAATCTGTTTGCAACAACCAGTCTCTTAGAAAACAAACTGCAACAAAAGAAACACTTATTTTTGAGCCAAGTAGTTGAACCTTTCTACTAGCCAGTTTTATCCCAATTTGAATCAAAACCGAGTTTCATGATACTTTGGACTGGATATTCATGATTCCTGGTTAAACCAGTCAATTCGGTCCGGTTCTAACAAATGTGATGCCAGACATCTTACAAATATTAAGGAAAAAATAATAGAGTACAAACTAGGCCTTGTACGACTAAATACAGATGTGAACATATTGTAGTGTAAAGCATGCAATGTAACAGAAAAATTGGTGATATATGGAGTAAACATTCTAGATAAAATAAAACATGGGCTGCTAATGAACAACTCATTCAAATTGTGTCATGCAATATGATCCCTTAATGTCCAGCTAAATCCACAAAAGTATTAATCATGAAGAGGCAAACAGAAAGAGAAAAATGGGTGTTATTGGAAAGTTTCAGAAGGTACATATTTTTCTACAAAATGAATTCCAAAATAATAAATAGGATTTGTCAGATGGCATAATTAGGCTTACTCTAACTGAAATATTCCATTTAACTATATTCCTTCCAATCAGCTCTCCTTCATCAATCTCATTCTCATGCACAATTAAATTCCTTGACTAGTCTAGTAAAATGATAGGTAGCAGCAAGTAAGAGTGACTAAAATGTCGTAATTGAGTGCAAAAGTATTTGTATTTGACTAACAGGTCTTAACCAAGGGAGCTCGGATCCTAGTATATTCTGTGTATAATGGGAAAAAATGCAAGTGATTACCACGCAGCTTCAAAAGGGTATAGTCACTCCTAACCCAAGCCTAATTTCAGTATATTTTCTACACAACCTTCTCTGGTATATATTTTCTCTCGTACAACAAACCAGCAAGCACTCCTCCCATGATCTACTGCGAGGTTGAAAGTTAATTATCTCTTCTCCTAAAACTGCACTTTGTACACCACACTTTTTGCCTATCCGTAAACAAACTAAGTGATCTTCGGCTTTGAGGCCGCATCACAAAACCGTTCTTCTTAAAATAATAATTCCGCTCTGCTGATGAGTTATGACTTATGAAGTTATAAGGAGTAAAAACTACTAAATCATAACAGAAAAAAGTTAAAAATTAATCAAAGATGAACAATTTCACTTTTGACTTAACACTCTCAATTATTCCAAGAATGCTAAAGTTATGTGAGGGAACATTTTGGACCACTTCCACAGCAGATGAAGTTCAGAAGTAAGGTGAATACGAACAGATATGCAATATATATATATATATATATATATATATTTTTTTTTTTTCTTGGGATAAAAGAACAAATATATTATCAAAGAACAGAACAGACAATTTTATCTAAAATGTTTAACTCTTCTTGAAAAAACAGAACATTGGAAATTGAACTTACGGGTTGTTCCAATCAGTTGTATCCTCATTGACAAGATGGGTCCATTTAGTTCTTCCACTACGACCAAAGTGCTTGACTTGCATAACCTTGGGTAATATTGTCTTGTCCATTTTATCCTCCCCGGTTGGAGCAGAGAAATCACGTGTGAAAATACCTTCAGATCCAACAGTGGAAGCCCGATCGTCAGATTCAGACTGGAAGAAAGCTCCTTTGTGATAGTATTTCTGCATAAATCTCCACTTCTGCTTTGGTGGTGGAGCAGGTTTCGGATTCTTCCTTTCCCACTCCCTCCTCTCTTCCTCTGTCATGTTTCTCACCCGCTCAATCTCTTCTTTTTCCTTCAACATTGCCTCCCGATCCTCCCTATCCCTCTTGATCCTACCAATCTCCCTAACTTTCCAAGCCTCATACTCCTCGGCCTCATTGACTTCATCATCAGTATCCACATCAGCAATGTTGGCCTCCATTTCCAAGTTTTTCTGGATTTCTTCATCCTTTCGGATCTCCTCAACAACAATCTGCTTTGTCTCAATCCTTCTTTCCTCCAACCTCCTCTTCCTTGCATCTTCAAGTGCCTGTTCCTCAGCCTCAAGCCGCTCGCGCTCAGCAATGGTATCTCTCTCAGACTTGGGAACAAAAACAGGCTTCACCATAGCCACTCCAGTATATTCCTCATCAGAGTCAGTCTCATACTCAGATTCCTCCTCCTCCTCCTCTTCTTCTTCCTCCTCCTCCTCTTCCTGAGGAAGCGCTTCTTCCTGCTCTCTTTGAAGCAACTTCTCTTTAATCAGCCTCCTTCTTTCTGCCAAAGCATTTTCATCTTCTTCTTCCAATTCCAACCCTTCCTGCCTCCTGGCCTCCTCTTCAATGGTGGAAACAATCTCAGCCTGCCGAATGCGGCGATGATCAGCCCGAACCTCCTCCCGGTTATCTATCCGACTCTCAGCCAATCGCCGGAGCCGACGATCATCTTTTCTGACTATAGCAGTATCTTCTTCGTGACGAGGAAATAATTTATCCAAGGCAGCTTCCCTGGAGGGTCTAATATCGGCAGCGGCAATGTCTTCATTCTCATCATCAGCCCATTCAGGAACTTTACCAGGCCAATAACGCTGAACTTTTGTTTGCCCAATTTTACCTCTCAGCTTATCCCTAATGGCTATTACAGTATCACTAACACCCGCCGTCACCGACATATTTCTTCCTCAATTGAACGCCACTACAAACACCAACAATCTAGTTTCGATTCCCTTCTCCACCAAACCCTATTTTGCACGTAAAATGGGTAAAACATGTATACAGCCACAGAAATTTTCAGATAAAGTACAATTCCAAGAAAGCGAATAAATGAATGAAGGAACACAGAAAAAAAATAGGATATGCTGAATGATGATTTTTGATTTGCGACAAATTTGAAAGCTTAACCCAGAGAGTTCGATTCAAAATACTAACACATGAATTGATAGAAAACAGAAGAAGATAAAGAAGACAGGGGCGATAAGAGTTTCAAGGACTTACAGTTACAGAAGCGGAAACCCCCTCTCCCTCGTTTGAAGCAGCCCGTCGACCAGCCCCAGCTTCTTATGTGAAACTCTTCTGAAATTGATTTGAAAAATCTGTAAATATTATTTATTGTTCGGAAATTTTTTAATGATTTTTGTTTTTAATTTTCTTAAAAGTACATATATCACATGTTACTACGCATATAGTTATATATATTAAAGGTTTAATTATGCCTTTGGTCCCCATTTTGGAGTCAAAATCTCAAAATGGTAGCTAAATGTTTAAAAGTCTTAAAATGGCCTCCTTTTTGTTGAAACGTCTCACGTTTGTCCTTGCCGTTAAGTCAACGTTGACGCCGTTAGAGGGAGTGCCACGTGTTAGTTCCTCGATTTTTTGAATTTTTTTATTAATTTTTTTTGAATTTTTTTTTATTTTTAATTTTTTTTTGAATTTTAAAAAAAAATAAAAAAATTGCCACGTGTCAAGCTGTTATCGTGCCACGTGGCAGTGACAGTGACACGTGTCATTTTCTTAGTCTCAATTTGGTCCCTTTATTTTAATTTGTCTCAATTTAGTCCCAATTTTTATAAAAATGGAGCAATTTTGTCCCTCTCCAAATTGAAATCAAATTGAATTTCTGTATAAATGTACACAAATATTTCCATCAAAATTGATATTTCAAGTAAATAATTTTTAACAAAATTAAGTTCATTTAATTAATATTTTACATTGAACTTTATTTAAAATAGTTTAAAAGTTGTTAATAGAAAATAATGTTAATAGAAAAAAAAATCATAAATTACCTAGTTCATGTTACAATAAAACACATATAAATTTAAAATTTGAAAACAATTTTAAGTAAAGTTGAATATGAAACATAATTTTAACTAAACTTAGCTATGTTAAAAATATATAATAAAAATATCAATTTGAATAAAAATATCAAATTTAATAAAAATATTGGTATAACATTTATATAAAATTAAATTTTGTTTCAATTTGAAGGGGGGACAAAATTGCTCATTTTTACAAAAAATTGAGACTAAATTGAGACAAATAAAAATAAAGGGACCAAATTGAGACTAACAAAATGACACGTGGTGTAATATTGACACGTGTCACTGCCACTGCCACGTGGCACGATGACAGCTTGACACATGGCAATTTTTTGATTTTTTTAAAAAAATTCAAAAAAAAAATTAAAAATAAAAAAAAATTAATAAAAAAATTCAAAAAATTGAGGAACTGACACGTGGCACTCCCTCTAACGGCATCAACTTTGACTTAACGGGAAGGGCAAACGTGAGACGTTTCAACAAAAAAGGGGACCATTTTGAGACTTTTAAAAATTTAGGTACCATTTTGAGATTTTGACTCCAAAATAGGGACCAAAGGCATAATTAAACCTATATTAAATAATGAGAAAAACTAGAAAAAGAATTATTTTTAGAAATTGAAGAAATAAATAAATACTAAATTCAATACCAATTAGAGGAGGAATGAGGACGCAAAGGACCATATTATTCTCAATGTAAAAATTATATCTTTATCATTTTTTCTCTCTTCTACATGTATAAATTTCTTGTTTCATCCATACTATCATAGGATAACAGATATAATCACAGTGTACTTATATTTTTTTTTTATTGTTTTAATATTAATTAATTATTTATTATGAAAAAGTAAAATTTACATAACAAAAATAATATATCAAATATTTAATATAAAAATGATATATTCACGTATCTTTAGTGTTAAATATTTTTAAAAATATTATAATGATATAAATTTAAAATTAAAATACGAAATATTAATTAGACAAAATAGTTCACAATTATTCATAAATAAAATGTCAAGACAACCAAAACATCATAAATTTTGCAAACATCAATTAAACAAAGTTGATAAAATTAAAAAGTATTTTTAAAAAGCAATAAAAAGAAAATAAATATTCAAGTTTAAAATATTTCAAATGTTTATTTATTAATCTCTTTTCTAATACAGTGATAAAGATTATATTGAACAAAATAACACAAAGAAAAAATATTAAAATAATAATAATTTAAATTTAGACATAAATTTTTTATCGTTTGAATCTCAAATGTTGGATAATATAAAAAAGATCTATGATAATAACAAGAATTAAATATGCTTTTGGTTCCACAAATTTTACACAAAATTTGAATTAGTCCATGTTCGAAACTTTGATTATGATCGATCTCCTAACTTTAGAAAGCATTGGATATACTTACTCCCACTCAACAACATTAACATTAAATTTTGCCTGACATGGCAAACGACATTCCACTAGGTTGTATGAACTATTTACATGTCCTTTCACACATGTTTTTTGTGACATCTCATTTAATAGAAGAACTCTAATAAACAAAACATCACATATTATAATAGAATAAAGCAATGATATAAAGTATATGAGAATCAACCTTTTACAATTATCCAAAATATATTGAAACAGAAGTACCATGGGCACAGATCAATGACATAAATATGTCTTGCTGAAGGATTATCTTGTTCCTTTTTAAGATTATTGAATATGGTGTGAGTTGATTAAGAAAGCTAAGTGAAATCCCCACTAGACATTAAGATAGCATGTTATCTAGATGTGAAGGTTCCTTTCACGAAGCTCAAGAGAAGAAGATGATGGATTGATTCAATACAAAAAGGAAATGGAATGCACATAAACCACAGAAAAAACCAAGAACAATTAAAGGAAGAAGAAAACATAAAATGGAAAGGAAAGAAATGATAAAAATGTGAGAAGCACGCCACTACAAGACTAGGCTAGAAGCCAAAGCAACCTTGAAGATGAGTGGATGTGTGCCGCCACTTGCTATGCAAGATAAGGCTTAAAAGTATTCACTCCCTAGGGAGAAAACTCTCACAAATGGTTGAGACACAAGAGTGTTTTTACTTCAAAATGTTCAACCCTTTTACATATCTAGGAGCACCCCTTATATAGAAGAGTTTAGGGGCCTCTAAGCAAATAAAAGATACCTAAGGATGTCTCTACAAAAACCGAACCCTAGCTTCTAGAAACTAGGTCAAATAAGGTTATAAAAAATGAAAAAAGCTAACTATGGTGTGTGCAAGGCTAATTTCGTTCTAGCACAAAAGGAGACAAAGAATGTGTCTCATATGTCTCCAAAAAGTGGTCAAAGTATGCTAAAAATAAAGGAGACCAAAGGTACATAGGTACACTTGCTTTATGCCTTTTTCTTTATGCTTTATGCATTTGCTTTACTCTCTCCTCCACATCATTTATGCTTCCCAATCACCATGTGCCACCTAGCATTGCTTTCTTACTCCTAATTAACCTATAAAGCAAATAAACATATATTAGTATGTTGGCTTAAGTCAAGTCAACTATAGTCAACAAGTCAAACCTAGTCAAAGGTTAACAAGTCAACTAAAATTGATTCAACTAAGTCAACTTAGGGAATCAAAAATAACAAACACAAATGAAAGGGATGAAGGATTAGTGAACTTCCTTTTTAAACATGCTTAGTCTTCTTAAGCATGTACCTCCATCTTTTGTTGGGGTCAATCCTTCATCATGTCTTGAAACATAAAATAGATTGCCAAAAGGTTGCTCAACAAAGCAAGAAATTACAACGAAAACAGTTCTTCAAAAGAGGCTCAAGAATGAGCAAGGTCCAACATGCCTAAACTAAACAACAACATTTCCATCATCATGGTGATCACTAGGGGTCTCCACATATGTTCATACCAATATTGGTGATCATTGCAAAATGGAAAACACCATAAGAAAACATAGCACAAAAAGGAAAAGGGTAAGCTAGAGAAAACTAATTTTAACATATAAATAAGCAAGCAAATTATTAAACGCAAGCAGCACATGATAGCAAACCATGACAGACCCTCTAACTTAGTTATCCAAATACATGTAATGAGATCGGATTCACTAGTGGCATGCACTTATTGTGGCCTCTACTGCTCTACAGAGTCATTGTCAATGAGTTTCATCCTACCACACACAAGGTTAGTCTATGATCATCTAAGGCCATTATTCTGTCACAGACTAGGACCTCCTGCTACTCTCACCACATGAATCGGTACACCCTATGTGAGTATAACTGATTCATTAGTGTGTCAAGATTCAACCTTACTTGAATCCTTAAGTCACTACACACACCACTTTATCATCAAAAGGGATTTCTCCATGAAATTTCCACACCAATTCCACATGTTATCTCATAATAATCATCATCTCATGTTAAACACATCAAATACAATCCTAAACAAAAACACATCATACATGCACAACATTATACAACATGCTCTTGAGGAGTGAAAAAATCAATCAGGGAAGAAATCAAGCAATTAAACACTTCCACGCACCAGTCTCACTTAAGTTAGAAGCCTTTGCTTAAGTGACAGAAGTTCTCTCGTTTAAGCTAGGCATTCTTGCCTAGGCGAGAGCTCGAACAGTGGGTATTATGAGATTCTGTGAATTCTCGCTTAAACGAAACCTTCTCGTTTGAGTGAGATTGCTCTTCGCTCAAAACTAAAGCTCTTGGCCTGAGCAACAACTTGAATAGAGGTAGAGGTGAGTTTCTACTATTCTCGCTTAGGCGAAAGCTGCTCTCTTGGGCGAGAATAACAGGTTTCTCACCTACTCACGCATGCAAACCCATAACACAAGAAAAACAACACCAACTCATTTTCATACAACATAAACATCAAACAGGCATTGAAAACATGATTCAGAAACCAAAAACATGCAATACTCTTAAAAAGCTTTGAACCCTAGCTTCCCTTACCTAAAAACTAAAAGCGAACATGCGGGAAGAGAGCCCTAACAGAAGGAGCACCACAGTTCCAAAAACAAACTAAAAAGTTGAAAAATGTGAACACAAAGACGAAAATGAGCCTCTAATGAAAACCCCAATACTGAACTGATCACAATCGAACTGGAAAAAGAAGAAAGAAATAAAGGTTTGGGATTCACTTACATGAAGGGAAGGAATGTTTGGTTTGTTCCAATGAGAACTCCGCAAAAGTCTCAATTTCAGCCTTTGCTGCAAGGAGTGGTAGTAACTAAGTTAGAAGTAAGAAGAATAACAATGTTTGGGAGGGAAAAGATGAGAGAAAAGTATAAAGGAAGTTGAGGGGGTGTTTTTGAAAAAGTAGGCAGGTGAGCTAGCTTACCCATTTTATTTAACTAAGCACAACTATTTTTAAATAAAAATAAATGGGTTTTACATTGTCCACATGGTAATAATTAATTTGCTGAAATGAAATCTTTTTTTTTTTAAATGCGCACTGGTTTGAAACAGAAAGCATATGAATGGTGAGTTTTATTAAGATTGAAAACTGTTGAAAATGTCTTTGTTTTGTTGAAATTGAAATCGTCCAGTGTTGATTATTGCTACACATACTTTTCTTCTTAACATCCATTTATCATTCCACTTGTGATGCTTTCTTTGCAATTAGAATTTCTCATTTGAAGTTTTAGAATTTCTCATTGGAAGTTCTTATCCAAGTATTTATAGTGAAAATCAACTAAAACACATGGTGTAGTAAGTAAATGATGGTACAATACATTCAAGAAAATAAACAAGCTAAAGGAATACATAAAAGTGTAATACTTGTCAAATTGTAACTAAGCTTTATGGGATTTTATCAGCTGCTTTATATATTTGCTAACTAAACGGACTATTTATTTCATATACTTAAACATTGTGTTATTGTTTTTGTTATTTAATAAAAGGTTGGTCATATTTGCATCGATGAAAGAGGTTGAATCACATGGTTAAGAGCAACAATGATACAAGTTAGGTGAGTCTTTTGTTGTTTTCCTTGTATTTACGGTCATGTTAGGGTTTATCCGGGTGAACATTTTGTTTTTGTTGGATGTATGGTTAACAATGTTGATGTTTGTTTTTGTTGCATTTAGGTTTATGTTGCTTTTGTTTTGTTTAATTGAATGTATGGTTATATTTCTTTGACTTCTGTTTTGTTTTGCAGTAGATGGGTTGCACAACAGTTTTCCATCACATGGGAAAGTTTGTAAGTTTTAGGGGGAAGTTGATGCATTACGAGGCTGGGGATAAACATGTTGTGCGAGGAGTGAATCCTGATATGTGGTCTTACTCTAAAGCATTAGGGATAGTGAGAGAGTTTAAATATGATGGTGAGGTGAAAGTGTGGTGGAAGCCAAAGAAAGGTAGGATGGATAAAGATTTGAGGCAAATGAGTGTAGATATGGATGCTTTGGAGTTGGCTAACTACGCATAATATAAGAAAGAGGGAGGTCAAGATTTATGTTGAACATGTTGTTAATTCAAGTCAAATAATTAAACTCATTGAAGGTTCCAACAATGAAGGAGTGAATGTTAGGGAGGGTGGTGGTATTGTTGGTAAGGGTTCTGATGATGTAGTTGGGGATGAAAAGGTTGTTGGTGTGAGTGGTGAGTCTATGGAGGTTAAAGTAGGGGATGGACATGATGATGTTGGTGTTGTTAGTGATGAGACTGAATAAGGTGTCGATGGTGATTTTGGTGAGGATGTTGAGGTTGAAATTAGGGATGGTAAAGAGGGGGATAGTGGTGAAAAAATTTAGAAATGTTAGAAATATGACATCAAATGAGATAATAGATGGTATAAATAAGCCATATAGTATTGGGATCACAACTTAGAGGTCCTTGAAAGAAAAATAAATGGCCATGGAAATTCTAGAGGGGGTGGTTAAAAGCAATATTTGGCAGAGCTAAGAAAAGTTTATTCTGGAACAACAATTAAGATCAAAGTTAACCAACCTTGCCACAAATTGCAACCATAGTTTGGGAGTTTTTATGTGTTTGGATGGGTGCAAGAGAGTGTTCTTAAGTGGTTGTAGACCCTTTATAGGTTTTGATGGATGCCACCTAAAAATTACTTATGGTGGGTAGTTATTAGTCACAGTTGGAAAGGATCCAAATTATCAATATTTCCACTTACATTTGTTGTGGTGGAAAATGAGTGCAAGGAGACGTGACGATGGTTTTTGACATCAACAACCACCACCACTTCTCCTATGTTGCCGCCGACACCAAGATCCTCACCATAGACTACCATATCAAGCTTTATGCCCTCCTCACTGAACTCTCCTTGCTCACCAATGTCCCAAGTTGAAATTGACGTCCGTGATTAACAATCGAAACTAATGAACTTCGTGCAGAGAAAGACGAAGAAGAATGTATAGATCGGTCTAGCTTTAATCGTCGAAGTCTTCGGTGTTCTGGTTCTCTTTCACGCTGCTTATTCAACTATCAGTTTATTCTACAACTAATTCTTATAATTCGATTAACATTGTAACCTAAGGTTTAATTTTTGAGTTATTCAACCATAAGTTTTTCAGGGCCTTTATTTAATGTAATTTGATTAACATCGTTACCTATGGTTTAATTTCATGTAATATCTCTTTTTCTTTTGGAATAATGCCGAGCTATTTATTGGACTAGTGCGTTCTCTTTGGGCTAACCTCATTTTGTTTGGAAAGTTTAAATCTATACAATCTCACCCTAAGGAGAATAGGTAAGTAAAATTAATAGTATGATAATTGTTGCTATAACCAATAACCAGATGAATGTGAACTGATGAAACTAATTGAGGAACTAATGAGACTAATTTTGTTAGACGCTCATATTTTCCCTTTTACTCCACTAGTGGAAAAAGGGGAATCTATGACGACTTATTATGATAGGTATAAACCACCTATCATAATAAGTTGACCGATGGCATTTTTGTAATAAAAGTAACAATTATTATGAATGGTAAAAAGAGATCTATCATAATAAGTGAGAAAGGAAAATTTATTATGACAAGTGTAGAGGACCTATCATAGTAGATGGGCATAGTGGCAAAATTGAAATTATGTTAAAAATATATTATGACAGATTTAGAGAAACCTGTCATAATATCTTCAAATCCTAATTTTTTCCTTCCCTCTTTTCTCTTTCTCGTCTCCATTCTTTCTCCAAAAGTATACTTTCTTTCTCAAACAGTCACATTCTTCTTTCGTGTTGTCGTTGCCGCTTCGTTCACAACTTTGTTCGTCACGCCATTCGTGCACTGTCTGCACGCTGTTCGCACACCGTCCGCGCGTCGTCTGCTTGTCGTCCGCGTTGTTCGCTCGCCGTTCGTGTTGTTAGCTTGCCGTCCGCGCACCGTCCACGCGTCGTTCGCCCACTATTTGTGCATTGTTCCTGGTTGCTGCATTGGTGATTCTCCTCCCTTTGGACAGGTTTCCCTCTTTTCTTCACTTGTTTGCACATGTGTGTTGGGCTATGGTTTTGCTTTGGAGTGAGTGAGAGATGCTTTGCCTTGAGTCTCGTTGCTAGACTCTAAGAACTAAAAATCCATATATATAAAAGTTAAAATCAGTAAATACTGTTCTGTTTGCAACGTGACTCCAACGTTGTGGTGCCGTGACCCTCTTCGCCTTCATCTTCTTTAGTTTAAATTCACTCTCTGAATACTTGATCCTCTTTGCGTTCAAATTGGAGGGATTTGCATTTTATTTCTAACCATGTATCGCCTTTTGTTTTTTCATCTTCGAGCATGTGCTTGGCTAAGATTTGTGGAAACCATTGTGTGTTCGCTGAGATTTTTTTGAAAAGGTGAAGAAAGTGTATGAATTGCTTTGAGATGTCTTTGTCTTCTTGAACCAATGTGAAGAGAATCGTCTTTGCTTTCTTCCTAAAACTAAGGTAGTTTTCTAATCAACTGAATTATTTTCAATTTACTATTATGGATTGTAATTTTTAATTTCATTGATTTGTCATTGAATTATTGAAGAATCACTGAATTTTGAATTCTATTAGTTACTTCAAGTCCATAGATTCTTACGTATATAAAGAAGGTATGTCCCTTACATCTTATAGAGTTTTCAATTAAATTATAATTCTTTATTGGCTACTGGTATAAAATCTTGAAAGAACAACATAAAAGTGGCCACTTACGCATTATGAATTTCAATTATGTGTAATACATAATCTATAATCTTTAGTAAAATGGTTCCTTTATATAGCTTTGGCCCTACATTTTAATTGGTGTAGAAAATTAACGTAGAAAGAGATTTTGGATGCAATAGGATTTTGGAAATTTAGGTCTTCAAAATGAAATGAATTTGGAATTGATTAGTGTTTGGAAGGACCCTTTGATAAACTAATGGAATTTCTCATTGGACTTTTTTTCATTGCTTTGCAGACTATTACGACAATGGACTTTAGACACCAGAAAAAACTTGAAAAAGAAGCCATTATTGTTTTGGTTGTTGTGATTTTCTTGTTCCCATGGACATATGGGGAGATCTTGGAGTCCCATTAGTTAGTTGGTTCATAGTGAGATTATGTACAATGTTTAGTCTTTTTTAGAATGTATGAATAAATTCTAAAGTAGCATTCTTTATGTATATATAATTTGATAGTAAGTCTTTTTTGGATAATATTATTGGATAAAGTAAGTGAATGAAATTCTTTTATTTGAAAATTGTATTTTGTTATATTCAGGTAATACTATTATGAATGGAGGAAAATTGAAAAAATTAAAAAAAAATACTCACTTATTATGTTAGGTGTAAAAATACCTATCATAGTAAGTTAGACTTATTATGACAGATTTTCACGATGTCATAGAAAAAACGCATTTTTTATGACTCCTGCAACTATGATGCCAACTTACCTATCATAATAAGTCCTTTTTACCTGTCATAACAAGCTCTTTTCGCACTAGTGCTCAAACAGATCTACAAAAATAAAAAAGTATAAATGAATTGTTTTTTCAATGTTTTAACCTTTCGAAACAATATGCTATTATTTAATTTGGCAATGAACTACTTTTACGATATTTTAATTTATGTGGTGGTTTGACTTAGGTGCTGGTGCAATAGTTTCTGTTGGTGTGTATGTGCTAGTTGGAACAGTGGATCGAGAACACTTTGGACCTACTTTGCCACTCTCTTTACTGGTGGCAGGATTTTTTGTTGTGCTTTCTGCTCTTTGCTATGTAGAGTTGGCTAGCAATTGTCCTTCTGTTGGAAGTGTATATCACTACTCATACATATGTGTTGGAGAAGGGTATTCCTTAAGGCACCTTATTAGTGGTTTTGTCTACCTATTTATTTCTTTAGATCTTCTAATACACTAACTAAGAACAATATTAGAGAATTTTCCATGCTCACTTACAACAAAATAAATTAGATGACTTTCTGCCTAAACTAAGTAAGAGAGTTTCTAGTTTATCTATAATTTAATTTCAAGTTATGAAACAATTTCTTGATTTTTCTCCTAAAATTATTTTTAAAAAAGCTTGTTTTTGAAAAAATATTGGCCTCAGAAATATAATGTGTAAGGCCCAATTTTTCCTGCCTTAGCATTTTAAGGGCTGCCTTGCGTCTATTGGGCCCGAGGGTTGGCCCAAAGGTTAAAAACCATTCCTAGTTGCCCTAATCTGCACTTTTCACTCTTGCAGAAGAATCAGCCGTCATCTTTGCGCCTCTCGTACAGAACGCTCCGCTAGGGTTTACTCTGAACCTTCTTCGAGCTAACCCAAACCCAACTCCTGCTCCACGTAAGTATTTTCTTAGCTCATGTTTCCCTTTTTATGGGCCTAGGACCACTTGTTACCGTTAGGGTTTGATAATAATCCGTCCTTGTTTCTATTTTTACCATTCATTTCAGCTCCTTGGCCATCCTTAGGACCGCCGTGTTCACTGTGTTCGTGTCGGAGTGTCCCACTAACTTGTTTTCCAAGTAAGGGAAGCTAGGACCTTCTGTTAATTGTGTTTTTCTGCTATTTTGGACGTCTTTTCGTGTCTGTATGGATTGGTTGGTGTTGTGTCCGTTTTGGATTGAGTTAAAGCATGATTTGGTTCGTGGTCTTGGCTGTTGTATGAGAAAACAATGGCGAGTACTGGTTTTCTTGCCCAAGCGAGCCAGTCTCGCCTAGGCGAGATTATCAGAGGCTCGCCTAGGTTTTTGTTGCGCGATTTGTCGCCTAGGCGACGCATGTTCTTTTTGAGCGAGGAGTGCTCTCGCCTAGGCGAGAAGGGACTCGCCTGAGCGAGACCCCGCATGGTTCTCTGTTCCCTCGTCGCGCCCTCGCCTAGGCGAGATGGGACTCGCCTGAGCGAGAGGGTTCCTCTCGCCTGAGCGAGCCCTATTGGCTTGAGCGAGACAACGGGCGAGTTTTGATGTTGTTATTGAGTGGTTCACCAATATGTGGCTTATTTATCTGACTCAAATGCCTTACTAGAAGGGTTGTGTGATGATAGCATGATTAATATGTACATTTGAAATGGAAATGGCATGTTGTTTGATTGGGTATGAATTGGAAAGCATGAATTGTATGAATTGTTAATGGTACATGATATTTGTGTTATGGGAAATTCTTGATTGGTGGGTGGAACATGTTTAAAGTATGGGTAGGGCATAATTCCATGACTCTTGTAGTGAGAGATCTTGGTGGTGCCTCATTGGTTGGACGTAATTCTATGGACCCTCCAAAAAGGGAGTCACTGGTGGTGCCTCGACAAAAGGACGTAATTCCACGGGGGGTCGTGGTGGTGCCTCAGGGCTAGGGCGTAATTCCACGAAGGCCACGTGGTGGTGCCTCCTGTAAGGGTATAATTCCATGAAGGCCTCGCGGTGACGCCTCATTATTAGGACATAATTCCACTACCACGTGGTGGTGCCTCAGATACGTATCCGGATAGTCAAGTCTTGGTTTTTGATATTGATGAGTACTTCACATGTGGGTGTCTACTATGTATGTTTGAATGTGAAATGGTATGTTGAGTGCATGATATGATGACCTCTTCGCTAGTTTACCCTTTTGCTTGCTTGTGTGTTATGCATGGCCTTTTCCTTTGCAATGATCATCAACCTGGTTGATGTGAGCAGATGTGAGAACCCCTGGCAGTGGTGATGGTAATAGGAATGTTGCAGCTTGATGGATGGGACAGGTGTTGGGCCCACTGTGGGGCCCATTACTGGAGGATTTTATATTATTTATGTTTTTCTTGTCCGAACAAGGCCTAATTATTTATTTGTTTTCTTTTCAATATATTTCTAATTGGGCCATGTGGGGTCCTTTTCTTGTAATCTGGGTATATCTGACGCATTGTATACCTTCTTACCATAAACCCCACACTTTCTGAATATTCATGTATGTGATGTTTTATTAATTGAGGATTATTTAGTTTTGGGACGTTACATGATGTTTTTATGAAGCTATTGATGAAGTTACTTTTATCAACGATACTATAAATTGCTCCAACAAAGTTGACCACCCCTGAGTTGCTTAAGCATGTAGATGAGGATTTGATTATGATCATGTTTACAAGAAATGTTTTGTTGGAAAAAGTAAAATGATACTATAAATTGTGATTAGGAGTATATTGATTTGCACCAGCAAAATGTTACTGTAAATTGTGGAATAAACTATCCATTTCGTCCTCAAACTATCATTGCTCTCTTGTGTGATTCCTAAAAAAAACCTATCTGAGTAGTTCTTGAAGTATTGAATATCCATCACTTTAGACTTTAGGTTGGTGTATTTTGACATAGTTTAGGAATTGATTGAAAGTGTTTTTAGCATATAAATTATTGCATGAAATAATTGCTAATACTTATAAAAATGACTACTTAAGTTGTATTTTTAGTTTAGCAGCCAAGTAAGAGAAAAAAATACTTAGTTTAGAATTGATTGATAATTGATAAAATTAGGAATGCAGTGGTCTATATGATTTCATGTACTAGAATGACTTGTGATTGTTCTTCTTAGGAACTTGTGTTACATATAGGATGCTATGATATTTTTGATGTGAATGTCAAGACTAAGCTATTTCCCTTGAATGACTCAATGGACTCCGTTAAGCTACGAAAGTATCTATTTTTACTCGTAAAGTGATTTTATAACATTTAACATTAGAAATATAATGAATTAATAAAGTTATGGATAAACTTTCTAAATACAATTACACAATTGAATGGTACACGTACATGTACCAATGAAGTCCAATTTTTTTTAAGTATTAACTAGAAATAGTATAATTGATAAATCAAATGATTTTTATTGAGATATGCAGTAACCTATATTTACTAGTTAATTACACTAAGACTGAATTAGAGAGATAATAACAATTCTAACATTAGAAAAACAAACTAAATGAGATTTTTATAGTTTTTTATTGATAGAGAATGATTATTTTGTTTTGAAGAATTGTTTGGTTGATTGGTTGGGTTGTTTCATCCTTTTTGTTCAATTTTTGTTTCTTTAACAGGGTGTTGATTATACCAACTATTTCACTTTTAACCTTTTTAAAAAATGTTACAATGTTTTACTCATGTTTTTTAGTGACTCAATGCACATGAATAAGGTTTTTGTTCTGAGAGATTAGTTTAAATTAGTGTTTTCTTTTGATGTTTTCTTTATAATGGTGTATGAATCATGTGATGCAATTATTGATACAAAGTAGAGGTTGCAATTATTAGAGGAGTGGGAAATTTGACAATGCATGCTAGTAAATTAAATAGGATAGGATGTTTCTACTCTACAACTGTTGTATGATTGATCTGTTGTGAGAATCCTAAAAGTAGTTGTAAACAAACATTTAAATTCTAGCATCACCACTCTCTTCATACTCAATTTCAATTTTTTCCAATTCTAAGGTAAAGATTTTCTCATGGCTTTGATTCTCTGATGTTATCCCTCTTATCCCTCCTCCTCCTAAAAACATTACAAACCTTTAATGTTATCTCACTTTTAGCATTTAAATTATTTTATTACGTTATTATTAAATCTAGCATTTTCTAACTCAACTTTATAATTATCAACCATGAAATTGAATGCAGTTAAACTAAAGAGTTTCGCCGAATTTTAGACTAGAATAGGTATTTGAGTGGTGCACTAATGGTTACAGTGATTTTGTGCCGTGTGTTTTGCTTAGAGGTCATGGATTAAATTTCTGATCCCCGTAATGCTTGACATTGTCTAATAATTACATCTTTATTCTCATCATTTTCTATGATCTGGTTATGTGATTTTTTTTTTTTGGAGAATGCTTCATGATGAGGCACTTGAACATTTAGTTGTGCAATTTTAAAGTGAACGTATATGCTTCTTACAAAATAATGTCCGTTCAAATCTGACTAAATTTCCATTTTTTAGGGGATTACTGTAGTTGGAAACCATGCATATATTGTAGTTTGGCAGCCAGAGCAAGAATTTGACCTGGATGACAATTAATCTCGTTTTCTTAAACATTATGTATGTCTTAATTTTTCTTTACCCTATTATCAAACTCATAAATATCAAAACATTACGTATTCGCTTTTCTATCTTTTTTATTCAATTGGCTTCCCACAAAGGCAAAGTCTTTATTAGGTTAGTTTAGTCCAATTACAATTTCTTAGCTTTTCTAGTAGAGTTTTTGAGGTTTAAGTAGTGAATTTTAGAAATATTGTTAGAAGTTAATTTGAGTAAATTTTTTGTCACTCTTAGTACACTATAACTTGTGTACACAAATTATAGTTTAAAAAAATTTAAACATTATTTTTGTAATTTTTAATTAAAATATGATATATTTTAACCGTCAAAATATGATATATTTTGTGGTAAATTTTAATCATAAAAATGATATATTTTGTGACGATTTTTAACAGCACCAAATAATATATTTTGTGACGATTTTTAACTGTAAAAAATGGTATATTTTGTGACGATTTTTAATCATAAAAAATGATATATTATGTAATAATTTTTAATTGTCAAAATATGATAACATTTCTCAAAATAAAAGTAAACTTTGAAGCGGTTTTTAAGCGCTAGTAATTTTTTTTCTAATCTGACAGCAATATCAACAGTTAAAATTTTTTTGTATCAAACTGTTTTTGACATGCGTAATTTTAACAGTTTTTTAAATCATCATAAATTTCATCAGTGACAGTTTTTAACCGCTAAAACTTGTATTTTTTTTAACAAGTCATAACAGGTGTTCAAATTGTTTTTAGTTATGCATGTTTGTTTAGTTGATTGCTTAATATCATTTATAATAAGACTTTAATATCTTTATACGTATGATTGGATCTTTACAAACATAACATTTATTAAAGTATTATTATATTTCTATTCATTAATTGTAGCTGTAGAGAGAAAAAGTAGATTTAAGCATTACACTTATAATTGGGTCATTACAAACATAATATTAAAAATAAATTGGAGAGAGTTTAGCTAATATTAAAGAAAACCTAAATATTAAGAAATCACATAATTTCTATAACATTTAAAATAGAGCCTATTATTCATTCATTTCTTGATTTTCATATTTAAACTTTAAACTGAGAAATAAAATATAGAGCATATGGTGCAACTATGTTGAATGTATTAAGGATAAAGTTGGATGAGAGATTTGAAGCCACATATGGGGGTGATGTCGTAGCTGCTGAAGCCTGCATCATAAATAAGTTTCTCCCATTCCTTTCTCTCTCTTTCTTTTCCATTCAACATAGTGAGCATCACCAAGTCATAGTTGAGCTTCAACTCTGTCAATTCACGACCATCACTTGCTTCATCTATTGCTATGTCTATGATTATCACTTTCCCTTTCCCTTTCCCTGAAATGGCTTCTTTGCAGTTCTTCAATATCTTCACTGCGAGCTCGTCGTTCCAATCATGCAGAACCCACTGCAAAACAATTGAAATTTTATCCAACAATTCAAATTATACAGTCATGCTACCAATTTCATCACCTTTGTCAAAAAGAACATATAATATGTTATGGTATATCTAGTAGCTTCACATGTTTTGATCTAGAACAATTTAAATGTATTTCTTTTTTTCTTAAACGGTTAGAAATGGGCTTTAAGCCTAACTCAACTCCACAAAACCGACACCCCTCATACCAAACTATATTCATTTCGTGCGTGGGACAAGAAATTAGTGGATGGTTCGTTAGCGGTCCGATATCGGATGGAACAAAATGTTCAAGAAAGTTCACTAGGATAGACTTTAACTTCTCTGATACCATGTTAGAAGTGGACTTTAAACTTAACTTAACCCCACAAAACCGACTTGTAAAGTGAGGTTTGTACCTCACTTATATACTATAAAATTGTCTTATCTCTAATTAATGTGAGACTTCCCATATAAACCGAGTCCCATAACTTTAAATTTCAAAACGAAGACATAATGATGATCAACTTTAACGCTCATCAGACTTACAGAAATCATTAGTTTATCTTTACTAAATCTATTCTCAGATTTTAAAATTTGTATACATATTTAATTAATCGTGTATTTTTTAACAGTTACAAAGGAACATATTTTTCTCCTTATAGTATATACTTTTAATTTTATACCATTTTAATCATTTTTAAACTCTTAAGTTATAATGTTACTTCCTTCTATTTTTTATCACAAAAGTACAATGTGTGTGAACTAAAATGATATATTTTTATGTAGAGATTAAAAATATTTGTCTTGTTTTGTTAAGATGATAATTGTGTGATTAAACTTCATGTTTATTTCTCTTCCTTCCTTGACACCAAATATTTCTTCTATCGTATTTGTTTAGTATGCAAGCTATTTTTTTTTTAAATTAGAAAAGTTCATAATATGGTAATATTAGTTCTTTTAGTATTTTTTTTTTCTATACACAAAAACTGAAAAGCTTTCTTAGAAGAAAAAAAAATACCTATTGTTCCATTTATTTTGATAACGGGAAAATATTGAAACAATGAAACGGTTAAGAAATATGTTCATAACATGTAAGAATGTAGTATTATTTACTAAATTATTTTCTTGAAAAATAGTTATTAATCAATAAATTGTTTTTTATTAAACAATTCTGTGAAATAATTTGTATACTAACGAATTATTTAAATACAAACTTATGATAACTACAAAAATATAAAATCACTTAAATAATGGTAATAAATTATTTTCATATACGGCAATTGACTTCTTTTTTTTATCTTTTTTCCTATTTTATCCCGAGAATATCTTTATATATATATATATATATATATATATATTTATATATATATAAATATTAATTCATATAATTAGAAAATATAATTTATTTTATAATTTTCATTCATAAATAATGGCAATTGATATAAATATTTTATTTCTTAAAAAGTTTACTTCTATAAATCATAGCTAAATTAAAAAAATAATTATATAATATTTTATACCAATGTATAAATTTATAATTTGACTAATAAAATATCTTCATCTCAATATATATATATATATATATATATATATATATAATATTCTTCTTATTTTAGTTATTTATTTCAATAATTATCTTAAAAAATATGTAACATAATTTTATATCGATTTAAAATTCCATTTATTAATTTACATTTAATTCATGCTATACTGAAGGATATAAAATTTAATGTTCATTTTTTCATGTTTTGTATAACTTAAAAGAAATGTAACTAATATTACTCTTACTATTTTAAGATTATTTTAACATTTTAGTATAATTTATAATATTTATCACTATTAAAATTATGTATAAACATTTCAGAATTATCTAAAAAATAACTAAAATAATAAATTTTTGCAAAGATTCTTATGAATTTCATTTTGGTTTTTAACTTTTAAATTTGAATTGTTTTTATCTTTGTAGATTTTAAATTTGACTTAATTGATCTTATAATTACTGCAGTTTAAAACCAGTAACTGTATTTTAATAACTGACACTAAATGCACGATACTAGGAACATTGTTTCCATCCTAGGTTAAGGTTGACCTACATTCAGGTTTAAAAAATTTCAAAGATAAGTTTAAAGGGAAAGAAATATAATTTAGACTAGAAAAAGTTATTATACCTTGAGCAAAACTGCATCAGCTGAAGGGATGGATTTGAACATATCCCCACCAACAAAGTTCAAATTTTCAGTTCCAGTCAAGTTAGCCACAACCTGCGGTTGATCAAACACCGTACACTTCATGTGAGGGAAGAGTTCATGGATGATGCTCGTGACAGCACCAGTTCCACCTCCCACATCGACAAGGGAACTCAATCCCTCAAACACATGCTTGCACTCTTCCAGAGCCATCTTGAACATTCTAGAATCTGCTGCCATGGCTTCATGAAACATGTTAAGCGTATCAGATTCAGTGGCCTTGTTCAAAAACTCCCAGAAACTCTCTCCCATGGCACTCTCATACAGCGAGAGTTCCTTATCCTCAGTGAACCACTTGTCGGAGGAGTGCCACATATCGATGGAACTCGAATGAAGCGCGCCCTTAACAATAGGAGCCAAACACGTTGACTCGGTTCGGATCAGAAGCTTGGAAGGAGGAGTGAGATCATAGAGTGTTTCTTCTCCTCCTCCTCCTTTATGTGACCCCACTGTTGTTTTGGCGAAGAACCCATTATGTGTTAGAAGGCGCATGAATCGGTGGAGAACGGAGAGTTTTGAGGGGTGGAGTTTGAGTGCAGAGGCTAACTCAGAAATGGTGATGGGTTCTCCGTGGCTGTGGATTGCGTCGGCTATGCCTAGTTCCATGGCGGACTTGAGAGCCATAGAGCTCACGAAGTTGTACACGTGTTTGTACAGGTGGATTTGAGCGTGATACATTTCACTCTCTTCTCTGCCATTGCTACAGAAACCCATTTTTGTTTTTGTTTTGAACGTACGTTGTTACTCGTTCGGTTTATGCTTTTCGGTGGATACGTAGTAGTAGTTCATGTTATATATATGTTGAAATTGAGCTACAAACAAATGCTAAGATTCTCCAATGGTGGTGTCCTTTGTGATGTGGAATTAATAGGTGGCAGTGGTGGGAATCTTGTGGGTTACGGTCGGCCATATGGAGCGTTCGTAAGTTACTAAGTTTCATCAGTTTACAAGGGTTGTGGTTGGTGGATTTGGGGTAGGTGTGAATCTATGATAATGACTTCTTCGCTTGGTAACTGTTGACTACTTTTACCATGAGTCAAGGCTTCTTCAATTTTTACACTCATAATTTTCTGTATATTTGGAAAGGCGGGAGAAAAAGAAAGATGATTAAATAGTAAAAATAAATAAATATAAGATATATAGTTAAACCATTGGAGTCTAATAAGAGGGTGCATGCATATGACTTGTGGGGATTGGTCTGATTGAATTTCACTGCGTTAGTTTCTTACTTAATTTTCTATTTGAATGATTCTGATAAAAAAATGAATTTAAAATTTATTCATATAAAATGAGTTTAATAAGATGAGATTTATCCTTTATATATATATATATATATATATATATATATATATATATATATATATATATATATATATATATATATATGCTGCATATTGCATTAAATATATTATTTTTTTCTCTCTTTTATTAAGTTTAGAAAAAATTTTATGTTCCACATATTGACGTGTTACTTTAACTTTTTCATTTTAATAGCAATCTTGTTAATTTGCTATTTCTTCTTGTTATTTTATGTATTACGTTCTATCGTAAACTTCCTTCCCCAACGACAAAAAAAGGAAGCAAATACTAAATTTGATTAAGGTTATTGATATGCTCATCACTCTCTCTCACTTTGTCATTTTTTATTTGTTTTCTATCTATCATAAAAGCATAACAGCATAAAAAGATACTTATCTCCTACTTAAATATTATAGTTGATCAAATGTTTAGTTTTATATGATCATTTTTATCTCCTGTTTTTTAAATATTATATATAAAATCAATATTAATATTATATTTTAAGAAAACCTTAATATTATATTTTATCAAATTGTACATAGCATTGAATCATTTTTCATCCCTATGTTTTTTTGTTCTAAACTCTAGATTGATGGTAAAACATCTTAAGTAATATTATACAAATAGTATTCTTTACCTTTATTAAAACTATGCCAAGGGACATTCACGTCTCTTTTTGAAATAGATATAGTTTTTTATTTTTTTTAATAAAGTGACATTTATGGTTTTTAGTTTTATTTATATTTTTAATAAATGACAGTAGAAATCTATATTTTTAATAAAATAGTATTTTTTTTCTTATTTGATTTAAAATATAATAACTTAAATAAATGTTATAAATTAAAACTAAAATTTTATAATATGTAAGTGAATATCTTTAACGAAAATCATGGATAATATCAAAATAAAAAAGATGTTTTGTCGAAATAATAATTTTTATGTATTATGAGATAAATTATAATTTAATGACAACATAGATTTTATGATAATTTAATCTATCTATATATATATATATGATTGCTCTCTATGTAACGACCCATTTAATTATTAAACGAAATTAAAGGAAACGTCACGCAACGATAGTACAGTAGCATAGTCTTGGGGTCCTTAACACAACCCCTACAACCTGGGCACACCATGATGCCAACGTGAAAACAGAAATCAATCTAATAAAGAGCGTAGAATAGAAATGCATAAAACGATACATGGGTCATAGCCCTAAAGAAATCATGAAGAAAATAACTCCAGCCCAGATGGCTAAGCAGCGGAATCACCATTCCCTTGTTGACCACGAGAACCTCGCCCATCTGCTCCCATCAATCAAATTGATGATCATCGCAAGAAAGAATAGCCACATACAATACAACCATGCAACAAAACGGATAAGCTAGAGCCAACAACATTTAAATCATACAATTAGATATATACTTTCACCATCCAATGTCAATGCAACATCCAAACATGTTAAGACTCTTCAATCAATACACTACGACTCGACTCGACTCATCCGGATACGTATAATTTAGTCAGATTCAGCGGATGCTTGCACTTGTGGTGGATACCTCTGCTCACCCTCGAGCTATGTGTTACAAGTGTTACGATGGATCAATTTTCCCTCACCATAAGGTTAGCCCTTAGTGAATTTCAGGCCTCCTGCTACTCTCACCACAGGAGTCAGTCCGCTCTAGGTGAGACTAACTGACTCCTTAGAGTGTCAAGATGCAACCTTACCTAGTTATATAGATGGGGCATCACCATGGACACCCACTACCAGGGGCCATGGGATTACGTCCCGACCACTGAAGCGCAACCCCAGAGGTCTCACCTAGAGACCCCAAGGAATTTACACGCTGACACAGACCAACATTCATAAATCGGCAATAAAAGAACATTAAATCATATTTACAATTCCATACCCACCCCTGAGATCAGTTCCTCATACGTATCACATTTCGAATCCATACCTCTGATCATCACCACCCCATGAGTTTAGGGCATCCCCTCATATCAACCCCATGTTCCTTTAGTTCCAAACCACTCATTCATTTCACATGTCAAGTTCCCACAACACCCATTATTCATCATTTATGAATCGTGTCACGAATATATAGCAATCCATCAGGCATATATCCATACATATGTACATGCATCTCATCATGGCAGTCATACCCAAACGATTCCAATCATAAGTGAGTAAATACACAACCCAACACCACATTGTCTCGCCCAATCCCTCGCTCAGGTTGAAGGTTCTCGCTCAGGCGAGTCCCCTTCGCCTAGGCGAGGGCTCGAAAAGGGCGTCAAGAAGCAACGCGGGATCTCGCTTAGGCGAGACCCCTCTCGCCTGGGCGAGATGTTTACTCGCTCAAAAATTCGAGCGGGTCGCCTGGGCGACCTCTCGCGCAAACTGGTGTGGCCGAGCCTTCGTCAGACTCGCTTAGGCGAGCCCGACTCGCCTGGGCGAGATTAACAGTTCTCGCCCTGATCTCGCCTGCAGCACATGTATATTCCGATCCAAACAAATACACAGGGTATTCCACGCACCAAAAATAACAATTTCACCATACATCATCAAGCAAACTCAAGAACAGACCAGAAATCAACTTAAACCCGAAACCCTAACTTCCCGTACCTGGAAAAAGGCTTGTACGAGACCTTGACACTAGACCACGGAGCACAACAGCTCGAGAGGCGGACCTGGAAAATGGCGGAACAGCGGTACAGTGGGAAGAATGAGGTTATTGACTAACCCGTGGAATACAAAAAGGACCACAAGGAAGTAAGAATAGTAGGTTTAGGGTCACTTACATGGAGCAGAAAGTAGAACGTGAGCTTTGAGCGGACCGATTCGAGACGGCAAAGCTAACCCTAGCAGAGCTCTAGTGCAGAAAAGGGAAGGAGGCGGCTGCGAATCTGAGAATGAAGAAAGTGTGAGCGTTAGGGCACCCTAGACTCAGCTTTAACCTTTGGGCCGGCTCTTAGGCCCATCAGATTTTGGGGCAGAAAAAGAACAGGGCCTTACACACACTCTCTCTCTCTCTCTCTCTCTCTCTCTATATATATATATATATATATATATATATAATTAACTGTTTTTGTATTTGATATTTTTTTTTAAATTTAACCATTAGTTTTTAATGATAGAACTACCAACAAAATAGATAAAAAATATTTACAATAAAATTATAAAAATTATTTATATTTAATATTATAATTATAATAATAATAACAATAAAAAAAACTTATTATTTTTTATTATCATAAAAAAGTACATGTGCTTTTCACTAGTGTAATAATGAAATTATTATTTTTTGCTTAAAAGTTATTTAATTTTATATTTTAATTTTTATAACTCTTACTAAAATTTTAGTCAAAATGAAATTTTTAAATAAAACAGAAACATTAAATGTTAATATATTTAATATTATATATATATATATTAAAAAATTTAATGTAGTCAAAGTTTATTATATATTACTATGGTCTTATAATTCTTTTTACAATGATATGTTTCAATTCAAGTATATAAATAATCAATAAATATAATTTTGTGAAAATATGGTTTCGTATCAAATATCTACCAAAAACAATAACAACTGAAATCCAAAATACGATTTCATACAATTTCAATGTGATTTTAGATTAGGATCATAAATATAAAATATCAATCGATTTACAATAAAATTCAAAAAGAATTATATTTGAGAGCGTGTTCATGCGAAAGAGAAAGACAATTTAATAATTAAAATCATTGCATTAATAGAAAATGAAAATGTAAAATATATTTTTTATGTTTTTCATCAGTCAATAGCACATCTCACATTTCCCCAATTTGAAAATAAACATCATATTTTTCGTAAATAATAAGAAAATTTGAACTTGTTTTATTTTATTTAATGATTTTTAAATACCTTAATTTTAATTAGTATCTAATGCTCTATAAAAGGTATTAAAAGGTCGGTCATAACAAATATATTTAATCTTTTCTAATATATATTATTTTGTTTTCCATATAAATGATAAGAAAATAAGAACTTCTTCTTACCACTTTTCTTATTATCTAATATGACATTACCTTTTACATTTTGATTTGTAATTTCAATTCACTTTTAAGTAGTAGACGTTGGCAGAGGAAATTGAAAAGTGCATTCCACGCGTAGGATGTGTTTAGACTGAAAATTTTCCATTTTCTTAGCCATTCTCGAAATTGTTATTTTCGGACCTCATTCCTTCACACCCACTAAGTCTTGCAGCATAGAACCTTCACACAGAACTCTTCTTTCGTTTTTCTTTAAACATTGCCACCCATAAGATTAGCGAATGAAGGCCCTTCCGTTGTATTGATCACATTGCAACCCACCCAGAATCCTTCTAGCCCCTTCTTCCCTTCTTTTCTTTCAACTGAATTTTGCAAGCCTTAGTCGAAGGGTTTTGTTCATAATTTTTGTGCGTCCAATGCACATGGCAATAGGAGTTTTGTAGAGACGAAGGTTGCTATTCATCTTCTTCCTCGTCTGAGATTGAGGTTGTTCCTTTCATCTTCTCCTTTTGAATATTGTTATTTTAGTATTACTTCTTGACGTCTGTGAGTGGGTTCGGAAAAAAAGATGGCTAACAATTCTTCCGTACTAATATGGCTAGAAGATTTTGAAAATTAACTTACAACTCAAGAGTAATTAATTTGTACGGAAATGATATTCGAACAAAATTTTTGGACTCAATTTTGACATAGATGAGGTGGCACAGTAATTAAGTATTTTAAATTGATTTTCATTAAAAGGTTTTACCTTCTTGCGGACATTTTTTGGAGGGAAAAGAAAAAAAGCATTGTGTTTTGTAGAAAGAAGACAAAGGCATTTTGTTTTGCTGAGAGAAGATAGAGGTGACGAAAACACATCGTTGAGAACAAGGGTTTCCATTGTCGTCATCCATGCCCATGGTCGTTTGTGAGTTTCCTTTAATTTTATCTCACGACTTTCTCACACCTTCATCATTTCTGGGTTGGTAACCCAATCATGATTTGTTTATTTCTTTGACACAGAGAACCTGCAACCCAAACATCAAAATGTTTGGTCTGTGTGAGATTCACCAGAAAAGTTGAAACATTGGGTTTATTTAAGCAAAAAGGTCAAATATTTGGGTAGTAGGAGTCATTGCAAGTAAGGAATGTGATAAGAGTGATTGCAAGGTTGGGAGAATCAAGTTTTTTTAGTGTTGTTGTTGGAATCCTTCCTTCGTCGATGTTCATTCGTTGTGGCTTCTGTATGTGGGGAGTAGTGTTGGAATAAGTGAGGAGTTATTGTAAATTTTTTATTATCATTTGCAATAACTCAAAATATGAAACAAAAACTGGTACTGATGACCAAAATATCCAACATAACTTCCCACTTGATTGTTCTCCACTCCTCACTTTCGAACATTGTGTGACTCAAAAATTCCAAAAAATCCCCGTGGCCACATTACCTAGTATTTAATGTCATGGTCATGGAAATGAATTTGTATTATGTTAAGGTTAGTGTGAGGATATTATGTTCACAATGAAGTTTGATTTTTATATAAAAATTGGGTAATAAAGACCAAAATAGTCATCACAACTCCTCACTTACTACATATGTACTCCCCACTTATGAATAATATCAGTATTAGCACAATTTCAAAAAGGTCCACCATCCACATAACCCAATAATGAATGTTGTCGTACTGGCTAAATTTTTTATGTACATAATGTACCATGCATGAATTATTCCATAAGTCGTGAGTATAAAGTTATTAATGGGGAATGGTGATGAATATTTTGGTCTAATAATTTCCACTTTAAAAATGGACTTCAAACTTGTTGACCTTAATGTACTGCAAATTGATTTTCATAACCTAAATACTCAATATTCGGTTATCTTCATGATGTTGGTCTTTTATAAAAGTAATCATCAATAACTGATAACATAATTGGGGAGCATTGGCTAAAAAAGTGGGGAGTGAAGATGAATATTTTGGTCTAATAATTTTCACTTTAAAAATGGAATTCAAACTTGATAACCTTAATGTACTGCAAATTGATTTTCACTACCTAAATACTCAATATTCAATTATCTTCTATAAGTGGGTTTTTTTTTTTATAAAAGTAACCATTAATAACTGAATCCATAAGTGTGGAGTACTGACTAAAAAAGTGGGGAGTGGTGACGAATATTTTGGTCTAATAATTTCCACTTTAAAAATGAAGTACAAACTTTATTGTCCACACAACATGATGACCTTAATGTACAAGAAATTGATTTCCACTACCTAAACACTCAATATTCGGTTATCTCCATTACTTGGGTTTTTTAATAAAAGTAACCATCAATAACTGAATCCATAAGTGGGGAGTACTGACTAAAAAGGTGGAGAGTGGTGTTGAAGATTTTTGTCTAATTTCCACTTAAAAAATGGGGTTCAAAGTTTATTGCCCACAAAACATGATGACCTTAATGTACTACAAATTGATTTCCATTACCTAAATACTCACCTTTTAGTTATGTTCATTGCTTGGATTTATTATAAAAGTAATCATCTATAAGTGATAACATAAGTGGGGACTACTGACTCAAAAAGTGGGGAGTGGTGATAAATATTTTAGACTTTTTCGCAGTATTTCATTGAAGTGAAAAATTACATGTCGAAAAATGATCCTTACAGTGTGACCTTGATTTTCTAAAAATGATTTCAATTACCAAAACATAGAATATTGGATTATGATATTCGTTGTGATTTTTTAAAATGGTTCATCAATGACTCATTACATAAGTGAGGAGTATGGGTTAAATAAATGGGTAGTCATGATCAATATTTTGTTCATTTTTTGCAATTTTTAAATGAAAGACAAAGTAAATTGTGAACACAAAATCCTCAAACTCACCTAAATGTAGTTAAAAATAATGTTAGTGGGTAGTACAGATGGTTAAAGTGGGAAGTTCTGAAGGATATTTTGTTCATTACTGTTGTTAAATTAAAGCGCCAACATTTTCTTACGAAGTTTGTGGGTAGTAATGTATTCAGTGGAGAGTTATATTGGATTTTTAGGTCAAGAGGATTTTTTGGAATTTTTGATTCACACTATGTTCGAAAATGAGTAGTGGAGAACAATTAAGTGGGAAGTTATGTTGGATATTTTGGTCATCAGTACCAGTTTTTGTTTCATATTTTAAGTTACTGCAACTGATAATGAAAAAAATTACAATAACTCCTCACTTATTCCAACACTACTCCCCACAACGAATGAACATTGACGAAGGAAGGATTCCAACAACAACACTTAAAAAACTTGATTCTCCCAACCTTGCAATCACTCTTACTGCATTCCTTACTTGCAATGACTCCTACTACCCAAATATTTGACCTTTTTGCTTAAATAAACCCAATGTTTCAACTTTTCTGGTGAATCTCACACAGACCAAACATTTTGATGTTTGGGTTGCAGGTTCTTTGTGCCAAAGAAATAAACAAATCATGATTGGGTTACCAACCCAGAAATGATGAAGTTGTGAGAAAGTCATGAGATAAAATTAAAGGAAACTCACAAACGACCGTGGGCATGGATGACGGCAATGGAAACCCTTGTTCTCAACAATATGTTTTCATCACCTTTGTCTTCTTCTCAGCAAAACAAAATGCCTTTGTCTTCTCTCTGCAAAACACAATGCTTTTTTTCTTTTCCCTCCAAAAAATGTTCGCACGTGCAAGAAGGTAAAACCTTTTAATGAAAATCAATTTAAAAAACTTAACTACTGTGCCACCTCATCTATGTCAAAATTGAGTCCAAAAATATTGTTCAAATATCATTTCTGTAATTTGTAACCCAGGAAGGACTTTTGCACAAAATAACAATAACACATTTGGAAAGTGTAAAAGGAAACACAATTCCCTCCATGAAATGGTAGACCCCAGTTGTGCACACCAATAATACCACACCCCATCCAAGTTTTTTTAAACTAAGTATAAGTGCATTTGTGGAAAGAATTCCTTGGCCCATTTTTGAATTAATCTTGCAACCAAAGAGTTAGGGGTGAGCAAAGGTCGGGTTGGACCGGATTCGGGTTCAAGAAGGCCAATCCGACCCAATCCGAATTCAAAATAAGAAATTCATATCCGACCATTTATGTTATCGGATATTGCGGGTTCAGGTTTATCGGATATGGTTAAATGTGAATATGGATGCAGGTTATTCGTAATGAAAAATTCGAAGGAGGAAGATGAGAACATTCATCATATTACACCCATGGTTTCCTTCATCATCTCCGCCGTCATGCTTTTATCCATCACCAAGTCACTACGCAGACCGCTACCGCACCACCATCTACGACACAAATCGGAGCAATCCGTCACCCATGACACAGATCAGAGCAATCCATCACCCACGACACAGATTAGAGCAGATCTGTCACCCATGACGCAGATAAGAGCAAATATGTCACCTACGATTGTGAAAGCATCGAAACATAGTTGTTTTCCAAGAAAAATACCACATGTCTCGTCACCAAACGAAACCTTGTTGGATTACCCCGATCTTGCTCCTAACCACATGCTTCAGAGACTCATCCAAACCTGGTGTTCTATGAACGCTTCTCACATTATCGAAAGGATCCCAACTCCAAATTCACTTGTTAACAAGACTCAGATTTCTAAAGTTCTCAAAGATGCTTCTCACTCTCCTCTCGTATGCCTCTGAATCCTCAAATCCATCAAAGCGAGACAAATAAGTAATATGCATGAAGGTTGCAAGTGCTGTTGATTCGAAAAAATGCAGAGAGAAAGAGAAAGATGAGTGGGGCGACAACACAGTGAAAACAAGAAATAAGAGTATGCAACACAAAATTAGGATTTCTGGAAAATTTTAATTGGGTAAGTATTGATTTCGGGTCGGGTCAGATATCCACGGAAAATTAATCTGATATTCGTACCCGACCGTCTAAAACCACATTTATCCGAATAAATTTATTCATTCAACCCTAAATCAAAAAATCGTTATCCGAATCCATTATTTATTTTTCGGGTCTTACAAGTTCGGTCGGGTGGAGTAATTTTGCTCACCCCTACAAAGAGTAATTAACTTGTAACCCACAAAACACTTTCTGCACAAATAAATAAATAATAGGTTAGGACTCAAGCATTGCACATCAATAGCACACCCCATCCAAATTCTTCTAAACCAAGTATAAGGCATTTGGGGAAAAACTTCCCACGTCCATTTTGGAAATTATCTTGCAACCAAACAACAATTAAGTTGAAACAATTAAGTTGAAACTTCCCAAGTATGTGGCCTATTAATGAATTTAACTTGAAACCTAAGGCCAATTAAGTTGTAACCACAAATGACTTTTTTCACAAAAAAAAAAATTACAGATTTGGAAGTGGAGGGGGAAACAAAATTCCCTCTCTCACATGGTGGATCCCAGCTATGCACACATATAACACACCTCATCCTAGTTCTTCTAAACTAAATATAAGTGCATTTGGGGAAAAACTTCCCACGTCCATTTTGGAAATTATCTTGCAACCAAACAACAATTAAGTTGTAACCCATGAATGACTTTTTGCACAAAAAAATATATATTACAGATTTGGAAAGTGCAAGGAGAAACATGATTCCTTCCCTAACAAATACTTGAAATTAACAAACAATATAAGGGCAATTAACTTAAACCCACAAAGGAATTTGTTAAAAATAAAATGTTTACAGTTTTCAAGTGTTTAGTATAGATATGTGAAATTAACATGCAAGTTAAGACAAATTAAGTTATTACCCATTCAGTACTTTTTGCACTAATATATTAGTAGTGTTTGGATAGTGCACTAAAGAATACAATTAACTTCCTAACATGTAGGACAACATTTGTGTACACAAACGACTTTTACTTTGAAAAACTATGAACATGTGAATCTCATACACAAAACATAACATGAAATACTATAACCTTTAATGAAAATTCAAAGGTACTTTTTAACTTTCATTGTTCAACCTTAAAAGGTCATAACTTAGTCAAATAATATATAACCTTTAAACTTCCTTCTAAAATTTAAACAGTTCTAACAATTACACATTTCAAAATAGTTTCCAACTATTTATTCAACTTCCTCTTCTCATAACTCGCAAATTGAGTTTGAATAGCACGACTTTTGTAGCGTTTGCGTGGTTGATGCTTCATTTGCGCATACATATTACTTTCCTCCAATTGACCTCTGACTTCATTTCTTTTTCGACCGTCATCATCTTCATGAATGGAATAGGCACGAAAATGATAATAATTATGGTCTGTGTTACTAGGAGAACCAATGTCTACACCACTTCCACCAACATTGTCATAATCCTTGCAAGGACCCTTTTCTTCATAACTTGGAGAATATCCCTGTTGATTAGGCAATTGTTTTCTCCTCTCCTTCATCTTTGCTTTTAGATTCAGAATTGATTGTTTAAGTTTCGCAATAACCTCTTGTAAAAATTCACGCCTCAGTTGTTCCTTCTGCTGTAAAACCCCCCCTCTTTTATCATTCCTTTCAAATTTTCCAAACCCACAACCATATTCTTGAAACACTTCTTCAACAATAAAGTAACTAAGCTTTTCTTCTAACACACCAACATCATGCAAAACCTGCCATTTTGTAAACATCCAGCAATAATTAATATAAAGCTTCAATGTCCAAAATAGATAACTAAGGTAAACAACTAATACACCAAAAGTATTCAAATAACAAAACAACAAAGACCACATCAAACCTTTACAATACTTAAAGATATATGATAAATTATCACTAACTAATATTTGGATTAATTTTTCAAATCAACCATTTGCAATCTCTCCCAATTATCTTCTAATTAATCCAATATCTTCAAGATATATTTGTTTGTTGTGGAGATCTAAAAAGATTTAAGAAGATCTTGCCATATTTAAACAGATTTGGTAGTTATTATGACAACGCAATTTTGGACGTCACGGAAATTTATAAAACGTACATGTACCACACCTAGCCGGCCTAGCCAAAAATGACAAACACTTGTTATCCTTTACCGACATAACTATATCGGCAAAGGCTGGGGGATTGGTGTACCACACCTAGTCGGCCTAGCCGAATAATAACCAGAAAACTCGTTCGTGTAACTACCAAGGATGAAAATAATAACAATTACCTTACACATGCTAGGGTACCCGGCCTAAACCGCTAAGGAGCAACATTGATCAAACAAACCAAAGCAACAATAATGACCTAGGCCGCTAAAGAGTAACCAGCCTAGGTCGTTAACTCTAGGAAACTAACCAAGGACTTGGCAAAACCATAACATTTTTATAAGATTCATCAAGCCCACAATAATCGAACTAAGGGCCTGGACTAGGGACCAGGCCCACCTACAGCCCAAACAAGGGCCTAGCCCATGACGTGGCCAAACATAATTAATAATCTATAAATATGCATGGACCCCACGAATTAAAGGTACGCATTCATTACTTTCTTAATCACCAGATTTGACTTTCTTAGAGATTTTGTTGACTTGAGCTTCGGAGTCCCTTCTATAGGTAACCCCTCTCGGGTCCAAACCGATCACACCGAGATACCCATGAACGACATATAACAACCGGGAGGAAGCCTATTGAGGAGATGGCGGACCAGAGGAAGGTAATACTTGTGTCTAACATATCTTGTTTGTTCTCTGCAGGAACAGTACACATTTAGCAGAAAATGGTTATCGTTAAAACCATACTTAAGCAAAAGTTTATCCTATATTTTTAAATTGAGTAGTTCAAAACATTAGTTGTCTAAAATTTTCAAATAACAATGGCAAATAAAAGGAATTACATCGCCTTTAATATTTAATTTGAAACAACTTCATAAGAAATTATAAAATCCTAGGGTGATCTTCTCGTCAATCTACTCCACGCCAAAAACATCTACATTATCACCTGCTCTTGTATAACACACATGTCATACGATCATCGCACACACAACAATCACACAAAACAAACAAATAGGGGTAAGCTAATCATAAATAGTGATATATAAACAAAATTTAGCAAAATAAAACATGACAATTAATATTCAATATCACATCCAAGTACAATACTTAAGCATTATAATCACAATCACATTCTGGTTTTATGAGTTTTCTTTCATTTAAAATCATGTGACACAAAGCAGAGAGAATTAGTGGAAAGGATTTTCTTTTCCTTGCTCATCACGTACTGGTGGCGAGGTACAATCATGCTAAGGTTATCCCATCACACACTGAAAGTGTACTAACTCACTATGTTAAAACAAAATGTGTGTATGCACTCAACCAAAAAGAAAAAAATGGAACAATATGCATGTGAGCCATAGTCTTTGAATCTATCAAATAAACATGTGATATGCCCTTTTAAAGAGTACCAAGCGATCACAAAAATTGAACAAAGCACTAAGCTATATTAAACCATGCCTATACGTGAGGTATGCATCCATTATCACCAAGGAGAAAAACAAAGTACATGTGGGGTCCATGATCTTCCTTCAATCATCTTAACATGTGATACAACAAAATATTTAAAGCAACACAACTACCCTTAAAGGATCATCAACGTGACTTTTCCTTCAACTCAAAATTCATAACGCAATGGTTACAAGAAAGAGGAGAAAAGTTCAAAGCCATACACTGATGAAGGCTTGACCACCACACCTAGCACCATGAAAGTCATCCCAAGGAGAGTTACAAGAAACATGACAAAAAGGGAGACTTTTCCATCTTTATCTTTATTTAGTATCGCTTTAGTTTGATTTCCATGAATGTGGCTTGGTTAACTATTCTTAGTTGACTTGTTAACCTTGACCTTAGGCTGACTTGTTGACTCAAGATCAACTTAACCTAAGCCAACATGCTAATCCAGTTTTACTTTTTTTTGTAAGACCATTAGATGGTGGTGCAAAAGGGAGCCAAGGGGCGTATTTGGAAAGCTTTTGGAGAGCACATGTGGAAGAGAGAGAAGGAGCAAAGCATTCCAGAAGCATCTAGAATGAAGGACCACATGTCTTGGCCAACAATTCATCTAAAAGCATCTAGAGAATGACACCTCCCTTTCCTTAATTGAGAAGGCTTCTTAGAAGACTTCCATGTGCATCATTTTGACCTACCTTATAGAATTATAGGATTTGTTATTTGCTTTGTAACCCTTTTGAGACTTATGATTTTTTCTTAGAGACCCCTAGACACTTCTATAGAAGCCTCTAACACTTGTAAAATGGTTGATCATTTTAGAAATATAGACACTTTTGTGTTCAACCTAGTGAGAGTTTCCTCCTTTGGGAGTGAATACTTTTAAGCCTTATTTGAGCCTAGACTCAAGTGGCAACACCTTCCACTCATCTTCAAAGGATCCATGGCTTTGGCCTCTCCTTTATAATGGTATGCTTTATAATGGTATGCTTCTCACACTTTACCATTTCTTGTCTTTCCATTTTATGTTTTCATTCTCTTTGTTTTTAAATTCGGCATTTACCCTTTTCTCGCCCCTTTATGTTTTTGTTTATGATTCAATCAATTTCTCTTCTTCTCTAGAGCCTTGTGAAATGAACCTTTACATATACATAGCTTGTTATCTTAATGTCTAGTGAGAATTTTCACTTAGATTTCTTAATCAACTATCACCATATTCACTAATCTTAAAAAGAATCAAGATAATCCTACATCATATACCTACATACCAAAATACTCACATCCCATCAAAGGCCACAAACATATTCAATATATAGCCCATGAACTCATGCACTACACCATAAAGCAATGTGAAAGAAAAGAAAGAGCCTAAGAGTCACGAGTCCCTCCAAAGTTAAAACAATTTAGCACAACACTAACCATGCATTTACATGGGGTTTACACTCAAAAACCTAAAGAAGGAAATTGGATTTGCATGTGGGTAAAAGACAAAGCAATAAAGTAACACACACTACCCCTAAACGAACCCCACTAAAGCCTTTACATGTCTTTGTACCAAAATTATAAAGAAGGAAACAATGAATAAAAGCACGCACTCCTTACACTAAAACTCCACACCTCTCAAACGTGAAACCATCCCCTACCACGAAACTTTTGCTTCTTGCTGATAGGCTTCTTCGGTGGGTTTTTTATATAGGATTATCTTATTCCTTTTTAAGATTATTGAATATGGTGTGAGGTGATTAAGAAAGCTAAGTGAAATCCCTACTAGACATTAAGATAACATGTTATCTAGATGCGAAAGTTTCTTTCACAAAGCTCAAGAGAAGAAGATGATGTATTGATTCAAAACAAAAAAGGAATGGAAGGCACATAAACACATAGAAATCGAGAACAATTAAAGGAAGAAGAAAGCATAAAATGGAAAAGAAAGGAATGAAAAAAATGTGAGAAGCACGCCACTACAAGGCTAGGCTAGAAGCCCTGACAACCTTGAAGATGAGTGGATGTGTGTCGCTACTTGTTATGCAAGATAAGGCTTAAAAGTATTGACTCCCTAAGGAGGAAACTCTCATAGATGGTTGATACAAAAAGGTGTTTAATTCTCCAAAATGTTCAACCCCTTGTATAAATGTTAGAGTTCCCCTTAAATAGAATTGTCTAAGGGCCTCGTAGCAAAAGCAAATAATCTCAAAAGGGTTACTTAACAAATAACAAAACTAATATCTCGAAATTAGGTCAACAAAGGAACGCATGGACACATTCTAGAAGCCTTCTTGCCCAAGGTAAGGTGGATGCTCCTTCTAGATGTTTCTAGACTTCTTAGTGCCTAAGGCATGTGGTCATCCTTTCTAGATGTTTCTAGAAAGCCTTGCCATCTCTCTCTCCTCCACATGGGTTTGTCTTTGTATGCCACTTGTTCACTTTGTGCGCCACCTCCTTAATTATCCTACAAAACAAATAAAGCTAAATTAGCACGTTGGCTTTAGGTTAAGCTAAACTAGTCAACCTAAGGTCAAGGTCAACAAGTCAACTTAAAATAGTCAACCAAGCCAACTTCATGGAATTCAAACTAAATAAATAACATAATGAAAAGGAATTAAGGAACTCCCTTTCTCCTAGGCATGCATCATGGGCCATCATCCTTGTTAAAGATCAAGCCTTTATCAATTTCGGGATTGATTCTTGTTGTAGGGTTCAAGGGGAGAAGGGGCTATAAGGGTTCTAGTTGCAATGTTCATAGTAGAAGGGAAGGGGATACATTGACTAACCTTATGGGTGGCTATGTTCAAAGAAGAAGGGAAGAAAAGGTTCTGTGTGAAGGTTCTACGCTGGGAGACTTCGTGGGTGCGAAGGAATGGGTCCAAAATGGTAGTTTCAACAATGCCTAAGAGAAAGCGGGATTTTCTGTCCAAAACATTACCCATGCTTGGAATTCACTTTTCAATTTCCTATGCTATAAGACCCAAGAAAATCAAATAAATAAATAAATGTTTATTTAACTAATGTGAGGGCGGGAACCTCTAAATTAATAAATGTGGAGAGAGAATATAAGAAGCAATGGTGGCTTAAGTGGTTGAGCGTGTGGAGTGGTGTTGAGAGGACTTTTGGGTTCAAGTCCAGTGTATACCAATTGTTTGTTAATTTAATTGTTTTATTGTTTTATGTGTATGCTTGAACCTAGAACAATATGATAAAATCATAGATAAGTATGAATTACCAAGAAACACGAATTGGCTTGATGGTTGTGCATGTACTTGGTAATTGAGAGGTTGTGGGTTTGAACCTTGGCTAAAGTAAAATCATAGCATTTTATTTTTTTTATGCCTTGGGGACGAATTGAGTAGATGCATTAAGGACCAAATTAAATAAGAGATTTAATTTAATTCGTTTTTAATTTAATTTAATTAGTTTTAGGGTTGGAAAAAGAGGGAGAGCAAGAAAGTTTCGTGTGGCTACCAACCAAAGAGTTTAGGAACCTAAAAAGTTGAGTTAGTGAGGTGTTAGAAGGTTGGGAGAAAGTCTTAAGGGTGAAGATCAACGTGTGAGCAAGGAAGAACAGTAGTAGAGCAAATTTAGCGGGATTTCCATGTTAGGGGAGCTGCCATTTTATGTTTTAATGAAAGTATATGCAATTGCATGGTATATTGATGTATGATAGCCTTTCCCTGAACCAATTTCTGCTTAAATTGTTTATGTTTCTAGAATTTTCTAGAAACTATCTGGCAGGTCTTCAACACCGCTAGGCGACGCATGCACCCAGAACCATTTTCTGGGTTTTTCTATGAAGCGCCTAACAATGGTCTGTGATCTGCTAGGCGACGTGCATTGACTTGTCCAGTTTTCTGGTTTCTTTCAGTTTTGTGATGTTTGTAATACCTGGAATGGTTGCATGATTGAAAGAATGATTAAATATTTCAAAGTGTAATAATTGATGAAAATTGTATGAATCTTGCATGATAGGGGGAATTAGGGTTCATGTTGGGATAGGGGATGAATAAACGTGGTCTTTGATTGGTGCGATGTTTATATGGAAATGATTTTACATGGAACGAACATGAACTCTAAAATTTAGATGAAACCTTAAAGATATGCCAAAACAAGTGGTTGAAGGGATGATTGAGGGCTTGGGGTTCGTGTAGGTGCAGGAAAATTTGGGAAGAACCCAGAATTGGTATGCACCGCATGGTAGTACAAGAACTACCGCCAGGCGACACATTAGGTGCAAATGAGCACTCTGATTCTGCTTCGAGTTGGGTTTCACGGATGAGTTATCGGAAAATTTGGTGCATGATATTGTGTAATTGAGCATAAGGTATGGAAAAGAAACATTTGAATGTAAGATATTTAATTATATGTGTGAAGAGATAGTAGTTGGGATGATATGCATGTAAAGCCATGTTTTGCCTTAATTGTGATGTGGTTCATTGCTTGTTGGTTACTGTCATGAAGTGCAAGTTGTGATGTTGGTTGAAAATCAGTGAAGTATGCTTTATTTGGTAAAATAACAAGTTTATGGTGAATTCATAACTAATTGAGGAAAGGCATGATTTTAATTGTGAAATGTTGGTAAATGGATGTGTGAATTGTGATTCGGTCATATGATTATAACTCGATAAGTATGATTGATGATATGAATTTTGTGTTGCGTGTTTAGGGTTCATGAGAACCTGTTCAAAAGTGTCAAAAACCAATAGTAATACGTTACTGGTATGGCGCCTGGTGACGCGGGACAAGCCGCCAAGCGGTAGGGACTCAAAACAGTGGTAGAGGCCACTAGAATCGCGTGGCACCTAGCGGAAGGGGTGGTTCTGCTAGGTGGAATTGGTCTGACAAAGGTACTGGAAAGCGCGTGGCGACATGAGGTGACCGTTAGGCAGTCTGGAACCAATTTTCACCAAGCGATGCGAACGAGGCGCCAGGCGATTCTAGGTGTTGAATTGGATTGCGAGGAGGATTCTACACGACTTTGGATGAAGGTCTTGATGCGATGCTTTGTTGTGGGCCTAGTTATGAGTGTAACTTGTATTGGGGTAACACGTGGCCACTCGAGGTTGTAGCCTGTTGGTTTTGGAAGTCCAATGGTGTGTGCGATATTGTGGCTCGTACGGATGGGTTCCGGAAGATTGCCCTCCTCAGTGATATCCGGTGAGTTTGGCAGTCTTTGGACAAATACGGACTGTGGTTCGTATTGAGAAACTCCACTTGGTGTTGCGGATTGTGACCATGACAAGATTATTCCCACGTGTGGACTATAGGTGGTGGTCTGTAGCCGAAGGGGCGAGTTGACACTCGTGGCAGCAAGGATCAATTAATGTAATTATCAAAGGGTGTAGAATCAAGATGCATCCAGAGGAATAAGTGAATGTTGGGTTTGACGATTGGGTTTTCATTAGAGTTATGGGTTTAAAATCATTACTTCATTGTATCTTGTATTTCTTTTATTTTAGTTCACCTTATCTGTGTGTGTTTGGCGATGATCATGTAACTCGTTACATGGGAGCAGATGTGGATGCAGATGAGCATGTGGATACTTAAAGCCGAAAAGGGGCCAACATGGGGAATTTTCATGAATTTATTTTATGATTTTTCTTGTAATAAGAGACTAGTTATTAGTTGTGAAATTTTGTAAACACTATATGGATTTATGTGGTTTTGAAACTTTGACATTTACAATAAAAGTTAAAATTTTTCCGTGCCTTGGGAAGGTATTTTGGATAATAAATGCGATATACTATTGTTTCTCGTATTTTTAAATTTAAATAAGTAATATCCAGCGAGGATGTTACATCTGTCAACATCTACAATTTAAAAGTAAATTGAAAGTAAAAATTAGAATGCAAAAGGTAATGTCTTGTTAGGTGGTAAGACAAGTATTAAGAAAAAGTAGTGAATTAATCGTTTTCTTTTAGTTCTAGGTTATGAGTCTTTAGTTTTAGGTTGTGTGTTTTATTCTATGTCTTGGTTTTAGGTTTTAAATGTTTTCAAAATAAAAAATAAAAAATAACAATAAAAATAAAAAACAAAAAATAATAGTTTAATAATAAAAAGTAATAATAGGTACAAAAATATAAAAACAAGGATAAAACAATCAGAAATCTGAGTTTGGACCAGCCCAATTCATTGTTCTACACGTACTCGCTTTTCACTATTTATTCCTCCATTGGTTTTTACTATTTGAGAGATGATTGGTTACTTTGAGCACCCCTGTATTTTATGCACAACACTTCTATTCAGTTTGCTGTTTGCATCCTTTATATCGATACTTACAACCTGCACTAATACTTATGCTATCTGCACCCATGTTTTTACTCTTGTAGCCTGCTTTTATTTGGGATTCTTGCTTCTATACTTATAATAGTTTTATTATTTGTCATTTCACATTTTTATCGTATAAATTAATTTTAAATCTAAATTCCAAATTAAATTTCTTATAATAATTTTGAAAATTGTTAATTATCATGTTAAGTCTCTAACTTACTTGATAATTAGAATTTTTATTTTTACAAAATTTAAAAGTTTTGATTACGTATTGATAATTAAATATTTAACTCAAAAATATTTTTTTTATAATAATATTAAAAATTATTAATTATTAAGTTAAGTCTCGAACTTACTTGATAATTAAAATTTTTATTTTTATAAAATTTAAAAGTTTTGATTATCACATATTGACAATTAAATATTTAATCTTAAAAAAATTTTGATCATCACGTTAAGTCTTAGATTTATTTGATAATTTATTTCTTTTCATAATTAAAAAAATATAATAATCATGTCTAGTCTCATACTTACTTGATAATAACATTTTATCATATTGAGTCTCAGATTCGCTTGATAAATAAAAAATATTAAAATTTAAGATTAAAAAAAATTATTATCAAATCAAAGCTTTTCTAAATAGTTTGTTTTTTTAAAAGGAAACTAGTAGACTGACCCATGTGTACGCACGTGTTGTATTTTTTATTTTGTATATTAAAATAATAAAGTAGTAAAAATATAATGTAATGAAATATCATGAAAATTATGTTATATTGTTGTAAATGTTGTTATTAAAGTAATGAAGTAGTAAATCTAAGTGATGCAATAATAATTTCAATTTTAAATATAATAAATAGAATTGATATCACAATAGTGCAATTTATTAATTTTACGAAATAATTATAGTAGTTTGTGACCTCTGCATGTACATACATTTTCCTTTTTGTATTTTTTGTTTCAAATCCTTTTAGAATAATAATACAATTGTTATTATATTTATTTAACCATTAAAAATACTAATAATAGTATTAATATAAATCATAAATTGTAAAATTTTTTTAAAAGATTAAAAAAAATCTACTTAGCAAAAGTATTTAGTATAACAACATTTTTTATAATTAAAAAAACACTTATAATAATAACACTACCATGAATAGTAATAATAATTATAAAATAATAATGATATCAATAATAACAAACTAATGATAATAATAATGTTTATGCAATAAATACTAATGTCAAGGCTAATGTTAATGAGAATAATCTACAATCATATATAAAGATATATATCAACAAAATAGATAAAAAAGATAAATAATTTAAATATGATCCGTAGTAAATTAAATTAAGATGTTGTTTAACTATAATAATAATAATAATACAATTATAATAATATCCCATAGTGATAAAAATAATAACAATACAACAACTACATCTATAAAGAGATATACATTTTTTGTGTCCTTTTTTATTTTTACAATTTTATCCTCTTAGTTATTATTTGTTAAATTTAAATAGTTATTCATAATAAAAGTTATTTTCAGTTTTATCATTTTACTAATTTTAGTAACTATTTTTCTAATTCAAATAATTACACAAATATAAAGATAAAAGGAACAAATAAAAAATAAAAATGTAAGTAATTGAGATATGATCTCATCATAAATAAATGTAAAATGTGTGTCTAACTATAATAATAATAACAATAATAATAATTAATAATTAATAATAATAATAATAATAACACTAAAATAATATCGCATAGTGATAGAAATAAATAAATAAATAATAATAATAATAATAATAATAATAATACAACTACATTTATAAAGAAATAAACATCTTTGATGTTCTTTTTTATTTTTTCAATTTTATCCTCTTAATTATTATATTTAAATTTAAATAATTATTTATAGCGAAATAATTATTTTTTAGTTTTATTATTTTACTAATTTTAGTAACTATTTTTTTGAATTTAAATAATTGTTTAAATGTATGTAAAGATAAATGAACAACAAAACAAATAAAAAGAGTAAGTAATTGAAACATGATTCCACTAACACAAAAAAGCCTTTAACGTCCGATATTTTTAACCTTTGATGTCTGCCCAAACACTAATGTTGTACTGGATGACGTCAAAATATATATATATATATATATATATATATATATATATATATATATATATATATATATATATATATATATATATATATATATATATATATTACCTCTATCCATCCATCTTTAATTGCAGCTCAAATGATTGTTTTTATCTAAGACATGACATAATATCCACATTCCCATGAATCTTCTTGCTTGTTACACTAAACATTACAAATAAAATAAACACATATCAAAGTCATAAGTTGACATACAAAAATTAATAACTTTAAATTGAATGAGTTCTAACCTTTGGATATAATACTTTAGGTTGTTGGCCTCTAGGCTTACCCACAATTCTAATGAAATTTTGGAAATATAAAACATATGTTAGTTTTTATAACTAAGTAGATACATAGGTTAAGATTGAAAAAAAAGTAATACTTACTCTTGTAACATGTTTTTCAAAGCAGGTGGAATCTTCCTATGGCATAAATAAAACCATACAACCGTGCATTGTCTTGGAATGATGACACATAGTTGCCAATGATACCTATCATCAATCACAAGTACTTAGCAGAAATAATTAATAGTACTTCATAAAATATTACTAGCAAAAACACATAAGCATCAATGTATGGCGCAAAGTAGATCTCTCTATTTGACTCAATCATCCATGTTTGCAAATAAAGTTTGATGTGGTCATGTGATTTTTCCGAAGGTTGAATGGTTTGAGGTTCAATGAATCCATAGACGGAAGATCGACCTTGGCCCACAATGAATCCATAATAAATCTACATACAGAAAATAAAAATTAATGCAACAATAATATTAAAAAATCAAATATAATTAGTCTAATTTTACAAATAACAATAAATTTTATTTTATTTCGTAATTTTACAAATATTATTATAAAAATTCAATTAAAAAAAGAAATAGGCCAAAAAAACTATAAAAAAAATAGTCAAAGATAAAAATTATAATTGCAAATAAAAAAATACAAGTAATTATATACATACAATGAAAAAGAGATAACAAGCAAAATAATCTCAAAACGATGCAAATGGGGATGAAAAAACATAATATTCGATTGAAAACGCCTAAAATCAATCCACAATCAAATCCCAACCAGTTTGGTGGTGAAAAATGTTCGAAACTCACCTAGAGGAGGTCAGAATACTGGTCACCAACAGGAAGGATCGCGAAACACTGCAAATGGGGATGAAAACGAAAAATATTCGGTTTAAAACGCCTAAAATCAATCCACAATAAAATCCCAACAAGTTTGGTGGTGAAAAACATTCAAAAATTACCTGGAGAGCTCGGAATGGTGGTCGCCGATGGAGAAGCTTCGCGAAAAATTGGTGGCGCTACGAAACAGTTAGGATTTCTGTGTTTCGCGCAGAGAAAACCAAAAAATTGACGTCGGTGCTGCGTGGTCAGACGTTACTTAACGTCGGTGCAGGGGGGTCAGACGTTAAATTAAGTCGGGGCAGAGTGGGTCAAACGTTAAATTAAGTCGGGGGCAGAGAGCTCAAACGTTAATTTTTACATAACGTCGGGATAATGTGGGTCAGACGTTAAATTACGTCTGTGTTGGAATGAGCAAACAATAAAAAAAGTCAAATAATTTACAAAAATGCCACCAGTCATTTTTAACGTGGGACTTTTTCTGGACAAACGTTATATGGATGACGTTATAAGGCTTTTTTGTGTTAGTGTTCTTAGATAATAAATAAAAGTAAAATGTGTATCTAACTATAATTATAATAATAATAATAATAATAATAATATAATAATAATAATAATAATAATAATAGAAATAATTAAAGTTAATAATAATGATAATAATACTTATAGTTGATAGTAATAATGATCATAATAATTATAGTTGACAATAATAATGATTATAATAATTATAGTTAATAATAATAATAATTATTATTATTATAATTATAGTTAGAGCCGATAATAATAATAATAATAGTTATAATTAATAATAATAATAATATAAAAATAAAACAATAAATATAATGTATTGTTGTGAATGTTATTATTAAAATAATGAAGTTATAATTTTAAATATAATAAATAAAATTAATATTATGATGTACTTAATTGATTTTACAAAATAATTATAATAGTCTATGAGTGGTGCGTGTATGCACGATTTTTTTCTTTTTTATTTCAAATCTTTTTAGAATAATAATATAATAGTTATTATATTTATTTTGCCATTAAAAATACTAATAATAATAGTAATATAAACTAGAAATTGTAAAATTTTTAAAAGATTAAAAATTTATTTAGCAAAAGTATTTAGTATAATAACGTTGTTTTATAATTAAGAAAAACACTTATACAATAACACCACTATGAATAGCAATAATAATAAAAATAATAATGATATCAATAATAACAATAATAATATTAAAGATGTGTATCTAACTATAATAATAATAATAATAATAATAATAATAATAATAATAATTAGTAATAATAATAATACCACTATAAATTATGGTGGTTAATAATATAATATTTTGGGAATGTCAATTTTTTAAATCAGATATGATAGTAATTGTAAAGCCCTCTTATTTCAGCCCAATCTTTAACGGCTGCCCCAAGGTCTAATGAACCTAAAGGTTGGCCCATAGGGAGCTAAATGACCCAAGACCTGCCCTAACCCACTCATTCGTATCATTTCAGAAAAATAGTTCTCCCTTACTTCCTCTTTGAGCAGTTGTGAAGCTCTTCTAGGGTTCAACCACTATTTCTCATCAAGTGAACTCAGACCAGTTCTCTACTCTTTGTAATTCAGCTTCCAATTCATGCTCTTGCTCCATTCAGTTCATTCTTCGTAGTTCCAACTAGGTTATCTTAATGAACTCGTTTTAAGTTCGTTCCACTGTTTTCCAACCCTCGAAGCTATTGCTTAAGCTACTGTTCGTCACGGTTCGGGTGTCGAAGTCCTCTGCTAACCCCTTTCCAGGTAAGGGAAGCTAGAGTTTCACGTTATTTCTATTTTATGTGACTAATGTTTTGTGAAATATGAAAAAAGTTTGGGGAAAACGTTAGTTTTTGGTATATTTCTAAATTAGGGGTTCAAATATTCATGAAACTGTGATATTTGACGTTATTTCTCGTATTTTGATGCGTCGCGCAGTCGCTGACCGAGTTGACTTGGTCGTTGGGCGACTGTGTATTTTTCTGATATGCGCAGTTTTAGTAAAATTGACTTTCCCGACACATTAACCGTTGGATTAAGCTCAAATTTTGACATTTGGTTCATAACATACTATTTTATGGTTTGAACGGTTGAATCGTCGATTAGATGTTTGTAGCTTGAGAAATGTGTCACGCATTACTGCAATAATTTTTGGTTTTGTGATAATAAATTTTCTTAGGAATTTTGGTGTAAGAATTATGGTTGTGGGTTGTGCTTGATTGTATGGAATTGCAGGTACTTAAATGTTGGCACTCATTTATTTGGGATGAATACTATTTTGTGATATATATATATATATATATGTGTGTGTGTGCGTGTGTGTGTGCCTTGGTATGCATTTATAATGTATGAGATGAATGAATTTGCATGAGTGATGTGATTCATGGATTGTGAATGATGAACTTGGATAAATCTTGGCATGCGATTTCAATGAAATGGTTGGTATCAAAATGGCATGGTATTGGTATGAAGTACAATTCTATATTCATGGATTGGGAAGGATGAGTTGGAATGGATTCAACATGGAATATGAATGTGGATTTGGTTATAAAGGTTGGCATGAGTGTTTTGTGCATGATAAATAATACTTGATTGATTGAGTATGATTGGTCTGTGTCAATGCGTAATTCCATGAGCCTCTAGGTGAGACCTCATGGTGGTGCTTCAATGGTAGGGACGTAATTCCATGAGCCTTGTTAGTGGGAGTTCATGGTGGTGTCTCATCTATATAATTTGGTAAGGCTTCAAGATATCTTGACACTCTAAGGAGTCAGTTAGTCTCACTTAGAGCGGACTGAGCGGACTGACTCTTGTGGTGAGAGTAGCAGGAGGCCTGAAACTCATTAAGGACTAACCTTGTGTGTAACATCCCGTCAGGATATTACAGATTTTAAAATAAGTAAAAAAAATAAACATGTCGCATTTAATAATACTTCATTTCCCAAAATGCGAGAAATTTAAACTTTATTAAATAAACAAAGAGTACTCAAATCCATAAATTCTCAAAACCAGAATGTTATAAAGCAAACACCCATATGGATTTACAACTTATCTCAAAACCATAAAAAAATAAAGTAAAATATTCCAGAGCTATCCCCTCTCCGCATCTAAGCTCCACTAGAACCACCTGTATCAACATCATCTGCTCACGTGTACCGCGTACATGATCATCGCCAATTACAAGCAGATAGGGTGAGCTTAACAGATAAAGCATATAAAATGGCATACACATATATAACACATTTATATATAGCCAACACATCCATCCCAAATGAATTTCATCCCTTTTAATTCATACCACCTGGCCACAACCAGGTTATTCGTGTTCTACATCTTCTAGTGATTACTTCGAGGTGACTTGTTGCCATACCTATCGGCCACAACCGATAGAGCACGTGCGGGAAACCATTGCTACGGATCATACACCGTAACGCCAGGTGGAATTCCCAAATGCAAACATAGTTCGCAACGTCCCAAGACTACCAAACTCGTCAGCCAACTACTGATGAGGGCAATCTATCTAGACCCATCCGTACTGGCCACAACCAGCACACTCACACCGGCAAAACTCGCCAACCCGAGCCACAACTCAAGGGTTCCTTGTGTTCATCCGCCATCCTGAGCCACAACTCAAGAGATGCTATTCCGAGCCACAACTCAAGGAATACCACATGCTTAACCCCTATCCCGAGCCACAACTCAAGGGATACGTTCCGAGCCACAACTCAAGGAACACTAGCAATCCCACCTTTGAAGCATCACCAAAAGCCTCATAGAATACTGCTGTAGTAAAATCGTCTGGCGGGGGACACGTACTGCCAGGCGCTGCCCGCTTCCAAACTGCCTGGAAGGTATGATGAATCGAACCTTGGTTCACATTCAATAATTAAATTTTGAGAATTTAATATTATTTTTGCGCTTAAAATTGTATTTAGTTGCATATTATATTATTGGATATTCTTGAGTTTAATAATGCAACTGTAATTTAATTTAGGTCCTTAAGAGTGTAAATAATGAATATTTTAATTCATAAATTAAGTCCCAAAATAAGAATTTTGGAGAGGAATAGTTCAGGTACTAAATACACCCCATATTCTCATGTTTACACCCCTTTTTCCCAATTGGATTATCTATTTCTGAAAAAGGACATTTCTAGAGCTAACTGCATCCCCTGTTTTCAGATTCACACCCCTCCTGTAATTGGACTTTCAATTTCTATTTTGCATCCCTCCTTTTTACTAAGTTGCACCTCTAATGTAACTTAAAAATCTAATCCACCAGATTTCGCCACGTGGCAATCCCTCACTTAATACAATAACCACTCACAGTTTGCCACCTCATCAATTCTCCACTAACTCAAATCACCAAACAAAACACGCCACCTCATCACTCTCTCTCTCTCTCCACCAAAACCCTAACCCTAATCTCCTTCTCCCTCTCCACCACTCTCCCGCCGTCGGCATCCCTCATGGCCGCCATGAACCAGTCCTTCCACCGCTGCTCACGCCGGAGCGCAGCCACCACGATGTGCTAACCTCGAAAAACCCCGTCACCACTGCTGCACCGGTAGACCACGATTGCATCGCCTTCTCCGCGCGTCCCGCAGCCACCACCACGCCGGACTGCACTCACCGGCCGTGGACTGCATCCACAAGCACGAAGCCACCACACCCTCTTCTTCCTCGCGCCATCGTCAAAACGCAGACCCCACTGCTGCCGTCGGAGTTCGCGCTTGTATCAATCGCCACGGAGCTGCGTCGCGTCATCTCGCGACACCATCGTCACGCTTACGCTAGGTCGTCGCCACCGTCGCGCTCCAGGAGCTCGAACCTGTCACTTCCGCGCTGTCGTCGAGCCTCTGTTGTGCCTCCATCGCGTCTACATCGGCGCCCCCTACGTCGTGAGAGAAATTGTGGTCACTGTGACACCTCCATACCCGCAACAACGAGCAACTGGCGTCGCGACCTCCCTCAAACTGGCACTCCGTCAATTTGACAGCCACCGCAACAACCACCGTGAACCCGCTGAACCACTCGCGAATCTGTGAAACGCACCTTGCGACAACCTCACGGCAGCCAAACCCTAATTCTGGAAAAGAGAAAGTGTTGCCACATGTCTGCTTCTCAATGGACAGTCCAAAAGTCAAACCGGTCAACCAGTCAACTCTAAGCAAGGATTGGTTAACCGTGGTCAATTTGTCTATTTTACGCTATATTTGGCAGGTAGTTCCTTTATAGGAACCCTAAATTGCCTAAAAGAGGAAAGAATCGTCTGGCGGCAGTTCATCGCCGACCAGACAATTTCTGGAAATTTCTAAAAATACTACTTAATGAAATAAAATCTCAGACATAATCATACTAAATTTAGCATGTCAATCAGACTTAATCGTCAAATTAACGCATAAAGTTACTCTATTTAACATTTCAGACTTAAAATCAAATTAACGCATAAAATTACTCTATTTAGCATTTCAGACTTAAAATCAAATTAACGCGTAGAGTTATCCTATTTAGCATTTCAAACTTAAAATCAAATTAACGCGTAGAGTTACTCTATTTAGCATTTCAGACTTAAAATAAAATTAATAAGTTACTCTATTTAACATGCGAATCAAATTTAAAATAAAGTTAACGCGTAAAAGCTCCCCTAACTTGGTTTCTTGCTTAAAACGCGAATGCTAGAGCTCCCCCTTTGATCACCAATGGTCTCCTTAGCACCACCTCAATTTAGCTCTTCTAATTCACTTACTAATCATTATTTTTCCTTGATTTGGTGCACCTTACCATGCTCTCAAAAATCCAGCCTCCAAAACCCATCTATTCTCTCCCAATTTGTCTTTTAATGGTGTCTTAATTAACAATAATGAAGGAAAAACGAAAATGACATTAAAACTTATTTTAATTATCATTCAAAGTCACTTATGGGTTGTTTTCCCAACCTCCCTTGGCTGCTCATTCCCTAGGGTTTTCTCTACCCTTTCACCTTCATGCCAAAACTAATTTTAGCAAAAAAAGAAGTTTAATTTAGAATTTCCAAGGTTTGAACCCATAACCATGCCAATGTCAATTCAAAGCACAACCACTCAACCAATTCATGTTTTATAATATTTAATATAATTCTATGATTATATTATCACTCAACATGATCAAGCATATTATTAAAAATAATAATAAATTTAATAACACAAAATTGACATACATAAGACTTAAACCCAAGTCCTCTCACATAATTAAGTACTCTCAACCATTTGAGCTAATACTTTTCTATGTCATATAAATCAATAATTAATGCCTTAAAGGCTCCCACTTTCCGCATTTATTAATTAGTTAATTATTTATTTAATTATTTAATTTTCAAGGATCTTACATTGTGTGTGGGGGATTGAGACATTGTACCACTTAGCTCGGGGGTGAGCAGAGATATCCACCACAAATGCAAGTATCCGCTGAATCCGACTAGATTATATGTAATCCGAATGAGTCGAGTCTGAGTCTAGTGTATTATTTGAGAAGTCATAACATAATTGGTTGATAAATACTGTTTGGATTGTGTGATAACATGTGATTGCATGATAAACTATTTCTACTCTAGCTTACCCTGTTGCTTGTTTGGTTGTCTTGTATGTGGTTCTTTTTCTTTTGCGATGATCATCAATTTATTGATATGAGCATATGCGAGAGGCACTTGAGGTCAATAGGGAAGGGATGATTCTGCTGTGTAGTCCGCCTGGACTGGATTCTACTGCTTTGGGCTTCGTTATAGGGCTATGGCCCATGTATTTGCTTGGCCTTTAATTTTAAATTGGAGTATTGTTGAACTTTGTATCTTATTTGGCTTTTGCCATCATGGTGTGCCTTGAATATTATAAGGAATTATACTTATGTTCCAAGATCGCGCTGCTATGTTATCCTGTGTGACGTTTCCTTTAATTAGAGTTATCGATCAAATGGGACGTTACAGTAATTATAATAATTATAGTATTTAATTATAATTATTATTAATGATAATAAAAATAAAAATTATTATTATTATTAATAGTGATAATAATATAAATAATAATAACAATAATAATATTTCTAGTACTTCTTTTCTCATATCAATAATATATAATAATAAAATTAATATATTACATATTAATATTACTAATAACAATAATAACTTTACTATTAATAATGTTAATAGTACTAATAGTAATAATATATAATAGTAACATATAATAATAAGTATTATTATTAGTATAATAATACTAATATTGATTATAATTTTTGTACTATCACTACAAATAATATTTATAATAATATTATTAATAATAATTAGAAATACTAATACTTATAAAAATATTACAAATAATAATATTATTTATAATTAATATTATAGTTGAAATCATAAATAAATGAAAAAATAAAAAAAAAATTGACTTTTGTAGGATTTGAACCCAAATCCTTTTGTACCAGAGTTTTAAAATGACGAAAAAACTAATTTGTATAACATGTGTCAATAAAAGAAAATGGATAATATAATAATTTTGGTAATATATGTTTTTCTTAATATGTAATAGATTACATAGCCCCTGATTTTTCATTTTGGTGAGAATACATAGGAGTAAGGTAAAACACATTGTCGGACCCAAATATAAAAATTTCGAAAAATGTTTTCTCTATTCACATTTATCTGTTTTATTTGACTTTAAGAGAAAAACAAATATTTGAAAATTTCAGTGCAAACCTAATTAAAGGGAATAGTCTCAAAGGGACCAATAGGGTGTTAGTAAACTAGGGTGGCCATTCCTTTTTTAAATATATATTTTTTAAATTGATTAATATTGTTCGTTGTCCCATCACAATTTCACGGTTGCGACAAACAAGAGCGATTCAAGAGTTTGGGAGACCTAAAGCAAATTGAAAAAATGAGCCATTTTATTTAAAATTTATTTTTCAAGCTTCTTTTTATGCAAATTTATTTATTAAATTGTCATAATTAATTTTATTTAACATTTCTTTTTCAGTAAATAATAGGGCTAATTCATCTAATCTTTCTTGGGATATTGTTGATCTTAAATAAGTTTTATTATTTTTAGCTTCGAGAAACTCCTTTCGACGGAAGCAATTGACACTGAAATTGTTAACATTATCCTAATCACTAACTACTTCCCTTTCTATATTGTTGCTTTCACCTACATGTATATTGTTATTATCTTGTTCATTCAAAGAGCATCCACATGTATTTTCTAATTCATTCTTCTTATCTATTTTTATAAACTTATTTATAGCTCCTGACGAAGGATTGACCACCCAAAGAACCACGGAGACTCCCCCAAGGAGATTTACTATAGGAGCATGACCAAAGGGACCACTTTTGTATCTTCCTCCACCCTTTTGGCCGAGAATCAACATGGGAAGCAACATCACCATCTCATTTTGTGCCTAGCTTGGAGATGCTTCTAGAATTATGGTTTTCATTGCTTTTCTAGTTAGCCCTTTCATCTTTTGTATTGAATACTTGGAATCTAAACACTCTTGTTTTTCAACCTCTTTTTCGTAACTTATCTCTCCTCCCAAGGAGTGGATGACTCTTGCCTTATCTTGCTATGCAAGTGGCGGCACCATACACTCATCTCTAGAGTTTGGTTTGGCTTTGTCCCCTCTATGAGTGGCGTGTTCCACTTCCATCACCACTACTATCTTCTCTTCTATTTTATTTGTTCTTCTTCTTTCTATGCATTTTCGTTTTTGGTTATGTTCTTGTTATTTTCATTTCTAAGCACCTTAAACTATCTCTTCTCCTATTGAACTCTTGAAAAGGAACATTCACATCTAGATAGCTTACTATCTTAATGTCCAGTAGGGATTTTCTTGAGTTTTCTTTAAACAACTCTTCATATTCATAATCTAAAAAGGAAACAAGATAATCCTTCATCAGCTCCTTTTGTGATGCATTTAATGTCTCAATTCTTCTCTTTTTTTGGATTTTTGAATAGTTTGATTCAAATTTTCTAATTGACATATCTATATATTTTTAGATGAAATAAAAAATAAATATATATAAAATATTGCTAAAGATATGTATATAAAATGAATGAATTAAAATAATAAAACCTGATTTTGGTTGTCAAGGAAGTAAACTTGATAGTCGACTTGTAGTATCTTGAAGTCTCAAACCTCTTTCTCCTTCTCAACTCTAAACTCTTTTACAAACCTACAAAGTTTCTTTTAAGATTAATCATTAATAAAAATAATTCAAAAAAAATTGTTCTTCAATAGTAAGTGGGCAAGATATATGAAAAAAAAACTCTTGAAACTCATAAATCAAAAAGAACCAAAAAAACAAAAATGGGCAAAAGAAACGTATTTCTAATTCTAATACAAATCCAAAACAAATTGAAAATAACAACAATACAAATAAAAAGAAAAAACATACTAACCAAAGATGAGGATGAAAATATTGGTATACACGGACAACATGAGATCCAAGATGAGGATATTCAAGGAATATAATATGCTAAAATCCTAAAAAAAATGATTGACTCTTAAAAGAAAAGAAACTAAGAAGAGACAAAAGATATAACAGAAAGATAAAAGAAGAAAAAAAAAATACATATTGATTATAAGAGAATAAAGATATCGCTAAATCATTCTCCTTTTCATAAACAAAATTATAATTTATTAAAAAAAAATTAACTCGTTAATTATCATTTATAATACCAATAAAAATTATCAGACAATAATAATTTAAATAAATTTTATTTTATTTTCAAACATAAACTTATAATTAATTTAATAGAGTTATATTAGTAATAAAATTTTTTTGGAACATTTTCTTTCTCAAACACAATTTTATAATTAATTTAATAGATGTATATTAGTATTATCAAAAAAAATTTGAGACCTTTTTTCTTAAACATAATTTTATATTTAATTTAATATAGAAATATTAGTAGTAAAAAAAATTTGAGAATTTATTTGACTGAAAGCCTAAAATAAATGTTTTACTCGTTTTGTCCTTGAACATGTGGTGACAACAAACATCTTTGATAGAAATATCTTAATGCATTTTTTATGGAAAAAGTTACATTAACGTCAACTCACGGAAACAAAATAAATACTTACGAGAGTTCTTCAGAAAAACTGTCAAAAGATTTCAAAGTATGAAAATAAGTTGTTCTTAAGAACCAAAATTTAGCCCCTACATTCGCACAACGTGCAAAAAATATGATTCAGAACAAAATTCTTCAGGACCAAGTTACAGTTCAAGTAATAAAAGAAGTTGTCATAATATCATGTACTTTTTTTATAAATTTAAATTTTGTAAATAATTTTCTTGCCTATTTTAAATTAGCAAATAATTTCTTGAAAGAATTCCTAACTGATTTTTCTTGCAAAATTAAATTTGTAAGTATATTTTTTTCTACTAATATTTTTTGCAAGAAATTCTACATAAATTTTTTTATAATAAATTTTTAAAAATATATAATTACTACAGTTGTTATTTTTAGTCTATATATTTTTTAAATGTAATTTTATCCATTTTTAAATTTTAAATATATTGATATATTCTATATTTTACATTTTAATTATATAACTAAGAATATGATAGATTTGAGGTTGAATAGGACTATAATGAAAAATAAATATACATTTATTCACTTCTGAATGATTAACCTAAACTTCATGTGAATGATTAACTTAAACTTCATTTGAATTATTAACCTAAAAAAGTAACAAAGATCATGTAATCATGGTATAGGACAATTGAAACAATACTTTATTATAGGAAGAAAGAAAGACAGCTTCGGATCACGTACATTACAAGCTTTTGGATTTCTTAGCTGAGAAGACTTGAAGTAAGTAGGACAAATAGTACAATAAGGATCATTATAAATTCCTAGATCCCCAAATCTCAGTAAATGTTCATTTATGCTATAATAGCTTTTATTCCAGTACTTTGAAGTCTTCCTATCGAAATTAGAAAATTCATCTGTCGTACTCTCCTCTGTTTTGTTTCCTGTTACAACTATACTATGCTGCATAATATTATTAGTTCCTGGTGTAGCGTATAATGCGTTAGGAAATATTTTAATACAATTTAAAAAACATATAATTAAAATCTTATTTTATGGTTATTAATATTTTTATGGACTTTTAATTTGATAGATTAATATTATTATGGTTAACGACTATCTTTTTTTATTACTATTTACTCTTGTGTCTCTCTTTTTTTATTTATATGTATCCTACAAATACCACTAGGTACATGAGAGAAAGACACAACAAATATTATAGTTCTCTCAAAAGTATTATTCTTTTCTTTTCTATATTATTTCTTAAAACAGTGGTGTCCCCCAAATATTTTTATTTTTTTTAAATAATATACATTTATATATATATATATTAGAAAATTTTAAAAAAATTTGAAAATTTTTAAATTATATGTAATGTATGTTGAGAATTGATGAAAATTAACTTAGGTATCTTTTTATTTTGTATTTTTATAAAGTTAACATTTAAACATTTAATGTTAACTAATAATAAAAAATAAAATCAAATACAATAAAGAATAAAAATATTTATTAAGATATTTTTTATTTTCTTTTTGGTTATCTTTTGAGTTTTCTATAAATTATATCCATCTCTTACTCTCTCACTTGTTTTCTTTTTGTTTCCAAAGAAAAAAAAAACTAGACACAAATTCATTATTTTCCATTCTTGAAAAAATAATAATGTATGTGTTTTTCTATAACCGATTTTTAATTATGGCTTAATTATCATCTTTTTTTTTTTGTAATTACATATCAATTTTTTATTAGATTATGATAAATTATGTTGTATTCTTAAACTTAAAAAAATGGTATATTGATGAAAAGAATATTAGTTAAAAATTTCAACTCCAACATTTTATTATTGATGTCCCTAGCCATCCAAATTTGAAGAATTTATCAATCATGTTTGACTTATGTCAATCTTTGGCAAAAACAAAAAAGTTAAGGACATTTTACTTGATTGATTGTTTAATTCGTCTTATTTTAACTCTTTCTATTTTTAGATCAAAATAGAAAGATAATTTTCTGTAATGAAAATTATTAAAACAAGATTGCAGAATAAAATAAAAGATGAATTTCTTGTTGGCAATATAATTATTTACATTGAAAACGAAATAAGATTCAATTATTGATGAGTTCGAGAATTTAAATGAATGAATGGCAATCCTTTAGATATATATGATTTATTTTATAGTCACCATTATACTAAATTATGTATTACTGATAATCATTAGATATATAAATTTTGAATGTATTATTTTAGCTCCTCCTAAATTATTGGCAAAGATCTACTACTGGTACACTCGATCGATATGTGAAAAGGTATATTTTCTTCGACCTCTTTTGTTGCTTGTATGTTTTCTTTTTAGCTTTTCATAACTTCAATATATATTTTTATGCCTGCATGTTTTAATAATAATGTATCTTGACAATTGAGATGCTAAAAGTTTATTTTTATTATGTTCTTGACTTTCAATGACTTTCAATATTTTGAATACGATAAAATTTGACATATTTTCTCAAAATTGTTTAGTAAGATTTATTATATTTTTTTAATATTATATTTATTAAACACACTTTACAAGGTACAAATAAGAGCATATAATATTTTAGTAGTCTAATGGGGTTTCCAGTGCTTAATGCTAACAAGGATAACCTCCTACTCTCTCTCTCTAAAACTAGCAAACAACATATTCATTTCCACCTTGGAAATAATATCTCATGCATTCATCATATGCATTAAATGTTCAAACACCATACTAGATTTGGACTACTTTCCAAGTTCTACATCAGCTTATCATATATACAGCCTCAGCGAAAATAATTCGATTTGAAATCTTTTAAATTTGATGTTTTCTCCAACATTCAACATTTTTCTGCTAAAGGAAACTTTATACAACATTGTTCTAAAATAACTCGATAGAATTACATTAAGTTTAAATTTTAATCAAGATCAATTTAATCATTAGTCATGTAGAATATTTCTACATATATACATGTAAAGTTACAATTTGATTTGAAAACATTCTTTCTTTAAAATATAATTATCAAGAGATAATTTTTAAACTATGACTCATTTATATTTTGTCTTTCAATAATCAAATTAAGATATTCTTTCAAATAATATAAAGATTAATTTAAACAATCATCGATAATAATATGAAAGAAATAACTTATCCATAGTAAGATCAAGATGTTTGAGCGTGTATGATGAGTGTAGCATCTGGTGTTTTACTTGTCTAATGACTCGTCTCATGACTTCACTTCTCTGATTATCTTATGTATTCCTTATTTGCACAAGTGCTGACATATAATCTTTAGGATTAGAACATTGTAGGAAATTTGAAAAATTAGTGAAAAGGTAAACAAGAAAGTGGTTGAAATTTCATTTTGGACAGTAATTTGGAATCGTCATTATCACGTGCTATAAAACTCCAATTGAGGTGATTCCAAAACGACGTGAAATTCCACGTTCTGAACTTTAGTTTAGGCTTAAGAATCTCTAATTTTGAATGAGTAGAACGAGAGTTATGACCATGAAATACATATGGACAAAATTGAGTTTTTTTTTTTTCTGAAAATTGGGTGAAGAATAAAGAACAAGAGATGAGTATGAAAGGTGGAAGGAAATAATTACTCTTTCCAAAGGAGGCAACACACAAAGGATGGAAAAGTCCTTTTATACAACCAAGGGTTCTTCAATCACAAGAACTTAGAAAAATCACTCTCACTAAGGTAGAAGAGATGAACTCTAATATTTTTGAATAAAACTCAACTTATTTTCATTGAAAAAAATGGTTCAACTTATATAGTTGTTTTAACCATCAGAATTACAAAAGACACATAAATTGCAATACATCGCACTTAGACTATTAATGATCTCAGTACTTAGTGAAATTGTTGCAACCCAAAAGTCCCCTAAATGCATTCATCTATGCATCATGTTGGTCTTCCAAAGTCTGGTTTTTAAGTTGCCAAATGACCCTCATTACAACTTGAAAATAAAACAAAAATTAAAGCTCATTAATTGATTAACCAAAAACATAATTTGGTTAGCCAAATTTACAAAATATTGAGCCATTATTTAAATAGACTAATTACTTACAACTTGTAACAAAGTGGTGCGTTAGTCCTCCTCCATTTGGACGATGATGCAATTCACATCATTATTTCACTCGTTTGGTGCATGTACTTGTCTAATGAAGGCACTTATTTGGTCTTGTGTTATTACTTTTCATCTTGTATAAACACATATTAGACTTAGCATAATAGTGATTAGATATTTGTAACATTTGTCCATAATATTTGTAAAGAAAAATATTTGATTGCAAACATAACTTTTAAGATAGCTCATTTTATATATATATATATATATATATATATATATATATATATATATATCAATTATAATTCTTCCCTTATCTTGTCTAACCGATGCAATTCAGCTTTATATAACACATTGTCTGATGATATGTTTTGTGTATTTTGTATCATCTGATATTTTGTTATCATTAAAACAATTTCATCAAAAGGATTTGTTTGATTTTAAAACTTAGTTGAAAAATAGAAAAATTTTATATACTTAATAAAATAAAATAAAAATTCATAAAAATTCAACTAAAAATATCTAAATTAAAGAGAGACATAAAATTTAAAAATATCTAAATTAGTGAGACATAAAATTTAATTAAATTATTTTTCAAATATTGATCGAGAAAATTTTCAATCAATTTTTCTTATCAATGTCAATTGAGATTTATTTTTGACATTTATGGATCAAAAAATTAACCAAAAAAAAAACCTTCATAAAAAATCGTAAAAATAATTTTAATCAGTGTTGAGGTAAATCGTTATAATAAAGATCAATTAAAAGTATTATTACAACTTAAAAGAGAACTATAATTGAATAAAAAACTATTTGTTATGATTAATGATTGTCCACTGATTTGATACATTGACTCATATGATGGATACTCATATGATTCATTACTCTTTATGTATACAAGTTTACATGTTGTATCTATAAATAAGACTCTTCCTATCAATAATAATATATAGATGAATTGCTCCCTATTCTCTATTCTCTATTGTTTCTTCTCTTCTTTATTATCTATTATTCGCTTTATTTCATAACACGTTATCAGCACGATGCTCCAACCAATTGAGGACTAGTGGAATCTTTTTCTCTCTAACGACAGTGCTTTGCATGTTTCAATCCAGGCTCTTTCTAGTCCTTTCTCAATTTATAATTTTACCTTATATTCTCCCCTTTGTGATAAGAACTGTTCGACTTTATCAATTTTCATCTCCATCTTATTATTTTTATTATGATGGTGATTATTATTATTATTATTATTAATATTATTATTATTTTATGTGCTAGTTCTAAATACGCGAAACGTTGCAAAATTTGGATTTCTGACCCTTTATATTACAAGAAAGAATTCCTTATATTGGATTTTAAATGTTGAAATACATTTAGATGCAATGAATATTGTAATACCATTAAATAAAGAAATAAAGCATCTAAGCAACTAATTTGCTCATGCGACAACAATATTGTGAAAAGAGATTTCACAAATATTATGAATTTATTTCATGCATATGTATGTCTGACTGGACAAAGCAATAAAGCTTTTGATGAAAAATTATGAGATCCGCCTAATTTGCTCCATTCCCAGAAGTGAATGCAGCAATAAATATTATGAATTTATTTCATGTCTTTGTATGGCTGAACAAAGTAATGAGCTTTTGATAGAAAATCATGAAACATGTCTAAATTGGTTTTGCTCCATTTCCAAAAGTGAATGCAACAACATTTGATTTATATTTTCATAATCGTGATCGTGATGTTGATTATGGACATGGTTATAAAGAAAATTCCAAAGACATTTTTTGTCACTAGAAGTGGCACAACAATGTGAAAAAGGGAAAAGGAAAATGTGAAAATATTGACAAAAAGATGAAAGTATATATTATCATTACGGTGGTAAAGATCATTTGAGTTGTACTTATTATACACCAAAGCATCTTACAAATAATGAGAAGAACATGGAAACAGACTTTGCTTATGAAGATGGTGATTTTGATTATGGCCCTATGGATGCTACTCATCTTGAAATTATTATTTTCTTTGCTAAAGCAAATGGAAGCATTGATCACTTTATTGATTATGAGAGTGTTAAAAAAAATCTCATATTGATATTTATGTTTATATGAAAAACCAATGTTTGCACTAGTACCAAAGGATATGTGTCTTATTGATAGTGCAACAACTTATACAATTCTCAAGAGTAATAAAATTTTCTCTTTTTTGATAATGCGAGACATTAATGTTAGTAATATTTATAGTATTACAAATATATTTGAAGACTCTAGAAGAGCTATTATACTTCTACCAAGAAGTTGAATAAAAAACTTATTAACTTTCAAGGATATTTGTCTAAATGGATATTATATTGAGACAAACAATGAAAAATATATGAAATATCTTTATATTTGTACGATTGAGTTAAAAAAATGTATATTGGAGAAATTATCAACATTCCCTTATGGTTTATACTATACGTATATTAGTTCCAAAGACACGTTTGAAGCGTGGTAGGCTTATTGGTTCCAAAGATAAAAACTATTGAATGAGAAAGGAAGCTAAAATGCAAAATGACCTAATCGAAAATGTTGAAATTCCAAAAGATTCATTTGACATAATTAATCGTTCGGTTTCAGAAGAACCTCAGGTACCTGAAATTATTGAAAATGATGAGATCTCAATAAATTATGTCATGAATCATATAATATGGAACCAAAATGAAGTTAACATTAACAAAACTTTACTTATAACATAGCGATGAATGTTATGAATGACAATGAGGATCAATAAGCAATGATCATTGAAGATTGTCGGCAAAGAAAAGATTGGCCAAAATGAAAATATGCAAAGAAACATAATTATATTTGCTTGCTAAACGAAAGGTTTTTGGACGTATAGTTCACACACCTGAAGTTGTGAAACCCGTTGGGTACATATGGATTTTTGTGCAAAAATCAAATTAAGAATGATGAAATTGTTAGATACAAAGCAATTGGTTGCTCAAGGTTGTTCACAAAACCTTGAATTGATTTGTGAAAAAACATATTCACTAGTATTGGATGCAACAACATTGCAATATTCGATTATCCTAGTTGCACAACAAGGTTTGCATTTACATCTAATAGATGATGTTACAACATATTCTTACGGTTCTTTTTTGAGAATCACATTTATATGAAAATCCTTGAAGGATTTTATTTGTCCAACAAGACAAATTCTAAAGAGGGTTATTCAATAAAATTGAACATATGCTCTTTTATTGATTAAAGCAATTAGAACGTGTGTGGCATAACCGTCTTATTGAGTACTTATTAAAAGAAGGATATAGAAATGATCCTATTTCTTCTTGTATTTATATGAAAAGATCAAAAAATGAATTTGCCATAATTATTGTTGTTGTAGATGACATAAACATCGTTGGAACTCCTAATGAGCTCACAAAGGCAATTGATTACTCAAAGAAATTATTTGAGATGAATGATCTTTCAAAGGACAAAATCTTATTTGAAATTAGAAATTGAGTATTTAAATAAAGGTATTTTTATACGTCAAGAGGCTTATATAATTAAGGTGCTTAAAATGTTCTAAATGGACAAATCATGTCCATTATGCACTCCAATAGTTGTGAGGTCGTTAGATGTTGATAAAGACTCTTTTTAGACCTCAAGAAAATGATAAAGATCTTCTTGGTCCAGAAGCACCATATCTTAGTGTCATAAAAACACTAATGTATCTTGTTAATTATACTCAATCTAATATTGCATTTGCTGTAAATTTGTTAAGCAAGATATAGTTCTTCAACTACAAGAAGAAAATGGTTTGGAGTAAAACATATACTACGTTACTTTAAGAATACTATGAATATGAGCTTATTTCATCCAAATGATTCAGATTTAGACCAATGAGTTATGTATATGCATGTTATTTTACATATTCTCATAATATCACAATGATTGATCACAAACAAGATGTTTGTTCACATGTGATAGCACAATAGTTTCATGAAGGTATATGAAACAAACCACAGTAGCAACATTGTCTAATCATACAGAATTACAAGAAAAGTTGTGAATATGTTTGGTTAAGGTCTATAATTCAACATGTGCAAGAAACTTGTGACTAATCAACAACCATATATGAAGACAATAGTGTATTGTTCAATTGAAAGGATGATATAAATATCCAAAAATTCATTCATGTGAAAATATGACAGGTCTATTTATGAAGTTTTTGCCAATAAGAACTTTTGAACAAATGATTCACAAGTTTGGACTCTGTCACCTTAATGATGTAATTTTACATGAGGGGGAGAAATAAAATATGTGATGAACAATATTGTATTAAAGAATATAGAATGTTGTACTTTTTTTTCCTTCAATAGGTTTTTTTTATCCCAAAGGATTTTTCCTAGTAAGGTTTTAACAAGACACATTCTTTTATCAATGACACTTAAGGGGTATTATGAATTAATGATTGTCCATTGATTTGATACATTTACTCATATGATTGATACTCATATGTTTCATTAATCTTTATGTAAATATTTGTATTAACTAAGTTGATTTGTTTCCTTTATAGATTACATGTTGTATCTATAAATAGGACTCTTCCTATTAATAATGATATATAGATAAGTTGCTCTCTATTCTCTATTCTCGTTTCTTCTCTTTTCTATTATCTATTATTCTATTATTTTTTCTGTTATTCACTTTATTTCATAACACTATTAATATTAATATTTTTAATTATTAATCACTATTTAATATTTAAATTTTTATTAAATTGTAATTAAAATATTTTATAAGAAGAAAATTAAAATATATATTATTAATTCTAATAAGTTCTTTAGACTAAGACTTTTTCTCTTAAACAATTAAATAAATTTAAAAATTCGTGATCAGTTTCAAGTACGAAATAAATTTAAACATTTAAATGTAAAAACAGTAATTCAAAATATATTTTAAAGCATTTATAGGATCTAAAACTAAGATCTATATAGAAAGCAAACTTAGATTCTTTTTTTTCTTTTCTTTTCCTTTTGTACGTTGGTGAAATTAATTTGATGTTTCGTTCGTATGCCCAGGATGGACAAGTCGAGAATGATTTGACTTAAAATGTTGAACATTCTAAGTCGAAAATGACAATTTATGTTAATTTTAGGAAAAACAAAATTAATCCTCTATTATTTTTAATTAAACAGAAAGTATAAATTTAATTATTTGAACATTATTTTAAAATAGGGCTTAAATTGTAGAAAAAAATTGAAAGTACTTCTAAATTCTTTATTTATGAGAACCTTTATCATAGCTCTTTTCCATTACTAGTCAATTATATCATCAGCTTTAATGCTGACGTCATTGAATCTTTGGTCAACATTGGTGAATGGTTCCATGCCCCTAACTTTTTTTCAAGTTTAGATCATCCAAACTGTTTTAAAATATTATTTGTTGAGATTCAAAGTAAATATTCATTAGTCTCAAGTTGGAAAATTAATTATGAAACTTGATTTCGAATTAAGTAATGTAGATGAATTTTGTATTGAATAAGAAACTCGTTGAATTTTATTAAATAACCTTTTTATAATAATCTCTAAACTTAAATCTATTACAAATTTAAACATTAACTAGAATTAATTTAATTAAAAAACAAACTTTTAAACATTGATTCAAACTTTTACAAAGTTATATTTTAGTTTTCTGAAAATTCAATGTTTTGAATATTTTAATCAACTCACTAAAGTAAACTCAGTGATGAAATGTTTGGATATTTGTATACGAAGTTTCACTATTGCAAAGAAAAAAAATTAATAAAACGGCGTGTGTTTACATTCATTTGTTGTGTCATATATTTTAAAACTTTATTTGACATTGAAGAATAATATATTTGTTATTTTTTAAGATAATGACAAAACAAGAACATATATGTTGAAGCACACCATGTTTTCACAATTAAATATTATCTTGAAATGAAGATTCTTTACACGATTATTATTCCATTTGTTTTGAAAAATAATTACTTGTGAACTTTCAAAGTTGAATACAACAATTTGGTCAATCTAGGTATATAGAAAAAGAGATTTATCACGATTAAATTATTATTTCGTAGAGAAAAAGGCCCCTAATATGGCTGTCTATTTTGACTATATTAGTAATTTACTAGAGTGATGGGGATGTAATGATAAAACTAATGCTTAATGATGAATGCTGGGTAGGTCGGGTTCTTTGCCCATCTACTTCATTTCCTTCATCTACTTCGTTTTGCATATAACAACGATATATCAAATTAGAATGATCATGTGCTTCTTGTCGTGTACTTATTTTTCATAACTTTTTTATTATGGTGTTCTGTGCATGGTCCAACTTGTAGACTTGGTTGGTATGGTTTAGATTATTAAAATTCTTCCTGATAGAACAGTTTAGTGATTGACTAAAAAACCACTGTGAATGTTTTGACTAGTTATATAATTATCATAAAATTTCTTGTTTTAAATTATATTTAATATAAATCAAATTAGTCTAATAATTATCTTATAAGTTTTATGATCCTCGTGATTTCTCAAATTATTATATTTAATTATTGTTATTATTAATATTATATTTTAGCTAGCCTGTTTATCTTAGTAAATAATAAGATAAATAATACTTTCTTAAAAAAATAGGTATACGTAATATTTAGCAAATAATTATAAATAACTTTCATGATGAAGATTAAATAAGATTTGAATTTCGTTATCACATCACTGTCCTATATTTATTAAGTACGTCTGTATAAAATATTTTAGCAGATTTTAAGATGAATTCAACCACTACGCAAATTTAACTTTATTGACAAATTTTTTATTACCGATACATACGGACCTTTATTACCATATTTCTTTTTATAATATGTTATATTTTGCATTATATATAAAAAAGTATATAAATACAATAAAATAATAAGTTATTTGATATAACATTTCTCTAATATCTTCTGTGTTTTCGTAATCACTAAAATCTCTGAAGGGCAATGCCGGAAACTAACTTCCGCAGCCCACACCAGTCATCACGAGTGATTTTCAAATCAACCCCATAAAATTATTTAAAAGACTAAGTTGTAAGATTCAAATGCATATACTGATCTTTGAGTTGAGAATTTTTGTATATTAATACTTTAATTTCAAGTGGGAGATAAATAAAGAACACTTGGCCCCACCAAAGATAGATTTTAAATTCCTTATTGACAAATGCCAAGTACACCAGTTATTCAGGTTGGTACCTGTTAAAATACAAAACCAAGTCCAATGTGGCAAGTATTTCCAGTCGAAGTTGCCCAGAACCACCCGAGTTCGCACATTTTATAGGAAAATTATTTTTTAGACAAAATCTTTTTTTACAAATTTGACAAAATGTCCATAAATATTAAAATAGATTATTTTTTTTTAATTTTTTAATTAAAATAAAACAATAAAATAGTATTTTTTATTTAAATAATTAATTTTTATTTAAATAAATAGTTTATCAAAAGTTTGTTAATATATATAAAGAAAGAAAAGTCACAACACGAGATCTTAGACCAGATATGTAGTAGTTGCTTTATAACATCTTCTTTGTAGTAAAAACAATTCAATCTACACACTATTGCATTTTCTTAAATAATAAAAGTATGATTTCATTCGTGGTCTACTTCGGTAGTAAAACAAAGAATTTGGAATAGAATAATCTACTAGGCCCACCAACAAGAAAAATATCATACATTTAATACAAGAAATGTTGCCATGAGTTATGAATCAGATGCTATATAAGGGGAGCTTGGCAAGGTAGTATCCTCAGGCCAAAATCTTGGTGTCACATAGCCTCAAGCTCGGGATCTCACAAAAACAAAGGTCAAGCAAACACATACACAACCATGTTGCTCGAAATTACAATTGGTTTGTTGGTGCTGGCTTTGTTTTTGCACTTGCGTCCCACACCCACTGCTAAATCAAAGGCCCTTCGCCACCTTCCAAACCCTCCTAGTCCAAAACCTCGTCTTCCATTCATTGGTCACCTTCACCTTCTAAAAGACAAACTTCTCCACTATGCCCTCATAGATTTATCCAAAACCTATGGCCCTTTGTACTCTCTCTACTTTGGGTCTATGCCAACCGTTGTTGCCTCCTCCCCTGAGTTGTTCAAACTCTTCCTTCAAACCCACGAGGCTGCTTCCTTCAACACAAGGTTCCAAACCTCTGCCATTAGGCGCCTCACTTATGACAACTCAGTGGCCATGGTTCCCTTTGGACCTTACTGGAAGTTCATCAGGAAGCTCATCATGAACGACCTCCTCAACGCCACCACCGTCAACAAGTTGAGGCCCCTCAGGACCCAACAGATCCGCAAGTTCCTCAAGGTCATGGCCCAAAGCGCACAGGCTCAGCAGCCCCTTAACGTCACCGAGGAGCTTCTCAAGTGGACCAACAGCACTATCTCCATGATGATGTTGGGTGAGGCTGAAGAGATTAGAGATATCGCTCGTGAGGTGCTTAAGATTTTCGGGGAGTACAGTCTCACTGACTTCATCTGGCCCTTGAAGAAGCTTAAGTTTGGACAGTACGAGAAGAGGATCGATGAAATATTCAACAAGTTCGACCCTGTCATCGAGAGGGTTATTAAGAAGCGCCGAGAGATCATGAGAAGGAGAAAGAACGGAGAAGCCGTTGAGGAAGAGCAGAGCGGAGTCTTCCTCGACACTTTGCTTCAATTCGCTGAGGACGAGACCATGGAGATCAAAATTACCAAGGAGCAGATCAAGGGTCTTGTTGTCGTGAGTTTCCTACTTCTTTTTTCTTTGTCCGCTTCATCATCATATTTAATAATATATATCAACATCAAAGCAACTCTAGGGATAATTCTTTAAACTATTGGAGTATATTTAATGAAGGAAATGTTAATGCTATACTCAATAATTGTTATTATAGGCGGCTATATAAGGTGGCACATGCATTGTGTATATCAAGACAAAAAACTATATATTTTACTCGACAAGTGACGAGTTAATTGTTTTTTTATTTGATGTTGCAACGTAGACTAATTCACAGTGGTTTGTATGTGCAGGACTTCTTCTCAGCAGGAACAGATTCCACAGCCGTGGCAACTGAGTGGGCTTTGGCAGAGCTGATCAACAACCCTAGGGTGTTGCAGAAGGCTCGGGAGGAGGTGTACAGTGTTGTGGGGAAAGATAGACTGGTTGATGAAGTTGATACTCAAAACCTTCCTTACATCAGGGCGATTGTGAAGGAGACATTCCGCATGCACCCACCACTCCCAGTGGTGAAGAGAAAGTGTGTGGAGGAGTGTGAGATTGAGGGGTATGTGATCCCAGAGGGAGCATTGATACTTTTCAATGTGTGGGCTGTAGGAAGAGACCCTAAATACTGGGACAGACCATTGGAGTTTCGTCCTGAGAGATTCCTAGAAACTGGAGCTGAAGGAGAAGCTGGGCCTCTTGATCTTAGGGGCCAACATTTCACTCTTCTCCCATTTGGGTCAGGTAGAAGAATGTGCCCTGGAGTGAATTTGGCTACTTCAGGTATGGCAACACTTCTTGCATCTGTTATCCAGTGCTTTGACCTTCAAGTGGTGGGCCCACAAGGACAAATATTGAAAGGCAATGACGCCAAAGTGAGCATGGAAGAGAGAGCTGGACTCACGGTTCCGAGGGCACATAATCTGGAGTGTGTTCCAGTTGCAAGGACAAGCGTTGCAGCTAAACTCCTTTCCTAGTTCACAACATATATACAACAACAGTGTCTTGCCACTCATGCTTTTGCTTTTGTGTGTTAATAATAATCGTTTCAATAAGGTGTCTTTGATAACGAAGTCAGACACATTCACATGTATCATCAACTCCAGTTTATCACTTGGTACCAATGTCGTGTAGAAGTTTTGGATCTAAGTCAAATTCTTTTGGAGAATCTTATAATGTACTATATATTACCACTCCCTTATATAATATTTTAACAGTTTGAATCGAAAAATTATTTATCAAAACCTATATATATATATAATAAAGTAACTTCAATGTTTCTTTTTCGATAGATATAAGATAAGATCTCATTTATTTCATAACATTACTGATTTTAAATAAGATTTAAATAATTTTAACTTTCACTCTTTCTCCATGGATTTTGCAATTGCTACTGTGAATCCTACAAGTAATAAAAACATCATGTTAATCTTAAGTCAAAATTCATAGAAAAAAAAAATGAAAGATTGAATTATGGGATTGTGTAAACTTGAAACCTTCTTTTATGAAATTCTCTGGGATATGAATCTACATATTCAGTGACTCAATCTCTAGTCCCCAAACTCCAAGTAAACATAAATAACTATCCAGTCAGTGGATTACTTATTTTGGTCCTTGCGTGGGTTCAACATGTATTTCTTAACAACACGAGAAAATTATTACTTAACATTGATTTTTTTAACTAATATTAGCAAATAAAAGTCAACTTAAAATATAATTCGCATAGACAGGGGTGGCAAAACGGCTAGTTGGCAAGTTTTGGCTACGTCCCGTCCTTGGTTCGTCAAAAACAGGTTGGATCAGACTGATCCGCCACTGAAAAATGAATAGACACTACAATCTATTTTGCCTCAAAGCAGGTCAGCAGACCGGCGGGCTAGCCTGCCACCTTTCTTTTTATTTTTTTTAAATTTTGTTTATAAAATTTGTTTATATAATATAGAAAATGTATTTTTTGTTAATTATTTTTAATTTTTAAACAAAAAAAAGCTTGTGATGCAAGGAATGTCTTCACCATCTTTCATTATAATTGGGTTTATTGAGCATGAGATATAAAACATGTTAAAAATAGTTTTTCAGTTACATAAATGTTCTTTGGATATTTTGAGGTGTTTTACTCCAACTGCAGCTAAGTTGAGCTTAGGGAGGTGTGAAAATAAATTGATCAAAACTTTATGATACCTTAAAGATAAATCCAACAATAGAAAATAATCAAAACCCAAATTCAAGCCAAGTATTGCTTGAAAAAGGCAAAAAAAGCATGAAAAAGGGAAGAAATTTGGCTAAGCCAGGAAGAAAGAACGAGCAACACAAATTAAACCTTGCGATTTTCTCTATTTTTCCTACAAAAAAGGCTTTGATAATTGATAAATATTTATGATAAAAGATCATTTGGGACAACTATATCTTTAGATATTCTATTTGATATTTTAAAATAATTATCTTATTTTATTATATCAGTAAATATAAAAAGGATAATATTTGCCAAATCTTTTTTAATATAACAAGATCTTCTTAAATTTTTTCAGATTTCCACAACAACCAAATATATTTTGAAAACATTGGATTATTTAGAAGACAATTGGAGGATATTACATTATCAAAAAGAAGATTATAACAACAAAAAAGCACAAAACAAAGCTCACTCCGATTTCAAAATGAAAACACTTAGGGAAACATAATAGAGGGACTTAGAAACCCTTTGGGAGACCTAATTTTGTCCTTTACACCATTCTCTTATATTTTTATGTTATTTTTACGTCTCATGGAGTGTTAAATCTTTGAAGTTGATTTTGTTATAATTTCTTAGCTAGATTCTCAAATTTCATTCTTTTTTTTCTTTTTTTTTTCTTTCTTTTTCAGAATATAAAATCCACTTACCTGGCACGATATGTAACGTTCCATTTAAATAATAACATAATTAAATGAAACATCACACAAGGTAAAATAAAGAGTAACGACGGGGAGTATAAATATCACTCCTTACAACAAAGTCCCAGATACTTAGAGAGAAGTCTAATGCACACTATGATGCCACAGACTAAACAAGATAAAAGCCAAATAGTACATAAAATGAATTCTCAATGAGCGAAGTAAAACATGGGCTATGGCCCTAACAGAGAATTCGAAGAAGCGAGATCCTACCCAAGACGAGTTAAGCAACGAAATCTCCATTACCCTATTGACCACGAGGAGTTCTCGCATCTGCTCACATCAATAAATTGATGATCATCGCAAAAAGAGAAAACCACACATAGAACATACAAACAAGCAGAAAGGGTAAGCTAGAGTAGAAAACATTTTTATCATACAATCGCATACACTTTCATAACCTAAAGTACATATATCAACCAATCATGTTATGACTCGATAACAAGCCTCTACGACTTAAGACACGACTTATCTAGATACATATAATTAGTCGGATTCACCGGATGCTTGCACTTGTGGTGGCCTCTACTGCTCTACCGAGCTAATTGTCAAAGGGTCTCATCCTACCACTCACAAGGTTAGCCTTAAAGTGTCCCAAGCCTCCTATTACTATCACCACTTGAGTCAGTACACGTGAGACTAATTGACTCTTTAGAGTGTTAGGATGCAATCCTTACCTTGAATCCTTACTAAATTATATAATGAGGTACCACCATTAAACTCCCACTAATAGGGGTCATGGAATTACGTCCTGACCATGAGGCACCACCACGCAACCAACATGGAATTACGCCCTGACCAATGAGGCACCACCATGAGATCTCACCTAGAGATTCATGGAATGACGCCCTGATCAATGAGGCACCACCACGAAACTATCGTGAAATTACGTCCTGACCAATGAGGCACTACCACGCAACCATCATGGAATTACGTCTTGACCAATGAGGCACCACCATGAGATCTCACCTAGAGATTCATGGAATGACGTCCTGACCAAAGAAGACAGACATTATCAATTAAATCAAATAGGATCTCCCCCATGGAATCTCCTATATTCTCACACAAGCATTTGAAGACACATATTAAAATCATACAACATATTTTTCTCTTGGGAAATAACTAATTCTTATAATTTTTATCCAATCCAACTTAACAACACATTATGCAAACGATTTGGGATTTTAGAAATAAAACTGCAGCTTGTGTAAAGCTCCAAAAATTTTGTATTTATATTCAAATTAAATAAGATTGAATCAAGAACCAAATGAAACAAGAACCAACTTAATTGAATAACTATAAAGAAAGTTATGCACCAAACAAGCAACAAAGGTCAATGTTGTCAACAACCAAACTACAGTGATCTTGTGATAAAAACTGCTCTCCCTATAGAGCTCCGATTCAAGATCCGACCAGTCAAAGTCAATAACTATGGGTTAAGGATCAATTGTTAAAATATCAGCTCGATCTAATGGTTAACAAAGTAGGAACCTCCATTTTACGAAAAGTGTGCAGTGTTGTCAACAACCAAACTACAGTGACCTTGCGATAAAAACTACTCTAACTACATGGCTCCGATTCAAGATCCGACCGGTCAAATTCAAGAATTATGTGTTAAGGATCAGCAGTTAAAATTTCAGCTCGATCCAACGGTTAACGAAGTAGGAACCTTTATTTTACAAAAAGTGTGCAATGTAGAAAAAAAGTAGCACCACATCAATCAAACACACTTATTCCGGAACGAAAATAAGTACATTGTATTTCAAAGAAAAAGAGTTCTAGCTTCCATTACCTAGACAGAGGATAGCAAATACCACGAGCACACTACGGAGGAGCACCACAACTCCAGGAACAGCTTGGTGGGGTGGAACCGAAGTGGAGTTCAACTAGCTTGATGAAGAACAGAGTCAAACCCTAGCAGAGCTCATAAAGTAGCCAAGGGAGAGGGAAATGAAAATTATTTCTGAAAAAAAAAATGCAAGAATAAGGGGATTAGGACTTATTTAGGAGTTTTAGACACCCTGGACCAGCCCTTAGACCCAACAGATGGGATTAGACCCTTTTAATTTTAGGACAGATAAAGAAGATTTTACACGATACACCATAAAACACGAGGTAAATTTCGGATCCACCTACAATAAAGATACATTTATTTTACGTGTCAAGTTTCAGAAGATCCAAAATATTTAAGAGTTGATGGGAGGACGAGAAATAAAAAGGTTTAATTACTCGGATCATACCCGTTTTGGTTCAAAAATTTCAAAATGGTATCCACTTTGAACTTTGTCTCAATTTAGTACCCAATTTTGATTATTGCATCAATGTAGTACCCTCCGTTAAGTCTTCACAAACGGCGTTAACTACCTTGCCACGTGTCAGCCTCTGGATTTTTTAATTTTTTTTAATTTTTTTTTTTAAAAAAAAAATTTGCCACGTGTCAAATCCTTGATGTGACACATGGCATTGTCAGTGACACGTGGCAAGGTATCGCCACGTGTCAAGGTACTTGGCAAGTGTCATTTTCTTCATTTCAACTTAGTCACTACATTTGTCTATTTGTTTCAATTTAGTACTCATGTATGTTTATTTGTTTCAATTTAGTACCCAATTTATTTGTTTGAATTAAACCTTGTGGTTATCAAATCTTTTTTAATATGACAAGATCTTCTTAAATCCTTTTAGATCTCTATAACAACCAAATATATATTGAAGATATTGGATTATTTAAAAGATAATCGAAAGAGATTACATTATCAAAAGGAAGATTATAAATAAAACAAAGCTCACTCCAATTTTAAAATAAATACAGTCAAAAAAATATATTAGAACGGCTTAGAAACGCTGTGGGAGACCTAATTTTATCCTTTGCACCATTCTCTTATATTTTTATATTATTTTTTATGTATCATGGAGTGTTAAATCTTTGCAGATGATTTGGTTATAGAGATGGCAAATAAACCCGTCCCCGTGGGTATTATCCGAACCCGTCCCCGTTTTGACGGGGAATCCCCGCATTGACTGGGTATGGGTATGGGTATGGGGAATCCCCGACTTTTTCAATTGGGTATGGGGATGGGTATGGGGATGTACATATACCCGCCATAATACCCGTCCCCGCCATATCTTCATTCTCGTTTAAATTATTAAAATATTCACAATTAATCAAGTAACCCTTATATATATATATATATATATATATATATATATATATATATATATATATATATATATATATATATATATATATATATTTTATTTCTTTTAATTATTTCATTTGTCATTAAACTCATTCTCATCTCCAATATATTTTTTATCTTATCATAACCTTTATGTAATTATGTTAAAATAATGTATGTTAATAAAAAAAATTATGCCTTACATTTGAATATTTATATTATTTTTTAATATTTTTATTTATTATAAATTTTCCTTTCACATGAGAATGTTTATACTCTCAATTTAAGGTAATATAAAAAAAATTCTTTACTTATTATTATTATTATTATTAATTTTTGTTTAATTTGAAGAACTCTTTTGTTTCATTAAAATAATTTTCGTTATTTTTCAACCATTAAGTATATATGTTGATATTTGAAAAGTTTTCTTAGTTCTCTGAGATATTTTTCGTCTTATCATACCTTAGTTATACATTTGATTTCCTTTGTGTGATTTTTTTCGATAGTCTCTCAAATTATTTCTAAAACACACATTTGTTAATTTTTTAATATTTTTATTTATTGTTTTTATTTTCATCATGTAGAATAATATATCATAATGTAATTGTTTCACTTTAAATTCTGTTTGAAGTGGTTAAAATTTTATATATATATATATATATAATGATATTTAGGAATAGTATATGATAATTCACTACAAGAAAAAATGAAATGGTGACTGATTTAGTCAGTAACCCATATCAGTCACTATTTTTCGTCATTGGTGGTAGTAGTTGATTTATTGTCTAAATTAGTGACTGATTCAATGATCGAATCGGTACTTGATTTAGTGACCAATTTAATTACTAATTTATTTGTAATTTAATGACAAATTTTTTGGTCACTAATGATATTTCTATTTATTTTTAACCACTTCAAACATAATTTAATAATTAGTTCTCTAAGGTTTTTTTCATTTTATCATACCTTAATTATACATTTGATTTCCTTTGTGCGATTTCTTTCGATAGTCTCTCAAATTATTTCTAAAACACACATTTGTTAGTTTTTTAATATTTTTATTTATTGTTTATTTTCATCATGTAGAATAAAATATTTCGATATATTCTATCTAATTATTTGTTATTTTATTACTCACTATTAATCATACTGTAATTTTTTTTTACTTTAATTGTATAAATAACTTTTATTTACTACAATATACAAATTTAATGTAATTTCTATGAATATTTTTTTGTCACTATGCAACATATATTGAAGTTCAAAAGATACAAAATCTATGTCAAAATTTTATTATTATGTTTATTATTTGTTTTTTGTGTTATTTTGATCAAGTGATGTATTATAACTTTTTATTAGTGTATAAAAAAGAGATTCATTATAATTTAAAAAATTGAAGTAAACAAATATTTAAAATATATTTTAATTTGAATATTTGTTCTTTGTATCATTTTGATCAAGTGATATATTATAACTTTTATTAGTGTATAAAAAAGAAATTCATTAGAATTTAAAAAATTGAAGTAAACAAACATTTAAAATATATTTTAATTTGAATATTTGTTTTCCTTTTATATTTTTTTGAAATATTTTTTAATTTTATCAACTAAGTTCATCAATGTTGTAGTTTGCAAATTTAATAAATGTTTTGGTTCACATGAAATTTTATTTGGTATTCTAATATAAAATATAAACAATTATAATTTATTTTATTGTATTTGGCATCGAAGAAAATCCTCCTAATATTGAATATTTCATAATATTATGTTTTCTTTATCGTAATTTTTTTTCTTTTATAAAAATTAATATTGAAGTAGTTAGAACATGGGTACGGGTATGGGTACGAGATTATACCCGTTACCCGGTGGGGATGAGGATGGGAAAAAAGTTTGATACCCGTTGGGTTTGGGTATGGGGATAGGGATGAATTTTTTATGCGGGGATGGGTATGAGATAGTGAAACCCGTCCCCGCCCCGCCCCGTTGCCATCCCTATTTGGTTATAATTTCTTAGGTAGATTCAAATTTCATTCTTTTTTTTTTTCTTTCTTTTTCAGAATCTAAAATCCACTTACCTGGCACGATACACCATAAAACACGAAGTAAATTCCGGATCCATCTACGGTGAAGATACATTTATTTGACGTGTCAAATTTCAGAAGACCCAAAATATTTAAGGGTTGATGGGAGTACGAGAAAAAGAAAAAAAAAAAAACTCTCACAAGATTTCGAATGAGGCGCCGCACAAATTGGGTGCTAAATACAACCAAGCCACGTGGCATCACAAGTCCCACAGCCACCACCAAGTACAGGACTTCATTAAATTAAGTAACTTAATAAATTCACACCTTATTAAAATAATATTAATATTTTAATATTTTTTACAATATTTAATTACAAATTTACTGTTTATTATATATTGTTTTTAAAACACTCACATCATAATTCTGTACAATTTGTGGCTCGTCAACATATATGCTTTCTTAAAATAATAATCATATATCATCCATATTTGACTTGAAAATTCCCAGATATCGAGTGCATGCACCTTCCGAGCTCTCGCATGAATCATTATACTTTGGACTTCGAAATGAAATAAAAATAATAATGTCATGGAAATTAGTTTCATATAAAGAGACTTCGATTTATTTTAACTTTATTTGATCTCACTATTTTAAAATTGCTTTTATTTAATTAGAGTTTTAATTTATTCTTAGACTAATTTAAAAAATGGTTTTGAGAATATTGATTTTTAAACATGAGTAACGCAATAAACGGTGCCGATAAAAAAAAACGCAATGAACAGTAGTGTTCCAAAGTGAAGAATACATATATAATTGAAGGAAGCTTTTATAAAAGAAATATGATTTAAGTATACATTTAGAGACAGAAAAAAAAATGATAGATTTATAAAATATTTAAATTGATAAAAAGAAAGAAATAGAAAGAAACAAACATGCAACAAATATACATAAAATAAAAATAAATATGTATAGAAATATTGATTGCAATTTTCGGTTTTCAGCATTTGCCGAGCAGCCTGGAGTGGAGGCACTTTGCTTTTTGTTGACGGAGTCTCTCTCTCTCTGTCTTTCTGGAGTAACTCAGCGCATCATCTTAGACCATAAACTTAGTAGGTGTGAAGCACACTCTTTAAAACCATGGGCATCTTAAAATAGAAACTTTTTTGTCTCCAGTGAAGAACTATTATAATAATAGGAGTGAAATGAATAGTCCGTCTTTGCATTTCAAAACAAATAAAATAATAGAAATAGTTATTTTAAAGACATTTTTTAGGCCCACAAAACATCAAATGAGCTACTATAAAGAGGGAGCAACGGAAGCCTGTATCCTCAGGTTAGCCTCGAACTCGGGATTGCACTTCGAAGTGGTTCTTACGTAAAACACAGAGAGTTGTTAACCTTGAGGTAGCGGGAGAAAGCAAGATAATAAGAAGAGAGAAGAAGCAGAAAGAAAGAAGATGTTGCTCGAAATCGCAATTGGGTTGTTGGTGCTGGGTCTGTTTCTGCACCTGCGTCCCACACCGAGCGCAAAATCGAAGGCACTTCGCCACCTTCCCAACCCTCCAAGCCCAAAGCCTCGGCTTCCGTTGATTGGACACCTTCACCTTTTGAAAGACCAACTTCTACACCACTCTCTCATAGATTTATCCAAACGTTATGGCCCTTTGTACTCTCTCTACTTTGGGTCTATGCCCACCGTTGTTGCCTCCACCCCTGAGCTCTTCAAACTCTTCCTTCAAACCCACGAGGCTGCTTCCTTCAACACAAGGTTCCAAACCTCTGCCATTAAGCGCCTCACTTATGATAACTCCGTTGCCATGGTTCCCTTCGGTCCTTACTGGAAGTTCATCAGGAAGCTCATCATGAACGACCTCCTCAACGCCACCACCGTCAACAAGTTGAGGCCATTGAGGAGCCATGAGATCCGCAAGGTTCTCAGAGTTCTCGCCCAAAGTGCAGAGGCCCAACAACCTCTTAACGTCACTGAGGAGCTTCTCAAGTGGACCAACAACACCATCTCCATGCTCATGCTTGGTGAGGCCGAAGAGGTTAGAGATTTGGCTCGCGAGACGGTTAAGATTTTCGGAGAGTACAGTCTCACTGACTTCATCTGGCCCTTGAAGAAGCTCAAGTTTGGAAAGTACGAGAAGAGGATTGATGAGATATTCAACAAGTTCGACCCCGTCATTGAGAAGGTTATCAAGAAGCGCCAAGAGATCGTTAGAAGGAGAAAGAATGGAGAAGTTGTTGAGGGAGAGCAGAGCGGTATCTTCCTCGATACTTTGCTTGAATTCGCTGAGGACGAGACCATGGAGATCAAAATTACCAAGGAGCAGATCAAGGGTCTTGTTGTGGTAAGTTGTTAATGCTTTAAGAAACAATGTTGACGCACTACTAAAGACTAAAAATATACTCACCAAGCTTTTGTTTTGACAGGATTTCTTCTCAGCTGGGACAGATTCCACAGCCGTGGCTACTGAGTGGGCTTTGGCAGAACTTATCAACAACCCTAGGGTGTTGCAAAAGGCTCGGGAGGAAGTGTACAGTGTTGTGGGAAAAGATAGACTGGTTGATGAAGTTGATACTCAAAACCTTCCTTACATCAGGGCGATTGTGAAGGAGACATTCCGCATGCACCCACCACTCCCAGTGGTGAAGAGAAAGTGTGTGGAAGAGTGTGAGATTGAGGGGTGTGTTATCCCAGAGGGTGCATTGATACTTTTCAATGTGTGGGCTGTAGGAAGAGACCCTAAGTACTGGGACAGACCATCGGAATTTCGTCCCGAGAGATTCTTAGAAAATGGAGGTGAAGGGGCAGTTGGTCCTATTGATCTAAGGGGACAGCATTTTCAACTTCTCCCATTTGGGTCAGGTAGGAGAATGTGCCCTGGAGTGAATTTGTCTACTTCAGGAATGGCAACTCTTCTTGCATCTGTTATCCAGTGCTTTGACCTTCAAGTGCTTGACCCACAAGGACATGTACTCAAAGGTGATGATGCCAAAGTTAGCATGGAAGAGAGAGCTGGCCTCACTGTTCCAAGAAAACACAACCTCGTTTGTCTTCCACTTGCAAAAACAACCCTCGCTGCCAAACTCCTCTCCCCGTAGATTACAACATACAACATCATGTTCCCCTTCGTTGCACTTACTTTTATCTTCTCATAATTATTTCAATAAGCTGTAATTCACGCACCTACTACACACACACATGCGATGCCTTTATTTCTTATTCAGATATGTAACTTCGATCTTTCTCTTTTTACCAAAGTAAAAGTCTTGCATCTACTCCATTCTATTATTTTCACTCGCCTTCTCTCCTTTCATCGTTTCACTTTCTCTCGTAAAAATAAAAACAATTTGCGACAAGTCTGATGTATTAACACAATTTCGTTAAAATATATATGTTTTTACTGCAAAGCGGAAATATAAGCCAAAATTATGTTGGGTTTCTATTATTCTCATTATACAATATGTTGTAGATAGTTTCTGGTATCGATACATTCTCCTACGATAATAACAACAAAAATAAAAATAAAACAAGAATAAAAGAAAAAAAGAAAAAAAAATTATATAAAAAGGTACGTTGTATTGTGTAAAGTCTTGCATCTACTCCATTCTATTATTTTCACTCGCGACCGTACATGATTGGCCCCTGCCACTCCTGATCGATCAGTCCCTTAGCGACCGGTCGATGAGACAACCTTAACAAAAGTTTCTAAAGATGTTATCTACTTCTTAATCCGAACATACCGTGAGTCAATTTTGAAAAATCGCATGTCCGCTTACATCTTACTAAGCTTCTCAAATCGCTGTCAGATAGATTGTTCACAGGAAACTATTCAGACTCTTGATATTGTTCTGCATTCGGACTACAACTTCGTGAGTCGGTCGGTTGCCAAGCAGAGGCATCAACCTATCGTATGAAGAAATCGTGTAGCCCCCATACGTTTTTGTGGTCAACTGGGTCAGAAGGCGAAATCGTGTGGGAGATGAACGTTTTTGGTGTCGTAATCGATTACCGTATGTTGTAATCGATTACTGCATGATGTAATCGTGCAAGGGGATAACGTCTTTGAAGTCGTAATCGATTACCGTAGTGTGTAATCGATTACTGAATGTGTTGCAGTTTTCTGTGTATTGTGTAATCGATTACGCACGAACTGTAATCGATTACATGCGTAATTTTTTGAAAAAAAACGTTAACAAACATTTCACTGGATAGGAAAGCAATGATGTATAATATAGTTGAATATGGAACTAAAAACAATGATATTAGTGAAAAAAAAAATTACAATCAATTAAAGTACTAAGATAATAATATCAATGTCAAAGTGCATTAAAAAAATACAAAGTTTTTGAATGAAAATAAACATGAAAATGCATCTAAGATGGAGGAAATTGGCGCCGCACATAAGCCATGTCTTTCTCAAGTTGACCAACCCGAGCATCTATACTGTCAAATCTTGAACCAACAAAAGCCCGGAGATCGTGGATTTCGTGGATAATATCATTAAGCATAGCAGCAGATGCATCCTGGGTAGGCTGAGGCGGTGGAGATGGTGTGCGGTCATCATGAATAGGTGCATCCTGCATATCACGTTTATGAATCCATTCACCATTTTGGTTTTTTACAAAACCAAAGGAATGAATCACTTCAGCACCAATTGGACCTGTTCTCCAATTAATCTCCTCAAATGGTTCATCTTCTAGAGGAACATTAAACTTAATCAAAATGTCAGTAATATGATTAGCATATGGTAAAGGGGCATGGTCTCTTAATGCCTTTTTCATGCGATATCTAATCAGATGACCCCAGTTAAGCTGCCTTCCGGTCAGCATTGCCCACATTAAGATAATGTCTTCTTCAGTAGCTTGGGCAAGGTTAGTTGATCGGGGCACCAGGCATCGACATAAGATGTAGTGCAGGATACGTGTTTCCACTTTCATTTGCCCTGCCAGTATTCTTCCTCCAATATTTTACATTGTCACGACAAATCATCATTTTTGCATTGTGACTTGAATAATCATCTCTCCATTCCTCAACCATGTTTCCCTCAAAACAGACCCCTTGAGTGCCCAATTGAGTTATACGATAAAACATATCTATATCCATCATAATTTTCACATGCTTAACTTCACTAAGAATAACCCCTTCCTCAGTAATTTGTAAGTTGGAATAAAATACTCTAACTAATTCTAGATAATAACATTGACGATTAGTCAAAAAAGGTAATAATCCCAAGTTGTGGAGTATATCATAGCACTCAAAGTTTTGCTCAGCAATAAAATCATCAGGATATCTGGGTTCAGGAATATCTCTGGCAGAAAATTTTGAAGTATACCTCTCATATTGTGCTACGGAAGAGAACAGTCTCTGTGGTTGTGAAGGTGCAATTATTTCTTCAGGTTCGTTGACGGCGGGACCACGGCTGCAGCGAGCACCGACTTGAGTCTTGCGTTTCCTTGATGATTCTGCCATTTTAGGGTGTTTCTGAAGATTTTAATCGGTGGGTTTTGTAGAGAATTGAAAATGAGAAAGATTGCAACAAACGGGAGGCTCCTGATAGTGGTGTAATCGATTACAGGGTTTCGGTAATCGATTACGAAGGAAAAAATTAAGTTCCAGTAGCTCGTGTTAGAGTTGTAATCGATTACAGAGTTTATGTAATCGATTACCAATCTAGAAATAATTTTGCAAATTCTCCTGTTAATCGATTAAAGGTGTGTTGTAATCTATTACGAAGGTATTATTTATGTTCCAGGTTGTCGTGTTACTTCAGTAATCGATTACAGGCTTCGGTAATCGATTACATTGTACAAATTTGGGCTTGTGTAATCGATTACGGTCGTATCAGATGTCCAAATTTTGGTCATGGTAATCGATTACACTTTCATGGTAATCGATTACCGCACGCATTGTTGCTGAAAATTAATTGTGGTGATGGATTACAGCATAACATTTTTTTTTTAGCATTTGTACTCCATTAATAAAAAAGTTTAACATATTCCATTAATTAAAGAAAAATAAAATGATAAATAAGTTGCACATAACTTCAAATGGAAAGCAAAAAATAAATAAAAAAAACGATTTACGGCAACCATCTGTATCTTCTTCTTCCCCGGTGATCCACAAACCATCCAGAATTGATATCTTGGTATTCTTCGGAAGGTGTTGGTGGTCTGATGTCTCTAGTTTGGATGAAAAGCTCGATATAGGAAGAGATGCGCGATTTTTTGACAGATTGGTCTAGACTTTGTACGTGTTTCCAACGATTGATCATTTGTGAAACATCAAAGTCACATTTGATTTCCGCGGTGTCATGCAATAGTCGCCTGTTGTGTATTGTTGAAGGGCGGCGATAGTCAATTTGTTTGACAACTCTACGGTCACCACACTCGACTAATTGAGTTACGGTTTGTAATAATTCATTGTAGGTGCAATCATGTCTGATGGAGAAGGTTTTCGTGGCATCGGAACGAAACTCAAGACCAAAACCAGATCGACTCTCTTTGATACCAGCACCCCTTAAAGGTCCACCATAATAAAGAATCGTTGGTGAAGTTGGGAGAGAGTTTGAGGATGATGATGATGGGGTGTTTGTAGTTAAAAGAGAAAGGATTTCTTCGGGTGATCTTGTGAAGGTCACGTACAATTCAATCATGGTGTTGAAAGGGAAAGAAGACTTACATTCTAACATTTGAAAAACATGTTCATCTGTCTTTATTTCAAATGCGTCATAGACAATATTTCCTTCAGAAGTCATTGTGGGTCGTCTGAAGTATAGGTTGTTAATGGTTGTGTGTGCCTGACTTTGAATGGTTGCACAAACTTTTTGGTTCAACATGTTGTATGTGCAATTGTATGGAATGCGAACAATCTCCGGAGTCTGACATATAAACTTCACCCCATCCTCACAGAGTTTCATTTCACCGTTTGTGTATAAGGCAGCTATGTAAGAATTGGTGAAATCCTGCGACTCTGTGATGCCAAACATTTCAGGGGGAAATTGTTTCATCTTTCGGTTTTCAATTAAGAAAGAAAAAGAGGAAGGAGATGCCAAGCAATTGATGTGTTGGAAAGTTGAAAGTTTACATTTGATGTAGTGTGGGGATGTGGTTTTTATAAGCATAGTAGTTGCACAATTATTGAGTGAATCAAGAAAGACAAAATGATAAAGGTTGAATTCATTACGTACATATGCAATTGTCATATTGAAATAGTACACATACATAGTACAATATTCTCCCATAATGTGATAACTTTATTTCACAACAACATTATTCAACGGTGGCTGCCTGTGCCGCATGGTGGCCTTCGTGTCGGTCGTCGAGGTCGTCTCTCAGGTTGTGGGGGAGGAGGGGGTGACTCACTTTCGTCATCAGTATCTTCCACTTCCACAGATTCAGAACCTCCTTCTGAAACATTAAATGGAATTTCAGGTCTGTAGTATGGTTGTGAAGATGAGGCGCCTCGGTATGCAGATGGTGGAGTTAGTGATGATGTCCCAAACATTTGTGATGGAACACCCCCATAGCTGGAAATATGTGGGCCAGATAAACCACCATAATATTGCACTGGACCTGATCCAAAGTTTGAAGGCGCTGGAAAAAAACCATATGAAGTCGGGACCTATTGAGATGACGATGGAGGATGCATTCTGTGATCCCAATTCCCAAAACCAGCTGTTACATTTTGTGACTGAAGGAGGCCGGAAAAGGGTGTATCCGGACGAAACTGCTGATGTGAAGGGGGATTCTGATATTGCTCTGGCATGTCATACTAAAACAAAATAACAAATTAAATTTTATTATTTAAAATCAATTATAATCGAAACTTTAATTAACATGCAGTGAATGAAAAAATGATTCTCACTTCATCATCGGATGATTGCGCAATAACCGTGATATACCGGATGGTATGATTTATGTACCATTGCATGTAGGGCGAGCTATCACGCAGATGGCCACTTTTGGTGAAAGGTTCGTCCTGAACAATGGAATTATGGCGATTATTCCATAGCATGATAAAGCGATGGTGATATTGCCTCCAATTAATTTCCCCCCTTCCTCAAAGATCAATTCGGTGAACCTCATCCAGGTTCATCGGGTCGGATGGGATGTTTTGTCGCCAACCAAACTGTCTGACTACCCGGTCAACTTGGTGAAATTCAACCGTCGTAAAACATATAAGAGGAACCAATGCCCGACTAATTGGAGAAACATTTATTATTATCATGCGACTAACATGTGGTTGTCGATATGGTGTCCATAAAAACTGCAAAAATTAGTGTTAATAATTAAAAAAAAAAACGAAGGAAATTTCAAGAAACAAAATAGTAGAGCATTGGTGATAATGAACCTGCTTTGGTTGAATTTGATCAAATTTTTTTCGGAAGCCAACCACAGTAGTTTGGTCATGGAACACAGAATGTGTTTGCCGACACCACCTCACACTTAAAGGGAACGCAAGCCCAGCCACAATCTCGTCCTCCGTGACTGGTTATATTTTTGGAGAGATGCATGTAAATCTCTCCCACGCCCAACACTGAAGCAATAACATGCATCCACCAATGTTGTCTTGATGGAATTTTGTGTTGTGATCCAGTGCACGATAGAGGCATGCCAATACTGCGGAACCCCAACTAAAATTTGAAATATGCTCCAAATCTGTTAACAATGGCAAGAACATAAAATGCACGAGACTGGCTGATGTATTCGGCATCAACATGCTGCCAATCAAAATGAGGATGTGTGCTCGTGCATACTGTCCAACGGTAGCCAGTGTTGCGTCATCCGGTAATTCTCGGAATCTGCTATTTAGCCATGATAGCTTTATTCGGTTCCTTGTAATCATATTTTCGGGAGGAATATCCCCCAATAAATCTTGACACAATTGTAGCAGGTTTCCAGAACTTCCACTGGTGACGGGTTCACCATCAATTGGCATCCCCAGTTGCAGTGAAACATCTTCCAGGGTAATAGTTGTTTCTCCGAGTGGCATGTGGAAGGTGTGAGTTTCAGTCCTCCATCTTTCACATAATGTACCATTAGTTGGTTAATCTCCATATTACTCACTTTTAGAACGTGACCAAAACCAGTTGCATCAATTAACATTCTGACCCTAGGGTCAATAAGATCTGTATGTTTTAGTATCCAGATAGAATGGCGTCGTGGCCGGAGGACCCTCTCGTTTCCTTCCCAAATCTGGTTGGTGATGTGATCGTCTTAATGACGCAACACGGACAAGTTTGCTGGCAGGTTGTTGTTCTGAGCCGTAATAAACTACGTAAAAGTATATGGAAATATTAACAGAATATCATTTCAAGTTAATCACTAACAAAACAAACAAAAAAAAATTATCATAAAATTGACCGAACCTGTTAGATTGATGGAGGACAAATTAATTTTGATACGCTGCAAATCCAACTACAATGGGAAGGCAATGAAGTATTCAGTGATGTGAATGTTGCACCTGATATGGGTATTTAAACTACCTCACCACACTATTCACTCACATGCCTTACTTTTCATTTTTCTCTCTCTCACGTAGCAAAGCACCTGTCTAAAAAATAGGAGCCTATTTTCCTACACCTCCATGCACACCACCACATGGCTTCTTCTATTCACCACACAAACCTTCTCTTCAATAATAATAACTTTTTCAGAGAATCTCATACTATTTTTCAAATTTGCAGGTGGCAGAAACATTTCCAATCAAACCATTATTATGAACAGTATCATGCACAACAAAAAAGGATGCATTATTTTCAATAGTAATGTGCAGAAGCATGATTTATTATGAGTGCAGAAGCGTGAAGTTGTAATAGTATCATGGCAGGTGTAGCAGTCTAGGAATCACGCCGAATCGGAAAATCAAAAAAGTGTAAGAAGAAAACGTCATGGGGGTACACGTTTTTCAAATGAAAGTGTAATGGGGGCACGTTTTCTGAATAGAAAATGTGTGGGGGCACGTTTTCTCTATGAAAACGTGTGGGGGGTGCACATTTTCTAAAAAAAATGTATTTTTTTTCTTTTCGCACCCCCTACCCACTCTTTTTGCACTCCAACCCACTCCATTTGATTCTACTGACTAAAACGCTTATATATTCTACCACACTACCATTGTTTCTCCTATCAAAACTTCTTTGCATACCAAGCTTCACATCTGAAATATCCTGATCTATTTTTCAATCTGAAATATTCGGGTCTACACTTCCATACCAACCTGTTCATAATGAGTTCGTGGAATTATAGAGAATCTTCTTCGTCTAATCCAATCGATGACGAACCTATCATTCCAGACATTGTCGAAGAGTTTACTTCCGATGATTTTTATGAAGACAATGCAGACGATCAAGTAATTGTCCTGATTCCTCCTATGGATTACAATCCCTATGGGGAAGTCGAACTACAAGAACGCATGCAATTCGATTCTAAAGAGGCAACGGTCTCTGCCATCAAACATTATCACATCACTAATGGATACAGCTTCAATGTGGTAGAATCAAAACCGCATCTTTATGTTGCACGATGCATTCATTACAACAATGGATGTCAATGGCGTTTGAGGGCTAGTTATAGTAAAATCCGACATCATTGGGAAATCAAGTCCATTGATGGTACACATACGTGTTTCTCTACATTAATGTCACAAGATCACTGCAATCTAGATTCGACCCAAATTGCTTCCATTGTTTTTCATTTGGTCCGCACAAATCCAAGCATTCGCATCAAAAGCTTGGTCGCTGACATCAAAAGTCGTTACGGATACACAGTCACATATAGAAGAGCATGGATTGCGAAGGAGAAAGCAATTACAATGGAGTATGGTGATTGGGACCAATCTTATAATGAAGTTCCCATATGGTTACTAGTTGCCCAACAAACCAATCCTGAGACAATTTTTCAACTTTTCGGTCCTCCAGTTAATATTGATGCTGAGGATGGAAGTTCCACATACATTATGGAACGTTACTTCTGGGCATTTGGACCATGCATTGAAGGTTTTAAGTATTGTAAACCTGTTGTTCAAGTGGATGGAACCTTTTTAACAGGCAGATATCATGCCACCTTGCTAACTGCAATTGCTCAGGATGGAAATAGAAACATATTTCCTTTGGCATTTGCAATAGTAGAAGGTGAGACAAAGGAGACATTGATTTGGTTTTTTCAACTACTACGAGAGCATGTAACTCCTCAACCAAATCTCTGCCTAATTACTGATAGAGGCAAGGGAATTTTGTCAGCCCTACGATAGGAAGAAGTTGACTGGGAATCAGACAATCTTCACTCTGTCTACTGCATACGTCATCTGGGTTCCAACTTCAACAACCGCTTTAAAAATGCCGATCTCAAGAAATAATTCATTAACTTGGGTACAACATTTTCCTAACTTTAAATTCCAGATGCACAAAATATTTCCTATACATAATATTTTTTCATTTCATTTTATATTTCTTTTTCACAGCTTATGAAGTCAAACAACCTACCGTGCAAGCAAAACTTTCAGTTATGAGGTCCCAATTCCCACAAGCACTAGCTTGGATTGATAAAATCCCCTTACATAAGTGGTCTTAGGCTTATGATAGGGGGCGCAGGTACACGCACATGACAACAAACTTGGCGGAGTGCATGAACTCTATGCTTAAGGGGGCTCGCTCATTACTTATTTGTGCACTATTGAAAATTACATTTCAAAACATAAATGCTTGGTTTGTTGAACGCGGCTTAAAGGCAGACTCTATGTTAAGAGCTGGCCATCAATATCCAGAAGATGTCACAGCCTTGCTCCAACAAAATCAACAGAAATATGCATATTGTCATGTTCAACGCTACGATTGAGATAATTCAGAATTCGAGGTGCAAGAGATATTTAGCCCCCATCACTATCGGCCAAAACCAATCTCATTCACTGTCAGATTAAACGATTGGTGGTGTGATTTTGGTCACTTCCAAGCTAGTCGATTACCCTGTCATCACGTCATAGTTGTTTGTTCTTTTGGTCATATACCACTTTCAAATTGTATCGATCCAGTTTACACCCTTGATAACATAAATAAGGCTTATCAAGTCCAATTCCACCCCCTGTGAAATGAGGACTATTGGTCAACATATACAGGTCCTAATTTCACTCCAGACCCCCAAACTAGGCATAAGGCTTCGGGACGACCTACAACGACTAGGATCCATAACGAAATGGATTAACCCGTTACGGATAAGCCAAAAAAATGCTCTTATTGTCGCACTGAGGGTCATCATAGGGGACAATGTCCATTTCGCCAATAATTTGTACATTTTTTATTTTAATTAATTTAATTTTCAATGTTTTTTTCTTCTTTCTACAATGTCAAAACTAAGACAATTTTCTATGAACATTAATATTTCTTATGCCTTAATCAACTACAAGTTGAAATACTTTATTCTTTTATGGACCAAAAAACATTATAAAATCAGAACAAATTATTATGCTCGCCTCTGTATCCAATTCTAATTTAATCACCTTTTTTTTAAATTTGGACTGTAATCGATTACAATGGTATTGTAATCGATTACAATTCACTCGAACAAAATGCATTAACCATGTAATCGTTCTTCTGTAATTGATTACATTACACCCAGAAAACAACAACACATGCAGTAATCGATTACAGCCTACGGTAATCGATTACTGAATGAAAAACGTATCCCCCCCACGATTTCATCTAAAAATGTGCATCCCCCCAACGATTTCCTTTGAAGATCGTTCACCCCCCACACGATTTCCTTTGAAGATTGTCCATCCCCCACACGATTTCGCTTGTTGACAAATTCTGACCAAACAACGTATGGGGGCTACACGATTTCTTCATAACGAAAACGTGCACCCCCAAAACGTTTTACCTACTTCTGTAATTTTTTAAAAACCTGTCTACTTTCGTAATAACCCAGACTCATTTGCCTAGAAGGGAAAAAAAACCTTTTACTGCAAAGCGAAAATATCAGCGGAAATTATGTTGGGTTTCTATTATTCTCATTATACAATATGTTGTAGTTAGTCTCTCGTATCGATACATTCTCCTACGATAATAACAACAAAAATAAAAATAAAACAAGAAAAAAAGAAAAAAAATTATATAAAAAGGTACGTAGTATTGTGTTATATAAAAATAAACACTACCATCTTTCTCTTTTTACCGAAGCAAAATGTTGTAGTCACTCCATTTTTATTATTTTCGCTTGTGCATCTCCTCTTACCGCTTTACATTTTATTATCTCCACAAATTTACAATTCTCATAAAAATTAAGAAAGCAATTTTCAATAGTATGGTATAATATCACAACTTCGTTAAAATATAGAACAACGATACTTTGACATACAAAATTTTTTTACACTCATTTAGGTCTCTTATTATTCTCAATATACAACGTGATGTAGTAAGACTCATATCTATTGATTTAAGATAAGATGCTTATTAAACATTAAATCATGAAGAGGAAGTTTTGATGATGATAAATTATACACTACAAAAAATTGAAGTAAATATGACAGTTTTAATATGGCGGTTATAAAAAACTGTCATAATTTGCTTCATAATACAATAGTTCTATAACTGCCACATTTTGTATGCAAAATATGGCATTTAAAAACGCCATTATGCTCGCCGTTTTCAAGTGACTTCATCTTTCCCTCCATAATACTCTTTTTTTATTTACTTCTCATTTAATTCTATCTTTTTTATTACACAGTAAATTGAATTTTAATGAGACAAATGCACACACAAAACATAAAACTGGCTCATGTAAGATAAACCCTACAAAATCTCTCTATCAACCCCAATCTCTGTTTCGTTTCCACACTCTTCACACCTCGCAATTTTCCACTCTCGCACCTCAGTTCCCAATCCTCTCCGATTCCACCCTCCTCGTTGTAGGAGATCACCACACAGTTTCCCACTCCTTGCACCTCGTTGTTTCCACTCCTCGCACCTCGCTATTTCTGCTCCTCGCACCTCGCACCACCACACCGTTCTTGCTGTCGATTTCATCGCCAGAGATCTCGCAACTCGTCGCTGCAAGTGGAGATTACCAAGTCGCCGAAGATCGAGACTTCCTTCGCCACAATGATTGGGAACCAGCAAAGCGTCGAACATCTCTAGCAACTCTGACGACAATGTCGAACAGGGTTTCGTCGCGAGCCATTTCTCCACTGCCCAAACCCTCAACCAATCGAGCACACTAGCAGCCGCCACAGAGCATTCGCTCTACATTTCCTTATTTCCGGCACGTACAAGGTCCTTCCACTTCTTTCCCTCTAGTACGATTTCATTTTTGGTTGGTTTGCACTTTGATTAGTGACTAATGTGCGACTCCTATTGTTTGCTCTGATTATTGGGTTAATTAGTGGGAAACATAAAAGTTGTGATTTTGATTGCCAGAAGGCATGAAGATGCTTTGTTTTGGCGCTTTTGTTTGATGTTTATGGCTGTTGATATCATGGTTAATACTAGGTTTCTAGCATCTATAACGGATTTTGTTTGTTGTGGACTGTTGGAAGAGGTTGGTATTTTTTGGATGAAATAAGAAACTGGGTTAATGTTTTATAAGGCCCCATGGTCTAGTGTTGTGTTTTTATAAGGTAACTTATCCTGTGTCTGGTGGATTTTGAAAGCACCAAAGAATCTAATCTTGTATTGTTTTGACTTTTCTAAGACTAGTCATGTGAATGTCTATGTAATGGATTTTGAAATGACAGAAGTGGAAGTAAGGATTCAATGGCTGTAAAAATATGGTGCTTGTTCTTGTTATGTGTTTTTTTACCTTTCAGATAAATAGTTTTCATTCTGTGATTTTTTGTCTGGAGAAGGAACAAGGGTCTGTTTTCTTTTCCATCGAAAACCAATGTTATGTGAGTAATTTCAACGTCCCTTTGAAGCTTGGATCAAAAACCAAACACGTTAGAATGTTTGGAAGATGAGAGAGGCTTTGAAGTATAGTCATTTCATCAGTTTTTGAATTTCTATTGAATTAATTACTTTTGTTTGTTCTATTTACTATGATATTTATGAACTACAATTAGTAGATTGTTAGTTACATTTGAGAAGGTTTAAAGGGTTTTCTAGGCTATAGTGAGAAGTGGAGAAAGGTATCTCTTTTACCATGTAGTGATTGGATGATTCCTAATAAGGATGATACGTTTTTCTCATTGTCATCATGTTGAATTTAATAGTTCCATGTTAGATATTCACTTTCATAATGTGTCCTATATTGCAGACACTACCGAGTTACTGCTATACCGATCTTTACCTGTTGAATATGAAGATTTCAGGGAATCCTAGGGGGTTATGAATGAGATGAATATATATACATATATATATATATATATACATATATATATATATATATATATATGAAAATGATTATGATTTAACAAGAAACTCATAATTGTGATTTAAAAAATGGATTTTACCTTTAATCCTAGGTTTTTCATCTCGACAGTACTTCGTTGGTTAGTGTCAACTAGTATTTTTTTTTTCATGAGTATGTACCAACCAGTATAATGGTGTGTGCATGCATCATTCCATTATTTATTTAAATCATAACTTTGGTTGAGATTGTCATGATTAATATTATATTGATAAGTTTTAATGTGTGTGCCTGCTAAATCTTATAAAATGGTATTCATGGGTGCTAACACTAGCTTGCTTTTTGTGTTCTTTTGCTTCCTATATTGTTTATACTTGTAATTTATAGTGTACAACTAGAAACAATATTCAGTGAAACTTTTTTGACTATTTTGTATGCAGATTTTATTGTGATTGAAAAAAAATCATTTATTACGTCAAAGACAATTATCCAGGTAATTTATTGGATTTACTCCCTATCAAACTTTATTAATTAAACATTGTCAATGTTTCCTTTTGTATTTATAAACTTTATCTACTTACCTTTATTGTCTACTTTTGTTCATTTTATTTTGTATGATCCATGTTGTTCCCAAATAGTTAGCTTCACAGTTGTGGGCTTGGGAATGGTTTTAGTGTCTTAACTAGAACCAACAACCCTAAAAGTTCCTTGTACCTAAATGATTGATTGAATATACATCTAACTGGAAAAAATATTAATCCTAATCAATTTTAGTAAGGAAGGACAAACATGTTGCTTTGAGGCATATGAAGTCTGATTCAAACAATCAATTTCTTATGATAAAGTGAAGGCTATTGATTTAGATTGATGTTCGGTTGGACTATTTGTCCAGTCAACAACCTCAACTATTGCATCAGATACCAAGAAATACTTTTGAGGAAATACTTTCATGCTTTCAGGATAAAATATCTATTAGCAGCCCACTAGCCAAATGAGAATTTTTACTAGAACTAGGATTCTCTTTCCCATTTGTTTTTGATGGGTTATGATGCTTACTTCGCTTGAGTGCTTTGAACACTTCTAAACCATCCTCAGATTTTTCCTTTTCACTAGTATTCATTCCTTGATGAGATGAGCGCTTCTTTTTGACACCAATGGAAGCAACTTTCTGTTCATAATTCTTAGAAAGCACTTTTTTGTTTATCTCTAATAGGATGTTGGTTAGGCACTTTATCAAGATCCATCAAATTTAAAATAACACTTAATGCTTCTTTAGACTCCATTCTGCAATTATTATTCTACAAGATAAGTTGAACACTGGAAGCACTCTCTAAAAACCAATGAAACTGTCTGCAATAGATCACAATATCTGTCACATGAAAATAAAAGTGATGAATGCATGATGATAAGTGATAAATATAATCTATTTGGTCATTTCTTTCCTTTTCAAATAGTGAATCCAAAGCAAGAAGAATCACAAACCAACCTTTTGTATTACATCTCATTTGTTGTAGACCAAAGGATTAATAAAATAGGGGGTGTGGAATCTAGTGCTTCCTATTCTTCAACACTTCCTGGGAATGATTTTAATGCTCTATCAGCAAAATAAACCTAAAAAAAGTAAGAAAAGACATTAAAAAAAGTTCAATTTCAGAAAATAAATGCAATTAAAAATCTCATATAAGAGAGGCACCATAACCTGAAGCACATTTTTCATTATATTAAGTCTAACAAAACCAATATTGCAAAACAGGAAGAAGACACCGTGTTAACTAAATTTTTTAGTTAACTTTCTTTCATTTAATTGATTTGAGTGCAATACTCTTTTTCTCTTGCTTGTATGATCTTATTCCTAAATAATTAATTCTTTTCTTTTTGCGTTTATTTTGTAGTCATGCCAATAGATAAATCGTGGATTTGTAAAGCACGAAACACCAATGAATACACAAATGGGTTAAAGGTTTTTTTTTGAATTTTGCTTTCGAACATGGTAATGGTCATGCCATTAAGTGTCCATGTTCAAAGTGTGGCTTCAAAAAATGGCAAACTAGGGATATAGTTCAAGAACACTTAACATGTAGACCTTTCCCTGAAAACTACAGAACATGGTATTTGCATGGTGAAGGACTAAGTGTAAGTGAGGTTGTGGCTACTACAAGTGCAAATGTGGTTGAAGATATTTCAGGATTTCAAAATCCAATGGAAGACATGTTGAACGATGCCTTTGGGTTTATGGGGCAAGATGTGAATGATTTTGATGGGGCTACTGAAGACGATGGTGTGCACAATAATATGGAGCAAAATGAAGGCAACACAAACTTTGATACACTCTTGAAAGACAATAATGAACCATTATATGAAGGTTGTGCAAAGTATTCTAAGTTATCATTCATGTTGAAGTTGTATCATATAAAATGCATGTGTAGAATGAGTGACAAAGGAATGACAATGATTCTAGACTTGCTAAAGGATGCATTTGAACATGCTAAGTTTTCTAACTCATTCTATGAGGCGAAAAATGTTATCAACAAACTTGGTCTTAATTATGTCAAGATACTAGCTTGCCCAAAAGATTGTATGCTATATTGGGGTGAGGACGAAGGCTTAGAAGAATGTAAACGATGCAAAACCTCTAAGTGGAAAGATAAAGATAAGAAACAATATGCAAAGATCTTACGTTATTTTCCATTAAAGACGAGATTGCAAAGATTGTTTATGTGTTCTAAGACAGTTGATTCTATGACATGGCATGCATCAGAGGGTAATGCAGATGGATTGATTAGGCATCCTAGAGATTCTGAGGCTTGGAAAAATTTTGATCTATTACATCCAGAATTTGCAAATGATCCTCGAAATGTACGATTGGGTTTAGCTACTGATGGTTTCAACCCTTTTGGAAATATGAGTACAAGCCATAGTATATGGCCAGTGGTCCTCATCCCATACAATCGTCCTCCTTGGGAGTGTATGAAGCAAACCTCATTTATCATGTCCATGATAATTCCTGGGAAACAAATGGCTGGAAATGACATTGATGTATACTTACAACCACTCATCCAAGAATTGAAGGAGTTATGGTTTGATGGAGTTCAAACATTTGATTATTCCAAAAAAGAAATGTTCACATTGCGAGCGGCTTTGTTGTGGACAATTAGTGACTTCCCTGGTCTTGGAAATTTATCTAGATGGAACACGCACACTGGTCTTGCTTGCCCCACTTGTAACTTTGACACTGACTCTTGTTGGCTATACAAAGGCAAATACAGTTTTATGGGACATCGTCGATTTTTACCTAAAGAACATCGATTCAGATTGAGTAGATATTTTTTTAATGGAAGAAATGAATTAAGGGATGAACCAACATCATTGTCAGGGTCAGACATATTTAAACAAGTAGAGGGTATTAGTGTCACATTTGGAAAACCAATAGAACATACAGATACAGGTAAGAGAAGTTGTGGAAAGAATGTTGCCGAAGTTGTTGGAGCAGAACAATGGAGAAAGAGAAGTATATTTTTTTACCTTCCTTATTGGGAGACCAATTTGTTACGCCATTGTCTAGATGTCGTGCATATTGAAAAGAACGTTTGTGACAATGTGTTGTACACTCTACTTAATGACCCTAAGAAATCAAAAGACAATCTTAAATCCCGAAAGGTTCTTAAAGAAATGGGTATAAGGAAGGAACTTTGGGCAGATGATAAAGGAAGATTTCGGCCAACTTTATTTACATTGTCAAAAGAAAAGAAAAAAATATTTTTGCAAACTTTGAAAAATGTGAAAATGCCAGATGGATACTCAAGTAATATTTCAAGGTGTATTGACTTGAAAACTGGAAAAAATTCGGCCTCAAAAGTCGTTATTGTCATATTCTTATGGAACAATTATTACCTATTGCAGTACATAAAGTTTTACCAAACAATGTTACTGCAGTGATAGTAGAACTTTGTTCTTTTTTCCGACAATTATGTGGCAAAAACTTAAGTGTACTAGATCTTGAAAAACTTGAGACTCGCATGATTGAAACTCTTCGTCATTTGGAAATGTTATTCCCTCCTACCTTTTTCACAATCATGGTTCATTTGACATGTCACCTAGCTGGTGAGGCGAAACTTAGAGGTCCAATACATTATCGTTGGATGTACCCCATTGAAAGGTAAATCTTTTTGGCATACATATAAATTTTATAAAAGGGTAGTATAATTTTTTAGTGTCTTGATTATGGTAACATTTTATAGATATTTAGGACACTTAAAATCCTATGTTCGAAACAAGGCACAACCTGAAGGTTCTATTGTTGAAGGATACCTAGCTGAAGAGGTTCTCACCTTTTGCTCTCAATATATGGAAGGGATGGAGACAAGAATTAATAGGCCTGCACATGTTGATGATTGTTGTAATACAGATTTGTCACAACCAAGTACCTTATTTCCACCAATTGGTAGAGTAGTAAGTGCCTCTTCAACCTTTGAGTTGTCAACCATGGAGAGAGCTTAAGCCCATCGATATGTGTTATTCAATTGTCCTCATGTTAAGCCATACATTGAGTGAGTATTATCCCAAACTATAAACATAATTATAGTTTCATTATGACATTATTAGTAATGTGTTATGAATTTTTTTGATAGGGAATTTAAAGATCATTTGCGAAGGCGGAATAGAGGGCGGAGGATTTCAAATATAGAGATAGAAAAAGTAGTTAATAAGGATTTTGGAGATTGGTTTCCCCATAGGGTATGTATAATATATACTAAAAAATTAACTTTTACTTTTCAAAATATGTTAACACATTGAATTATTCTTTTTTTAGATTAATAACCCAGACATTTCAAGTACAGTGTCAAATGATCTCAAGTATTTTGCTCAAGGTCCAACACCACATGCTAGACGATTTTCTGCCTTCAATGTTAATGGATTCAAATTTAGAACTATAAGTCGAGAGAAGGGGTTGAAAACCCAAAATAGTGGAGTTTTCTTAACTTCTTCAACATCGTGTGTTGCAAGTAATGTAGACCAAAACATAAGACATGCAGATTTGGCATATTATGGGAAATTAGAAGATATAATTGAGCTCAATTATTATGGACATTTTAAACTTACATTGTTCAAATGTAAGTGGGCTGACACAACCAAAGATAATGGGTTTAGAAAGGATCCATGGGGTTTCACTTGTATTAACTTTTCAAGATTAATTCACATTGGTGATCGTGAGGAGCATGATCTGTACATTGAAGCTTCACAAGCTGAAATGGTGTATTATGTCAATGATGAGATTAATAATGATTGGACAACTGTTATCCATTTGAAACCACGAGACTTGTATGATATGGAAGAAGATACTGAAATATGTGAAGTTGAACCATGTCCACAACAAGACTTAAATCAGTTCTTCAGTGACTCTCAACAATTGGCATTATTTAGGGGTGATGATGATGATGATTTAGTAAATGATGAAAATCTTATTGATGAACTTGATGAAAATGATTCCATGTCTGAGTAATAATAAATCTTTGGTATGATTGTACCTTATATATCTTGATTATACATGTATCTTTTTTATAAATTATTTTTTATTTTATTGTTTAATTTCTATATGCAGGTATGCCTAGAGAAAAAAGGATAAGGAACCTGCTTAAGTCAGCAGTTGGTACACCTGAGGTTCACCACATATCAACTACTTCAGAGCTATCCGTGGGCAACCAGTTGCAATCAAATCATGCACAAGCAACTGGACAACAAACAAGTGAACAACTTAGGCAGCAAACAAATCAACATGTTGGACAACAAAGAAGTCAACAAACTGGACAACAAACAAGTCAACAAATAGGACAACAAACAAGTCATCAAACTGGACAGCAAAGAAGTCAACAAATAGGAGAAACAAGTTTACAAATGGGACAACAAACCACTGAACAAACTGGAGAACAAGCAAGTGAACAAAGTGGACAACAAACAAGTGTGCCAACATCTGAATCTGCAACTGAAAGAGTGCAACCAAAAATAGGAAGGCACTTAGTCCGTTATTGGTTTGTTGATGCTATAGGTAAAAAAATTTATTTTAGTATAATGATTATTTTAGACAAATTATTCAATTTTAATGTATTTAATTTATATAGATAAGCATGGACATACTCAATCATTGAAGGTCAAGGTTAAAGATGTTCACAACTTGCTCGTTGGATTACGTGTGGTGGTCAACTATGACGATAGATATCAAGCAATTGGAGAGGCATCGGGTTTACTAGTAGGAGTTTGTGGACATGTAGCATCAAATAGTGTGTTATTCCCTATAAGTTTTGAGAGTTGGTCAGCTATGCCAGATATATATAAGGACAATGCATGGGAGAGAACATTGAAGGTAAAACAACCTATATTCACCATCTAAATACTTATTTAATTTATTCAATGGACCTAAACTAACTCTTGTATTATTTGAAGTCTCAATTTATTTTCAAGGTTAATGAAGAATTGGCAAAAAGAGATGTTATATTTAGAATTGGAAAATTGTGGAGGGAGTACAGGTGCAAGCTTTGGAATGAGTTTTATAACCCACTTCTGAGCAAAAATGATCTCATTAAGAATGTTCCAGATTTTGTTAGCATGGATCAATGGGCTTTATTTGTTGAGTATCGCTTAAAGCCTTCCACAATGGTACATAAATTTAATTGTTATATTTAAAGTAACCATCTCTTTAAATTTGAAAAACTAATTTCATTTCTACTTTATAGGACTTATGTAATAGAAATAAAGAAATAAGGAAAAAACAAAGTATTCCTCACACTGGTGGTGCTATGGCTTTGTCAAGAAGAAGGGATAATTTGGTATTTTTTTACTTATATTTTGTTCTAAAAAATAATGTGCTATTATATTTTTTTTTTGCTAATTTTACTTTTCTTCAAAACATATAAAAAATTGAGATTGGTAGGAACATTGGGCGAGCTAAAATGTGGAAGATCACTCATAAGAGGAAAAATGGCACCTATGTGAATGAGGAGGCTATGGAGATTGGGGTAAATTTGTTCTTGCTGCTATTGAATTGTCTATTTAATTATTGCCTTTATAATATGAAATTTGATTGGTTGAAATCTGTTTTGAGTGCATGGTGATGGTTAAAACAATATTGTAGTTGGTGGCTGGTTCCCTCTGCTCAAACTGCTATCTTACAACTTCACTTTTCAGTTCCTTAGTACTATTTTTATTTTCTCCAAATGTGTATTTTGAATGTATAAGTTCAATTAGTGTTCAAGTTCGTGTATGCATAAGAATAAAATAGAGATTTCTTTGTAGACTAGTGTTTGAGATTGAATACTTTTATTCTATTTCTTGCTTTTCCTTCTTCACATAATTGAGCTCTTAATTGCAGGGTGGTGAAGCTTAACTGCATAGTTTTGTCTTCTCTATTTCTTGTACCGCTTGCATATAATCCATGGCTACAGAAACATTGAATTGTATATTTAATGATTGGCATTCTAATATGAAGTACACTTTGAGTATGTCAATAGTTTGTTAGTTTGAAAACTGATTATTTGAAATCTGTTTTTATTGGTTTGAGAGGATATCATGATCCTTGAGCTATAGTGAGCATAGCATATGGGTTTCTAAAATCTATTTGATTGAAATCTGCCTATTCAATGTTCTAATGCCTTTTTTCATCTCTTTGTTATGTTTGTTTGAAATTTGTTTGGTGCTGGAATGAGGGTTCTGGTTTGTGTTTAGTGTAGTGGGAAAGGAGTTGAGGCAGAGTTAGTGGGAAGTGGCGATAATTGGAGGAATTGGTGTTTGGGATTAGAAGAAAATGGAGTATATTGTATGGGAACGACAATGAGTGCATGGTTTTTGTTGCCATTTAAAACCCTTTTACAAACTGCATAGAATTAAATTTATTTTTCTGCTTAGCTGATTTTGTGTCAGTTCTTCAATCTGCATACATAGTTAAAATAATGAACCTATTAGGATTAGTTAATTGAGGTGAAAATGCATAAATTATTCAGAGTTCCTTTAGAGAGCACTTTATAAAAGTCTTATTAATCAATGTAGAATAAGGAGTAAGATTTGCATTTTCTCCAAAACCCTTTGTGACTTTATCAAGTTCACCTATTGTACATGAGGTAGATTAAAAGGTATACCCGTCTAAAGGTGATAAATGATGAACTCGGCCGAGTACTAATTGTTGGTTTGCTTATTTGAGTCTGGACACCTTTCTCTTCAAGTACTTCAACTTATATGATCACTTTCAATTTTCTTATTTGTGTCTGAACTAATTGTTGGTGTACTAGTTTATCATTTTAAGTCGTCATAATTTGTTTGTTTGGTGGTCTTTTGCACTTCCAATTTAATGCAGGAAAAAATAGATGAGCTAATGTTGAATAACCCAGAGATTGCATCAAATATATCTCCAAATGATCTGATTGGTCTCATATTTGGTAAGGAGCATCCAGGTCGGGTCAGAGGATTGTCACATGGAGCTTGTCCCACTCTTGCATTTAAGCAATCCACTATAATATTAAATGGTATGAATTTTGCTTCATGTAGTGCAACATCAACAAATACAGATGAGAAGTTTCTAAACATGGAAAATAAGCTCACAACTCTCAAAAACCAAATGCAAACATTGGTTGCCTACATTGCTTCTAGAGATGACGTTCCTGACCATTTTGCTGTTATGCCTGTTGGTTTGGTACATACTTCAGTTAATGAGGTAAAACTTAATAGTTTATTTAACAAATTACACAAGTTTATTATAATACACATGTGAATTTGAATAAGTTATAAATTTTTTTTATTCCGGGTACCCGATGTTGGAAGTGGTACTCCATCACCTATTAGTATAAGAAGATCAAGCAGGACAGAAAAGACAAGTTAGGCACATAGCTATAGAAATTTAGTAAAATGTATTATAATAATGTTTTAGATTTTTTTTTTGGCTTTTGTTTTCAATGTGAAAACTTTTGGATGGTGTTTCGTAATATCAACTTTTTAAATATGAAATATGAATTATGAATGAAAGTATTATAGATCAAGATGTTGTTTGTGATTTTTTTAATTTTATGGAAAACAGGTTCAATAATAATGAAAAGTAGGTTACATAAAAATAATATAAAAAAAATCACATTCAATTTATGGCAATTGAAACGTCGTATAACGCATCCGTACAGTACAACTAATGGCATTTCTAGGTGTTGTATTTCGCATGACAATTCTTTAAAAATAAACAAATTAAGACGATTTTAACTGCCATTATTTGCGCACAAAATACGGCGGTTCAAATTGCCATAATTTGTGCAATGCATTTAATGGCGGGCGTTGCGGCGTTTCGTCCAAGACCGCCATATTATTCATTGTGGCGGCAGGATATATGGCGGCACTCGCACCTGTCATGTAACATCCCATTTAAATAATAACATAATTAAATGAAATCTTACATCGGATAATATAAAGAGCCAAGTTGCGGAGTATAAGGTCACTCCTTACAGTTATTCAAGGTACTTAAAAGAAAATACTAAAGCTCACTACAATGCCTACAACCCAAAAGGAGTAAGAGAGAACTAGTGTTCCAAAAAAAAAGCCTTAGGGACAATACAATACACGGGCCTTAGCCCTAAAGAAAAGCCCAAATAAAACATGAATCCAGCCCAAGTAGACTATGCAGCGGAATCATCTCCCCCTGTTGACCACGAGTACCTCTCGCATCTGCTCCCATCAATAAAATGATGATCATCGCAAAGGTAGAAGAACAACATACAAGGCAATCAAACAAGCAAAGGGTAAGCTAGAGCCAAAAAGATTTCATCATGCAATCAGATATACTTTCACAGTCTAATATACACAGATCATCTAAGCATGTTATGACCTTCAAATCAATACACTAAGACTCGACTCGACTCATCCGGATACATATAACCTGATCGGATTCAGCGGATGCTTGCACTTGTGGTGGATACCTCTGCTCACCCCCGAGTTGCTCACCCCCGAGCTATGTGTTACAAGTGTTACAATGAATCAATTCCCTCACACACAAGGTTAGCCCTTGATTAGTTTCAGGCCTCCTACTACTCTCACCACAAGAGTCAGTCCGCTCTAAAGTGAGACTAACTGATTCCTTAGAGTGTCAGGATGCAATCCTTATCTTGAATCCTTACTAAGTTATATAGATGGGGCACCACCATGGACACCCACTAACAAGGGCCATGGAATTACGTCCCGACCACTGAAGCACGACCAGGAAGTCTCACCTAGAGACTCGTGGATTTACGTACTGACAACATACCAATCACATTCCAAACAAACAAATAATATTGATCATGCATTTAACACCTCACTCCATCCTTTGTAACCCATCCTCATTCATATTCCATGTTGATTTCATACCATCTCATTCTTCCCAATTCGGGGATATAGAACTTCACCTCATACCAATATCATGCCATCAATGTAACATTATTGTTCATACCAAATTCATGACCACATATATAACCAACCATTTCATTCAAATCGCATGCCAAGATTTATCCAAGTTCATCATTCACAATCCATGAATCACATCACTCATGCAAATTCATTCATCTCATACTTTATAAATGCATACCAAGACATACATATATCACAAAATAGTATTCATCCCAAATAAATGAGTGTCAACGTTTAAGTACTTGCAATTCCATACAATCAAGCACAACCCACAACCATAATTCTTACACCAAAATTCCCAAGAAAATTTATTATCACGAAACCAAAATCATTGCAGTAATGCGTGACACATTTCTCAAGCTAGAGACATCTAATCGACAATCCAACCGGTCAAACCATAAAATAGCATATTATGAACCACATGTCAAAATTTAAGCTCAATCCAACGGTTAATGAGTTCGGAAAGTCAATTTTGCTAAAACTGCGCATGTCAGAAACATAAGCAGTCGTCCAGCGAGCCAAGGAACTCGCCCAGCGACTGTGCGACGCATCAGAATACGAGAAATGACGTCAAACATCATAGTTTCATTAATATTTGAACCCCTAACTCAGAAATATACCAAAACTAACGTTTTCCAATCATTTAAGCATAAAACAAAAACGAAAACAAACCACATGTTTCAAAAACGCGAAAAAGAACCTAGCTTCCCTTACCTGGAAAAGGGCTAATATTGGACTTCGACTCTTAAGCTAGCGAAACCAGTAGCTCCAAGGACAAATCTATGAACTGAAATAGTGGCACGACAAAGGAGATTGGATTCACACAGTGAGTCCCGACATAAACCATGAAAACAACTTAGAAAGGCTAGGTTCGAGAACTAACTTACATGAACAGGAGACGGAGGTTGAACTCACTTGAACTTGGGTAGATCTCTAAACCTTAGCAGAGGTTATGTGGAGAGAAAATGGGTGAGTTAGGACACTGATTTTTCAAAATGACTTACAATTGAGGGACCTTGGCTGCTTTAGGGGTCTTGACATCCTATGGGCCAACCCTTTAGGCCCAACAGTGTGACAGCCCTTAACATTAGGGCACTCAATAAAAGTGGGTCTTACATGTCATACACGCAAAATATGGAAGTCAAAATCGCCATTTTATACCCCAAATAATCGCCGTATTTAACAAATTTTTTTGCAGTGATATATAAAGAACAGATAAGTGATACGGGAGGAAGCCAAACAGAAAAGCCTAACACGACTAAAGGCCCGATGATGAGCTATTATTTTCCCCTATTTACTTGCCTTTTCGTACCCATCTTAAGGAATGTTTAATGCTTAATCTTTTATCTTTGGTGCATTTTCACTCATTCGACTTCATTGAGCCAGTAATCAAGATTTTTACTAATTTGGATTTAATTGGTTTAATTTTCGTCTCTTAATGATTATCAAGTTTTTTTGGAAAGCATATTTTGGATTGGACACTAATTTTAGGCTAAAGAGAGGAGCGTTACATCAATGCCACATAAGCTTGTCTTTTCCACTTTAGTATTGGTTATGGGCCAACTTTTATTTTAGCTTAGTGGCATTTTATGTAATTTTGCAGCCCAAAGTGGCCATCTTGTAAGTTTATACATTTTGTGTGATGTGATCATGAATTCCTTAGGTTTTTAGGTGGAGAGAACCCTTCTTCTCCATTCAGTCTACTATTGGTGCCTTTTTGAAGACTATTGGAAAGCCCTTAAAGCAACCACCAGTGGATTAACATTTTTCTTCATCTTGGCCAACACCTATTTAGGGTTTTTTACATTTTCTGCATAGGTTTACGTTTTCTGCACATTGTCTCCTCTAGTTCATGATTTTTGTCCTCTTCTTTTCATTGAAATCACTACAAAATTTTTCAGGTTAAGCCATAGTAAATTTGTCCACATGTATAAAACAATAGCCTAAACACAGAAAGGCTACATTTTTATGAATGTGACTTATAGATAGTTAAAGGCCACAGTTTTAAAACTATAGATATTTTATGCCATATTTATTTAAATGTGGTTTTCAAAAGGTGTGGGCTAAAATCTAAAAATGTGGTCTAAAATAAATTTTAAAAAAATGTAAAATCTGAAAACTTGTCCCAACAAAAAAACTTAAAATTAATTTTGCCACAAATTTTGTATTCCTTCCTTGTGAAACTAAAACAATGTGTTTATAATGAAAATTACTTCCATCCCACCTCATAGTAAAAAAATAGGCACATAATGAAACTAAAGGTCTCTTATTATTCACAATATACAATGTGTTGTAGTAAGACTCATATTTATTGATTTAAGACAAGTGGTTATTCAACATTAAATCATGAAGAGGAAGTTTTGATGATGATAAATTATATATGAAGAAAGAGGTTAAGTTCTGAAGAATACTTGGAATGCTAAATGTATCTTGAAGTCTTGTAGAAAATTGTATTTAGAGCCTTTGGAAATATGTTTTATGTATTAATTAAGTGTAAGTAAGAATTTAAATAATGAGTGGAAGACAACTCTATCGCACCTACCTCATAAATACCCTGACGACTCTTAAAATTCTTGTATAAAAGTGTTATCTCACTAGAATAATCAATTATCCTAGTCAATAATTGATTATCACAAATCAAAATTATTTTCTAAACTTGAAACTCTATGGAATAATAGATTATTCTAAGTGATAATTAGTTATGATGACCTAATTATGGTTTCAAGAGAGGTGGTTTATCATTATATGTAAGTTTTTGCATAGGAGGTGTGGTTTTATCTTGATAATGATTTTGCATGTTCCACTTATAATTATTGGTTGTGATGGAAAGCTCTTGGCCAAGAGACCAATCACAAGAAGCATGGCCAAGCACATTCAAGAAGTGATGCCAAACCCCAAGCCAAGGGTCCAATGACAAGGAGCATGGCAAAGTAAATTTAAGAAGAGCTAGAGTTATCTATGTTGACAAAAGAAGAAGATTGATTAAAAAGATTTTGATGATGAAAAAGATATTGAAGAAAATACTTGAAGATATTGAAGACAGTACATTTTATATTTAAAGTTTTTATTGTAATAGGCTTAATTTTCTCTAGTTAGTTGTAAGATAGTTAAAGCAACAGCCAGCTCGCAACTCCTATGAGAAAAACTAAATTTTCACAAAAATCAATGTCGTAATCGATTACCAACTTATGATAATCAATTACCAACTCAAAACTTTTATTTTTCAAAAATCCACTTAAGATAATTGATTACCACGAATGATAATCGATTATCACTGATAGTTATAACTTGGCTATTAAAAAACAATTCGAAATAATCGATTACCATTTCTGGTAATCGATTATCATTGACAATTATAAAATTATTTGTTCAAAAACGTATATGAGATAATCGATTGCCATTTTGGGTAATCGATTACCACTGCAAAACTTTGTTTTTGAAAACCACTAGAATAATCGATTATCTTAAGTGGTAATTAATTATCTTTGGCAGTTTCAGCTCAACTCTTCATTTCTAACTTAGCTTTCGAAAACCTCTTTAAATAGAACTCAGTTTCCAACTTCAAAAGTACCTTTTTAAGATTCAGAATTCTTGTGAGATTCTTAAAAATAGCTTTTGAAAAGCCTAGTGTGAGTGAGCGATAACTTTTTCTAAGTGAGTCCTTAGAAGATTGAGTGTTGTGTTGTTGCTAGGAAAGCTAGTGAACCTATGTGTGACTTAGGGGGAGTTTTTGTTCATCTTTTTGTGATTGTTCAAGAGATGTGTTTTCTAATCCTTACTCTTTTATAATATATTTGTACTCTGATTATTGTAGTGATAGAGTTAATCTCTTTGTTTAAGAGATTAACAACTGGACATAGGGTCTTTTGATCCGAACCAGTATAAATATTAGTGTTTATCTTCTTCCCTAAACTCTTTATTTATCTTCACTTGCATTTAAAGTAACTGTGACTGTAAGTTAATCAGTAAAATTTTGAGAAAATTTTTTAAATCTATTAAGTTTTATAAAAATTCAATTCACCCCCCCTCTTGGTTTTTGACCACTGTCTAGTCATTCCATTGTGCGATACCAACAATTGGTATTAGAGCTTGCTTTGATAGTTATTCAAATTTTTTGAAAATGGTAGGATCAAACCAAACTTTTGCTGAAGGTGCAACTATCAATAGACCTCCACTTTTTACCGGTGAAAATTACCCATTCTAGAAAGTTAGAATGCAAATATTTTTGGAATCAGTTTATAGGGGTATTTGGGATACTGTTTTGAATGATCATTTGTTCCTGTTAATATTATTAATGAACTGCAGGAACCAAAGCCTTTTGCACAATGGATTGTTGATGAAAATAGGCGAGCTCAATATGATGTTAAACCCAAAAACATCATATCATCTACTCTAACTCTTGATGAGTTCTACAAAATTTATGTTTGCACCAATGCACACGAGATGTGGGGAATCCTTTGAGTGACTCACGAAGGAACTGATGATGTCAAACGGGCTAGAAAGAACTCTTTGATTCAAGAATATGAAATGTAAAAGCAGACTGCCAAAATTCAAAAAGGAGTGATGAAAAGAATAGTAGAAAATATTTCAAGAAAAAGGCATACATAGCATGGGAAGATAATGCCTCAAGTTCATCCAACTCCAGTGAATCTGATGAGGAAGAAGCAAAATTTTGCTTAATGGTCAATAATGATCTCTCTAACAGTGAGGTAAGCTCCTCTGACAATGAAAATGATCATGATTCTCTTTATGATGCCTTTCAAGAATTGCTTGCTAAATCTAGTAAACTAGATATTGCTCACAAAAAATTAAAAGGTGATTTTAAAGAATTACAAAGCAATCTTGAAAAATCTATTGAAGAAGAAAAGGTCTTAAAAGATAAAATTTTAATTTTGGAAAATAGAGAAATTGAGACAGTTGAATGTGCATCTTGCAAAAGTTATATGTTTGATTTAATGATTTTAGAAAAACAACCTTAAGATGATTTAGAAAATAAATCTTTTGAAAAACACGTTTTTAAGAAAAAAAAATCTAAGTAGAAACAAGTATATTCCTAAAAATAAAATTAAAAGAACTCGTAGAGTGTGGGTAGAAAAAGGAACTGCTTACTCTAAAAATACTTGTATAGCTACTTGTTTTTATTGCATGAAAAAGGGACATACATCAAATAAATGCAATATTAAACATTATGATGTTCTGAATGGGAAGTATACTTGGATGCCTATTGTTAGATAGTTAGTATGTCTCTAACCCTAAGGATCCAATAAAGTTAATGGGGACCTAAAGAAATTATTTTTCTTATTTTGTAGTTAACTTCCAAATCTAGAAAAGTAATGTGGTATCTTGATAGTGGATGCTCAAGACACGTGACTGGTGATAAGAGGAAGATCATGAATCTCAAAAGATAGGATCAAGGATTTGTTACATATGGAGATAACAACAAAGGGAAAATACTTAGAACTGGAGATATTGGTGGAGGGGATACCTTGGAGATCAAGGATGTGCTACTTGTAGAAGAAATGAAGCACAATCTCCTTAGTATTAGTCAGCTATGCAATAAAGGTCTCAAAGTCATCTTTGAAAGTGATTATTGCACTATCCATCAAAAGAATTCTATGAAAATTTCTCTAAAAGGTGTGAGACATAATATTTATTTAATTGATCTTGATCATGCATCATCTAGTAATATAACATGTCTAGTTGCTAAAGAAGAAAATTCTTAGCTATGGCATAAACGAACTACTCATATTCACATGGAACACTTGAATAAATTGATTTCTAAGGATTTAGTAATTGGTTTACCAAAAATAAAGTTTTAAAAAGATAAATTATGTGTTGCCCGTCAAAAAGGAAAACAAGTACGATCATCTTTTCATTCAAAAAATATTATAACTACTTCAAAGCCAATAGAACTTTTGCATATAGATTTATTTGGTCCTTCTAGGATTAAGAGTTATGGAGGAAATTATTATGATCTTGTTATTGTTGATGATTACTCTAGGCTTACTTGGACATTCTTTCTTACTTTAAAGCCTTTAAAGCATTTAAAAATTTTTGAAAAATTGGTTCAAAATGAAAAAGATTTGAAAATCAATATTTTAAGAAGAGATCATGGTGGGAAATTTCAAAATGAGTCATTTGAAAATTTTTATAATGAAAATAGAATTTTGCATAATTTCTCTACACTTAGGACACCTCAACAGAATGGAGTTGTAGAGACGAAATAGGTCCTTAGAGGAACTAGCTAGAACAATGTTAAATGAATATAATGTTCCTAAGTATTTATAGGCTGATGTTGTGAGTACTGCATGTTATGTTTTAAATAGAATGTTTGTTATGCCTATTTTAAAAATTACTCCTTATAAATTAATTAAAGGCAAAAAGTCAAATGTTGCTTATCTTAAAATTTTCAGATGCATATGTTTTGTTTTAAATAATGGAAAAGAAAATTTAGGAAAATTTGATTCTAAAGCTGATGAGGCAATATTTCTATTCTAAAGCTGATAAGGCAATATTTCTGGGATATTCTCTTACTAGTAAAGCATATAGAGTTTTTAATAGATAAACTTTGAATGTTGAAGAATCCACGCATGTTGTCTTTGATGAAGTTGTAGACCTCAAGGAGAACTCTTTTAAGTCAAATAAGAAAACTGCAGGTGATGAAAAATATATTCAGAAGGCTCTTGATGAAATGTATTTAAATGAGAATCCTCCTCCTCAACCTGAAGATCCTAAAAAATGCTGGAAGTCACCAAGAGGACTATCTCTAGACAACGTCATTGGTGATATTTCAAAAGAGGTCATGACTATAAATATTTTGTATGAATGTAGCTTTTGTTTCACAAATTAAACCAAAGAATTTTCAAGAAGCTCTTCAAGATGATCAATGGTGCATTGCAATGCAAGAGGAGCTAAATCAATTTTAAAGAAATGAAGTATGGGAGTTGATTCCAAGAAATGAATCACTTCAAGTGATTGAGACAAAATGGGTGTTCAGAAATAAGCTGGATGAAGATGGAAATATTACTAATAATAAGGCTAGGCTTGTGGCAAAAGGATACAAACAAGAAGAAGGTATAGACTATGATGAAACTTATGCCCCTATTACAAGGTTAGAAGCTATACGCTTACTTCTTGCTTATGCCTCTATTATGAAATTTAAATTATATCAAATGGATGTCAAAAGTGCTTTTCTAAATTCTTTTATCAAAGAAGATGTATACGTTGAACAACCTCCTGGTTTTGAGGATTATAAATTTCCAAATTATATTTATAAACTAAAGAAGGCACTTTATAGTTTAAAACAAGCACCTAGATCTTGGTATGAACGCTTAAGCACATTTTTGTTAAAAAATGATTTTGAAAGAGGTAAGATAAACTCAACTATGTTTACAAATCTACAACAATAATTAATTAAGTAATAATCTTTAGATAACCGATAATGAATCCTATTTTGAAAAAACAATGAAATCAATCTATTTTTTTTATCATTGTTTTATATCTTTTTATTTTTTTCCTAACTTTATTTCTTATTTTATTTGATTAACCCTTTTGTATAGTTTCTATAAGAATTAATTTGTTAGAAATCAATTTCGTGTTCGTTAGGAAACAACTTAAGGTTGACTTTACCCTTTCTATTTTCTTGACTACTATCTTAGACATACTAAAGTTGTTATAGTTTAGTAGTATTAATTTTATCGCGTCAATGATAACATTATTAAATTTGGCATCATTGCCAAGAAACACGATTAAAATTTTTATCATTTTAGTTCTTATTTTATTTTATTTTTCTTATTGTTTTGATTTTAATTTTCATTATTACTAACGTCTTCTTTTTCTTTATTTTTTTCTAACATTTATTTTATTTTCTTTAGTTTTTTCTTTAAGCATGATTTTTGTTTTAAGAATTTTGTTGGAAATTTTGTGAAACTAGTTGGAAAACACTTTGGTTAAGGAAAGATAAGGTACTTAAATTGTCCATTGAGACTTTCAATATATCTTTCATGGAACTCTACTCAACAGGTTTTCAACTTATTTCTTTTCAGAAAACCTCTTCCAAAAATGTTATAATAGTTTTTCATATAAAAATAATCAAAACTATGATTTTCAAATGAATTGTAATTACTATCCACAACAACCACATGATCCATATGGTTATCAGCAACAAAATGTTAAGCCTACTTCTGCACTTGATATATGTGGGTTTCTATATGTCAAATAAATGATTTTATATCATCAATCCTCTTTTTTGGAATAGGAGCAACCACCATACCATGAGCAACAACTATATTATGAATATCCACCCCAACCATCATATGTTCCATTTGGTTCTCAACAACAACATGCACCACAACAAGTTGCAACAACCAATGGGCCATCTTATAAGGAATTTATGTTACTAATGGATGGACTAAGAGAGAAACTAGAGGTCATGGATGAAAGGTTGCGAGTTGATCAACGATGGAAAGATATTGAGCAAGAGTAGTATGAAAATGATCAAGTATTATACGATGGAGGATGCAAGTAACAACTTTGCATAATTACTTGTATCTATTAACTCCACCCTTCAATGCCATCCAAGATTTCATGAAACTACAAAATTTAGAATACTTCGTCATGACATAGAAAAGATGCTTCTAAAGTTGGCTATTAGAGCAAAACAAATATTTGTTAATTTAAGTCAGTTAATGAATGACAAAGCTAGGTAGGTCACTTTAAACAAGCTTATGAAGACAATAGTTGAGCAGAAGGATGAAATAATAATGTTAAGCAGCATGAATTGAAAGATGGAACAATTGAGCACTAATATGAATAGATACACGATTCAAATGTTAGATCAACCAACACCAAAATCACATCACATTGATATATCTACTAATAGATATAATAATGTTCATAGTAATATGTCTATTGATGGACATTAATTTTAATAAAGATGTTGCTAATGAAGAAATTGAATATTCTCACACTGACATATATATTGATGGATATAATGTTGCCCAATGTGAATATAAAGTTTTATTTATTAATGATGATATGAGTACAAATGATGTTTTTCAAGAGCAAAATTGTGAGAATAATACAATGGAAGAACCAAGTACAGTAGAAGAACCAATAATATTGGAAGATGCAGTTGAAGCATCTACTGCTACAATTGACTTGGTAAATGATAAAGTAGTAAAGTCAACTACTTCAAGTGCAAATTTTTGCTCAAAAGATAAGATTATGAGAATTATTGATGATCTAATTAACCATCCTAATGCACCTGATGATACTGAAATTGAATTAAAACCATTTGGTGCAGTTGCAATTATTTGGCTAATCTAATAGAATATTGTGGGTTAAGAAGTGAATTTTTCAAGTTTTCTTAAGCATCAACTTTTAAGTCAAATTTTGGTTATTTCTATTCTATTAGAACAAGTGTAGATAGTTTTAGTCGCTATTATAGGTGTTGATCACAAATTTTACATTTTTACTCTTTCATTTACAGTTTTAGTCACTATTATAGGTATTCAATTTCGAAATGTGAATATGTGTAGAATTTCTAATTTGAGTAGATTGATTTTTAGCTAGTTTTTACATTCCTTTCATTGATGGATAAGTAGCTCACTTGTTTTAACACTTTGCACTAGTTTTGACACATTACATACCTTGAGAGATTTCAACCTAAATGTTTGATTTCAAGTGTGATCCACTTGTGTATGTTGCATTCTTTTGTGTTACCATAAGTTTTGGACACACTTTTAACATGATATAGGCCATTTTTATCATAGACATTAGCCTGATACAACCTACCTACATTCATACACCATTGCACCCATGATTTGAGCCTTTATATATTTTCTTGTGTTCATTTCACCTCATTGATTAGCTATGACCAGATAAACCAAAAATTTACCTTATTTAAGAGTTGTGAAATAAGTCAAAAGAGTGTGAAGCTCATGTGTGGCGATGCTTATGTGTTTGAAATTGAAAATGTTTTGCACAAGAGTTGTAACTGCAGAAGGAAAAGAGAAAAATAAGTGTTGGAAACTAAAAAATGATAAGAACTACAAAGTTGTATGTAGAGTGAAAAGAAAAAGTTGAGAAAGAAAGCAACAAAGTTGGTTGATGATGGTGTGGTACTAAATGAACCTGACTTGGATTCACACACTTAGCCAATGTTGTTTCGTTGTTTCATTGCTTGTGGACTCACAACCCTACAACATTTTGGACTTACCCTTAGCCAAGCCATGTTACAAGCTCAAAATCAAGTCATATTGATTCTAAGATTGTTTTTGATTCTAAGATTGTTTTTGACATATTGGTAGACATTAGAGGCTTTACAAGTTTATGGAAATGCAATTTTATAACAAGCATGTACGGTAAACACTTTCCCTTAAGAAATTTGAGAGTAATGAGTGTAAATAGTCGCATCAAGCCTATGCAAATAATAGTTTTCCCCTACAATATTTAGTATAGTGTCGACCAAGTAGCAATCCTAGGATATAGCAAGTAATTAAGCAATTAAAGTGTGAATAATGTGATTTGGAGTTAGGAAATTTAGGAAATTTACTAATTCTAATATAAGACTACCTAAAATGCACACTATTTGGTGTACTAAAGATGAATGCAGCCTAACTATACACTAAAATTACTACTACAATGCTAAATGAACTTGATTTTTCTCGATGAAAATTTAGTGTATGGAATGATGAAATAAGAGTATGTAATACATTTACTAGCTATTTCTAAACTAACCTAGGCTCTGAAACTACCTAGTTTACACAAAAGAGCAAATTTAACAAACCGTTTGATAAAATGCCTAGATGAAAACCTAATGTGATGAAGGTGTTTGATGAAATGTTTATGTGAATGTGAATGGAATTTTGCAATGTACATAACTATTAATAATCCTAAGTGCAACTAAAACTTATGATTAAAACTATTGCAAAAGACGCAAATCACGTACTTGAACTAAAAAGCAGAGAAAAGAAAAAGAAATGAACTAGAGCATGGCTATCTACGTGTATGAGATGCGAGTTTATGAATGGTCAATTAAGTGGAATGAATGATGAGAGCACTATAGAACAATCATAATTACGGAATGGAACTGAAAATTTAACATAAGAACATGAAAAATGAAAATTCCCAAATTAAGAACCCTAGTTAACAGAATTAACTACCTTCGTTAAATCCTTAATTCATACGTCTAACTTGTTCGAATTGAGTTCTGGTTACTTGTGGAACTATGCAAAGCTTAGAGACAACACAAACTCATAGCAAAAATGCATGAAAATGAAGAAATGGTAATGCACAAATGGAACAGTGAAAAATAACGAGAAAAATGGTCAAACCAGCTCTCAACTTCAATTCCATTCAGTTCAACTTCCTCTCTTGGTGGAACAAGTAGCAAGTTTCCAGCTGCTGTTAAATTGGCTATAGGAGGTTATTGCAGTTTTGTAAAACTGTCCATTGGAGTCCCTGACTTGCAACAGCAGGTCCAGCTTTTTGGTCCATCCCTTTCCAGGTCAATCAGCATCTAACACAGCAACTTATAACTTCTAAGCTATTGCAGGTCAACTCCCGGTTTCTTCTCTCTTTAATTACAGTATTTACCTCCAACAGGGGTTGCTTTTCACTTTGAGTACACCTGAAACACATCATGAAATAAAGGACATTTTCTTGAACAAAATATAAGGACTACTGCAGTTGTGCTAATGAACTGAAAGAAAAATTTACAATTTAAACTAAAGAAAACTGCTATCTAAAACTAAAGAAAATAAAGTCTACATATGAAAGAATAAAAAGGAATTAAGAACCCATTTAACAGCAACTATTTCTACACTAGAATTCACATTTAACTAAGTAAAGCTAGATAAAATCCTACTCTAAAAACAATAAAAGGAATTAACTATTCTAAATTCAAAATAGCAACGAAAATGAGATAGTAAATCTGCACTAAGGGTCTACTACTAACACTACTTTAAACCCCTATAGACTGTGCTAGAATTTTTAAACTAAGACAAAACTAATAATGCAAAGATAGTAAAGCTAGTATAGAGACAAAAAAAAAATTAAGAAAACAACCCATTCTATCAAATAATATCTAAACTAAAAGCAATCTAATTAAGAAAGTTAAAGATAACACCATTCTACTCTATATTATCACTAAACTAGTCTAAAAACTACCGATTAAGAGGAAATACAACTAAAGGACTAATTATCCAATCTACACTAAAATTGTTCTGAAAAACTAACACAGACTATTAAGCTCTTAAAGAAGTATACATCAAGACATTCTATTTTATACTTAAGGATCCTAAGTATAAAATAAATGTATGATTTGAACAATGTTGAACTCTCCTATTGTGATACTCAAAATTCACAACATAAGTATTAAGCGATATTCGTTGGATATAAGGCCAACTTGGGAACCATCCACACATCAGCCCATTTAGTCACTAACTACAATGAAAGCTGGCCACGTGAAGCTCTATGATGTCAATCCGGAGATTTTAAGGCTTTTATCAACCACCAAGCACAAAGCTTCCATCATGATCCTAGCAATCAAATACAATAGTACTATTGACTAATAGTATTGTTGAAGTAATTGAAAGAAACTCCTATTGGCTTCTAAACAAATCCTACAATTTAACAACAAATAGTGGACTTTAAATTACAGCAGTTTAGTGGACTCAACCTCCAATTCTAATCATAAAACTTGCACTCTTGTAACCTTGTAAATCTCAAAGATACTGTTATAACAACTTCAAATTGTACAATTTATACAGCCTTATGTCTACATTCGTGAATTGAATTAATAAACTATGTTTAACAACTAAATACAGTAGTAGTACACTCAGAATTAAATTAATTACGTACACAATTGGAAGATACACTTGCAGCCAAAAAGCGATAATTTCATTGATTAAGCATTTAGTAAGGAACAAACTACATTATCTACACAATAGGGATGATAGGATGGAGATTAAGCACGCTCGCCCCTAATACGTCTGGCGAGTTGAATGTCCTTTGGCATGATAGTCACGCGCTTGGCGTGAATGGCGCAGAGATTGGTGTCCTCAAAGAGACCAACAAGGTAGGCCTCGGCAGCCTCCTGGAGGGCAGAGACGGCGGAACTCTGGAACCGGAGATCAGTCTTGAAGTCCTGCGCTATTTCACGAACCAGGCGCTGGAATGGGAGCTTCCGGATCAGGAGCTCTGTGCTCTTCTGGTACTTCCGAATCTCACGGAGCGCCACCGTCCCTGGCCTGAATCTGTGCGGCTTCTTCACGCCGCCAGTGGCCGGAGCAGACTTTCTGGCGGCCTTTGTCGCCAACTGCTTGCGCGGAGCCTTTCCACCAGTGGATTTGCGAGCGGTTTGCTTGGTACGGGCCATTGAGATGACGAAATTAGATTGACAATTGAATGGGTTTTCTGGTGATTTCAGTAATCGTCGGCTTGTGGAAATATGATTGGATGTGAGTGTTATATAGTGGGAGATTTTGAAATTGGGGTTTGTGCGCCAAGACTGAGAAATTTTGAGCGTTAACTTCGTTTTGGTTATGGACGGGTGTGATTTGTTTCAAGGTGTGTAGTGCGCGGATCGGTGACGTGGCTGAGTGGATAGGGAAGGCTGCATTGCCGTTGTCTAGTGGTAATGGAAGGTCAAGATTGAATTTCATAATCTACGCGGATAGATAAAAAAATAATAATAAACATTCAATTTCATTGAAATTTTAAATTTTAAAATTAAGAAGTTAAAATAACGATATTTATTGTGATAATTACTAAATAATATATACATTTAGTTATTAATTATTAATTTTTTTAAAATATATGTATCATGAAAATTTATCACATTCGCATAATAAAAATTGTCATAAAAATGGGCTGAAAAAAATATATTGAATACTAATTTATATATACTCATCAATTTATATAAATATTGAATACTAATTTACTAAATTTGGGCTGCGTAAAAAATGCCCACACATATTTTCTCTGAGTTTTTGTTTTTCTACCAACTAGTGAAGAGTTAAATCTTATCTTCACAATAATTCGCTTATTTTAAAAAGGTAAATTGCATCTCAACCTTTAGCGATCAACATAAATTCCATACTTAAAAAACATAGCCGACTTTGTCATTACTTTTTTCTAAAGGGTTTATTCTTCCGATTGTAGAGAGAAACCATTGACGATTAGTTTTTCATTTGTTCAATAAACTATTTAAGATTGTCATATTCATCATTGAGATAAACAATATATAACCACAAAATTCCTGCACTTTTTCTCTATTTTTTGTCCCTTGAATTGGATATATTAGGAATTTGGGAACTAACAAATAACAACTTTTTCAATTAAATATTATATATCACATACTTCAATTCAAAAAAATTTATCTGCAAAAAGTAAAAAAGCTAATGTGTCATACTCTCATCTTTTGACACTTCGAAAAAAAATTAAAAAAAATAAATAAATTCTCTCTCTTTCCACTTTCTCCACGTATCCCACCGTTTCTTTTTCCTCTCTTTCCACTTTCAAAATACAAATTCAATTCTCTCTCTTAAACTTCTTCTCTCTCTTTCTGACTTTTCGTCTCTCATTCTCACTTTCACAGCTTCAAACGCTTCATCTTCTTCTCATTCTCACTTTCTCATTCTCTCTTGCACGAGTTTCTTTTGATTTTTGTCTCTCTTTCTCAGGCCATCGAAACACCATGGACTCCACCTAATGTTCATCTTCATATCTCTTTGTATTTTTGTTTTTTTTTCGATTCTTGATCTCAATGTGTTTCTGTACAGGTTTCTGAAGGGAACAGTTGATCTTTTTTTTTACTCATGTTTCGTTGTATTGTTTCAGCTTCTTCATTGACTTCCTATTTTTCTAACATTTTATATTTTTTGGAATTTTTTTCAGATGCATGAACTGAGTAGAATATTGTTCACCGTCAGATTTCAGTTGATTCAAGTAAACATTCGATGTTTTCTTTTATTTTTTACCCAGGTTTCGTTGTACGGTTTCAGCTTCTTCTCTGTCATTTGATTTTTTCTTCGCGACCAGGTTTTGTGTGATTACCCAAATTTCGTTTTTTGTTCAGCTTCATATTCTTCTTATATTTTAACCCAGATTTCGCTTTGCCTTTAGATCTACTTTTGTTATATGACGAGATTGGTTGGATTGAGGTTTTTTTCTCAGATCTGGTGTTCGATGTATATTTTGTTTTCATATGTTCTTTTCTTTTGGTTGATGCTTTGCTATGAGATTTTTCAGCACCTTTACAAATACAACGAAGGTAACAACTTCTCATTTTCATTATTTTCATTTTTTTACCATCTTCTCATATATATTTTTTACGAGATGTTGGATCGCTATTTTTGTCTCAGAGCTTCTTCATCACCTTCACGAATAAGAAACAGGTAACAAGTTCCCATTTGTTTTCGTTCTTCTATCATCTTCTCAGATCTACTTTTTTTCTATCATTTTTGTGTTTGATGGTTATTTTTCTCTTAGATCTACTTATTTTTGTTCTATTATTTTGTTTGATGAATCTTTTGCTTACAGATCTACTTTTCTTTGTTGTCGACATTGGTTGGATCGAGCTTTTTTTCTCATATCTGTTGTTCGATGGATATTTTTTACTCATCTACTTTTCTTTTGGGTTATTTTTTGTTCTGACTACTTCTCATGACCTTCACGAATAAAAGAAGGTAACAAATTCTTTTTTTTTTTACGTTCTTCTACCATCTTCTCAGATCATCTTTTCTCATTTATTTTCGTTCTTCTACCATCTTCTCAGATCTTTTTTTTTCTATCATTTTTGTGTTTGATGGTTATTTTTCTGTTAGATCTACCTATTTTTGTTCTATTATTTTCTTTGATGAATATTTAGCTTTCAGATCTACTTTTCTTTGTTCTCGATATTGGTTTGATCGAGTTTTTTTTCTCAGATTCGTTGTTCGATGGATATTTTATTCTCATATCTTATTTTATTTTGGTTTATTTTTTGCTTTGAGATTCTTGATGACCTCCATGAAGATCATTTGTAAAAGGTTTGATTTTTACTGAACTAAAATCATTCTCCTCTTTTTTTTAAAGTTTTAATTTTTTTTTCATTTATGTGTTGTTGTTTTTTATGTGCGGTTTCTTTTCTCACATCTTAACTTTGTTTTTGTTTTCGAGATGAATGAAATCTTCAAGAAGGAGAAAACTGAAGATCTTTTCAAAGCCAAAGGCATGACTATCAAGCACAAATAACGTTCTTAAAAGGTTTATTTTTCTTCATTTTTATTTTTTAGATCTCAGTTTCAAAACTTAATGTTTTTTCTACCGTCTTTTTTTTCACGGGTAAGATTTTATTAGGATGTGTCTTCAGTTTACCTCTTCTTCTTTTCACATCCATGTCTTCTCACATCCATGTTTTTTGTTCTTACCAGTTTGATTTTCGATTTTTAGTTTGTTTTTTTTATTCATTTTTGTTTAATCCATTTAAGTTTCAGCTTGGATCATACTCAACTCATTGTTTTTGTGTTCTTCTTCATTGATTTGTCAAAGTTGAAGTTTTTCATTATTAAGATTTTTTCTTTGCATTAAAATCAACTTACTATTTTTTTATGATTTTCTCCAATCTTTTTTTTTCAACTACGATTTGTTTAAGTTAAGTTTTTTTTTTCATCTTCGAATATGGTTTTTTTTTTTTTTACTTTTTGTGTAACCCATTAAAGTTTTTTTATTATTATTATTAGGAGTTTTCTTTGCTTCAATGTTTTTTTTTGTGTTTTTTGCTTTTTTTATTTATTTGTTTTTCTTTTTGTTTTGGGTTATGTTTTATGTGTACATCTTCTATGATTTCTATTTTTTTTTCTCTTCACAGACCACACTTGCAATATTTTTTGGATGGATGAATATGGTGGGTGTTTAAGAAGAATGAGGGAGCCCAAAAACCACTTCACAGACCACACTTTGCATCAATATTTTTTAAGAATAATGGTGGGTGTTTGTTGAAGATGCAAAACATTTATACAATTGTTAAGAACATAAGACCACATACACCTATGTGGGAAAATTTAATCTTGGTAGAATGTTTATGTTTGGCAGATGTATAAAAGCACACAAATCAATGCAGGAAATTTAATCTTTGAGCAAAACAATTATGGTGACAAAAGTTGGAAATGACGTGTTGGAAAAGACATGTATTGGAAGATACAACATTCATTTATTGTAGTAAGAGAGTGTCATGTCCCAAAAAAACATAATTGGTGGTCTTCATAATTAATGTTTTGGAGCAATAAGTATCATAAGATGACATTTTAGGAACCTTTACAAAGTTTTTTTTAGAGAAAGTAAATATTGTTTTTAAAATAAATTAAACTAAAAATGGTAATACAATAAATTAATTAGGATTTGGTGTGGAATTTACAAAATATTACACGATATTTACTCAAATGTTTTGCTGTCTTGAGAGTGAATACTTTCAAATATAATTTTCATGTTATTTGATACAATAATATTTACTGTTTAAGAATTATAATAGTGAAGTAAATGGAAATCATAAACTACAATTTATTTTTAAAATAAATGTAAATCGAGGTAAAATCTAAATTTTCTAAATTTTACAACAAACAAAATTGAAATAAAGCTCATGCTTCAATAAATATTTATTAAAGTTTAATAAGTTAAATCCTTGAATGAAATATATTTGTTTGTTTCCTCTTTCCAGGACTTTGTCCCACGTCTTAAAAATTTCAGAATACAAAAAAGATTTATAATTTAAGATTAAAAGAATACATAATGATAACTAACAAATATTTTTATATAAATATTAATAGTTTCTCCTTTTTTATAAACAAAATTTGTTATTTTTTAATTTTTGTTTTAAAAATAATATTACATATTACACATTTTTTTTGAATATGATCAATTAATAATTTCTTATTAATAATAAATTCAAATAAAATTATTTACTTTAAATACATTTATGTACCAAATTAAAAATTAAGACTTTTGTTTTTTTTTTACTTGGCTTGTTGGGTATGGTTTTTATACTTTTTAAAAAATACTTTTCATCTTCCAAAAATTAAAAGATGTCGATGAGAATAAAAACAACTTTTCAGATTCTTTCAACACTACTTTCAAGATCAAAATTTGTCTCTTCCAACACGTCTTTATAATTAATTAACATTAATTATGAAGAAACCAACAACTTTTTTAGTGTCTCAATACAATGTTATATTTGAATTTATTGTATTATAATTTTAAATGGAAAATGTTTTATAAAATCTACGTACCTTCTTGAAAAAGTTTTATACTGGCTCCAAAAATCTTCTCACATTCCCATAGAGAAAAAGTCATTTTGAATGACCAAAATCTCTAATAGTATCTAATCTAATATATAATTATATACAATTGCAAAGCTAACAATACTATTTTGAGTTCTAATGTGCATTGTCCCAAAATATACATAATTGGTGGTCTTCATAATTAATATTTTGAAGTAAATATGACAAAATAACAACTTTAGAAACTTTTACAAAGTTTCTTGGAGAAGGTAGCTAATTTTTATAAAATAAATCTAATTAAAAATTGTAATATAATAAATTAATTAGGATTTTGTGTGGAATTTACGGATATTACACGACTGAAATGTTTTGTAGCATCGAGAGTGAATACTTTAAAATATAATATTAAATCTTATTTGATAAGATAATATTTACTATTTCAGAATTTTTATAGTGAACTAAATGCAAATCATAAACTACATTTTATTTTTATAATAAATACAAATTATAAAGGCATAATCCAAGTTTTTAAATTTTTGAACAAACAAAATTAAAATAAAGTTCTGACTCCATGAATTTGTCTCATTAATGATAACATACACTTTTAAAAATTTCAAAGTAGAAGAAATATTTATAACTAACAAATATTTTTTATATGAGTATTAATATTTTCTCCTCTTCTACAGAAAAATTATGTATTTTATTAATTTATTTTAAAAATAGTCATTACATATTACACTTTTCTTAAAATCTGATCAGTTAATAGTTTATTAATAATTAATAACAATATGAATAAATGCAAATAAAATTACTTACCTTAAATATATTTAATTACCAAATTAAAAATTAAGACTTTGTTTTTTTTTACCTAGCTTACTGAAAAATATATTTATATTTTTCAAAATTTACTTTTCATCTTCCAAAAATATAAAGATGTTAAGAAGAATTAAAACAATTTTCCAGTTTTTTCCAACACTACTTCCAAGGTATATTTTTTCAACCTCTCAAAGAACTTTTCGTTTCTTCCAATGCTACTTCCAAGATATATTTTTACAGCTTCTCAAAGATGAATGTCTTTGTCATTAAATAACATTAAATATTAGAAACCAACAACTTTTTGTGTTTCTCATTACAATGTTATATATGAATTTATTGTATTAAAATTTTAAATGGAAAATATTTTAAAAATCTACCTACCTTTTTAAGAGAGCTTTATACAGTTTTCAAAAATCTTCTTAAATTTTAACGTAGCTTATTGAATAAACTTTATAAATCAACACTCTTTCAATATAAATGTCAAAAATGTAAAGAATAAATGGAAAAATTTTCGTCTTCCAAGAATTTTGCATTTTGAATTATGACTATTTATCATGAACAACAACAATCATGATTTGTGGGACTCAATGAATCATGAAGTATCGATCAAACATATAATTAGAGTTTAAGACATTCACGAAAACTATTATTTATCAATTTTAAGTATATAAAAATATAAAATTTGTATATCATCATGTTGTTTTTTTAGATGTTATATGCTTATTTATTTATCGTTAATGATTAATACAAAATGCAAAATCTTCTTCTATTAATGTGCTTGAAAACCGATTGATCTAATATTACTTATTATGGTTGTATTCTTAACTTTATATAAATTATGGTTTTAAAATATTGCAATGGAAATCAAAATCTTCTTCTATTAATGTGTTTGAAAACTAATTGATCTAATAATACTGATTATGGTTGTATTTTTAATTTTATATCAATTTGTCGCAACCAGAATCGTGATGGGAAAGTGAACCGAAAAGAAAAATGGGTTTAAAAAGAGATTTGGAGTCGCCACCATAGTTATTTTTGGAAAACTATGGAAAACCATAAAAATAAAACAAGTCTGCGAAAAACCAGATTTCAGATTCGAAAGTTGGTTACGCGTAGGGAAGGTGTTAGCACCCTACAGCACCCGCCCGAGGGCGGTACCTTTAATTAAAAATGTAGAGTCGATGTGGTTTTCAAAATGTTATTTTTCCCCAAAAATAATAGGACAAAAATGCTAAAAGAAACAAAATGTTTTTTTAAATTTTTTGGGCTCGACAAGGATTGACCTTGGTCCTACGTATTCTCATTAAAGATGAGAAATCAGGGTTACGTAGTTCTTTAAAAAGATATTTAAAAAAATATTTGGAAAATGATTTGATTTTTTGGAGGTGAACCTGACAAGGACTGACCTTGCTCCTACGTATCTCACAATGGAGAATCAAAGATCACGTAGTTCTTTAAAGATGTGGTTGTTTGAAAATGTTGATATTTTTATATTTTTGAATTTTATATTTTTTTGGTATTTTTGAATTACTTGAAAATATGTGTCACACGACGCGAGCGGTCGGACATACACTAAAAGAGAAAGAAAATTATTTTTGGTATTTTTTAGAAAATAAGTGTCACACGGTGCAGGCGACCGGACAAATACTAAAAGAGAAAGAAAATTGTTTTTGATTTTTTGAAAATGAGTGTCACACGGTGCGGGCGACCAGACAGACACGATAAAGCAAAAGAGAATATTTTCATTTTTTAGATTTTTTTCTTTTTTTGTAATTTTTTATAATTTAAAATATTTTGTTTTATTTTTGTCTTTTTTTAGAAAATTATAAAGGTAGAATTTAATAAAAAGGATAAAAATGGAAAAAAATAAATGTGAGGGTGCATGAATAATGTGAGGTGCATGAAGTAAATGAGGTGTGTTTGTTAAAAGGTGGAGGTGCAGCGAGTAAAAGTAAAAAGTGATGTGAATCTAGAAGGAGGGGTGTGAATTGTGAAAAGTGAGGTGCAATCAGTAACAACAAACAAGTCGAAAACAAATATGGGGTGCGAGGCTGGCAAACATCAAGGCTGCGTAAAGAAATACACAAATAGTCCATCACAAATAATGGAGGTGCAAAGATAAAAAATGGGGGTGCACAAGTAAATAACATGGTCAGACCCAATTTCTACTCAAACTAAACCTAATTAAAATTAAAGCTCTCCTTTACCCATGGCAGCCGTCTCTTCTCGTTTATCTCTTCTCGTTTTCCAGCAGCCACCATGACTCCAACGGTTGAGACATGCGCTCACCTTTTAGCCACCACCAACGACACTAGCCTCCACCGGAGGCCTCACTGGCGACGCTGTCGCCACTCGCCGCTCCTCGCGCAACGCTCCTACGCCGTGAACATCGTCTCCTCGTTTCTCCAGCACATTCGAGACAGCGCAACTCGCCACCACCGCACCAGCCACCGCAACTGGGTCACGCGAACACCACAGAAACCGCCACCTAGCCGTCGCGACCCAAACCACCACCATGAATGTCGCTGCTGCTGCAACTAGAGTGCGTCGACACAGCATCTGCCATCACCACCATTAATGTCGCCGCTACCGCGACCTATGCGCGTCACTAGTAGTGCCAACTTTCCCCTTCCCAACGTGAGGGTTTCTTCCCGGCCTAGGCTTCGCGCGCTCTAATGCTAGCATGTTACGATTGTTTCTGCATTATACCACCTTATCGTAGCCATTTGTGTCTAGACACGCCGACAACAATGTCGTCGATGATTATCTCTTCTCCCTCTCTCTCTTTCAGATTTGTATTTGGGTGGAAATGATTGGGGAAGATGAAACGTGAATGTTTGGGGTTGTTTGGGTATCTAATCTTTGATTTTATGCAGGTGAGATGAAGGTGAAAACTTGAAGATGAAATTCACTCTATCAACCACGACTTTGCTCCCTTCTCGTTGTAAAATCCCTCTCACCGTGTTCTTTCTGAATGTGTAATCCTCTGATATCGTGGGTGGAGAACTAAGGAAGTTTCTTTTTCGTTTATTTTGTTGGTGTGGTTTTCCTGAATCTTAGTTTTTTCTTTTATTATGTCGATCACTCTCTTTTGTTACGTTCTCTTTGTCTCTGCACCTTCCAATCTCGAGATGTGGGATAAGGTTGAGAGCAGATGTTGCTTCCTGCTCCTTCAGCTATCCTGACTATCGCCAGCTAGCTATTACCGGTCATTCCCAATGCAAAAAACATGATACCATAACAGGCATGTGTTTGATAATAAAGAAACCTTACATTACCTCTAGCTTTCTTGCTCTCTTTTTTTCTTTTTGTTGTTTTATATACATATTTTTTGAAAAAGGAAAAAATAATAAAAAAGGTAAACAAAATATGAATAAAATCAAAATTAAAAAATTAAGTTTAAAAACAAAAATAAAAATAAAATAAGAATAAGAATAAAACAAAATAAAAATAAAAAAGGTAAACAAAATATGATTAAAATCAAAATTAAAAAATTAAGTTTAAAAACAAAAATAAAAATAAAATAAGAATAAGAATAAAACAAAATAAAAATAAAATAAAAGTAAAATAAGATGAAATGACAAATCAAAATAAAAGTAAAATAAGATAAGAAATAAAAAGAAATAAAAAAAGGTATTACTCAGACAAAATTGGGTGTTGACAGCTGCCCCTCTTTACTTAGATTTTATTAGATAATATGAAAATATGACATTTCCAAATTATCGCAGTAAAAGATAAGTAAAGATAGAGACACCAATTTTGTCCGAATTTTAAGGAGGAAGAGGATGAATAGAAACCGACTCAAACTGGTGCGCTGACCAATTCCGTGAAGAGGGTCATGATATGGAAAGTAAAAAAGACTTAACCATTCCATAGGAGAGGGTCTTAATGTGACAAAAATCAATGATCATTCTATTGGAGAGGGCCTTGATGTGACAAAGAAATCAATGACCATTCCATTGGAAAGGGCCTTGATGTAAACATAAGAAAATCAATGACCATTTCATCGGAGAGGGCCTTGATGTAAACATAAGAAAATCAATGACCATTCTATCGGAGAGGGCCTTGATGTAAACATAAGAAAATCAATGACCATTCCATCGGAGAGGGCCTTGATGTAAACATAAGAAAATCAATGACCATTCTATCGGAGAGGGCCTTGATGTAAACATAAGAAAATCAATGACCATTCCATCGGAGAGGGTCTTGATGTAAACATAATCAATGACCATTCCATCGAATAGGGCCTTGATGTAAACATAAGAAAAATCAATGACCATTCCATTGGAGAGGGTCTTGATGTAAAGAAATAAATCAATGACCATTCCATCGGAGAGGGTCTTGATGTAAAGAAAGAAATCAATGACCATTCCATCGGAGAGGGTCTTGATGTAAAGAAACAAATCAATGACCATTCCATCGAAGAGGGCCTTGATGTAAAGAAAGAAATCAATGACCATTCCATCGGAGAGGGCCTTGATGAAAGGAGGATTTGGACTTGACCAATCCCAAGGAGAGGGTCGTTGTCCGAAAGGAGAACACAAGAGTTAACCATTCCTAAGGAGAGGGTCGCGATGAAAGGAGGATTTGGACTTGACCAATCCCAAGGAAATGGTCGTTGTTCGAAAGGAGAACATAAGAGTTGACCATTCCTAAGGAGAGGGTCGCGAGATAGGCTTAACGGGCCAAGTGAGAAGGGTGTTGTGGGCCAGATTAAGCTAGGATTGGAGGCCAATATAAAACTGGACTTGGTGGGCCAGTACGGATTTGGGCTTGGTGGACCAGTACAGAACTGGGTTTGTTGGGCCAATACAAAATTGGGCTTGGTGGGCCAGTACGAAATTGGGCTTATTGGTCCAGTGCGAAACTGGACTTGGTGGGCCAGTACGGAACTAGGCTTGGTGGGCTAGACAAAATTAGGCTTGATGGGCCAGTACGGGACTGGGCTTGGTGGGCCAGACAAAACTAGGCTTAGTGGCCAGTATGAAACTAGGCTTGGTGGGCCAGTACGAAACTGGGTTGGTGGGCCCGACAAAATTGGGCTTGATGGGCCAGTACGAAACTCGGCTTGGTGGGCCAGTACGAAACTCGACTTAGAGGATATATAAGTCTTTGAAGATGATCCTCAATTTGAGAAATCTCAAGATGATTTTTGTAGATTGATTCCTTCAGAAGAAACAATGGTTGAAGATGTATGATGCATGAAAATGTTCGCTTGTTCATGATGTCAAGGTTTTTGCTTTTCGAATCTGGTGTCAATACATGAATAGTGATATATCATGCAAATGGTTATTCATGATAAAAAGCATGTTTTCTTATTTCAAGCACAAGGGATCAAAACATTATTGTAGAGATCGAAATCCTGAAATGTATGAATGCATGATGAAAAACTTATTATGCTCTGCCTTTTGAAAACTTTTGCTAGAGTCAATTGTTCTCTTTTCAATCATCAAATTCATTGTTGTGGAGATATGTAGGATGAAAATCAACCTATTTTGAAATGGAGTAATGATTGCAAGAGATAGTTGACAAGGCGTTCAAACATTGGTAGCCATGTTTTCAAAGAGAAGAAACAAGTTGTTGAAACTTTGAGAAAATGTTGAAACCCTAACTTAATAAGGAGAAAAACAAGATGTAGAACCTTGGCAAAGCTTAGGAACCCTAACTTAGACAAGAGAGACAAGATGTCGAAACCTTAGTGCAGGGATCAAGGTGTTGTAACCCCGATATGTAGGAGAAACAAGGTGTCAAAACCTTGGTGTAGGGATCAGAGTGTCGTAACCCCGATATGCATCAAAAACAAGGTGTCAAAACCTTAGTGCAGGGATCATGATGTTGTAACCCCGATATGCATCGGAAACAAGGTGTCAAAACCTTAGTCCAAATCAAGGTGTCGTAACCTCGATATGCATGAGAAACAAGGTGTCATAACCTTGGTACAGGGATCAAGGTGTCGTAACCCCGATATGCAGGAAAAAACAAGGTGTCAAAACCTTGGTGCAAGGATCAGGGTGTCGTAACCCCGATATGCAAGTGAAACAAGGTGTCAAAACCTTGATGCAAGGATGAGGGTGTCGAAACCCAAATATGCATGAAAAGTTGAATGCCTGATGAAAATAATGTTGGTTGTGTTTTGTCCTTTGATTATCCTATGCAAGTATGAGCCAACTGTTTCATTTGCAATCATCAAACTCATATTTATTTTCAATGTTTCATGAAAGTGAGGAATGTGATGAAGGATTATGTTGTTCCTTTTTAAGATTATTGAATATGGTGTGAGTTGATTAAGAAAACTAAGTGAAATCCCCACTGGACATTAAGATAGCAAGCTATCTAGATGTGAAGGTTCCTTCACAAAGCTCAAGAGAAGAAGATGATGGATTGATTCAAAACAAAAAGAAAATGGAAAGCACATAAACCATAGAAAAGCAAGAACAATTAAAGGAAGAAGAAAACATAAAATGGAAAGAAAAGGAATGGTAAAAATGTGAGAAGCACGCCACTACAAGGCTAGGCTAGAAGCCATGGCAACCTTGAAGATGAGTGGATGTGTGCCGCCACTTGCTATGCAAGATAAGGATTAGAAGTATTCACTCCCAAGGGAGGAAACTCTCACAAATGGTTGAGACACAAGAGTGTTTTTACTTCAAAATGTTCAATCCTTTTACATGTCTAGGAGCACCCCTTATATAGAAGAGTTTAGGGGCCTCTAAGCCAATAAAAGATACCTAAGGATGTCTCTACAAAAACCTAATCCTAGCTTCTAGAAACTAGGTCAAATAAGGTTACAAAAATGAGAGACAAAAGAGCTAACTATGTGTGTGCAAGGCTAATTTCGTTCTAGCACAAAAGGAGACAAAGAATGTGTCTCATATGTCTCCAAAAAGTGGCCAAAGTGTGATAAAAACAAAGGAGACCAAAGGTACATAGGTACACTTGCTTCATGCCTTTTACTTTATGCTTTATGCCTTTGCTTTACTCTCTCCTCCATATCATTTATGCTCCCCAATCACCATGCGCCACCTAGCATTACTTTCTTACTCCTAATTAACCTACAAAGCAAATAAACATAGATTAGCATGTTGGCTTAAGTCAAGTCAACTATAGTCAACAAGTCAAACCTAGTCAAAGGTCAACAAGTCAACTAAAGTTTATTCAACTAAGTCAACTTAGGGAATCAAAAATAACAAACACAAATGAAATGGATGAAGGATTAGTGAACTTCCTTTCTAAACATGCTTAGTCTTCTTAAGCATGTCCCTCCATCCTTGGTTGGGGTCAATCCTTCATTAGAATGTCACATTTATCGAGGTCTAACATCTGAAATGAGTATATCTTTGACTTTCTCTTTTATGATATTAGTGCACGCATGTTTGAATTCACAAGTGAGTGAAAGCTAGAAATGTTTGGGAAGAGTTTGAAGGAGACTGAGATAGTCGTGCGGGCACGTTGTCTCCACACACCCTTCAAAGGAGAAGCAATATGTGAATATCAAGTTGAAAAACACAAGAATCCCAAAAATTGCCCTAGTTATGGTGTATGAGAAAAAGGGTACAAGGATATTGTACAATGAATGTTAGGGTGAGATATTCACGCGAAACCCACGAAACTGCCCCAATTTTGGTATACACAAAAGATTTTGATCAAACAATGGGTTTTATTTCAAAAGATGGGGATTTATAAGCATTGGGGGTGAGAAATTCATGTGAGACTCACAAAACTGCCCCAGTTTTGGTGTTTGGAGAAGAATTTGAATGAACGAGGGATGTTGTTTCAAAAGGGGTAGTGGAAATGGAAAGGATTTGGTGAAAAGGATTGCCCCAGTTGGTTTATTTTTCTTTCACTTGCCTTCGGTCAGATAATAGGGTGTTCCCTTCTTCATGAGACATTATTTTTCTTTCATTTTTTCTTCACTTTTGAAATCAATTCTTTGGTCTGAACAATTTATTGAAAAACTTTCTATTTTATTTCTTTTGAAGCATTATCTAAACAACATGTATGAAATTTTCGATGGCTTAGAAGGGGTTGGATGAGATGACGAGGACCGACTAGGGAGCTGACCTAGTTTGATTTAGTCTTAGGGCACCAAGTATGTTTGAGCTTGCCCCAACTATTGATGACATGAAGAAAATGATATGGACTTCAAAAGTTGACCCAATGTGAGATTATGGATTGGCCTCAGGGTACAAAATGTGTTTGACTTGCTCCATTTATGATGAAAAAGGTTAGACAAATTAAGGAGAGTTCAAAGATTTCTCTGATTTGAGGACCTGGATTGACGCACAAATTATGTCTGATCTGCCCCAATTATGGTAAGGCATGAAGTGGTTGAAAAAGATGGGGACATCAAAAGTTGCCCTTAGCACGACCATGGCTGGTCATATGAATGGTGATATGAAGCAATTGTCTAGTTTGGATTTTAGAGAAAAAGGTTGGACAAGGTTTGGGATGAGAGCAGAGGATATGGTAGGAAATGAAGATGAAATCCATGAAGAGGGTGAGAATGAAACAACGAAGGAGGATGTCCCTTATCTAATTGATTAACCAGGCTTATTTTAAGGAGCTTCAGGCACATGTGAATGAAAAACTGTCTGAATCACTGAAAGTAAATCTCAAAACATACTTTTCAATCTTTATTTTTCCCTTTTTTTTTGGATTTCAGCACTTCAATATGATTTCCATGAATTAAACTTTTTTGAAAGGTACCGACAATCAGTCTTGGATCTGTGTGGGCTTTATTATGCTTGTATCGTGGTCAAGGCTAAGGGTATGAAAGCAAATGTAGATACTAAAAACTCAAAAAGATGTGATGGTATCTTGGAAGAATGATCTTTGAATAATGCTGCATCATAAATTCATTTGCCTCTTATGTGTTCACCATTTCTCCTTTTTTCTAAACATCGATTCTCCTTTTTTTTTCTTCTTGATGTAACCAAATCATCAGCATCATTTTTTTTTGTCTTTTTCAAACTTTTTGATTCTCATGGATTTTTTTTATTGGTGAACCGTCTGTCAAACAAAAGTGCAAACCATCAATGTGACGTGACCCTTGTTCAAGGTAATTTGAAAGAAAAATATTTGCTCCTTTAAGGCTCAAAGGGGTAATAATAAAGGATGGCATTTTTTCTTTCTAATGATAAAGAAACATGGCCACACATCATTTCCAAAACATGATTATTTTCTCTTTCAAGAAGTTTCAACTCAGGAAGAAAATTGGTTCATGTTACAGGTTGTCCCTTACTTTTATTCTTGTCTTTTTTTTTTGCCTAAACCACCCTTTCAGGTCTTCATTCTAGCAGACATTTTTTATTTTTTATTTTCATGCTAAGAGATTTGCTCGCAGTCTATCCAGGCCAGTGTGCCCATTTTATGTTGATCCTCCATGAAATTCAAAATGTAGGTTTTATGGTGGAAATGTAATGAAAAAAGGATAGTTTGAAAATCTCATGTTATGCAGATTAGACAAATGCTTCAAAAGATATGATATCAAACATTATATATTCATTCAACCTACTGATTTGACCAAAACATGTTTTGTCCCTTTTTTTTTCCAAAACTGCCTTTTTTGGTTTTCAGTCTAACGAACTTTATTTTCTTCTTTTCACATTTTCCTTTTTTTTAATGAATTTTTTTTTCTCGATGAGTTCAAGGACCAACCAACAAGTGTAGACAAGGATAAACATAGGAAATCTACCAACTCTAAGGATTTATGTTTATCAACTTAGGTAATGTCAATGTTGATAGGGCAAATCCTTCATTGTAAGGAAGCCGAAGGATGGACTGTTTCAAACCATGCACACACGAACGTCTCAAAAGAAAAAGTCAAGTCGTTATTCTTGATTAAACATTTGACCCCAGAAAAGTGTGACACCCCATTATTCTTTTTTTTAAGAAGTGAATTTGATGATTTGCGAGAAAAACAAGTGACTCAAAATGTGACAACCTTTTTTTATTTCCTTCTTCTCTTTTGCAGAGTTTGTTTATTCATATGAGGTGAGATGCATGATATGGATTAAAAAAACTATGTACATGCCACAATGACTAAAAACAACAATTGCAACGCAAGTTTGTGCCCAAGAGGCACTTACTCACTTGTATGTCGATGCAATTAAAGAGTACCATGCATGATATGCAACTAATTGAAAAAACCTACATGAGATGTAATGCATGTGCCTCAAGAGGCATTTATTCCCATGATATGATGATCAAATGTGATACAATTATTTGGAAACATCATGCATGATATGTAGAGTGACATAATGAAATGCATGTTTATGCCTCAAGAGGCGCTTATTTTCATGAGATGTGATGTATGATATAAAAATGCTATGCGTGATTGTGCCTCAATAGGCACTTATTCACATGTACATTATGCACACCACAAGATGATGATTAAAGCAAGCAATCTCCCTTTGTGCTTAATAGAGGTTTGGCGCTTAAGGTCTAGGGTGAAGTACATGCGTTCACCGGGATGGTTCCCTAAACTTAAGGATCAAGGTCACTAGAGCTATGGCCCACTTCATGATATTTCACACAATAGTTGGTATACAACAAGGAGTGAGAGTACCAAGGAAACAAGCAAACTCTAGTTGGAGTTCTCACCATGACCACTTGGGAAGTTCATCCACTGTGGCACTGCTACACAATCCCCTCTAATTCTAAGTTACACAGACCCGGGTATAGGGCCTCACTCATGATATGCACAATGTGTGTGTGCAGGGAGGATGATGCATACCCAAAACCCACCTACAGAATAGCTAGAAACTTCCCAGGCAAATAGAGCAATTCAAAAATATCTATCAACATAAGCAAAAATAATTCACACACAATTTACCCAAAAAGAAAATATATACAAACACATATGAAGAGAAGAATATACAAATAAAAGAAGGAGGAAAGAAAACATTAGGAAAAATCACATCAAGTTTGCATATCTAATTAAATGGCTTGACTCTCTAGAATCCCCAGTGGAGTCGCCAGCTGTCGCAACCAGAATCACGACGGGAAGGCGAACCGAAAAGAAAAACGGGTTTAAAAAGAGATTTGGAGTCGCCACCATAGTTATTTTTGGAAAACTATGGAAAACCATAAAAATAAAACAAGTCTGCGAAAAACTAGATTTCAGATCCGGGAGTCGGTTACGTGTAGGGAAGGTGTTAGCACCCTATAGCGCCCGCCCGAGGGCGGTACCTTTAATTAAAAAGGCACAGTCAATGTGGTTTTCAAAATGTTATTTTTTCCCCAAAAATAATAAGACAAAAATGCTAAAAGAAACAAAATGTTTTTTTAAATTTTTTGGGCCCGACAAGGATTGACCTTGGTCCTACGTATTCTCATTAAAGATGAGAAATCAGGGTTACGTAGTTCTTTAAAAAGATATTTAAAAAAACTATTTGGAAAATGATTTGATTTTTTGGAGGTGAATCTGACAAGGACTGACCTTGCTCCTACGTATCTCACAATGGAGAATCAAGGATCACGTAGTTCTTAAAAGATGCGGTTGTTTGAAAATGTTGATATTTTTATATTTTTGGAATTTTATATTTTTTTGGTATTTTTGAATTACTTGAAAATATGTATCACACGATGCGAGCGGTCGGACAGACACTAAAAGGGAAAGAAAATTATTTTTGGTATTTTTTAGAAAATAAGTATCACACGGTGCGGGCGACCGAACAAACACTAAAAGAGAAAGAAAACTATTTTTGTCTTTTTTTAGAAAATTATAAAGGTAGAATTTAATAAAAAGGATAAAAATGGAAAAAACAAAATGTGAGGTGCATGAAGTAAATGAGGTGTGTTTGTTAAAAGGTGGGGGTGCAGCGAGTAAAAGTAAAAAGTGAAGTGAATCTAGAAGGAGGGGTGTGAATTGTGAAAAGTGAGGTGCAATCAGTAACAACAAAAAAGTCGAAAATAAATATGGGGTGCGAGGCTGGCAAACATCAAGGGTGCGTAAAGAAATACACAAACAGTCCAACACAAATAATGGAGGTGCAAAGATTAAAAACGGGGGTGCACAAGTAAATAACATGGTCAGACCCAATTTCTACTCAAACTAAACCTAATTAAAATTAAAGCTCTCCTTTACCCATATGGCAGCCGTCTCTTCTTGTTTCTCTCTTCTCGTTTTTCAGCAGCCACAATGACTCCGACGGTTGAGACATGCGCTCACCTTTTAGCCACCACCAACGACACTAGCCTCCGTTGGAGGCCTCACCGATGACGCCATCGTTGTTCGCCGCTCCTCACGCGAAACGCTCCTACGTCGTGAACAACGTCTCCCCGTTTCTCCAGCACATTCGAGACAGCGCGACTCGCCACCACCGCACCGGCCACCGCAATCGGGTCACGCGAACTCCACGGAAACTGCCACCTGGCCGTCGCGACCCAAACCACTACCATGAATGTCGCTGCTGCTGCAATTAGAGTGCGTCGACATAGCGCCTGCCATCACCACCATTAATGCCACCGCTACCACGACCTGTGTGCGTCACTGGTAGTGCCAACTTCACCCTTCCCGTCGTGAGGGTTTCTTCCCGGCCTAGGCTTTACGCGCTCTAATGCTAGCATGTTACGATTGTTTCCGCATTGTACCACCTTGTCGTAGCCATTTGTGTCTAGACGCGCCGACAGCAATGTCGTCGGTGATTATCTCTTCTCCCTTTCTCTATTTCATATTTGTATTTAGGTGGAAATGATCGGGGAAGATGAAACGTGAATGTTTGGGTTTGTTTGGGTATCTATTCTTTGATTTTATGCAGGTGAGATGAAGGTGAAAACTTGAAGATGAAATTCACTCTATCAACCACGGCTTTGCTCCCTTCTCGTTGTAAAATCCCCCTCAATGTGTTCTTTCTGAATGTGTAATCCTCTGATCTCGTGGGTGGAGAATTAAGGAAGTTTCTTTTCGTTTATTTTGTTGGTGTGGTTTTCCTGAATCTTAGTTTTTTCCTTTATTATGTCGATCCCTCTTTTGTTACGTTCTCTTTGTCTCTGCACCTTCCAATCTCGAGATGTGGGATAAGGCTGAGAGCAGATGTTGCTTCCTACTCCTTCAGCTATCCTGACCATCGCTAGCTAGCTATTACCGGTCATTCCCAATGCATAGCAGGCATGAGTTTGATAACAGAGAGACCTTACGTTACCTCTAGCTTTCTTGCTCTTTTTTTTTTCTTTTTGTTGTTTTATATACATATTTTTTGAAAAAGGAAAAAAAATAAAATAAAAAAGGTAAACAAAATATGATTAAAATCAAAATTAAAAAATTAAGTTTAAAAACAAAAACAAAAATAAAATAAGAATAAGAATAAAACAAAATAAAAATAAAAAAGGTAAACAAAATATGATTAAAATCAAAATTAAAAAATTAAGTTTAAAAACAAAAATAAAAATAAAATAAGAATAAGAATAAAACAAAATAAAAATAAAATAAAAGTAAAATAAGATGAAATGACAAATCAAAATAAAAGTAAAATAAGATAAGAAAAAAAAAGAAATAAAAAAAGGTATTATCCAGACAAAATTGGGTGTTGACACAATTTATGATTACATTTAAATATTAATTTAAGAATAAATTTATATTTATGTAGAATTAATGTAATATTATCATTTTATATTTTTATATAATATTACATTCCATTGAATTTACATTAGAAACTATTTTTTTCTTCATTTAATGTCCTTCGAATCCGAACTTTTCTTATAGTTGAATTTTTTAAACATCAAACAGTAGATAATATTAGGTAATATATTCTTTCTGTGTGTTTTTAGAATAAATTTCAAAATTAATTCATTGAAAATCAAATCGTTTTTAAGTTGCGAAAAAGTAATCGTAATATATATAATAATATTAATAAATTTTGAATTCAAATTTGAAATCGTAACGGACAGTAAAAGAAAAAAGAATGTTATAACCAAAATTAAATTTAACATTTAAAGTGAAAAATATATACAAAAAGTTAATTTTTGTAATAAATACTTTAATATTTCTGATAAAAATATATAAATTCAAATATTCAAAAAATTTGATGACCCATAATGATATAATAATATATTATAAAATATAATAATATGTAATAATGTAAATATAAAATATAATAATATTAATATAATTAAAATATATGTAAAAAATAAAAATTATAATTTTTTAAACTTTTAAAGATAATTAAAATATAAGGTAAAAAATAAGAATTATAAATTTTTTAAACTTTTAAAGATATGGAAATAATTAACTATTTCAATTTCAATATTATTGTAAGATTAAGATTCATATATTGTGAAAATTGGAATTCAAAATATATACAGTAACATTTTCTCTAAAAGCAATTATCAAACTAAAACTTTAGAATGAAAGTGGTATTATTTGTAAGGCCCAGATTTCCTGCCCTAAAGCTTTAAGGGCTGCCCTTGAGCTATTGGGCCTTAGGGCTGGCCCAAAAGATAAAGTCACCCGAGTCTGATCCAATTCCACACTTTTCAGATTTCTTCTACCTTAGTGCTTAGAGCCGCAGCCGCACTCTCTCCGTTAGGGTTTCACTATGTTAACAGTCCGCCTCCCGTTTGGCTGTTCTTAGCTCACATAAGTGCTCTCAGACTCGTAGTTTCCTTCCTTGGTCTGTTTTTCGTAAGTTGTTGTTAGGGTTCCGAAATGACCCATTCTCACACTATTTTCCAGCTTCGAGTGCGTTCCTAGAAGCTGTTCATCCTCCACAATTTGGGTGTCGAGGTTTTCAACTAGCTTGTCCAGGTACGGGAAGCTAGAACCTCACTGTTAATGTGTTTGTACACTATTTTGCGGTACATTTTTATGATTCCTGAACTTGTATGTTGTTGAGATTGCTTGCGATGGTTGGTGTTGTTGTTGGTATGTGCAAAATACGATTGTTACAGGCATGGCAGTGGCAGTGACTGTTAAACTCGCCCAGGCGAGCACGTCTCGCCCAAGAGAGGTGAGCAGAGGCTCGCCCAGACCTTCTCGCACAAATGGTCGCCTAGGCGACTCGCTCAATTTCGAGCAAGCAAGCGTCTCGCCTAGGCGAGGCAAGTCTCGCCTAAGCGAGAACGTGCAGAGGCCCCTGTTCCAGATTCGCGAACTCTCGCCTAGGCGGAGAGGACTCACCTGAGCGAGAGACTCTCGCATGGGCGAGGCTCCTCAGCCTGAGCGACGGTTTGAGCGAGAATGCATTCAGTTTGGGGTTTTCATGTCTTTTGGTGGTTGAACTGTGTTCTATTGTACTATTACGTGATGGTATGGGGGTAAAACGAGTATGCATGTTGAGAGGAGATTATATGTGGGGGAATTATGAGCTTGGCATGATCTCTACATGAATTGTATATGATAAGTTGGTTACATATGTATGTGCGTGTGGTCACAAACTTGGCATGAGCAATAATGAATCTTGGTGGTTGGTAAACCTTTGGTATGGTTGGTATGAGGAGAAACACTTTACTCATGATCGGGAATAACGAGTTGGTAATGATTCAACATATGAGAAATGGAGATTTGTTATGGGTTTTGGTTTGAAATCTTATGTGCAACGTATGTATAAATTCTTGGTTGTTATGTATGTTGGTCTGTGTCAGTGCATAATTCCTTGGGGTCTCTAGGTGAGACTTTCAGGGTTGCGCTTCAATGGTCGAGACGTAATTCCATGGCCCATGTTAGTGGGTGTCCATGGTGGTGCCCCATCTGTATGACTAGGTAAGGATTCAAGGTAAGGTTGCATTCTGACACTCTAAGGAGTCAGTTAGTCTCACCTAGAGCGGACTGACTCCTGTCGTGAGAGTAGCAGGAGGCCTGAAATTCATTAATGGCTAACCTTGTGGTGAGGGAAAATTTATTCATTGTAACACTTGTAACACATAGCTCAGGGGTGAGCAGCTCGAGAGTGAGGAGAGGTATCCACCACAGGTGCAAGCATCCGCTGAATCCGACCAAGTTCTACGTATCCAGATGAGTCGAGTCGAGTCGTAGTGTATTGAATGAAGAGTCATAACGTGCTTGGATGTTGTATGAGTATGGGATGGTGAAAATATATTTCACTGTATGATGAATATGTTGTCGGCTCTAGCTTACCCGTTTTGTTGTATGGTTGTATTGCATGTGGCTACTCTTTCTCGCGATGATCATCAATGTGATTGATGGGAGCAGATGGGCAAGGTTCTCGTGGTCCGCAAGGAAATGGCGATTCCGCTACTTAGCCATCTGGGCTGAAGTTTAATTTTTTCCCGTCATGGTTATTTAGGGCAATGACCCATGTATTGCCTTATGCTTTACTACTCTATTCTCCTGTTAGACTTTTATCTTGTTCCCTTGGCATTGTGGTGTGCCTAGAACTTGTAGGGGCTGTGTATGAGACCCCAGGATTGCACTATTGATTTATTCGTGTCTGACGTTTCTTTTAATTCCGATTAATAATTAAATGGGACGTTACACTATTTGACTAATTAAACAAAAAATATACCAATAAAATTTGAATTTTAACATTAAAAAAAATTGTAAAATAGTGTAGGTTTTTCAATAGATTCTTATAATATCTCTAAACAACTTTCAAATATTTTTAACTTATAAAAAAGATTCGTATTTAATATATTATCAAAATCTAAAAAATGATAAATTGAAAAAATTTAATGGAAATACATTAATATTCACAATTAAAAACAATAAAAGTTAAAAATATGATATAGAAAATAAACAAGTAATATAATATTTAGGAACAAAAGCTCTATGATTCTTAATAATATAATAATATATTAACATATTAGTCCTAATATAATAATAGTAATAGTAAAAATAATTAAAATATGGTGTAAAATAATAAATAAATAATTGTAAAATTTAAATATGAATTTTTAAATACTTTTAAATAATTTTCACATATTTTGACATTTTACACAAACTTAAACAATAATTTAAAAAATAATTTTTATAACATAGACATTGGTATATCATTACAAGTTAAAATTATACATTCTTAAAATTTTTAAAGATATAAAAATCACTGAGGATCTCGATTTCAATATTTTTTTTTTCTAAATTAGGATATATATTGTCAAATTTGAAATTCAAAATATATAGTAATAAAGTTTGAATTTAAATTCTAAATTTTAAAAGCTATAAAATATGATAGCAAAGTTAAAATTTGAAATTCAAAATCCAAAAAAAATGTGAAAAAAGGACTCCAATAGAAGAGTCTACCAAATGTCTAACCTTTGTACCTTTGTATTTTTGCATAGTGTACTATTTATATTTGTCTACATAGTCTACATTTTGTAAGTTTTGATTGTTTACTATTTATATTTTGTTTGCAGTCTAATATTTGTATCTTTAAAGAATCTACTATTTATATTTAGGTGTAATTAGTCGGATAATACTCACTTTTGTTTGGATATGTCAGTTTGATACCCGCTTTTAAAAAGGTGTCAATTGGATCCTAACTTTGGAATAGATGTCTCAATCAAGTCCCTTTGAGAAAAAAAGTATTAACGTCATCAATGGTATCGATATTGAAAATGACTTATAAGAGTGAAAGGAACCTAATTGAGACATTTTTTCAAAAGTTGGGACTCGATTGACACATTTTTAAAAGCGAGTACCAAACTGACACATTTGAAGAGAGTGAGTACTATCTGACTAATTAAACATTACATTCATATGCACGATCTATCATTTGTAGCTTTATATCGTTTACTCTTCACATTTTTTGTATCGTCTAATGTTTGTATCTTTATTAAGTCTACTCAACAATTTCTATATCTCCATCATTTTTATTATTAGAGAATCAACTATTATATTTTTCTACATGTTTTACTCAATATTTCATTAAAAATTAAATTTGATTTCTTAATTTTAATTAACTAAATCTTAATATATTATTTAAAATAGTTATATATAATATATTTTATTAAAAATATATATAAAAAACTTAAATACATTTTTATTATAAAATCAATTAAAATACTATCATTGAATTTTATAAAATAAAATTTATATTAAATTTAATTATACTTTTATAATTTCAAATTAATTTAATAAATATATTATAATTTTTAATTTTAAAATTCGATATCCCGTGCGTTGTACGGATAGAAATACTAGTCTAATTTAAAGACCCATAATAGGCTAGTGTTTTGGAATTTTGTTTCTAAGACCTACTTAATGCATTCCAAATTGTTATAGTTTTAATATTTTTAGATTCTAACATTCAGAAGAGTGTGGCAAAGCATTGCATTGAAGAAAAATAGAAGCAAAATAACCAAAAAAAAAACAAACAATGTTCTGCCAGGAACATGATACCTAAAACTATGAATGCAGGCACTTTAAAGAAAAATTCTTTTGCTCCAAACCGTACATATTTCCACTTTCATACAATTCTTTTTGTTGCGTAGAAGAAGAGCAGAAAACGCAACAATCTAAACGAAATCTGAAAACTTAACCAAAACCTTAAGTTTTTCACCATAGGAGATTCATGCAGTGTGGTGTGGTGAGAAAGAACACGACAACGACGGTGTGTTGTAGTGAGGATGAAGTCAACAGGGAGAAGGAAGACAAGGAGGATTGTGCATAAACACGAGGAAGAGTACTATTGTAACATCTCTACTGAAAATTACTTAAATAAAATAAATAGATAGTAATTGAAATTCAAACATCATAATTTATTATTCCAAAACGCGAAAAAATTGAAAATTATTCAACATGCTTAAAATTAAATAAAACCACTTCATAAATGTATTACAAATTCCAATAAACCGACTAAATAGAAAAAAACATAATCAAAATCTCTAGCCAAAAGTCCCATGCTAGCCCTCTCTCCATCGCTACGCTTCAACATCATCACCTAGAATATCATCTGCTTCTGTGTGACAAGTCACACGATCATCGCCAAACACAAACAAAAAGGGTGAACTCATAATAATTAACATATAAGTTAACAAAATCAAGATACACCTGACTATTTTATTCTAGATAGTTCTTGGTCAAGACCTTAATACCTCAAGGCTTTTCAACCTTCAAGTCACACAAATAATTGGCTGTGGACTCAAGATATATAATGCTTCCACGAACATGCCCGCTTGTGGTCCTGCCTATACGAACCTCCCCACTCATAGTCCAACTCTACAGACCTCCCCGCTCATAGGCCAACATACGTGATCCACCAACTATGAACCTCCCCGCTCGCAACAACTCTCAAGTGTGAGCACGGAACATACGAACTTCCCCACACGAGAGCATCAGGATATGAACCTCCCCGCTTATATCATCACATGTTCATCACCAGCCATGAACCTACCCGCTCATGACACAATATCTCCTTATCCAAGTCTCACATCACAACGTGATAACAAAAACAAGAAAAGTTCTTGGCTGCAGTGCTTTCACTTGGCATTGCCTAAGTGCCGCTAGGCGACAATCCAGCATAGACCGCCTAGCGGGACACCCTCGTCGCCAGGCACCAAGTTGCAATCAGACTCACAATCTTAGTGTCTATCACCTGGCGAGTCACACCTCGTCGCCAGGCACCACGCGTTGTAGGAACACCCCTGCTAGTCCTATCGCTTGGCGTTCACTCGTAGGTCGCCAAACGCCACACCAGTAGCCCAATTCTATTGGTTTTGGCACCCTAAATGGATTGTTCTAAATCCAAATTATCTCCAAAGGCAATAAGGTACGTTCCCAATTTAGTACCTGATTCTATATACCCTGCCACTCTATCCATGATTCAATTCCTTATACTTTCCTTCACAACTTCATATATTCAAGGCATATATTCAAGGCATATGATTCACCCCTAAGCCTCTTATCTTACCCCTCAGGTTAGTCCAGCTTATGACAACCACACCCAACCAGTATCTCAGCTCCAAACAGCTCACTATGTTTCCCCGCTGTGCATGCGCCATATCTTTACCTTAAATATTCCTTAATTCAACTTAACGCAAACTTAATTAGTCTTTAATCTGCCATAGTGAAATTATCAAACGCCTCAACATCCTCTCTTGAATACAACTATGTTTTCCAGAGCATAAAATCCCCATTAACATTATTCCTTTATCCAATTTTTAATTACCTTTTTAATATCAATTCACACATATACATTAACATAAACACATCATCATATCCTATTCTCATCGACACAAATTTACATTAAAATTGCAACACACAGCCAAACGCTAAAACTGGAAATTTTCCAGTTATCGCCTGGCGGCAGATCATGCGCCGTAAGGCAGCGTATGAAGTTCTGGGAAAAACCCAGTTTTCCTTATCCCTACGACAACCCTTAATCTATCCCAATCATCGTGTAATTAGGCCAAATTCATAGATAACTCGAGGAACACATTACACAGGTCATGTTTACAATTCATATAACAACTAAACTTTGGAATTCAGATTCCTAATTACTTCCTGTCAAACCCCCAATCATACACTCATAATTCATTTAGGTTTTAATTCATTCAACATATTCATAGGAAGACAATTTCCTAAATTTTTCAACAGTACATTCACACCATAAACACATAGTACATATTCCAGAAATCACAATGACTCCTGCACCAAAACAACACTCAAAACAACCCAAAATAGTGTTGTGCCGTCTGGCGGTGTTAAACAACCACTAGGCGGTTCATACCATAACCCAGAAAATTGGGTAGAAATAGATGAGTCGCCTAGCGACACACTCATGACCGCTAGGCGATTTCTGGGTGGGAACCCAAAAACTTACGAAAAAATCTAGGAGTAGCTCTGGATAAAAATATATTACTAAAATAACAAGCAATTAAATTAACACACAATTGACATACATAAGACTCGAACCCAAGTCTTCTCAACATAACTAAGTACTCTTAATCACTTGAGCAAGTATTATTCCATATCATAAAGACTAATAATTAATGTCATAAAGACTTCCACATCATAAAGACTAATAATTAATGTCATAAAGACTTTCATTATCCGCATTTATTAGATAATTATTTATTTAATTATTTAAATTCCTCGGATCTTACAATTATTCGAAAGATTTTCGATGGAGGGACCTTTTCATTTTATGCCCATTTTTTTACTTTGAAGTGGGATTGAAGTAATTTTCATTCTAAACACATTGTTTTAGTGTCACAAGGAAGGAATAAAAAATTTGTGGCAGAATTAATTTTAAGTTTTTTTGTTGGGACAAGTTTTCAGTTTTTACATTTTTTAAAGTTTATTTTAGACCACAATTTTAGATTTTAGCCCACACCTTTTAAAACCACATTTAAATAAATGTGGCATAAAATATCTACAGTTTTAAAACCGTGGCCTTTAACCATCTATAAGTCATATTCATAAAAATGTATCCTTTTCTGTGTTTAGGCTATGATTTTATACATGTGGACAAATTTAGTGTGGCTTAAACTAAAATATGTTGTAGTGATTTCAATGAAAAGAAGAGGACTAAAATCATGAACCAGAGGAGACAGTGTGCAGAAAACGTAAACCTATGTAGAAAACGTGAAAAAAACCCTAAATAGTTGTTGGCCAAGATGAAGAAAAATGTTAATCCACTGGTGGCTACTTCAAGGGCTCTCCAATAGTCTTCAAAAAGGCACCATGAGTAGACTGAATGAAGAAGAAGGGTTCTCTCCACCTAAAAATCTAAGGAATTCGTGATCACATCACACAAGATGTGCAAACTTACAAAATGGCCACTTTGGGCTGCAAAATTACATAAAATGCCACTAAGCTAAAATAAAAGTATAATATATTTTAACGAAATTGTGTTATGAGAAGTAAATAAAAAAAGAGTATTATGGAGGGAAAGATGGTGCCACTGGAAAACGGCGTAATGTGTAATGGGAGCATAATGGCATTTTCAAATGCCATATTTTGCATACAAAATGCGGCGGTTATAGAACTATCGTATTATGAAGCAAATTATGACAGTTTTTTATAACCGCCATATTAAAACCGTCATATTTACTTCAATATTTTGTAGTGTATAATTTATCATCATCAAAACTTCCTCTTCATGATTTAATGTTTAATAAGCATCTTATCTTAAATCAATAGATATGAGTCTTACTACATCATGTTGTATATTGAGAATAATAAGAGACCTAAATGAGTAAAAAAAATTTGTATGTCAAAGTATCGTTGTTCTATATTTTAACGAAGTTGTGATATTATACCATACTATTGAAAATTGCTTTCTTAATTTTTACGAGAATTGTAAATTTGTGGAGATAATAAAATGTAAAGCGGTAAAAGGAGATGCGCAAGCGAAAATAATAAAATGGAGTGATTACAACATTTTGCTTCGGTAAAAAGAGAAAGACAGTAGTGTTTATTTTTATATAACACAATACTACGTATCTTTTTATATAATTTTTTTTCTTTTATTCTTGTTTTATTTTTATTTTTGTTGTTATTATCGTAGAAGAATGTATCGATTTGAGAGACTAACTGCAACATATTGTATAATGAGAATAATAGAAACCCAACATAATTTCCGCTTATATTTCCGCTTTGCAGTAAAAACATATATATTTTAACGAAATTGTGTTAATACATCAGACTTGTCGCAAATTGTTTTTATTTTTACGAGAGAAAGTGAAACGATGAAAGGAGAGAAGGCGAGTGAAAATAATAGAATGGAGTAGATGCAAGACTTTTACTTTGGTAAAAAGAGAAAGATCGAAGTTACATATCTGAATAAGAAATAAAGGCATCGCATGTGTGTGTGTAGTAGGTGCGTGAATTACAGCTTATTGAAATAATTATGAGAAGATAAAAGTAAGTGCAACGAAGGGGAACATGATGTTGTATGTTGTAATCTACGGGGAGAGGAGTTTGGCAGCGAGGGTTGTTTTTGCAAGTGGAAGACAAACGAGGTTGTGTTTTCTTGGAACAGTGAGGCCAGCTCTCTCTTCCATGCTAACTTTGGCATCATCACCTTTGAGTACATGTCCTTGTGGGTCAAGCACTTGAAGGTCAAAGCACTGGATAACAGATGCAAGAAGAGTTGCCATTCCTGAAGTAGACAAATTCACTCCAGGGCACATTCTCCTACCTGACCCAAATGGGAGAAGTTGAAAATGCTGTCCCCTTAGATCAATAGGACCAACTGCCCCTTCACCTCCATTTTCTAAGAATCTCTCGGGACGAAATTCCGATGGTCTGTCCCAGTACTTAGGGTCTCTTCCTACAGCCCACACATTGAAAAGTATCAATGCACCCTCTGGGATAACACACCCCTCAATCTCACACTCTTCCACACACTTTCTCTTCACCACTGGGAGTGGTGGGTGCATGCGGAATGTCTCCTTCACAATCGCCCTGATGTAAGGAAGGTTTTGAGTATCAACTTCATCAACCAGTCTATCTTTTCCCACAACACTGTACACTTCCTCCCGAGCCTTTTGCAACACCCTAGGGTTGTTGATAAGTTCTGCCAAAGCCCACTCAGTAGCCACGGCTGTGGAATCTGTCCCAGCTGAGAAGAAATCCTGTCAAAACAAAAGCTTGGTGAGTATATTTTTAGTCTTTAGTAGTGCGTCAACATTGTTTCTTAAAGCATTAACAACTTACCACAACAAGACCCTTGATCTGCTCCTTGGTAATTTTGATCTCCATGGTCTCGTCCTCAGCGAATTCAAGCAAAGTATCGAGGAAGATACCGCTCTGCTCTCCCTCAACAACTTCTCCATTCTTTCTCCTTCTAACGATCTCTTGGCGCTTCTTGATAACCTTCTCAATGACGGGGTCGAACTTGTTGAATATCTCATCAATCCTCTTCTCGTACTTTCCAAACTTGAGCTTCTTCAAGGGCCAGATGAAGTCAGTGAGACTGTACTCTCCGAAAATCTTAACCGTCTCGCGAGCCAAATCTCTAACCTCTTCGGCCTCACCAAGCATGAGCATGGAGATGGTGTTGTTGGTCCACTTGAGAAGCTCCTCAGTGACGTTAAGAGGTTGTTGGGCCTCTGCACTTTGGGCGAGAACTCTGAGAACCTTGCGGATCTCATGGCTCCTCAATGGCCTCAACTTGTTGACGGTGGTGGCGTTGAGGAGGTCGTTCATGATGAGCTTCCTGATGAACTTCCAGTAAGGACCGAAGGGAACCATGGCAACGGAGTTATCATAAGTGAGGCGCTTAATGGCAGAGGTTTGGAACCTTGTGTTGAAGGAAGCAGCCTCGTGGGTTTGAAGGAAGAGTTTGAAGAGCTCAGGGGTGGAGGCAACAACGGTGGGCATAGACCCAAAGTAGAGAGAGTACAAAGGGCCATAACGTTTGGATAAATCTATGAGAGAGTGGTGTAGAAGTTGGTCTTTCAAAAGGTGAAGGTGTCCAATCAACGGAAGCCGAGGCTTTGGGCTTGGAGGGTTGGGAAGGTGGCGAAGTGCCTTCGATTTTGCGCTCGGTGTGGGACGCAGGTGCAGAAACAGACCCAGCACCAACAACCCAATTGCGATTTCGAGCAACATCTTCTTTCTTTCTGCTTCTTCTCTCTTCTTATTATCTTGCTTTCTCCCGCTACCTCAAGGTTAACAACTCTCTGTGTTTTACGTAAGAACCATTCGAAGTGTTCGAGGCTAAGAAACCAAGATACTTTTGGCCTGATATAAAGGCTTGGAATGCTTCGTTTTTATATGCATCGGAGGGGTGCATCTGTTGTCCTGTGGGCCCACAAAGAATTTTAAGAGAATGATTCCAGATGTTTTTGTTGCAAAAAAGTGTATGTATCTCACCTACCACGTAAGGTATGTATGGTCTAAATTATGGTGCTGAGTGGTGTATGGTCTAAATTATGGTGCTGATTGGCTGCGCATCGGATTTGGTTTGGTTTTGGAATTGGTGCGCAACTCGAGCCAGGAGGCCCTCGGCAACTTCGCTTTGGAACACTGCCACGGGCGGAGCATGTTGATAAATTCTGAAGTCAAACATGGCTATTTTATTATTGTTTCACTAGGACATAATGAACTGTGAGACACCAAAATTTAGTCCGGCAACCAAATATTATTTCAAATAAGGCAACCGAGGTTTTAAACATATGTGACGCATGAGACACCTTTCCTTCATGGGATGCGATACCGTTGAAATATGCTCTATTTAAACTATTAGTTTAAGTCATACAACATTTATTGGTAAATGACACGCACTTAATTAACTTTTAAATCCTTTATTTTATTACTTTTTTATTATATTAAATATTTAAAATATTTATATTTTTTAATTACATATTTATTATTTGATATTGTCGTCCACTAAACTAATAGAATGTTATCTTGTATAATTATCCCTTATCTATCTTAACATGAAAATAATAATACTTTTGGATAACCAAAATAATCCAATCAAAATTTATATATTTTATTATGATGATTAATATAATTAAAGAAGCACATTATTTATTATAACCATAACTATCAAAAATTAAAATTTATATATTTTATTATGATGATTAATATAATTAAAGAAGCACATTATTTATTATAACCATAACTATCAAAAATTACATATGTATAAAGGATGACTCTTCGTTTGTTCAAATTTTCTAATTCATTAATAATTTAATAAAATCTAAAAATTTTAATTTTTAGGATAAATAATTATATTGTTGTAAGAAATTTATTATTCATTTTATATTTCTATATTGTTTTGATAATCTTTATTACAAAAAATTATCTTTTGTAGATGTAGAAATAAAAAGAGTTAAAATAATAAGACTAATTATGCTATCAATCAAATTAAAATGTATTTGATTTCCCAGTACTTGGTAAAGATTGAAATAATTCAAACATAATTGATATACTACTAGAAAAAAATGACATATAATGATCGATTTTAGTGACTGAAAATGTCAGTGACGATTAGTGACTGAATTAGTGACCAAATATATATTTTCTAAATGAGCAACTAATTTAATAACTGATTTTTTGGTCATAAAATAGAAGTCACAAGGGTGACAATTTTAATTATTTTTTATGTTATTAATTTGTTTTTAAGTTAGAAATTAGAAACTACCTCCCAAAATTTTGACACATTAAAAATTCCCTCCGAAAATTCACTTTCCAAAAACTCCCCCAATCACGATGTAAATATTTACAAAACACTTGACTAGATCACCGAATTCATTCCAAACTACACTAACCACCAGACTCACTGTTCACCAACACACAATATCCCACCACTAGGCAAACTAGAACCAGCTCCCAACGAACAAGAACCAAGCTCCTACAAACCAAAATTAGGCCCTACGAACCAAAACTAGGCCCTCCACAAACTAACACCAAGCCCTTCACGATCCAACTTCTGTAATTAGCTTCACGAACCACACTAGACCCTTCTCAAACCAAAACCAGGCATGCACCTGACCACACTACTTCGTGAACCATACCAAGAAACGCAAACCCTAATCTAGGGAAGCTTAAACCCTTGACGAAAAATTAATTGATCATGTAAGTGAATGCAATGTCTATTTTTGTGATTTATCTAGGGTTTTATGATGGATTTATGGTTTAACAATTTGAATTTTCTTGGATGGGTTTTGTTTTGGTTTTATTTTGTTTTTTTCATATTTTATTATATTTTTTGATTTAATTTTATTATGGCTTTCTTCAACTATTGTGTTTTACATATTCATTTTCCTTACATTTTTGGTAACATGCAAGTGTGCCTAATGCTTAACATTGAATTTGTATATACCAATTTTCAATGGGCTGCATAATCAAATGTGTAGGTTTCATTGTGTTTATGAGTTATTGGTGTGCATTTGATTATGTTGCTACCCATTCCTTTTTGTTTTTCATTTTCAGTTTGAATTTATAAAAAGAAACTTATTTCATAACTGCATGAGGAAGCAAGGTCAATTAGTCAGTGTGGTAAAGAAAGATTGGCGAATTTAATTGGTTGGTTTTGTGAAGGGGATGAGAGGTTGCTTGTGGCAGAATATATGCCCAATGAAACATTTACAAAACACCTTTTGCATTGTAAGAGCTCCTTTCATACAATTTTATAATCTCCTAAGTATTGAAAATCTAATTAGTTCAAAATTTATGGTTTATGGTTTTTTATTTTTTGCTTTTCTGTGAGGTTAATACTTTGTTTTGTTTGTGCAATATACTTACATAAGCAACCAAACTTTTACATCTTCTTTTTGGAATTTTCATGACGCTACCCATTTTTTATGTTTTTTTTTTTTTATTATCATGTGGGCTTGGAAAAACTGAACATATTGTAAAAGATGCTAGTATAGTATGTTATTGAATAACTTTTATTTAATAATTACATTTTTTCCCTTTCTCTTTAGATGTCACTTATAAAGATCGATATGCTTTTAATTAGATATTATTATTTTTTAGGTAAGTAATGAAGTGTAAACAAATTTAAATCTGGTTTTTGTCTAGAGGAATATTACTTTGATAAGATGTGACTGACAACAACTTGTTGGAATATTATTGTGTAAAAACCTTTGCTTTAACTGTCAAATTACTAAGAAGTGCACGTGTAAAATGAATAGCAATTTCTATAAAGACTTCTATGTAAATTATACTATAATACCCTAATTTAGGGTGCCACAAAAAGATATTAAATATACGTGTTTCGAAAAAAAATTAGTCATTTTATATCATTGGAGAAAATGTACAGAAATAAAAACTTTATTTTTACTTTTAAATGCGTAGGTCTAAACCATATATACTCAACAATTTTCTAAGTAAGAACAACAAATGAAAGTTACATTGTCTTTATCATTTATTTGAAAGAAAACTTAACAAAAGAAAACCCGAGGTTCTCATTGTCCTCTCATCAATCTACTCCATGCCAGAAACATCTGCATTATCACCTATTTTCGTATAACGCACAAGTCATACGATCATCGCACGCACAACAAACAAACATGGGTGAGCTTAACCACAAATAATATCATATAAAGTAAACAAAGCAAGAAGCAATAAACATCACATCAAGCCAATAAAGATACTCAAGCATTATTATCACAACTACAACTCTAAGGTTTACTTGACTCTCACACGCAACCACGCAAACTTGTTACCAAGAGCCCACTGGTTCAAGTCGTCATGCCCTCACATCACTGACCTATCTCCCTTGCTCCTCAAGGTCTGACAGGTAACAACTTCAGTGCATCTTACACCGAGTACTATACTCAACAACAAGTCAGAATTAAGGTGAAACATCTTTTCCCTCTCCAATGCATCGCACAGGCGAGAGGTTACAATACTCAGACCTATCCTCTTCCACTACCTCACACAGGGGAAAATGACCTCTTTCCACTACCTCACTCAGGTGAAATAGTCATCTCTAGTTCTCTATGTATGACAGGTAAGCCTCACAACAACATAGAATTACAATGCGGCTACCAATGCACAAACCATTACTACACCTTAGTTCCTAAGTGCACTTAAACGTACTCACAAGTTGGTTATTTAAAACACCACAACTACTCTATTTCCTTCGATGGTCACGTAACCAACATAACTAGAGATTTCACTGGTGGCAAAGGCAGAGAAATCATTGTTAACACCGCACCAAACATTATGATAGGTGACTATTTCTTCCACTATGTGACTACACTGAAACCATTTTGAGTTGGGATATTAAACAATTCTCATGGCTACACCGTGGATCATGAAGGAGTCAAATTACCATGCATACCATACATTTCCAACCAAGGCACCGAAAACATATGCGACGTTCTTTTTAATGGAAATCAACAACGTTCTACCAAGCCATATGCAAGCATCACTAGTTGTTCTCAAAGGCTACCACCGAGCTTATATCCTCTTATGTGCCAACACCAATAGTGGTAAAATAACTAGGTTTTCAGAGCTTGCACTTGCCTTGAATATGTTTCCCATTTTTCTTTACTAGTCAACATAACATGATAGCAGTATGTGTATCAACGTGCCACTCCAACCAATACAATGTTTCCCTACCTTCACGGGTTGGTCTTCTAAGGGCTTAAGACTACCAGACCCACATTATTATCATGCATCACCATACCACTACGACACAACAAGAAGGGTGTAGGTTTGCTTGACCTTTCTTTTTAATTAAGAGCACTTGTTGCAAAGGTAGAGAAAACATGCGTAAAGCTGCCCACCCAACAAGTGATAAGGTACGAGTGTCCCATCAAAAGGTACAAGTGTCATCAATTAATAAATGAAAGGGCTATAACAAATATAAAGCATGGCTAACCCTTAGCTGCACCACACAACCAATAAGGCTCTCCCCATGAAAGAGACACAACACTATGGCAATGCGTCGACAAGGTTTGAAAGGTTAGTCAACCATACAAAAACACGAAAGCTTTAACAATATTCAAATAGTCGACTAAGATGAGTGTGAATTTCTAGAAGAATACCAACATAAAGAACCTTTCAACAACATCATGCAGAGTAAGTAAACACATAGCATGCAAGCGTCAATGGTAAGAACGTGAATAAAAAAACAAAAACAGCAATAGGCTAAAGAGAATAACCAAGTTCAGCTCCCCTTACCTGGTTCAGCAGTTCTTCCAATTACACCTCGCATCCTCAACCTTCACTTTTCAGGGTTTCTCTCGAGTCCTTTGCCTTGTTGTTTTCTCCCCTCTCACGTCTAAGCACTTAAGAAAACCTATATAACCTAGAGGGTTTACCCTAAGCAGTCATCCCCATTCTTCCCTAAAATATCCAACATTAAAATAGTTAATCCCATTGTGCCTATCAAAATATTTCCTTCCTTTTGACTCCTACCATACTCCCTAACGTGAAAAATGAATTATGAATTTCTTCTATTTGCAAAAATGGGAGTGACACATAAGGGAAAGAGAACCTTAATGAAAGGGAACGTTTGAAAGTAGTGAGAGAACAAAAAAAAGAGAAAGGTAGTTTTAGAGCAAAAACCACTCCCACACCATTGAAAGAAAGGCTAAAATCCTTGGAGACTCCCCACCCCTCTTTACGAAACCTACATCGCCAGTCGTCTTCTTTGAAAAATCTCCACCCTCCCTACGAAAGCCAAAAGTGGGAAGAGTGAGAGAAGAGAAAGGCAAAAGGGAAAACAAGTGAGAGAGAAAAGCGGTTTTAATAGAACAATCACAAGCATCGAAAGGAAGGATTTCTCGTGCAGGGGTAAGGAGAAGTGTTGAAGACGAAAGTGTAAGGAAGAAAGCAATTGTTGTTGAACCCTAAGGGAAACCTATTTTCTTCAAATATTTGTGTTTTATAATTGTTTGTCATGGATTGGATTCATTACAAAATACTATTGTGGTCAACAATCCACTAAAACTGGTTTAGAGATCTTGACTAGAAAGGTGAGCTAGACGAAAATGTGGATAATCCTCTCAATATTCATCAATATGTACATTTACAAGAGGTTGGCCTGCCTTTTATAGATGGAGAAATGTAGTCGGAAAAGTAAATGGAAGAGAATGAAGTGGAAGCTGTCTAATCAAGATCCTAACAGCAAGAATATGAGGTAAGGTGAAACCCTAGGTGCTAAGGTAGGAAAGAAAGTTGAAACCCAAATAGAAAGGGATGGCTTTAGGTGGTAATGAACCCTAGCAGACTAGGAAGACGACACAAGCCTTTTCTGGATTATTGACTTGATTCCAAACTCGTCGACGTATTGAAACAAGCTGTTGGATGTAGGTTGGGCTGTTGAGGTGATATTGAGACTCGGCCCAAACACGGAACGCTAGATGCAAAATGAAGTATCATAGCTGGCCCACTCACACATTAACGCTTAAGGTGTTTGGGCTGGTGGAAATATTCTTAGACCAATCAACTTACAAAGAAAACAACAATTAAAACGTGGGCTAAGATATAAGCCCAATGAGTGCTAATTACACCATACATTATTAAACTATACAATTATCTAAAAATTTAAAATCAAAAAATTAAAGGTTGGTCTAAACCATGACCTAGGATGAGGACCCCTGGGACGTGATTCATCAAATGGTCAATATTTACATCAGACCTATAAAGAAAAGATGTAAAATAGGATCTTTATGTTTCACCCTTATAGGAAAGGCGTAAATTTTATGTTTGTTGAAGAGTATGGCATAATTTTATGTTTGACATGTGATGAGGACGTCCACATCAACATGTACTCAACAATTGTAAATTTATGTATTGTAAGGGTTGGATGTAGAAACCCTATTTTATGTTTGTCCTTTACATGTCAAATGTAAATTTGCTTAAAAAATCTTTTAGTGCCTCTTTTTCCCTCATTTTTCTCCTTACGTGCAAGATCTCAATCTCGAAAGACATTTAAGCTTTTATTTTGCATTTTTATTCTTACTAAAACTAAAAGGAAACCAATGAAGGAATGAAGTGCAACTTGTCTAAATTATCTAATTAATGAGAGATATGCGACTAAAATGCAAAGAGAGATGCAAAACTAGAATTCATGCATGTGAACCTAAATGAACATATTTCACTACATCTGAAGCAGATTTATATAATTTCTATGTTTGATTAAACTACTAATGCAAATGCAAAACCATATGCAATAATTTAAGCAAATTCAAAATGAACATCACAAATGATTTATACTAATCATATTCAATGAATACATGGAGAACTAAAAATCAAATTTAACTTTAAAAGGGCAGTTTTAGCATATAAAAACCAGCAAAATTAAAATGTTAAGTTATATACTAAGTCAGAAAAGTACAATACAATGATATGAGAATGTCGCAACCAAAATTGTGACAGGACAACGAACAAAAAATAAGATTTGAAAAAAAACAGAGTTTGTAGTTGTCACCATAGTTCATTCTAGAAAACTACGAAAAAAACCAAAAAGATTAGACAAGCTCTGCAAAAAACCAGATTTTGGGTCCAGGAATCGGTTACGTGTGGAGAAGGTATTAATACCCCATAATGTCCATCCTAAGACGATACTTTTAATTAAACATGCAAAAGGATGTGGTTTTTCAAAACATTTATTTTTCCCAAAAGTAATAATAAAAGAATGTACAAAAGAAACAAAAATAATATTTTGTTTTTTGGGCCCGAAGATTAATCATCGCTCTTACGTATCTCCATTTATAATGGAAAATCATGGTTACGTAGTTCTTTATGAAAAAACTATTCATAAATCTATTTGGAAAAAGATTTGAATATTTTGATATTTTTGAAAACCTTTTTATTTAAATTTTTCTTATTTTTACTTTTTGAATAAGATATTAGACCAATCTCGAGGAGAAGGTCTATATGCAAAAGATTTGGTGACCATTATCATGTAGAGGGTCCTGATCTGACAAATCACTTTGTTTTGTTATTTTCTTTTCTAACTTTCGGAAAAAAACATATTAGACCAATCCCGATAAGAAGGTCTATATCGGAAGAAAAGAAATCAATGACCATTGTCTCGCAGAGGGTCTCAATGTGACAATGAAATAAATGACCATTGCTTTGCAGAGGGCCTTGATGTAACAAAGAAATCAATGACCATTGCCTTGTAGAGGGTCTTGATGTAAACATAAGGAAATCAATGATCATTGCCTCGTAAATGATATTGATGTATAAAAGGAGAACCTAGATTTTACTTTTGAAGTGTCAATAAACACCGCGTGGATTCCTACATTGGTGAGATTTACACAAAAAAATTGTCATTGCTGAATGACAATTTAATGGAGTATGATGGATGACATGATGTGAATGTCTTATGAATTCCTATTGAACATTGATTATGCATGACATGTTATGATTTTCTTTTTGAACCTAGATGATGATGCATGCATGAATGCGCGGATGCATGGGTGGAATTCATGAGACCTTTATTTGTTTTTTTTTTCATTCTCCATTTATTTTATTTTTAGAGCAAGGAAAACTAGGCTTAAAGGCTAGACAAAACTAGGCTTGGGACTAGGCAAAACTGGGCTTGTGGGCCAATGTGGAAACTGGGCTAGCAGCCCAATGTCGAAACTAGGCTTGTGAGCCAGTGTAAAACCCGTGAAAATTAAATAATTAAATAAATAATTAATAAATAAATGCAGGTAGTGGGAGCTTTTAAAACATTAATGATTGATTTATATGATGTGGAAAAGTATTAGCTCAAATGGTTGAGAGTACTTAATTGTGTGAGAGGACTTGGGTTTGAGTCCTAAGTATGCCATTTATGTGTTATTTAATTTATTATTATTTTTAATAATATGCTTGATCATGTTGGGTGATAATATAATCATTGAATTATATTAAATATCATGAAACATGAATTGATTAAATGAATTAGTTGAATGGTTGTGCATGGAATTAACATTGGTGTAGGTATAGGTTTGAACCTTGATAGATACAAATTTAATTTCTTTTTGCTAAAATTAGTTTAGCATGAAGGTGAAAGGGTATAGAAACCCTAGTTGACAATGGGCAGCCAAGGGAGGTTGGAAAACAGCCACTAAATGGACCTTGAATGGTAATTAAACACTAGTTAATGGCAATTTTCGTTTTAGTGCATTAATCTACCATTAAGGTATCATTAAAAGACAAATTTTGGGTGAGAAGAAGGGTTTCTTAGCTTGTCTTTGTGTCATACTCAAAGGAATACGAAATTGGAGAGTAATCACAGAGGAACTCCCAGGAATCTTTTTTTTAGTAAAGGAATCCAGGTTAGGAGAGCTTTACGCGCTAATTTTATTTTAAGTTTGATGAGCATGCTAAATAGAGTAACCTTATGCATTAAATTTATTTTAAATCTGATTCGCATGCTAAATAGAGTAACCTTACGCGTTAACTGTATTTTAACTTTGATTCACATGCTAAATAGAGAAACTTTACGCGTTTACTTTATTTTAAATTTGAATGGCATGCTAAATAGGGTAATTTCATGCGTTGATTCATTTAATTATGATTGGTATATTGAATTTGGTATGATCATGCTTGATATTTTATTCCTTTTAATTTAATGTTTCTGGAAATTTCTAGAAATAGTCTGGTCGGCGATGAACAGCCGCTAGCCGATTCTTTCTAGTCTAGGCCTTTTAGGGTTCTTGTAGAGGAACCACCTGCCAAAAATATTGTAAAAATAGCCTGTTTGACCACTGTTGACCAAATCCTTGCCTAGAGTTGACTGGTTGACTAGTCTTGACTCTTTGATAGTCCATTGAGAGACTGCCACGTGTCAGAGTAGTCTCTCTCTCCATTAGGGTTTGACTGTCGTGAGTGGCTGCGCGAAGGCTACGGTGGTTGTTTCGGAAACGCCGAAAGGCTAGGTCCGCGGCTGTTTCGGAAAGATGGTGATAGGTTCGCATTTTTGGGAGCGGCGTGGGTGATGTCGAGAAGTGTTGCAGCTGCAGATTGAAAGTGGTGCTGCCATGGAAGGTGTCAAGCATGGTGATGGCGTGTAATCTGCTGCCAAGAGAGCTGCCGCGATGAAGAAGACAACTGCAGGTTCACTGTGGCGAGGTTGTTGTAGATTCGAACTGCAGGATGGCGCGTCGACCATGGCGCATGGGCAGACGCGGCGACACCGTGGCTGGCGACGAGAATTGTTCGAACAAGCGTAGGCCGTGTGTCGCGAATAGTTTCACGAGATGATATGGTGCTACCGTGGCGGTTTCCAGCAACATGATGAGGGAGGAAGAAGAAGGTGCGACGACCATGGAGTTCAACAGTTCGTGTGCGAAGAAAGTGCAACCATGGGTTCCGGTGTGGTGGTGGCAACGGGATTTGCGAGTGTAGTCATGGTGTGGTGGTGGTTGCGGGATGTGCGGAAAAGGAGACATAGTCGCGAACCTCACCGATGCCGCAGCGGTGACGATATTTTCCGGTGATGGTGCGACGGGATGGCTACGTTCCGACATGAGTAGTAGTGGCCAAACGTAGTCATGGCGGCCATTGGGGATGCTGGCGGCGGAAGGGTGATGGTGAGGGAGAATGAGATTAGGGTTAGGGTTTTGGTTGTGTGAAGGAGAGAGAGAGAGAGAGAGAGAGAGAGTGAGTGATGAGGTGTCATGTTTTGGTTGGTTATTTTAGTGAGTGGGAGATTGAGGATGTGGCATATTTTCATTGGTTAAGTTAGTAAGTGGAGGATATCCACGTGGCGAAATCTGGTGGATTGGAGTTTAAGTGACCTTAGGGGTACAACTTAGTAAAAAGAAGGGGTGCAAAACAAAAATAGAAAGTCTCATTTACAAAAGGGGGTGTAAACTTGAAAACAAGGGGGTGTAGTTAGCTCCAGAAATGACCTTTTTCATAAATAGATAATCCAATTGGAAAAAGGGGGTGTAAACATGAGAATTGGGGGTGCATTTAGTACCTAAACTATTACTCTCCAAAATTATGATTTTGGGACTTAAATTATGAATTAAAAGATTCACTATTTACACTCTTAAGGACCTAAATTAAATTACAATTGCATTATAATACTCAAGGATGTCCAATAATATAGCATGCCACTAAATACAATGTTTAAGTGAAAAAAAAAATATTAAATTCCCAAAATTTAATTATTTAATGTGAGCAAAGGTTTGACTCATCATACCATCTAGGCGGTTTGGAATCGGGCAGCGTCTGGCGGTACGTGTCCCCCGCCAGGCGATTTTACTACAGCAGTATTGGTGTTCTTGATTCTGTGGGCGTGATCTATAAGGCTTATGGTGATGCTTCAAAGGTGGGATTGCTGGTGTTCCTTGAGTTGTGGCTCAGAATGTATCCCTTGAGTTGTGGCTCGGGATAAGGGTTAAAGCACGTGGTATTCCTTGAGTTGTGGCTCAGAATTGCATCTCTTAAGTTGTGGCTCGAGATGACAGATGAACACGAGGAACTCTTGGGTTGTGGCTCGGATTGGCGAGTGTTACCGGTGTGAGTGTGCTGGTTGTGGCCAGTACGGATGGGTCCAGATAGATTGCCCTCCTCAGTAGTTGACTGACGAGTTTGGTAGTCTTAGGATGTTGCGAACTATGTTCGTATTTGGGAACTCCACCTGGCATTACGGTGTATGATCCGTAACATGGTTTCCCGCACGTGCTTTATTGGTTGTGGCCGATAGGTATGACAGCAAGCCACCTCGAAGTAATCACTAGAAGATGTAGAACACGAATAACCTGGTTGTGGCCAAGTGGTATGAATTAAAAGGGATGGAATTCATTTGGGATGAATGTGTTGCCTATATATAAATATGTTGTATATGTGCATATATATTGGTATATGTTTTATCTGTTAAGCTCACCCTATTTTCTTGTGTTTGGTGATGATCGTGTATGCGGTACACATGAGCAGATGATGTTGATGTAGGTGGTCCTGGTGAGACTTAGCTACGAAGTGGGGATAACATGGGAGCTATAGATATATTTTATGTTTGGAAATAAATTGTAAACTCTTATGAGAGGTCTTTATATCATTTTCAGTTTTATAGACTATGGATTTTGGAATTTATTTGGAAGTAATAAAGTTTTAAATTTCCCACGCTTTATGGGAAATGAAGTATTATTAATTGCGATGTAATTATTGTTTTATCTATTTTATTTAATTAAATCCGTAATATCTGACAGGATGTTATAGCCAGTGTGGAAATTGGGCTTGGGGGCTAGTGTGAAAACTAGGCTTGTAGGCTAGTGTGGAAATTGGGTTTGCGGGCCAATGTGGAAACTAGGCTATGGGCTAGGGTGGAAACTAGGCTTAGGGGCCACTATGGAAACTAGGCTTGTGGTATATTGGTTATTCATAATGAATGAAGAGAACCATCAATTCAAGAAACATCATAAAGACAAATTTGTTTCCTTTTCTTTTAATTTTCTTCCTTTTAAAAAATAAAGGATTCGATAACCATTGATATGATTAAAGAGGGTTTCGATTGGAAAGGTGGAAATGATTTTTTTTAAAGATGGATGATGCATGTATGCAAGACTTGGTATGATGCTCGAAATGCCTTGTGTATGATTTTTCCTTTTGCATTTTTATGAAAACAAATTGATTTGATCCCCATTTCATTGTTATTTCGAATTCATGGAATCATTATACTTTGAATTTTTTTTTACTTTTCCAAATCATTTCTTTGGTGTAATCAGTTTAGTAACAAACCTTTTTTTAATCATTACTTTTGAAACACTATTTGAATGACATGCATGAAATTGTCAAGGGGTTGAAAAGGCATGGATGAGGTGATGAAGATTAACTAGGGAGTTGCCCCAATTTGAATTGGTCTCGAAGCACAAAATGTGTTTAGGCTTTCCCATTCATTGATGGTATGAAGGAAATGATGGGGACTTCAAAAATTTCCCCCTAGTGTGAGAGCCTATGATGGTCTTAGGGTGCAAAAGTGTGTTTGACTTTTCCCAATTGAGGAGATTGAAAAATGACGGGGTCTTCACAAGTTGTCCCTAATGTGATCACAGTCTTTAATGAAAATAAATGCCTTAATTCGGAATGAATGATAGGAATATATAACTTACAAACAAAGTGATTGCCCCAATTTGGGTTTGGGATTGATAAAGATGGACTATTTTGAGGTTGGTCAAGGTTTAGGCTTGGAGCGAGAGATATTGTACGAGCAAAGATGGAGTTTCATGAAGAATGAATTGAATACAACCAAAATTTAGCTTAATTGTTTGATTGTCCGTGCTAATTTTAAAGCTTTGAAAACATGTCACCCAAAAATAAACTGCCCCAATGTTTAAAAACAAGTCTCTGAACACACTTTTTCAATCTTTTTTCCATCACTTTTTAGAACAAACTTATTAGCAAATCAAAATTTTCCTCTAAATTAAAACCTTCCAAAAATAAAAAGGAATCTTTGATATGTGTGAACTTTATTAGGATTGTATCGTGGCCAGGCTACGGGTATGGAAGTAAATGATAGTAAAGGCCCAAAAAAGTGATGTAAGGGTTGTTCAAGATCTTTGAATAATGTTTCATTCAATATTTGTTTGACTTCATATTTTTCACCTTTTGCTTCTCTTTTTCTTTTCTTTTCTTGATATAACCATTTCTTTTCTTTTTGTTTTTGATATTTTTGTATTGGTAAACTACCAGTCGGATAAAAAAAATGCAAACATTATGTTAACCCTCAGTGTGAGGGTGACCCTTGTTTAATATAATTTGAAATATTTTTTTAAGGCTCAAATTGGGTTGCAAAGGATAACTTTTTTTTGGTTTTATTTTTTTAATAAAGAAACGTGGTCACACATCATTTCAAATCATGGTTGTTTTTCAAAAAAAAAAATAATTCAAAAGAAAATAATTTATTTCATATAATAAGATGCCCCTTGGTTTCTTCTCTTTATTTTTTTCTCCCTTTTTTTGTCTTATATTTGCCTAGACAATCCTTCAGGGTTTTCAATTTAGTTGAGTTTTCCTCATTTTTTTATTTAGAGAGTTTCTTATAATCATTTTAAGGTATCTATCCTCTTGATGATAATCTTCCACAGAAATGAAAACAAGGTTTATGATGGAAGAGAGATGGAAAATGAGATGGATTTGAGCGATTTCATGTATACAATACTAGATGGATGCTTCAAAAGAAATTATAACAAACAAAATTTTATTTCTTTACTCAATCCACTAATTTGACCAAAAAACGTTTTATTATTTTCTCATTTTTCATAAGAAAGATTCCAAGAATTTGGAGATAAGGAAAGTGGGAAACAATTTGAACTTATTGAAGTGCAATTTTTTTGTTTTTTTTTCTAAAATTTATGTCGATGCATGCTATGTGTTTGAATCTTTGGACATGGTACCATGAATGACCACAAAATGGAAATGCAATCATATTTGTGCATCGCATGACACTTATTCACATGATATGCTAATAAAATGTATGCTTATGCATTACAAGGCATTTTTTCCTTTTTTTTAATAATGATGCGATTTTGATGAATTTATTATTATATACAAGGAAATGTGGGGGTAAAGGACAGAAATATTCTCCCTTTTGTGCCTTAATTTAACATAGGTTCGACCCTTAAAGTTCTAAGGCAAAATATATGTGCTCACAAGGATAGTTCCCTAATACCAAAAGATCAAGGTCACTAGAGTTATGGCCCATTTCATGGCATTTTCTATGATAGTTGGTAAACAACAAGAAGTGCGAGTACCAATGAAGCAAACAAACTCTAGTTGGGGTTCTAACAATGACCACTTGGGAAGTACATCCACTATGGCACTATTACATAATCCCCTCTAATTCTAGACAACTTAGACCCGAGTATAGGGTCCCACTCATGTAATGAACAAAATGTGTGTGTGAAGGGAGAATACAATGTATACCTAAACCCCCACCTGACAATAATCCCAAATACCAAAGAACATACACATACAACTATTCCAAAGATTAAAAAGAGACAAGAATATACATACCTAAAAAGAAATAAAAAGGAAAAATAAAAAATATGAAGGAAAACCACATCAATTTTGCACATTCAAATACATGGCCAGACTCTCTAGCATCCCCAGTGGAGTCGCCATCTATCGCAACCGAGATCGAGATCGGATGACGAACCAAAAATAAAATTTGAGAAAAATAGTTTGGAGTTGTCACCATAGTTTATTCTGGAAAATTATGGAAAAACCAAAAAGATAAGACAATGTCTGCAAAAAACCAGATTTTGGGTTACCGCCCGAGAGTCCTAAGATGATACCTTTAATTAAACGTGCAAAAGGATTTGGCTTTTTCAAAACATTTATTTTTTCCAAAAATAATAATAAAAAAATGTACAAAAGAAACAAAAATAATATTTTGGTTTTTTAGGCCTGACAAAGATTAATCCTCGCTCTTATATATCTCCATTTACAATGGAAAATTATAGTTATGTAGTTCTTTATGAAAAAACTATTCGGAAAACTATTTGGATAATGATTTGAATTTTTTGATATTTTTGAAACCCTTTTTATTTAAATTTTTTGTATTTTGAATTATTTTAAAATTGGTGCCATGCGACACAAGCGGTCAAACAGACACTTGAAATAAATTCTTTTTTTAATCTTTATATTTTTCATTTTTTTAATCATTTATAATTTTTCATTTTTTTTAAATTTATTTTAAAGTGGATGTGAATGTCACTACAATGCGACATGAGCTACCAGATAGATGTCAGAGAGTAAACAAATAAAACTATTTCTTATTTTTAGATCTTTATATATTTTTTGGAAGAAAAAAACGAAATTTTAAAATGAGTGTCACGCGATGCGAGCTGCCGGACAGACACTAAAGAAATGGGCAAAAATATTTTATGATTAAAAAATAATAATAATGAAAATTGGAAAAAGTAAATCAAGAGATAAAAGAAACTGAGAGTGGTGTACCTTAAAAATGTTTCAATATTTCTTCTTCTACATCAATCTCACCCTTTGATCTTGGACATTACAACTGTAACATCCTCGTAGGATATTACTTAAAATAAAATAAAGTAAAAAAAAAAACTTCTCATTTATTCTTAAACCATTTCCCAAAAACGCGGGAAATTTTAAAACTTTAAAACATCAATAATAATTTATTAATAGTCACATTATTCTAAAATTCGTCTTTACAAGATAAAAATCCAAAGCCATGAAAACTGAAAACAAATTACAAGATTTAAAATAAAGTCTTGTATAAATAAATCCCTTGTACGCTGAGCCCACTCTCCGCCACTAAGTAGCTCCTAGCTCACCTGAAACATCATCTGCTCCTGGATAATAAATTACCCGATCATCGCCACACACACAGATAGGGTGAGCTATGCACAAATATACTTATACATAAAATAAATATGCCATCCATCCCAAGGAAAAGAACATCACTTAAAGTATTTCATTATTTTCAAATTACCCATCCCTGATCTCAAAGTCCTTCATGAGTCGTATGCATGAACTAGGTTATGGGACTTCACCGTGCTCCCACGAAACTAACTTATTCGTGGTCCAACCCTACGAGCCTATCCTGCTCATAGTCCTGCCCTACAGACTCCACATCTGTAGTAACCCATCCAAGCCTTCCTTGCTCAGACCATGGCACGTACGCAATCACCATACTATGGACTCCTCGCCCAATAGCAGCCGACAGGAACATAACAGTTCCTTGCCCATTGTGCGTCCGACGCATGTAATCACTATACTAAGGATTCCTCGCCACTTAGCAGCCGACGAGAACTACACAGTTCCATGCCCATCATTCGTCCAACTATCAAGCACATCCCAGACCCCTATTAGACTTAGTCCTTCAAGCCCAAACACCACAAGCAAAAGCATATAATTCCTATACTTTAGAAACTCACAATCAAACAGTCCTACATCACACACAAACATGAAACTCGTAGTATTCTCGCTTAAGCTAGAGCTCTTCGCCCAGGCTAGCCCGTCAGCCTCGCTTAAGCCACCCCACCTCGCCTGAGCGAGCGTGAAACAGTGGCTTCACCACCTCATCTCGCTTAGGTAAGCTCTTCTCGCCTGAGCGAGTCATACTTGCGCCCAAAAACGCACAGACCTCTCCTGAACGAGAAGTCGACTTAAAATTTGTGTCTCACTACTTCATGAACTCACTTAGGCGAGCCACTCTCGCCTAAGCGAGAGTATCCATCGCTCAGAACTCAAACACTTCTCGCCTGGTCGAGAAGTCGCGCCTAACTTGTGAGGCTTCATCGTGACCTCGCTTAGGCGAGCCTCACTCGCCTGAGCGAGTGAACGTGTCGCTCAAACCCAAACTTTGTCGCCTGAGCGAGAAGCTCGAGCCAAAACCCTGAATGAATTTATGCAACTCTCGCCTAGGCGAGAGAGACTCGCTTGGGCGAAACTTGCAGAGTTTCGCCACTGTTCACGTACCAATACACCAAAACAATGCCAAACTTACAATGCAATCACTCTCATTCACTCTGTTTCATCAATCAATACATAAAAACACACTGTAATATGTTTGAATCCCCCAAGACGCATAATTTGACCACAAATAACAATAACAGTACCCAAAACCCTCATCCAATTCTTATAAAACACCAAAAGGACTTTATACACAACATCCCATCCACCAATTCTCAATCGCAGTGCATATAATACCATAATCATACCATATAGACTACAATTTAGAATAAAACGCAGAAACACATGAAAAATTCGTACAAATAAACTCAGCACCCCTAACCTGGAATTCTTGATTAAAAATTGAGAAGGATGACAGTTCCTTGGTTCACCCAGGCTTTTGTTTCATCCCTTGCACACTAAAAAACTCACCTTAATAAGGTGTTAATTGCTATTCAAGAGCCATCATTTGGTGGTTTTTCAGCCCTTATTATTTTCCCTTCAGCTAGGTTTTCTTTGCCTCTTCACATTCAAACCATAACTACTATTTAGCAAAAAGGAAGTCAGATTTAGGTTCACCAAGGTTTGAACCCATACCATTCCAAATACAAAGCCAAAGCACAACCAACCAACCAATTCATGTTTTGTGATACATTCCCATCAGTATAGGGTTACATTACCACTTCCATGCTCATACATATTATTAAAATTAATAATAAAACAACAACACATAATTGGCATACATAGGACTCAAACTCAAGTCCTTTCACACAATCAAAGTACTCTCAACCACTTGACCTAGTACTTTTCCACGTCACATCAAACAATATTTAATGTTATAAAGGCTCTTTCTACCCGCATTTATTAATTAATTAATTATTTAATTAATTAATTTTCACGCGTCTTACAATGACTACCTTTTCTCTTTTCTTCTCATCTTCTACGGAGGTGTGTGTGGGTGGTAATGAGAAAGAAAGAAAAAGTGTAGAGAATATTTTATTTTTTCGATCCATTTTTCATATGACAGACGGTTATTTATATCCACTCATTTTTAATATCAATGCAATCCTAGCCTTAATTATAATGAACAAAATAAGGAATGAATTGGTCACGATAGCAACATATTACGGGAATCAAATCACAGCAAATCAGAGAACATTATCAGTAATATTGATTCATTAGAACAGATATTGCTTCTAATTATTAGAATCAAATCACAATTTTCTCTATTAGGAACACATGGTAGAAAAACAAAGAGTGAGGACGAAAACACATTGGGTTGTTGGGTTCATGAGGAGATGTGATAATTAAAAACAAAATGGACTCTTCCTTTTTTCTTTTTTTTCATCTTTTTCATATCTCTTTTTTTTTTGCTAAAATTAAAGTTTGAAGAAAAATTTATTTCACCATTTTATATTTACCATTAACTAAAATACATTTTTTTATTTTCTTTTTTATATTTTTTGAAAATAAATTTATTCACCCAGACGAAATTGGGTGTTGACAAAGAAAGTTTAAAATGATGCAAACATATGATAGATGCAATTTAATCATGTAGAGAATAAACAAAACTCAATTTTATACTTTAAGGATAGACGAACAACTATAAGCATGGCAACATTTGGCTAATGAATGTGGATGCAAACCTTGAGCATAAAAATGACCCATTTTGGATGCTCATTATGTATGCAATGTGAAATGAACTTACCATCATCTAATCATGCAGAAAATGCAAGAAACTAAAAATCTCCATTTGGGTACTGATTACATGCATTAAAACTTGGAATTCAAAATGCTACATAGTACACAAATTGAAATAGTGAATGCAATGCAGATGCAACACTATCAAGCAACAACAAATTGTAGAGAAATTAAAACCATAGGTAACTAGGTTGAGAAGGTCACTACACTAAGCATGAAACCAAATAATGGAAAATTGTAAGAAAACAAGGTAAAGTAAGAAATTCAAAGTTTGGCAGATCTTTAAAAATGAAGTGTGGACTTATAGCTACAAGAATAAAAACCCATAATTCAAATCCTTGCTTCAATTAGTCTATTAACCCAAATCTAACTCAAGAAGACATCTTGGAAAAACAACGCCAACTTTGGGGTCCTTTGGTTCTAAAATAGAAGCCAAACAATGCTCATTCATCATAACATTTCAATCAATGCAAGAAAACTATTATGGATTAAGAGATGAATAATAGAGAAAAAGAAACTCATAGTGGTAAAGACCCATTTTTAGAATTAGCAAATATTGTGTTACAGTAATTAAGAAAACTGAAGGAAGATCCTGAAATGACATTAAGATAACCAAGGTTATCTATATGTGAAGGTTAACTTCGAAGAGCTCTAAAGAAGAAGAGAAGTTCAGTTAATGAAAGTAAAAATAAGAACACACACTAGACCACCTAAGTGTCAATTTAAATGAACATTAAAGTAACAAAAGGGAAGAAAGATGGTAAAAGATGGAAGACAAAAAGAGGGGAGGGGACTCCATGGTGATGGCACGCCACTTAAGGGGCACAAGGTTCACCATACTCAAGATTAGTGGTGTATATTGTCACTTGAGTTTTAGACTCCAAACAAGAAGATGAAGATCACACTCTCAGGGATAACACTCTCACAAAGTAGTCAAATATAAGTGTATATACTAAAAAATATTCAACCATTAAAATAGTCTTGGAAATCCCCTTTTATAAGTGGGCAAAAGAGGTCTATTTGCAAAAACATAAAGTTAAAAGGTGCAACTACAAAAAGACAAACCAATGTTCTAAAAACTATGTCAAAAGGAGGTGTCTTGAAAATGAGAGAACCCTAGCTTGGTCTCTAAGCCTATCATGTACACATATTGACCTTCTAGAATGAACATTTAACTCCAAGCTATCCCTCTTTCCAACTATGTGCCTCTTATGTGTGGTCCCAAGTTTAAGACTCTCCTTCGCTCTAGTAGTATAATCCTCCTCCTAGTTGGCACAAGCTTATCCTACAAAACAAACAACCAAAAGGGTCAAAAAGTCAACTTAAGTTAAGTCAACCAAGGTCAATAAGTCAACTAAAGTCAAGTCAACTTAATTCAACACTAGTAAAGTCAACATAAAGAAATAGAAAACAAAGATTAAATAAAAGGGTTTAGAGGCCTTCCTTCTAGTCATGCTTCTTGTAATTGTCCTTGGAAGGTGATCGAGCATGTACCCAACCAAATAAAACAATTTAAATATAGTACTAAGAAGCTAACCCAATGTCGTCTCCTAGTGACCAATATTCTCAATCAAAGGTTCCAATCCAAACACAACACAAAAAGGGAGGGTTTGGTAGATTCACAAAACAACAAAGACTTCAATAAATTAAAAGGTATTGATTCTTTGATACGAATGAAATTCCATCTATCGCAGATCACCAGATTAAATACCTTGTCCAGTCAACTCTCATGAAACAAAAATTAAACCACTAAGGGAAGATTAACACTACTTCCTTATCCAATGAAGCAAAGCACACATCATTTAATCACACCCACTAATTAAGCATATGTGAGAACATCTAGAAACAGTAACCTAGAAACATTAAGCATGATTCAAGTATGTTTCAAATGCAAGAACAAGAACCCTAACATTAAGGATGCCCATAATTCGTATTCAACAACAAACCATCGATTAAAATGATGAAGAGTAGCATAAATAAAGGAAAACATGAATAAAATCTCTAGATTTCATTACATTCTTATCAATGAATTAATACTCAAAATTAGTTCTCCATGGGATTCAAATTACAACACAAACCATAATGAAAATACATCATAAAAGGGAGAAAATGAACTAGAAACGTAAATAATCAAAGATTATGAAACCCTAACATAAGTGTTGTCCAAAATGAACCAAAATGTGAATGTAGAGTTGTTGTCTTCAATGGCTTTTCAAAGGTGTTCAAAAATGCAAAAGAGAATATGGAAAACGTCCAATGAGGGTTCACTCCAATAAAACCCTAAACCCCAATGTGGTCACATCACTACACATGTGCATAATTATAAAAATTCCATTATGGGCAACAAAATTACAAAATTGCCCTTAGGCTGAAATATAGGTTGGCCCATCACTAATGTTGACGCGAAAAAATGGTTGATGTGGCGTGGATGATGTGACACTCCTCTCTTCAACCTAATATTAATGTCCAAGCCCCAAATTTCTTCACAAAAGATTATGAAATAATTACAAACAAAAATTAGACCAATTAAATCCAAATTAAAAAAAAAATCCAAATTACTGGCCAATGAAGCCTAATATATGAAGATGTACTAACAATAGGCAATTAAGCATTAAACATTCATCAAGATGGGTACATAAAATTAAGTAAATAAGGGAAAATAATGACTCATCCAACTCCCCCACACTTAGCCTTTTGCACTCTTGGGCAAAATTGTAACATTCTAGTCGAATATTACTAATTTAAATAAAATAAAAGTAATAATAATACTAATAACTTGTCAATTAATAACACCTATTTCCCATAAGATCAACTTAGTGTTTACAAATCCAGAAATTGATTTTAAATACTGTTTACAAAAGAGTAATATAATCCATAAAAAGTTCCCCATGGTAGCCCCTCTCCGGCTCTATGCGTCACCAGTTCCACCTGAAACATCATTTGCTCCCGTGTAATGAGTTACACGATCATCGTCAAACACTAGCAGATCGGGTGAGCTTAAGATTAAAGAAATAATAAACAATACCATGAAACTTAAATCTCGGTTATTAAGTTAAATCCTATGACCCCTCTTAGGACTCCCCTCTTAGCACTGCCAAGCGCTAGCCCACTACATTTTGGTCCATGCCCAATTTTACAACAAACTGCCTGGCGGAACGCCTTACGTTGCTAAATGCCAGTTCTCGAATTTTTCTCCAGAGTTCTCTTTGTGGCCTATCGCCTGGCGATTCAACCTACATTGTTAGGCGCCACACTAGTAACATGACAATTATTGGTTTTTCTCCGCCAATTCAGGTTCCAATGATTCCAATTCCCCAAACCACACAATCTAGAATATCACTACATATACTTTTCTACTTAAATGGGTTCAATTGTTCAATAACACAGCTCATACCATAATTCAATACTCATCACTTATATGCATGTATATTCATCACTCACATTTAAGTAAACATATCTATCCAACGGAACCTATCCCACACTTAGATTTAACTAACAATAAAACATGCTTACAGACATTAGAAATCAACAACCAATTCATGCATATAATTACTCAGACCCAAATTGCACCAACTTAGTTCTTTTCACATTTCCCCTTTTTAACCCATTCCTCATATCCCATTCCACCCGTTAAGCTCACCACAGAATCACAAGTTCAGTTTGTTTTTATTACAATTATGCTTTCAAGGAAAATACCATTAACAACCCAATTTTGCACCCTCATCTAGCCAGCCACCAAGGGACTGCTGAACCGCGCATGTCGCTTTGCGGCAACCTGAGTACCGTCAGGCGGTGCATCCAATTCTGGAAAAATCCCAGATTTTTCCAGCACATGTGCGCACCCTAACCTGCCCAACATTCATCCATATATACATTTGAGACTCATTTAGTGTTCAATCACGCTTATAGAGTTCATGTGTAATCAAATTGAAATCAATTTCATGAAATAAAATAGTCATAGCCTGGAATCAGATTTACTCATCCTCAATCCCAATCATGAACCCTCTATAAGACCCGAGAAATTTAAATAATTAATTAAATAATTATTTAATAAATGCGGATAGTAGGATCCTTTAAGGCATTTAATGCGGATTGAAATGACGTGGAAAAGTACTAGCTCAAATGGTTGAGAGTACTTGTTTATGTGAGAAAACTTGGATTCAAGTCCTATGTAAGCCATTTATGTGCTATTTAATTTATTATTATTTTAAATATGTACTGGATCATGATGAGTGATAATATAATCATAGAATTATACAAATTATCATGAAACATGAATTGGTTAAATGGTTATGCATTGATTTGACATTTGGCATGGTATAGGTTCGAACCTTGGTGATCCCAAATTAAACTTTCTTTTTGCCAAAATTTATGTGAATGAATTCATGAATGGGAAGTGTTAGGGATGAACCGAAATCCCAATAACTGGGATCGTATCCTATGGAGTCAGAAATTGATGGAAATCAGAGTTGTTGTGAAGGGGGTAAGGTTCGCAGGTGCAGGAACCGCCTAACGGCACCATTTGGCAGCCAGGCGCCATACCAGAGAGGTGTGTGGTGTTCTGTTCACAAAAATAGCTGTTTTTCGTACTTTTCGCGCAACAGGAATCGACAGGCGGTAGTTTAGTCCCGCCAGGCGCCATCTTCCTCACTTCTGGGCGCTACCATGTTTTTCTGGTTTGTGCAGTTTGTGTAAAACTACATTTCCTGGTTCGTTAACCGTCCGATTTAAGTGAACTTTTGACAAGTGGTCCATAACATGTGGTTCTTCACTTTGAACGGTGGAGATTGGATTTGGAGGTCAGTAGCTAGAGATATACATTACTTAATATTGCTGATTTTGGAGTTTGTAAAATACACGAATAAGCTCTTGATAAGTTCAAGTAACTTCTAATGAAGCATGATTGGGTTATATGGTAAGTCTCTATCAATTTTTTAGTCACATGTGGAGAATTGGTTTGGTGAAGGCATGGGTGTCAATATTAAATTGCATTGGTGCATAAGATCATATGCTTAAAATTGTTAGAGTGTTGCTGCTTATATTTTGTTTGAGAATGCTTAGGATGGTCTATATGACTAGGGGATGAATGCACATGTGAGGTTCTATAAGGCCTGGAACATTATAGATGGCAATGCTTTTCATTAGGGGTACTTTGGAATGAGAGCAAATGAGAGCAACCAGTGTGAAATGTGCTTGAACCTGAACTAAAACCAGTACTACGCAAGTATTGGTGTAGCGCCTGGCGGTGGTGATCGACCCGCCAAGCGACAACGTATAAATAGGGGGTTCTGGATCACGGTGGTGCCTGACGGTAAGGAGGGGTGCGCTAGGCGGAGTCTGCAGTTCAGTAAATACTAAGGCACGTGGCGCTTGGCGGTAGAGGAAGTCCCGCCAGGCGATAGTTGTAGTGGCAATGAAGACTAAGGCCCTTAGCGCTTGGTGGTACGTGTCCCCCGCCAGGCGATCTGGAAGCGGCAGCACTTGGCGGTATGTGTCCCACGCAAGGCGATTTTGCTGCAGCAGATTGGTGTTATACTTGCTATGATGTGCGTGATCTACAAGGCTTCTAGGATATCTTAAAGGTGGGTTTGCTGGTGTTCCTTGATTTGAGCTCTGAATGTATCCCTTGAGTTGTGGCTCAGAATAGGGGTTAAGCACGTGACATTCCTTGAGTTGTGGCTCGGAATGACATCCCTCGAGTTGTGGCTCAGGATGGTGGTGGATGAACACGAGGAACTCTTGAGTTGTGGCTCAGGTTGGCAAGTGTTACCGGTGTGAGTGTGCTGGTTGTGGCCAGTACAGATGGGTCCAGATAGATTGCCTTCTTCAGTAGTTAGCTGACGAGTTTGGTAGTCTTGGGATGTTACGAACTATGTTCGTATTTGGGAACTCCACTTGGCGTTACGGTGTATGATCCATAGCAATGGTTTCCCGCACGTGTTCTATCGGTTGTGGCTGATAGGTATGACAGTAAGACACCTTGGGGTACTCACTAAAAGACGTAGAACATGATTGACATGGTTGTGGCCATGTGGTGTGGAATCAAGGGAAGGGATTCCTTTGTTGTATTTGTGTGATATATATATAAATGTGTTTATATTTATATGTTTATTCTGTTAGCTCACCCTATCTGCTTGTGTTTGACGATGATCGTATACGCGGTATACGTGAGCAGATGGTGTTGTAGGTGGATTTGGTGAGGCATAGAGCCAGAACGGGGCTAGTCTTGGGGCAATTTTCTCACCTTGTGTTTGGATGGAGCATTTCAACAATGTTTAGAAATTGAAATGCTTTGTATTTGAATTGCTTGCAATTAAATTCCATTAATTTTTTAAATAATTTGTTTGGATAAGGAAATTAAAATACCTTAAATTTCAATTTCTTGTTTGGAAAAAAAATTGAATTTATTGTGAGATAAAATTTCATTTTAACAATATTTATTTTAGGCTTAATTATGTTTTGAATTCATGATAAATTTGGAAACCCGACGATCAAGAAGGGCCCGATGACACGGACGGGTCCGACGACCCGGACGGGCCCGACGTCCTAGACGGGTCGACATAGGACTCGTCCAGGTGGTCAGGCTCATTCGGGTCGTCGGGCCCATCTGGATCATCGGGCTCGTTCAGGTTGTTGGACCCGTCTGGATTATCGAGTCCGCCAGATCATTGGTCTTGTCTAGATAGTTTGCCCCGTCCGAGTCGTCGGGCCATTCTGGGTCGTCGGGCCCGTTCTGGTCGTAAGCCTCGTTCGGTTCGTCAGGCCCGTCTGGGTCGTTAGGCCCGTCTAGGTCAACAGACGGGCCCGTCTAGATCATCGAGCCCATTCAGGTCGTTGGATCTGTTTGGGTCGTCGAGCCCATTCGGGTCGTTGGACCCGTCTGGATCGTCGAGCCCATTCGGGTTGTCAGACCCGTCTGAATCGTCGACCCTGTTTGTGTCATCGGGCCTACCAAAGAGTCTAGAATGTGAAGTTGAGTGAGAAGAATTTCAAATTCCACCTATTTTGAGGGTATTTGAATTTGTACTAATTTAGCTAATTGAAATCCCTAAAAAAAATGCTTGCATTTGAAATGCTTTTTAATTTCTGTATCCAAACAAAGCATTTCATTACAAAGAAATATAAATTCTTCAAAAAAATGAATTACTTCATTAAAATACTTTATCCAAACACACTCTCAAAGTTTTTACATTGTTTTTATGATTTCAAATAAGTTGTAATTATTAATATTACTAAACTATTTGTTAATGGTAATAGTAATTATATTCAAGGATTTTGGAATCTTTATTTATTTAATAAAGTTGAAATTTCCCGCGTTTTTGGGAAATGGATTTATAATTAATGAGTTTTTATTTTCTTATTTTATTTTATTATTTAAACCCGTAATATCCTAACGGGATGTTACACACTCACCCCCAATTATGCAAGGAATCATACCATTTTCATCCAATAATATACTTCCATGCCTTCAATCACATTAAAATTCACAAATCATACACATAATCTTAGTTGAACCCTCTCAAACACTCGGGAACCACAAGACAAGATGGTAGCTTTCTCCTTGACACAATCCAAATATACTAGGAAATTGATTCACAAAGCCAACATGTTAGATTTAAAGCCACAAGCTACACCTATGGTTGCTCTACTAAAGTTAATTGAGAATAAGATATGCTTGGTCAAATCCTTCTTATTATAGATCTATAGTAGGAGCACTTCAAATGTTGGTGTAAAAGTTCAACATCATGTTATTTTGATTGAAAGCTAAAATACAACAAAGATTAAATATTAAAACATGCAGAAGTTGAGTCTAATAAATGTTGTACAAGTCATGGGTGCATTTTTTAGTTTGGCAGACCATAGAGTACTATCTAGATTTCCACTACGCTTGATAAGTGAATGATGATGATTAGACGATGTATAGTAAAAGACTTGAAGCTTACATGAACTTAAAGAATATTCTTAAAGCTTAAGCTTGTGATGCAAGGAATGTCTTCACCATCTTTCATCAAGAGATCTACGCCAAATTCAAGTTTCATTCAAATAATTGTTGGTAGCTAAAGTTGAAATTTCCACCTGCTTTTTCTAGCACATGCATATGTCAACTCTGATTCAGTTATCTGGCCAGCACAGTGTGTCCTTTTATCACTCTTTGAAGTAAAAAGCTATGCAACCTAGGGAGAGACATATTATTAGTTATTGAAGAAGTTGCATAAAGAAGAGAAGAATAATTAATATTGCATAGAATGCATTCAACGTCTAAGCTCGAAAAACAATAGTAAAAAGAAGAAAAAGACATTTATTTTAGTTCAAAGCTACTCAATAGGAAGAAAGGAAATTAGAATGATTACTTCCTCATGAACCTATGTAAAGACATTCTTTCGAGAAGAAGAAAAGAAGAATATTCAGTGCTTATGGTGCCAAAACACTATTGAAGGACTTATTAAAAGAAGAATATACATTACTCCATGCATTAATATGAATGACTTATTAAAAGAATACTTAGTGATGAATGCATTATTTAGGAGTTTTAGACACCCTGGACCAGCCCTTAGACCCAACAGATGGGATTAGACCCTTTTAATTTTAGGACAGATAAAGAAGATTTTACACGAGGTAAATTTCGGATCCACCTACAATAAAGATACATTTATTTTACGTGTCAAGTTTCAGAAGATCCAAAATATTTAAGAGTTGATGGGAGGACGAGAAATAAAAAGGTTTAATTACTCGGATCATACCCGTTTTGGTTCAAAAATTTCAAAATGGTATCCACTTTGAACTTTGTCTCAATTTAGTACCCAATTTTGATTATTGCATCAATGTAGTACCCTCCGTTAAGTCTTCACAAACGGCGTTAACTACCTTGCCACGTGTCAGCCTCTGGATTTTTTAATTTTTTTTAATTTTTTTTAATTTTTTTTTTAAAAAAAAAATTTGCCACGTGTCAAATCCTTGATGTGACACATGGCATTGTCAGTGACACGTGGCAAGGTATCGCCACGTGTCAAGGTACTTGGCAAGTGTCATTTTCTTCATTTCAACTTAGTCACTACATTTGTCTATTTGTTTCAATTTAGTACTCATGTATGTTTATTTGTTTCAATTTAGTACCCAATTTATTTGTTTGAATTAAACCTTGTGGTTTTCTCTATTTTTCCTACAAAAAAGGCTTTGATAATTGATAAATCTTTACGATAAAAGATCATTTGGGACAAATATATCTTTAAATATTTTATTTGATAATTTAAAATAATTATCTTATTTTATTATATCAGTAAATATAAAAAGGATAATATTTATCAAATCTTTTTTAATATGACAAGATCTTCTTAAATCCTTTTAGATCTCTATAACAACCAAATATATATTGAAGATATTGGATTATTTAAAAGATAATCGGAAGAGATTACATTATCAAAAGGAAGATTATAAATAAAACAAAGCTCACTCCAATTTTAAAATAAATACAGTCAAAAAAATATATTAGAACGACTTAGAAACGCTGTGGGAGACCTAATTTTATCCTTTGCACCATTCTCTTATATTTTTATATTATTTTTTATGTATAATGGAGTGTTAAATCTTTGAAGATGATTTGGTTATAATTTCTTAGGTAGATTCAAATTTCATTCTTTTTTTTTTTTCTTTCTTTTTCAGAATCTAAAATCCACTTACCTGGCACGATACACCATAAAACACGAAGTAAATTCCGGATCCATCTACGGTGAAGATACATTTATTTGACGTGTCAAATTTCAGAAGACCCAAAATATTTAAGGGTTGATGGGAGTACGAGAAAAAGAAAAAAAAAAAAACTCTCACAAGATTTCGAATGAGGCGCCGCACAAATTGGGTGCTAAATACAACCAAGCCACGTGGCATCACAAGTCCCACAGCCACCACCAAGTACAGGACTTCATTAAATTAAGTAACTTAATAAATTCACACCTTATTAAAATAATATTAATATTTTAATATTTTTTACAATATTTAATTACAAATTTACTGTTTATTATATATTGTTTTTAAAACACTCACATCATAATTCTGTACAATTTGTGGCTCGTCAACATATATGCTTTCTTAAAATAATAATCATATATCATCCATATTTGACTTGAAAATTCCCAGATATCGAGTGCATGCACCTTCCGAGCTCTCGCATGAATCATTATACTTTGGACTTCGAAATGAAATAAAAATAATAATGTCATGGAAATTAGTTTCATATAAAGAGACTTCGATTTATTTTAACTTTATTTGATCTCACTATTTTAAAATTGCTTTTATTTAATTAGAGTTTTAATTTATTCTTAGACTAATTTAAAAAATGGTTTTGAGAATATTGATTTTTAAACATGAGTAACGCAATAAACGGTGCCGATAAAAAAAAACGCAATGAACAGTAGTGTTCCAAAGTGAAGAATACATATATAATTGAAGGAAGCTTTTATAAAAGAAATATGATTTAAGTATACATTTAGAGACAGAAAAAAAAATGATAGATTTATAAAATATTTAAATTGATAAAAAGAAAGAAATAGAAAGAAACAAACATGCAACAAATATACATAAAATAAAAATAAATATGTATAGAAATATTGATTGCAATTTTCGGTTTTCAGCATTTGCCGAGCAGCCTGGAGTGGAGGCACTTTGCTTTTTGTTGACGGAGTCTCTCTCTCTCTGTCTTTCTGGAGTAACTCAGCGCATCATCTTAGACCATAAACTTAGTAGGTGTGAAGCACACTCTTTAAAACCATGGGCATCTTAAAATAGAAACTTTTTTGTCTCCAGTGAAGAACTATTATAATAATAGGAGTGAAATGAATAGTCCGTCTTTGCATTTCAAAACAAATAAAATAATAGAAATAGTTATTTTAAAGACATTTTTTAGGCCCACAAAACATCAAATGAGCTACTATAAAGAGGGAGCAACGGAAGCCTGTATCCTCAGGTTAGCCTCGAACTCGGGATTGCACTTCGAAGTGGTTCTTACGTAAAACACAGAGAGTTGTTAACCTTGAGGTAGCGGGAGAAAGCAAGATAATAAGAAGAGAGAAGAAGCAGAAAGAAAGAAGATGTTGCTCGAAATCGCAATTGGGTTGTTGGTGCTGGGTCTGTTTCTGCACCTGCGTCCCACACCGAGCGCAAAATCGAAGGCACTTCGCCACCTTCCCAACCCTCCAAGCCCAAAGCCTCGGCTTCCGTTGATTGGACACCTTCACCTTTTGAAAGACCAACTTCTACACCACTCTCTCATAGATTTATCCAAACGTTATGGCCCTTTGTACTCTCTCTACTTTGGGTCTATGCCCACCGTTGTTGCCTCCACCCCTGAGCTCTTCAAACTCTTCCTTCAAACCCACGAGGCTGCTTCCTTCAACACAAGGTTCCAAACCTCTGCCATTAAGCGCCTCACTTATGATAACTCCGTTGCCATGGTTCCCTTCGGTCCTTACTGGAAGTTCATCAGGAAGCTCATCATGAACGACCTCCTCAACGCCACCACCGTCAACAAGTTGAGGCCATTGAGGAGCCATGAGATCCGCAAGGTTCTCAGAGTTCTCGCCCAAAGTGCAGAGGCCCAACAACCTCTTAACGTCACTGAGGAGCTTCTCAAGTGGACCAACAACACCATCTCCATGCTCATGCTTGGTGAGGCCGAAGAGGTTAGAGATTTGGCTCGCGAGACGGTTAAGATTTTCGGAGAGTACAGTCTCACTGACTTCATCTGGCCCTTGAAGAAGCTCAAGTTTGGAAAGTACGAGAAGAGGATTGATGAGATATTCAACAAGTTCGACCCCGTCATTGAGAAGGTTATCAAGAAGCGCCAAGAGATCGTTAGAAGGAGAAAGAATGGAGAAGTTGTTGAGGGAGAGCAGAGCGGTATCTTCCTCGATACTTTGCTTGAATTCGCTGAGGACGAGACCATGGAGATCAAAATTACCAAGGAGCAGATCAAGGGTCTTGTTGTGGTAAGTTGTTAATGCTTTAAGAAACAATGTTGACGCACTACTAAAGACTAAAAATATACTCACCAAGCTTTTGTTTTGACAGGATTTCTTCTCAGCTGGGACAGATTCCACAGCCGTGGCTACTGAGTGGGCTTTGGCAGAACTTATCAACAACCCTAGGGTGTTGCAAAAGGCTCGGGAGGAAGTGTACAGTGTTGTGGGAAAAGATAGACTGGTTGATGAAGTTGATACTCAAAACCTTCCTTACATCAGGGCGATTGTGAAGGAGACATTCCGCATGCACCCACCACTCCCAGTGGTGAAGAGAAAGTGTGTGGAAGAGTGTGAGATTGAGGGGTGTGTTATCCCAGAGGGTGCATTGATACTTTTCAATGTGTGGGCTGTAGGAAGAGACCCTAAGTACTGGGACAGACCATCGGAATTTCGTCCCGAGAGATTCTTAGAAAATGGAGGTGAAGGGGCAGTTGGTCCTATTGATCTAAGGGGACAGCATTTTCAACTTCTCCCATTTGGGTCAGGTAGGAGAATGTGCCCTGGAGTGAATTTGTCTACTTCAGGAATGGCAACTCTTCTTGCATCTGTTATCCAGTGCTTTGACCTTCAAGTGCTTGACCCACAAGGACATGTACTCAAAGGTGATGATGCCAAAGTTAGCATGGAAGAGAGAGCTGGCCTCACTGTTCCAAGAAAACACAACCTCGTTTGTCTTCCACTTGCAAAAACAACCCTCGCTGCCAAACTCCTCTCCCCGTAGATTACAACATACAACATCATGTTCCCCTTCGTTGCACTTACTTTTATCTTCTCATAATTATTTCAATAAGCTGTAATTCACGCACCTACTACACACACACATGCGATGCCTTTATTTCTTATTCAGATATGTAACTTCGATCTTTCTCTTTTTACCAAAGTAAAAGTCTTGCATCTACTCCATTCTATTATTTTCACTCGCCTTCTCTCCTTTCATCGTTTCACTTTCTCTCGTAAAAATAAAAACAATTTGCGACAAGTCTGATGTATTAACACAATTTCGTTAAAATATATATGTTTTTACTGCAAAGCGGAAATATAAGCGGAAATTATGTTGGGTTTCTATTATTCTCATTATACAATATGTTGCAGTTAGTCTCTCGTATCGATACATTCTTCTACGATAATAACAACAAAAATAAAAATAAAACAAGAAGAAAAGAAAAAAAATTATATAAAAAGATACGTAGTATTGTGTAAAGTCTTGCATCTACTCCATTCTATTATTTTCACTCGCGACCGTACATGATTGGCCCCTGCCACTCCTGATCGATCAGTCCCTTAGCGACCGGTCGATGAGACAACCTTAACAAAAGTTTCTAGAGATGTTATCTACTTCTTAATCCGAACATACCGTGAGTCAATTTTGAAAAATCGCATGCCCGCTTACATCTTACTAAGCTTCTCAAATCGCTGTCAGATAGATTGTTCACAGGAAACTATTCAGACTCTTGATATTGTTCTGCATTCGAACTACAACTTCGTGAGTCGGTCGGTTGCCAAGCAGAGGCATCAACCTATCGTATGAAGAAATCGTATAGCCCCCATACGTTTTTGTGGTCAACTGGGTCAGAAGGCGAAATCGTGTGGGAGATGAATGTTTTTGGTGCCGTAATCGATTACCGTATGTTGTAATCGATTACTGCATGATGTAATCGTGCAAGGGGATAACGTCTTTGAAGCCGTAATCGATTACCGTAGTGTGTAATCGATTACTGAATGTGTTGCAGTTTTCTGTGTATTGTGTAATCGATTACGCACGAACTGTAATCGATTACATGCGTAATTTTTTGAAAAAAAAACGTTAACAAACATTTCACTGGATAGGAAAGCAATGATGTATAATATAGTTGAATATGGAACTAAAAACAGTGATATTAGTGAAAAAAAATTACAATCAATTAAAGTACTAAGATAATAATATCAATGTCAAAGTGCATTAAAAAAATACAAAGTTTTTGAATGAAAATAAACATGAAAATGCATCTAAGATGGAGGAAATTGGCGCCGCACATAAGCCATGTCTTCCTCAAGTTGACCAACCCGAGCATCTATACTGTCAAATCTTGAACCAACAAAAGCCCGGAGATCGTGGATTTCGTGGATAATATCATTAAGCATAGCAGCAGATGCATCCTGGGTAGGCTGAGGCGGTGGAGATGGTGTGCGGTCATCATGAATAGGTGCATCCTGCATATCACGTTTATGAATCCATTCACCATTTTGGTTTTTTACAAAACCAAAGGAATGAATCACTTCAGCACCAATTGGACCTGTTCTCCAATTAATCTCCTCAAATGGTTCATCTTCTAGAGGAACATTAAACTTAATCAAAATGTCAGTAATATGATTAGCATATGGTAAAGGGGCATGGTCTCTTAATGCCTTTTTCATGCGATATCTAATCAGATGACCCCAGTTAAGCTGCCTTCCGGTCAGCATTGCCCACATTAAGATAATGTCTTCTTCAGTAGCTTGGGCAAGGTTAGTTGATCGGGGCACCAGGCATCGACATAAGATGTAGTGCAGGATACGTGTTTCCACTTTCATTTGCCCTGCCAGTATTCTTCCTCCAATATTTTACATTGTCACGACAAATCATCTTTTTTGCATTGTGACTTGAATAATCATCTCTCCATTCCTCAACCATGTTTCCCTCAAAACAGACCCCTTGAGTGCCCAATTGAGTTATACGATAAAACATATCTATATCCATCATAATTTTCACATGCTTAACTTCACTAAGAATAACCCCTTCCTCAGTAATTTGTAAGTTGGAATAAAATACTCTAACTAATTCCAGATAATAACATTGACGATTAGTCAAAAAAGGTAATAATCCCAAGTTGTGGATTATATCATAGCACTCAAAGTTTTGCTCAGCAATAAAATCATCAGGATATCTGGGTTCAGGAATATCTCTGGCAGAAAATTTTGAAGTATACCTCTCATATTGTGCTACGGAAGAGAACAGTCTCTTTGGTTGTGAAGGTGCAATTATTTCTTCAGGTTCGTTGACGGCGGGACCACGGCTGCAGCGAGCACCGACTTGAGTCTTGCGTTTCCTTGATGATTCTGCCATTTTAGGGTGTTTCTGAAGATTTTAATCGGTGGGTTTTGTAGAGAATTGAAAATGAGAAAGATTGCAACAAACAGGAGGCTCCTGATAGTGGTGTAATCGATTACAGGGTTTCGGTAATCGATTACGAAGGAAAAAATTAAGTTCCAGTAGCTCGTGTTAGAGTTGTAATCGATTACAGAGTTTATGTAATCGATTACCAATCTAGAAATAATTTTGCAAATTCTCCTGTTAATCGATTAAAGGTGTGTTGTAATCTATTACGAAGGTATTATTTATGTTCCAGGTTGTCGTGTTACTTCAGTAATCGATTACAGGCTTCGGTAATCGATTACATTGTACAAATTTGGGCTTGTGTAATCGATTACGGTCGTATCAGATGTCCAAATTTTGGTCATGGTAATCGATTACACTTTCATGGTAATCGATTACCGCACGCATTGTTGCTGAAAATTAATTGTGGTGATGGATTACAGCATAACATTTTTTTTTTAGCATTTGTACTCCATTAATAAAAAAGTTTAACATATTCCATTAATTAAAGAAAAATAAAATGATAAATAAGTTGCACATAACTTCAAATGGAAAGCAAAAAATAAATAAAAAAACGATTTACGGCAACCATCTGTATCTTCTTCTTCCCCGGTGATCCACAAACCATCCAGAATTGATATCTTGGTATTCTTCGGAAGGTGTTGGTGGTCTGATGTCTCTAGTTTGGATGAAAAGCTCGATATAGGAAGAGATGCGCGGTTTTTTGACAGATTGGTCTAGACTTTGTACGTGTTTCCAACGATTGATCATTTGTGAAACATCAAAGTCACATTTGATTTCCATGGTGTCATGAAATAGTCGCCTGTTGTGTATTGTTGAAGGGCGACGATAGTCAATTTGTTTGACAACTCTACGGTCACCACACTCGACTAATTGAGTTACGGTTTGTAATAATTCATTGTAGGTGCAATCATGTCTGATGGAGAAGGTTTTCGTGGCATCAGAACGAAACTTAAGACCAAAACCAGATCGACTCTCTTTGATACCAGCACCCCTTAAAGGTCCACCATAATAAAGAATAGTTGGTGAAGTTGGGAGAGAGTTTGAGGATGATGATGATGGGGTGTTTGTAGTTAAAAGAGAAAGGATTTCTTCAGGTGATCTTGTGAAGGTCACGTACAATTCAATCATGGTGTTGAAAGGGAAAGAAGACTTACATTCTAACATTTGAAAAACATGTTCATCTGTCTTTATTTCAAATGCGTCATAGACAATATTTCCTTCAGAAGTCATTGTGGGTCGTCTGAAGTATAGGTTGTTAATGGTTGTGTGTGCCTGACTTTGAATGGTTGCACAAACTTTTTGGTTCAGCATGTTGTATGTGCAATTGTATGGAATGCGAACAATCTCCGGAGTCTGACATATAAACTTCACCCCATCCTCACAGAGTTTCATTTCACCGTTTGTGTATAAGGCAGCTATGTAAGAATTGGTGAAATCCTGCGACTCTGTGATGCCAAACATTTCAGGGGGAAATTGTTTCATCTTTCGGTTTTCAATTAAGAAAGAAAAAGAGGAAGGAGATGCCAAGCAATTGATGTGTTGGAAAGTTGAAAGTTTACATTTGATGTAGTGTGGGGATGTGGTTTTTATAAGCATAGTAGTTGCACAATTATTGAGTGAATCAAGAAAGACAAAATGATAAAGGTTGAATTCATTACGTACATATGCAATTGTCATATTGAAATAGTACACATACATAGTACAATATTCTCCCATAATGTGATAACTTTATTTCACAACAACATTATTCAACGGTGGCTGCCTGTGCTGCATGGTGGCCTTCGTGTCGGTCGTCGAGGTCGTCTCTCAGGTTGTGGGGGAGGAGGGGGTGACTCACTTTCGTCATCAGTATCTTCCACTTCCACAGATTCAGAACCTCCTTCTGAAACATTAAATGGAATTTCAGGTCTGTAGTATGGTTGTGAAGATGAGGCGCCTCGGTATGCAGATGGTGGAGTTAGTGATGATGTCCCAAACATTTATGATGGAACACCCCCATAGCTGGAAATATGTGGGCCAGATAAACCACCATAATATTGCGCTGGACCTGATCCAAAGTTTGAAGGCGCTGGAAAAAAACCATATGAAGTCGGGACCTATTGAGATGACGATGGAGGATGCATTCTGTGATCCCAATTCCCAAAACCAGCTGTTACATTTTGTGACTGAAGGAGGCCGGAAAAGGGTGTATCCGGACGAAACTGCTGATGTGAAGGCGGATTCTGATATTGCTCCGGCATGTCATACTAAAACAAAATAACAAATTAAATTTTATTATTTAAAATCAATTATAATCGAAACTTTAATTAACATGCAGTGAATGAAAAAAATGATTCTCACTTCATCATAGGATGATTGCGCAATAGCCGTGATATACCGGATGGTATGATTTATGTACCATTGCATGTAGGGCGAGCTATCACGCAGATGGCCACTTTTGGTGAAAGGTTCGCCCTGAACAATGGAATTATGGCGATTATTCCATAGCATGATAAAGCGATGGTGATATTGCCTCCAATTAATTTCCCCCCTTCCTCAAAGATCAATTCGGTGAACCTCATCCAGGTTCATCAGGTCGGATGGGATGTTTTGTCGCCAACCAAACTGTCTGACTACCCGGTCAACTTGGTGAAATTCAACCGTCGTAAAACATATAAGAGGAACCAATGCCCGACTAATTGGAGAAACATTTATTATTATCATGCGACTAACATGTGGTTGTCGATATGGTGTCCATAAAAACTGCAAAAATTAGTGTTAATAATTAAAAAAAAAACGAAGGAAATTTCAAGAAACAAAATAGTAGAGCATTGGTGATAATGAACCTGCTTTGGTTGAATTTGATCAAATTTTTTTCGGAAGCCAACCACAGTAGTTTGGTCATGGAACACAGAATGTGTTTGCCGACACCACCTCACACTTAAGGGGAACGCAAGCTCAGCCACAATCTCGTCCTCCGTGACTGGTTATATTTCTGGAGAGATGCATGTAAATCTCTCCCACGCCCAACACTGAAGTAATAACATGCATCCACCAATGTTGTCTTGATGGAATTTTGTGTTGTGATCCAGTGCACGATAGAGGCATGCCAATACTGCGGAACCCCAACTAAAATTTGAAATATGCTCCAAATCTGTTAACAATGGCAAGAACATAAAATGCACGAGACTGGCTGATGTATTCGGCATCAACATGCTGCCAATCAAAATGAGGATGTGTGCTCGTGCATACTGTCCAACGGTAGCCAGTGTTGCGTCATCCGGTAATTCTCGGAATCTGCTATTTAGCCATGATAGCTTTATTCGGTTCCCTGTAATCATATTTTCGGGAGGAATATCCCCCAATAAATCTTGACACAATTGTAGCAGGTTTCCAGAACTTCCACCGGTGACGGGTTCACCATCAATTGGCATCCCCAGTTGCAGTGAAACATCTTCCAGGGTAATAGTTGTTTCTCCGAGTGGCATGTGGAAGGTGTGAGTTTCAGTCCTCCATCTTTCACATAATGTTGTTACCATTAGGTGGTTAATCTCCATATTACTCACTTTTAGAACGTGACCAAAACCAGTTGCATCAATTAACATTCTGACCCTAGGGTCAATAAGATCTGTATGTTTTAGTATCCAGATAGAATGGCGTCGTGGCCGGAGGACCCTCTCGTTTCCTTCCCAAATCTGGTTGGTGATGTGATCGTCTTAATGACGCAACACGGACAAGTTTGCTGGCAGGTTGTTGTTCTGAGCCATAATAAACTACGTAAAAGTATATGGAAATATTAACAGAATATCATTTCAAGTTAATCACTAACAAAACAAACAAAAAAAAAAATTATCATAAAATTGACCGAACCTGTTAGATTGATGGAGGACAAATTAATTTTGATACGCTGCAAATCCAACTACAATGGGAAGGCAATGAAGTATTCAGTGATGTGAATGTTGCACCTGATATGGGTATTTAAACTACCTCACCACACTATTCACTCACATGCCTTACTTTTCATTTTTCTCTCTCTCACGTAGCAAAGCACCTGTCTAAAAAATAGGAGCCTATTTTCCTACACCTCCATGCACACCACCACATGACTTCTTCTATTCACCACACAAACCTTCTCTTCAATAATAATAACTTTTTCAGAGAATCTCATACTATTTTTCAAATTTGCAGGTGGCAGAAACATTTCCAATCAAACCATTATTATGAACAGTATCATGCACAACAAAAAAGGATGCATTATTTTCAATAGTAATGTGCAGAAGCATGATTTATTATGAGTGCAGAAGCGTGAAGTTGTAATAGTATCATGGCAGGTGTAGCAGTCCAAGAATCACGCCGAATCGGAAAATCAAAAAAGTGTAAGAAGAAAACGTCATGGGGGTACACGTTTTTCAAATGAAAGTGTAATGGGGGCACGTTTTCTGAATAGAAAATGTGTGGGGGCACGTTTTCTCTATGAAAACGTGTGGGGGGTGCACATTTTCTAAAAAAATGTATTTTTTTTCTTTTCGCACCCCCTACCCACTCTTTTTGCACTCCAACCCACTCCATTTGATTCTACTGACTAAAACGCTTATATATTCTACCACACTACCATTGTTTCTCCTATCAAAACTTCTTTGCATACCAAGCTTCACATCTGAAATATCCTGATCTATTTTTCAATCTGAAATATTCGAGTCTACACTTCCATACCAACCTGTTCATAATGAGTTCGTGGAATTATGGAGAATCTTCTTCGTCTAATCCAATCGATGACGAACCTATCATTCCAGACATTGTCGAAGAGTTTACTTCCGATGATTTTTATGAAGACAATGCAGACGATCAAGTAATTGTCCTGATTCCTCCTATGGATTACAATCCCTATGGGGAAGTCGAACTACAAGAACGCATGCAATTCGATTCTAAAGAGGCAACGGTCTCTGCCATCAAACATTATCACATCACTAATGGATACAGCTTCAATGTGGTAGAATCAAAACCGCATCTTTATGTTGCACGATGCATTCATTACAACAATGGATGTCAATGGCGTTTGAGGGCTAGTTATAGTAAAATCCGACATCATTGGGAAATCAAGTCCATTGATGGTACACATACGTGTTTCTCTACATTAATGTCACAAGATCACTGCAATCTAGATTCGACCCAAATTGCTTCCATTGTTTTTCATTTGGTCCGCACAAATCCAAGCATTCGCATCAAAAGCTTGGTCGCTGACATCAAAAGTCGTTACGGATACACAGTCACATATAGAAGAGCATGGATTGCGAAGGAGAAAGCAATTACAATGGAGTATGGTGATTGGGACCAATCTTGTAATGAAGTTCCCATATGGTTACTAGTTGCCCAACAAACCAATCCTGAGACAATTTTTCAACTTTTCGGTCCTCCAGTTAATATTGATGCTGAGGATGGAAGTTCCACATACATTATGGAACGTTGCTTCTGGGCATTTGGACCATGCATTGAAGGTTTTAAGTATTGTAAACCTGTTGTTCAAGTGGATGGAACCTTTTTAACAGGCAGATATCATGCCACCTTGCTAACTGCAATTGCTCAGGATGGAAATAGAAACATATTTCCTTTAGCATTTGCAATAGTAGAAGGTGAGACAAAGGAGACATTGATTTGGTTTTTTCAACTACTACGAGAGCATGTAACTCCTCAACCAAATCTCTGCCTAATTACTGATAGAGGCAAGGGAATTTTGTCAGCCCTACGATAGGAAGAAGTTGACTGGGAATCAGACAATCTTCACTCTGTCTACTGCATACGTCATCTGGGTTCCAACTTCAACAACCGCTTTAAAAATGCCGATCTCAAGAAACAATTCATTAACTTGGGTACAACATTTTCCTAACTTTAAATTCCAGATGCACAAAATATTTCCTATACATAATATTTTTTCATTTCATTTTATATTTCTTTTTCACAGCTTATGAAGTCAAACAACCTACTGTGCAAGCAAAACTTTCAGTTATGAGGTCCCAATTCCCACAAGCACTAGCTTGGATTGATAAAATCCCCTTACATAAGTGGTCTCAGGCTTATGATGGGGGGCCCAGGTACACGCACATGACAACAAACTTGGCGGAGTGCATGAACTCTGTGCTTAAGGGGGCTCGCTCATTACTTATTTGTGCACTATTGAAAATTACATTTCAAAACATAAATGCTTGGTTTGTTGAACGCGGCTTAAAGGCAGACTCTATGTTAAGAGCTGGCCATCAATATCCAGAAGATGTCACAGCCTTGCTCCAACAAAATCAACAGAAATCTGTATATTGTCATGTTCAACGCTACGATTGAGATAATTCAGAATTCGAGGTGCAAGAGATATTGAGCCCCCATCACTATCGGCCAAAACCAATCTCATTCACTGTCAGATTAAACGATTGGTGGTGTGATTTTGGTCACTTCCAAGCTAGTCGATTACCCTGTCATCACGTCATAACTGTTTGTTCTTTTGGTCATATGCCGCTTTCAAATTGTATCGATCCAGTTTACACCTTTGATAACATAAATAAGGCTTATCAAGTCCAATTCCACCCCCTGTGAAATGAGGACTATTGGTCAACATATACAGGTCCTAATTTCACTCCAGACCCCCAAACTAGGCGTAAGGCTTCGGGACGACCTACAACGACTAGGATCCATAACGAAATGGATTAACCCGTTACGGATAAGCCAAAAAAATGCTCTTATTGTCGCACTGAGGGTCATCATAGGGGACAATGTCCATTTCGCCAATAATTTGTACATTTTTTATTTTAATTAATTTAATTTTCAATGTTTTTTTCTTCTTTCTACAATGTCAAAACTAAGACAATTTTCTATGAACAATAATATTTCTTATGCCTTAATCAACTACAAGTTGAAATACTTTATTCTTTTATGGACCAAAAAACATTATAAAATCAGAACAAATTATTATGCTCGCCTCTGTATCCAATTCTAATTTAATCACCTTTTTTTTTTAAATTTGGACTGTAATCGATTACAATGGTATTGTAATCGATTACAATTCACTCGAACAAAATGCATTAACCATGTAATCGTTTTTCTGTAATTGATTACATTACACCCAGAAAACAACAACACATGCAGTAATCGATTACAGCCTACGGTAATCGATTACTGAATGAAAAACGTATCCCCCCCACGATTTCATCTAAAAATGTGCATCCCCCCAACGATTTCCTTTGAAGATCGTTCACCCCCCACACGATTTCCTTTGAAGATCGTCCACCCCCCACACGATTTCGCTTGTTGACAAATTCTGACCAAACAACGTATGGGGGCTACACGATTTCTTCATAACGAAAACATGCACCCCCAAAACGTTTTGCCTACTTCTGTAATTTTTTAAAAACATGTCTACTTTCGTAATAACCCAGACTCATTTGCCTAGAAGGGAAAAAAAACCTTTTACTGCAAAGCGAAAATATCAGCGGAAATTATGTTGGGTTTCTATTATTCTCATTATACAATATGTTGTAGTTAGTCTCTCGTATCGATACATTCTCCTACGATAATAACAACAAAAATAAAAATAAAACAAGAAAAAAAGAAAAAAAATTATATAAAAAGGTACGTAGTATTGTGTTATATAAAAATAAACACTACCATCTTTCTCTTTTTACCGAAGCAAAATGTTGTAGTCACTCCATTTTTATTATTTTCGCTTGCGCATCTCCTCTTACCGCTTTACATTTTATTATCTCCACAAATTTACAATTCTCGTAAAAATTAAGAAAGCAATTTTCAATAGTATGGTATAATATCACAACTTCGTTAAAATATAGAACAACGATACTTTGACATATAGAATTTTTTTACACTCATTTAGGTCTCTTATTATTCTCAATATACAACGTGATGTAGTAAGACTCATATCTATTGATTTAAGATAAGATGCTTATTAAACATTAAATCATGAAGAGGAAGTTTTGATGATGATAAATTATACACTACAAAAAATTGAAATAAATATGACAGTTTTAATATGACGGTTATAAAAAACTGTCATAATTTGCTTCATAATACAATAGTTCTATAACCGCCACATTTTGTATGCAAAATATGGTATTTAAAAACGTCATTATGCTCCTATTACACATTACGCCGTTTTCAAGTGGCGCCATCTTTCCCTCCATAATACTCTTTTTTTATTTACTTCTCATTTAATTCTATCTTTTTTATTACACATAAATTGAATTTTAATGAGACAAATGCACACACAAAACATAAAATTGGCTCATGTAAGACAAACCCTACAAAATCTCTCTATCAACCCCAATCTCTGTTTCGTTTCCACACTCTTCACACCTCGCAATTTTCCACTCTCGCACCTCAGTTCCCAATCCTCTCCGACTCCACCCTCCTCGTTGTAGGAGATCACCACACAGTTTCCCACTCCTTGCACCTCGTTGTTTCCACTCCTCGCACCTCGCTATTTCTGCTCCTCGCACCTCGCACCACCACACCGTTCTTGCTGTCGATTTCATCGCCAAAGATCTCGCAACTCGTCGCTGCAAGTGGAGATTACCAAGTCGCCGAAGATTGAGACTTCCTTCGCCACAATGATTGGGAACCAGCAAAGCGTCGAACATCTCTAGCAACTCTAACGATAATGTCGAACAGGGTTTCGTCGCGAGCCATTTCTCCACTGCCCAAACCCTCAACCAATCGAGCACACTAGCAGCCGCCACAGAGCATTCGCTCTACATTTCCTCATTTCCGGCACGGACAAGGTCCTTCCACTTCTTTCCCTCTATTACGATTTCATTTTTGGTTGGTTTGCACTTTGATTAGTGACTAATGTGCGACTCCTATTGTTTGCTCTGATTATTGGGTTAATTAGTGGGAAACATAAAAGTTGTGATTTTGATTGCCAGAAGGCATGAAGATGCTTTGTTTTGGCGCTTTTGTTTGATGTTTATGGCTGTTGATATCATGGTTAATACTAGGTTTCTAGCATCTATAACGGATTTTGTTTGTTGTGGACTATTGGAAGAGGTTGGTATTTTTTGGATGAAATAAGAAATTGGGTTAATGTTTTATAAGGCCCCATGGTCTAGTGTTGTGTTTTTATAAGGTAACTTATCCTGTGTCTGGTGGATTTTGAAAGCACCAAAGAATCTAATCTTGTATTGTTTTGACTTTTCTAAGACTAGTCATGTGAATGTCTATGTAATGGATTTTGAAATGACAGAAGTGGAAGTAAGGATTCAATGGCTGTAAAAATATGGTGCTTGTTCTTGTTATGTGTTTTTTTACCTTTCAGATAAATAGTTTTCATTCTGTGATTTTTTGTCTGGAGAAGGAACAAGGGTCTGTTTTCTTTTCCATCGAAAACCAATGTTATGTGAGTAATTTCAACGTCCCTTTGAAGCTTGGATCAAAAACCAAACACGTTAGAATGTTTGGAAGATGAGAGAGGCTTTGAAGTATAGTCATTTCATCAGTTTTTGAATTTCTATTGAATTAATTACTTTTGTTTGTTCTATTTACTATGATATTTATGAACTACAATTAGTAGATTGTTAGTTACATTTGAGAAGGTTTAAAGGGTTTTCTAGGCTATAGTGAGAAGTGGAGAAAGGTATCTCTTTTACCATGTAGTGATTGGATGATTCCTAATAAGGATGATACGTTTTTCTCATTGTCATCATGTTGAATTTAATAGTTCCATGTTAGATATTCACTTTCATAATGTGTCCTATATTGCAGACACTACCGAGTTACTGCTATACCGATCTTTACCTGTTGAATATGAAGATTTCAGGGAATCCTAGGGGGTTATGAATGAGATGAATATATATACATACATATATATATATATATATATATATATATATGAAAATGATTATGATTTAACAAGAAACTCATAATTGTGATTTAAAAAATGGATTTTACCTTTAATCCTAGGTTTTTCATCTCGACAGTACTTCGTTGGTTAGTGTCAACTAGTATTTTTTTTTCATGAGTATGTACCAACCAGTATAATGGTGTGTGCATGCATCATTCCATTATTTATTTAAATCATAACTTTGGTTGAGATTGTCATGATTAATATTATATTGATAAGTTTTAATGTGTGTGCCTGCTAAATCTTTCCTTTGTCAATCTTATAAAATGGTATTCATGGGTGCTAACACTAGCTTGCTTTTTGTGTTCTTTTGCTTCCTATATTGTTTATACTTGTAATTTATAGTGTACAACTAGAAACAATATTCAGTGAAACTTTTTTGACTATTTTGTATGCAGATTTTATTGTGATTGAAAAAAAATCATTTATTACGTCAAAGACAATTATCCAGGTAATTTATTAGATTTACTCCCTATCAAACTTTATTAATTAAACATTGTCAATGTTTCCTTTTGTATTTATAAACTTTATCTACTTACCTTTATTGTCTACTTTTGTTCATTTTATTTTGTATGATCCATGTTGTTCCCAAATAGTTAGCTTCACAGTTGTGGGCTTGGGAATGGTTTTAGTGTCTTAACTAGAACCAACAGCCCTAAAAGTTCCTTGTACCTAAATGATTGATTGAATATACATCTAACTGGAAAAAATATTAATCCTAATCAATTTTAGTAAGGAAGGACAAACATGTTGCTTTGAGGCATATGAAGTCTGATTCAAACAATCAATTTCTTATGATAAAGTGAAGGCTATTGATTTAGATTGATGTTCGGTTGGACTATTTGTCCAGTCAACAACCTCAACTATTGCATCAGATACCAAGAAATACTTTTGAGGAAATACTTTCATTCTTTCAGGATAAAATATCTATTAGCAGCCCACTAGCCAAATGAGAATTTTTACTAGAACTAGGATTCTCTTTCCCATTTGTTTTTGATGGGTTATGATGCTTACTTCGCTTGAGTGCTTTGAACACTTCTAAACCATCCTCAGATTTTTCCTTTTCACTAGTATTCATTCCTTGATGAGATGAGCGCTTCTTTTTGACACCAATGGAAGCAACTTTCTGTTCATAATTCTTAGAAAGAACTTTTTTGTTTATCTCTAATAGGATGTTGGTTAGGCACTTTATCAAGATCCATCAAATTTAAAATAACACTTTATGCTTCTTTAGACTCCATTCTGCAATTATTATTCTACAAGATAAGTTGAACACTGGAAGCACTCTCTAAAAACCAATGAAACTGTCTGCAATAGATCACAATATCTGTCACATGAAAATAAAAGTGATGAATGCATGATGATAAGTGATAAATATAATCTATTTGGTCATTTCTTTCCTTTTCAAATAGTGAATCCAAAGCAAGAAGAATCACAAACCAACCTTTTGTATTACATCTCATTTGTTGTAGACCAAAGGATTAATAAAATAGGGGGTGTGGAATCTAGTGCTTCCTATTCTTCAACACTTCCTGGGAATGATTTTAATGCTCTATCAGCAAAATAAACCTAAAAAAAGTAAGAAAAGACATTAAAAAAAGTTCAATTTCAGAAAATAAATGCAATTAAAAATCTCATATAAGAGAGGCACCATAACCTGAAGCACATTTTTCATTATATTAAGTCTAACAAAACCAATATTGCAAAACAGGAAGAAGACACCGTGTTAACTAAATTTTTTAGTTAACTTTCTTTCATTTAATTGATTTGAGTGCAATACTCTTTTTCTCTTGCTTGTATGATCTTATTCCTAAATAATTAATTCTTTTCTTTTTGCGTTTATTTTGTAGTCATGCCAATAGATAAATCGTGGATTTGTAAAGCACGAAACACCATTGAATACACAAATGGGTTGAAGGTTTTTTTTTGAATTTTGCTTTCGAACATGGTAATGGTCATGCCATTAAGTGTCCATGTTCAAAGTGTGGCTTCAAAATGGCAAACTAGGGATATAGTTCAAGAACACTTAACATGTAGACCTTTCCCTGAAAACTACAGAACATGGTATTTGCATGGTGAAGGACTAAGTGTAAGTGAGGTTGTGGCTACTACAAGTGCAAATGTGGTTGAAGATATTTCAGGATTTCAAAATCCAATGGAAGACATGTTGAACGATGCCTTTGGGTTTATGGGGCAAGATGTGAATGATTTTGATGGGGCTACTGAAGACGATGGTGTGCACAATAATATGAAGCAAAATGAAGGCAACACAAACTTTGATACACTCTTGAAAGACAATAATGAACCATTATATGAAGGTTGTGCAAAGTATTCTAAGTTATCATTCATGTTGAAGTTGTATCATATAAAATGCATGTGTAGAATGAGTGACAAAGGAATGACAATGATTCTAGACTTGCTAAAGGATGCATTTGAACATGCTAAGTTTTCTAACTCATTCTATGAGGCGAAAAATGTTATCAACAAACTTGGTCTTAATTATGTCAAGATACTAGCTTGCCCAAAAGATTGTATGCTATATTGGGGTGAGGAAAACGAAGGCTTAGAAGAATGTAAACGATGCAAAACCTCTAAGTGGAAAGATAAAGATAAGAAACAATATGCAAAGATCTTACGTTATTTTCCATTAAAGACGAGATTGCAAAGATTGTTTATGTGTTCTAAGACAGTTGATTCTATGACATGGCATGCATCAGAGGGTAATGCAAATGGATTGATTAGGCATCCTAGAGATTCTGAGGCTTGGAAAAATTTTGATCTATTACATCCAGAATTTGCAAATGATCCTCGAAATGTACGATTGGGTTTAGCTACTGATGGTTTCAACCCTTTTGGAAATATGAGTACAAGCCATAGTATATGGCCAGTGGTCCTCATCCCATACAATCGCCCTCCTTGGGAGTGTATGAAGCAAACCTCATTTATCATGTCCATGATAATTCCTGGGAAACAAATGGCTGGAAATGACATTGATGTATACTTACAACCACTCATCCAAGAATTGAAGGAGTTATGGTTTGATGGAGTTCAAACATTTGATTATTCCAAAAAAGAAATGTTCACATTGCGAGCGGCTTTGTTGTGGACAATTAGTGACTTCCCTGGTCTTGGAAATTTATCTGGATGGAACACGCACACTGGTCTTGCTTGCCCCACTTGTAACTTTGACATTGACTCTTGTTGGCTATACAAAGGCAAATACAGTTTTATGGGACATCGTCGATTTTTACCTAAAGAACATCGATTCAGATTGAGTAGATATTTTTTTAATGGAAGAAATGAATTAAGGGATGAACCAACATCATTGTCAGGGTCAGACATATTTAAACAAGTAGAGGGTATTAGTGTCACATTTGGAAAACCAATAGAACATACAGATACAGGTAAGAGAAGTTGTGGAAAGAATGTTGCCGAAGTTGTTGGAGCAGAACAATGGAGAAAGATAAGTATATTTTTTTACCTTCCTTATTGGGAGACCAATTTGTTACGCCATTGTCTAGATGTCGTGCATATTGAAAAGAACGTTTGTGACAATGTGTTGTACACTCTACTTAATGACCCTAAGAAATCAAAAGACAATCTTAAATCCCGAAAGGTTCTTAAAGAAATGGGTATAAGGAAGGAACTTCGGGCAGATGATAAAGGAAGATTTCGGCCAACTTTATTTACATTGTCAAAAGAAAAGAAAAAAATATTTTTGCAAACTTTGAAAAATGTGAAAATGCCAGATGGATACTCAAGTAATATTTCAAGGTGTATTGACTTGAAAACTGGAAAAAATTCGGCCTTAAAAGTCGTTATTGTCATATTCTTATGGAACAATTATTACCTATTGCAGTACGTAAAGTTTTACCAAACAATGTTACTGCAGTGATAGTAGAACTTTGTTCTTTTTTCCGACAATTATGTGGCAAAAACTTAAGTGTACTAGATCTTGAAAAACTTGAGACTCGCATGATTGAAACTCTTCGTCATTTGGAAATGTTATTCCCTCCTACCTTTTTCACAATCATGGTTCATTTGACATGTCACCTAGCTGGTGAGGCGAAACTTAGAGGTCCAGTACATTATCGTTGGATGTACCCCATTGAAAGGTAAATCTTTTTGGCATACATATAAATTTTATAAAAGGGTAGTATAATTTTTTAGTGTCTTGATTATGGTAACATTTTATAGATATTTAGGACACTTAAAATCCTATGTTCGAAACAAGGCACAACCTGAAGGTTCTATTGTTGAAGGATACCTAGCTGAAGAGGTTCTCACCTTTTGCTCTCAATATATGGAAGGGATGGAGACAAGAATTAATAGGCCTGCACATGTTGATGATTGTTGTAATACAGATTTGTCACAACCAAGTACCTTATTTCCACCAATTGGTAGAGTAGTAAGTGCCTCTTCAACCTTTGAGTTGTCAACCATGGAGAGAGCTTAAGCCCATCGATATGTGTTATTCAATTGTCCTCATGTTAAGCCATACATTGAGTGAGTATTATCCCAAACTATAAACATAATTATAGTTTCATTATGACATTATTAGTAATGTGTTATGAATTTTTTTGATAGGGAATTTAAAGATCATTTGCGAAGGCGGAATAGAGGGCGGAGGATTTCAAATATAGAGATAGAAAAAATAGTTAATAAGGATTTTGGAGATTGGTTTCCCCATAGGGTATGTATAATATATACTAAAAAATTAACTTTTACTTTTCAAAATATGTTAACACATTGAATTATTCTTTTTTTAGATTAATAACCCAGACATTTCAAGTACAGTGTCAAATGATCTCAAGTATTTTGCTCAAGGTCCAACACCACATGCTAGACGATTTTCTGCCTTCAATGTTAATGGATTCAAATTTAGAACTATAAGTCGAGAGAAGGGGTTGAAAACCCAAAATAGTGGAGTTTTCTTAACTTCTTCAACATCATGTGTTGCAAGTAATGTAGACCAAAACATAAGACATGCAGATTTGGCATATTATGGGAAATTAGAAGATATAATTGAGCTCAATTATTATGGACATTTTAAAGTTACATTGTTCAAATGTAAGTGGGCTGACACAACCAAAGATAATGGGTTTAGAAAGGATCCATGGGGTTTCACTTGTATTAACTTTTCAAGATTAATTCACATTGGTGATCGTGAGGAGCATGATCTGTACATTGAAGCTTCACAAGCTAAAATGGTGTATTATGTCAATGATGAGATTAATAATGATTGGACAATTGTTATCCATTTGAAACCACGAGACTTGTATGATATGGAAGAAGATACTGAAATATGTGAAGTTGAACCATGTCCACAACAAGACTTAAATCAGTTCTTCAGTGACTCTCAACAATTGGCATTATTTAGGGGTGATGATGATGATGATTTAGTAAATGATGAAAATCTTATTGATGAACTTGATGAAAATGATTCCATGTCTGAGTAATAATAAATCTTTGGTATGATTGTACCTTATATATCTTGATTATACATGTATCTTTTTTATAAATTATTTTTTATTTTATTGTTTAATTTCTATGTGCAGGTATGCCTAGAGAAAAAAGGATAAGGAACCTGCTTAAGTCAGCAGTTGGTACACCTGAGGTTCACCACATATCAACTACTTCAGAGCTATCCGTGGGCAACCAGTTGCAATCAAATCATGCACAAGCAACTGGACAACAAACAAGTGAACAACTTAGGCAGCAAACAAATCAACATGTTGGACAACAAAGAAGTCAACAAACTGGACAACAAACAAGTCAACAAATAGGACAACAAACAAGTCATCAAACTGGACAGCAAAGAAGTCAACAAATAGGAGAAACAAGTTTACAAATGGGACAACAAACCACTGAACAAACTGGAGAACAAGCAAGTGAACAAAGTGGACAACAAACAAGTGTGCCAACATCTGAATCTGCAACTGAAAGAGTGCAACCAAAAATAGGAAGGCACTTAGCCCGTTATTGGTTTGTTGATGCTATAGGTAAAAAAATTTATTTTAGTATAATGATTATTTTAGACAGATTATTCAATTTTAATGTATTTAATTTATATAGATAAGCATGGACATACTCAATCATTGAAGGTCAAGGTTAAAGATGTTCACAACTTGCTCGTTGGATTACGTGTGGTGGTCAACTATGACGATAGATATCAAGCAATTGGAGAGGCATCGGGTTTACTAGTAGGAGTTTGTGGACATGTAGCATCAAATAGTGTGTTATTCCCTATAAGTTTTGAGAGTTGGTCAGCTATGCCAGATATATATAAGGACAATGCATGGGAGAGAACATTGAAGGTAAAACGACCTATATTCACCATCTAAATACTTATTTAATTTATTCAATGGACCTAAACTAACTCTTGTATTATTTGAAGTCTCAATTTATTTTCAAGGTTAATGAAGAATTGGCAAAAAGAGATGTTATATTTAGAATTGGAAAATTGTGGAGGGAGTACATGTGCAAGCTTTGGAATGAGTTTTATAACCCACTTTTGAGCAAAAATGATCTCATTAAGAATGTTCTAGATTTTGTTAGCATGGATCAATGGGCTTTATTTGTTGAGTATCGCTTAAAGCCTTCCACAATGGTACATAAATTTAATTGTTATATTTAAAGTAACCATCTCTTTAAATTTGAAAAACTAATTTCATTTCTACTTTATAGGACTTATGTAATAGAAATAAAGAAATAAGGAAAAAACAAAGTATTCCTCACACTGGTGGTGCTATGGCTTTGTCAAGAAGAAGGGATAATTTGGTATTTTTTTACTTATATTTTGTTCTAAAAAATAATGTGCTATTATATTTTTTTTTTTGCTAATTTTACTTTTCTTCAAAACATATAAAAAATTGAGATTGGTAGGAACATTGGGCGAGCTAAAATGTGGAAGATCACTCATAAGAGGAAAAATGGCACCTATGTGAATGAGGAGGCTATGGAGATTGGGGTAAATTTGTTCTTGCTGCTATTGAATTGTCTATTTAATTATTGCCTTTATAATATGAAATTTGATTGGTTGAAATCTGTTTTGAGTGCATGGTGATGGTTAAAACAATATTGTAGTTGGTGGCTGGTTCCCTCTGCTCAAACTGCTATCTTACAACTTCACTTTTCAGTTCCTTAGTACTATTTTTATTTTCTCCAAATGTGTATTTTGAATGTATAAGTTCAATTAGTGTTCAAGTTCGTGTATGCATAAGAATAAAATAGAGATTTCTTTGTAGACTAGTGTTTGAGATTGAATACTTTTATTCTATTTCTTGCTTTTCCTTCTTCACATAATTGAGCTCTTAATTGCAGGGTGGTGAAGCTTAACTGCATAGTTTTGTCTTCTCTATTTCTTGTACCGCTTGCATATAATCCATGGCTACAGAAACATTGAATTGTATATTTAATGATTGGCATTCTAATATGAAGTACACTTTGAGTATGTCAATAGTTTGTTAGTTTGAAAACTGATTATTTGAAATCTGTTTTTATTGGTTTGAGAGGATATCATGATCCTTGAGCTATAGTGAGCATAGCATATGGGTTTCTAAAATCTATTTAATTGAAATCTGCCTATTCAATGTTCTAATGCCTTTTTTCATCTCTTTGTTATGTTTGTTTGAAATTTGTTTGGTGCTGGAATGAGGGTTCTGGTCTGTGTTTAGTGTAGTGGGAAAGGAGTTGAGGCAGAGTTAGTGGGAAGTGGCGATAATTGGAGGAATTGGTGTTTGGGATTAGAAGAAAATGGAGTATATTGTATGGGAACGACAATGAGTGCATGGTTTTTGTTGCCATTTAAAACCCTTTTACAAACTGCATAGAATTAAATTTATTTTTCTGCTTTGCTGATTTTGTGTCAGTTCTTCAATCTGCATACATAGTTAAAATAATGAACCTGTTAGGATTAGTTAATTGAGGTGAAAATGCATAAATTATTCAGAGTTCCTTTAGAGAGCACTTTATAAAAGTCTTATTAATCAATGTAGAATAAGAAGTAAGATTTGCATTTTCTCCAAAACCCTTTGTGACTTTATCAAGTTCACCTATTGTACATGAGGTAGATTAAAAGGTATACCCGTCTAAAGGTGATAACTGATGAACTCGGCCGAGTACTAATTGTTGGTTTGCTTATTTGAGTCTGGACACCTTTCTCTTCAAGTACTTTAACTTATATGATCACTTTCAATTTTCTTATTTGTGTCTGAACTAATTGTTAGTGTACTAGTTTATCATTTTAAGTCGTCATAATTTGTTTGTTTGGTGGTCTTTTGCACTTCCAATTTAATGCAGGAAAAAATAGATGAGCTAATGTTGAATAACCCAGAGATTGCATCAAATATATCTCCAAATGATCTGATTGGTCTCATATTTGGTAAGGAGCATCCAGGTCGGGTCAGAGGATTGTCACATGGAGCTTGTCCCACTCTTGCATTTAAGCAATCCACTATAATATTAAATGGTATGAATTTTGCTTCATGTAGTGCAACATCAACAAATACAGATGAAAAGTTTCTAAACATGGAAAATAAGCTCACAACTCTCAAAAACCAAATGCAAACATTGGTTGCCTACATTGCTTCTAGAGATGACGTTCCTGACCATTTTGTTGTTATGCCTGTTGGTTTGGTACATACTTCAGTTAATGAGGTAAAACTTAATAGTTTATTTAACAAATTACACAAGTTTATTATAATACACATGTGAATTTGAATAAGTTATAAATTTTTTTTATTCCGGGTACCCGATGTTGGAAGTGGTACTCTATCACCTATTAGTATAAGAAGATCAAGCAGGACAGAAAAGACAAGTTAGGCACATAGCTATAGAAATTTAGCAAAATGTATTATAATAATGTTTTAGATTTTTTTTTTTTGGCTTTTGTTTTCAATGTGAAAACTTTTGGATGGTGTTTCGTAATATCAACTTTTTAAATATGAAATATGAATTATGAATGAAAGTATTATAGATCAAGATATTGTTTATGATTTTTTTAATTTTATGGAAAACAGGTTCAATAATAATGAAAAGTAGGTTACATAAAAATAATATAAAAAAATCACATTCAATTTATGGCAATTGAAACGTCGTATAACGCATCCGTACAGTACAACTAATGGCATTTCTAGGTGTTGTATTTCGCATGACAATTCTTTAAAAATAAACAAATTAAGACGATTTTAACTGCCATTATTTGCGCACAAAATACGGCGGTTCAAATTGCCATAATTTGTGCAATGCATTTAATGGCGGGCGTTGTGGCATTTCGTCCAAGACCGCCATATTATTCATTGTGGCGGTAGGATATATGGCGGCACTCGCACCTGTCATGTAACATCCCATTTAAATAATAACATAATTAAATGAAATCTTACACCGGATAATATAAAGAGCCAAGTTGCGGAGTATAAGGTCACTCCTTACAGTTATTCAAGGTACTTAAAAGAAAATACTAAAGCTCACTACAATGCCTACAACCCAAAAGGAGTAAGAGATAACCAGTATTCCAAAAAAAAAGCCTTAGGGACAATACAATACACGGGCCTTAGCCCTAAAGAAAAGCTCAAATAAAACATGAATCCAGCCCAAGTAGACTATGCAGCGGAATCATCTCCCCCTGTTGACCACGAGTACCTCTCGCATCTGCTCCCATCAATAAAATGATGATCATCGCAAAGGTAGAAGAACAACATACAAGGCAATCAAACAAGCAAAGGGTAAGCTAGAGCCAAAAAGATTTCATCATGCAATCAGATATACTTTCACAGTCTAATATACACAGATCATCTAAGCATGTTATGACCTTCAAATCAATACACTAAGACTCGACTCGACTCATCCGGATACATATAACCTGATCGGATTCAACGGATGCTTGCACTTGTGGTGGATACCTCTGCTCACCCCCGAGTTGCTCACCCCCGAGCTATGTGTTACAAGTGTTACAATGAATCAATTCCCTCACACACAAGGTTAGCCCTTGATTAGTTTCAGGCCTCCTACTACTCTCACCACAGGAGTCAGTCCGCTCTAAGTGAGACTAACTGACTCCTTAGAGTGTCAGGATGCAATCCTTACTAAGTTATATAGATGGGGCACCACCATGGACACCCACTAACAAGGGTCATGGAATTACGTCCCGACCACTGAAGCACGACCAGGAAGTCTCACCTAGAGACTCGTGGATTTACGTACTGACAACATACCAATCACATTCCAAACAAACAAATAATATTGATCATGCATTTAACACCTCACTCCATCCTTTGTAACCCATCCTCATTCATATTCCATGTTGATTTCATACCATCTCATTCTTCCCAATTCGGGGATATAGAACTTCACCTCATACCAATATCATGCCATCAATGTAACATTATTGTTCATACCAAATTCATGACCACATATATAACCAACCATTTCATTCAAATCGCATGCCAAGATTTATCCAAGTTCATCATTCACAATCCATGAATCACATCACTCATGCAAATTCATTCATCTCATACTTTATAAATGCATACCAAGACATACATATATCACAAAATAGTATTCATCCCAAATAAATGAGTGTCAACGTTTAAGTACTTGCAATTCCATACAATCAAGCACAACCCACAACCATAATTCTTACACCAAAATTCCCAAGAAAATTTATTATCACGAAACCAAAATCATTGCAGTAATGCGTGACACATTTCTCAAGCTAGAGACATCTAATCGACAATCCAACCGGTCAAACCATAAAATAGCATATTATGAACCACATGTCAAAATTTGAACTCAATCCAACGGTTAATGAGTTTGGAAAGTCAATTTTGCTAAAACTGCGCATGTCAGAAACATAAGCAGTCGTCCAGCGAGCCAAGGAACTCGCCCAACGACTGTGCGACGCATCAGAATACGAGAAATGACGTTAAACATCATAGTTTCATTAATATTTGAACCCCTAACTCAGAAATATACCAAAACTAACGTTTTCCAATCATTTAAGCATAAAACAGAAATGAAAACAAACCACATGTTTCAAAAACGCGAAAAAGAACCTAGCTTCCCTTACCTGGAAAAGGGCTAATATTGGACTTCGACTCTTAAGCTAGCGAAACCAGTAGCTCCAAGGACAAATCTATGAACTGAAACAGTGGCACGACAAAGGAGATTGGATTCACACAATGAGTCCCGACATAAACCATGAAAACAACTTAGAAAGGCTAGGTTCGAGAACTAACTTACATGAACAGGAGACGGAGGTTGAACTCACTTGAACTTGGGTAGATCTCTAAACCTTAGCAGAGGTTATGTGGAGAGAAAATGGGTGAGTTAGGACACTGATTTTTCAAAATGACTTACAATTGAGGGACCTTGGCTGCTTTAGGGGCCTTGACATCCTATGGGCCAACCCTTTAGGCCCAACAGTGTGACAGCCCTTAACATTAGGGCACTCAATAAAAGTGGGTCTTACATGTCATACACGCAAAATATGGAAGTCAAAACCGTCATTTTATACCCCAAATAACCGCCGTATTTAACAAATTTTTTTGCAGTGATATATGAAGAACAGATAAGTGATACGGGAGGAAGCCAAACAGAAAAGCCTAACACGACTAAAGGCCCGATGATGAGCTATTATTTTCCCCTATTTACTTGCCTTTTCGTACCCATCTTAAGGAATGTTTAATGCTTAATCTTTTATCTTTGGTGCATTTTCACTCATTCGACTTCATTGAGCCAGTAATCAAGATTTTTACTAATTTGGATTTAATTGGTTTAATTTTCGTCTCTTAATGATTATCAAGTTTTTTTGGAAAGCATATTTTGGATTGGACACTAATTTTAGGCTAAAGAGAGGAGCGTTACATCAATGCCACATAAGCTTGTCTTTTCCACTTTAGTATTGGTTATGGGCCAACTTTTATTTTAGCTTAGTGGCATTTTATGTAATTTTGCAGCCCAAAGTGGCCATCTTGTAAGTTTATACATTTTGTGTGATGTGATCATGAATTCCTTAGGTTTTTAGGTGGAGAGAACCCTTCTTCTCCATTCAGTCTACTATTGGTGCCTTTTTGAAGACTATTGGAAAGCCCTTAAAGCAACCACCAGTAGATTAACATTTTTCTTCATCTTGGCCAACACCTATTTAGGGTTTTTTACATTTTCTGCATAGGTTTACGTTTTCTACACATTGTCTCCTCTAGTTCATGATTTTTGTCCTCTTCTTTTCATTGAAATCACTACAAAATTTTTCAGGTTAAGCCATAGTAAATTTGTCCACATGTATAAAACAATAGCCTAAACACAGAAAGGCTACATTTTTATGAATGTGACTTATAGATAGTTAAAGGCCACAGTTTTAAAACTATAGATATTTTATGCCATATTTATTTAAATGTGGTTTTCAAAAGGTGTGGGCTAAAATCTAAAAATGTGGTCTAAAATAAATTTTAAAAAAATGTAAAATCTGAAAACTTGTCCCAACAAAAAAACTTAAAATTAATTCTGCCACAAATTTTGTATTCCTTCCTTGTGAAACTAAAACAATGTGTTTATAATGAAAATTACTTCCATCCCACCTCATAGTAAAAAAATAGGCACAGAATGAAATTAAAGGTCTCTTATTATTCACAATATACAATGTGTTGTAGTAAGACTCATATTTATTGATTTAAGACAAGGTGGTTATTCAACATTAAATCATGAAGAGGAAGTTTTGATGATGATAAATTATATATGAAGAAAGAGGTTAAGTTCTGAAGAATACTTGGAATGCTAAATGTATCTTGAAGTCTTGTAGAAAATTGTATTTAGAGCCTTTGGAAATATGTTTTATGTATTAATTAAGTGTAAGTAAGAATTTAAATAATGAGTGGAAGACAACTCTATCGCACCTACCTCATAAATACCCTGACGACTCTTAAAATTCTTGTATAAAAGTGTTATCTCACTAGAATAATCAATTATCCTAGTCAATAATTGATTATCACAAATCAAAATTATTTTCTAAACTTGAAACTCTATGGAATAATAGATTATTCTAAGTGATAATTAGTTATGATGACCTAATTATGGTTTCAAGAGAGGTGGTTTATCATTATATGTAAGTTTTTGCATAGGAGGTGTGGTTTTATCTTGATAATGATTTTGCATGTTCCACTTATAATTATTGGTTGTGATGGAAAGCTCCTGGCCAAGAGACCAATCACAAGAAGCATGGCCAAGCACATTCAAGAAGTGATGCCAAACCCCAAGCCAAGGGTCCAATGACAAGGAGCATGGCAAAGTAAATTTAAGAAGAGCTAGAGTTATCTATGTTGACAAAAGAAGAAGATTGATTAAAAAGATTTTGATGATGAAAAAGATATTGAAGAAAATACTTGAAGATATTGAAGACAGTACATTTTATATTTAAAGTTTTTATTGTAATAGGCTTAATTTTCTCTAGTTAGTTGTAAGATAGTTAGAGCAACAGCCAGCTCGCAACTCCTATGAGAAAAACTAAATTTTCACAAAAATCAATGTCGTAATCGATTACCAACTTATGATAATCAATTACCAACTCAAAACTTTTATTTTTCGAAAATCCACTTAAGATAATTGATTACCACGAATGATAATCGATTATCACTGATAGTTATAACTTGGCTATTAAAAAACAACTCGAAATAATCGATTACCATTTCTGGTAATCGATTATCATTGACAATTATAAAATTATTTGTTCAAAAACGTATATGAGATAATCGATTGCCATTTTGGGTAATCGATTACCACTGCAAAACTTTGTTTTCGAAAACCACTAGAATAATCGATTATCTTAAGTGGTAATTAATTATCTTTGGCAGTTTCAGCTCAACTCTTCATTTCTAACTTAGCTTTCGAAAACCTCTTTAAATAGAACTCAGTTTCCAACTTCAAAAGTACCTTTTTAAGATTCAGAATTCTTGTGAGATTCTTAAAAATAGCTTTTGAAAAGCCTAGTGTGAGTGAGTGATAACTTTTTCTAAGTGAGTCCTTAGAAGATTGAGTGTTGTGTTGTTGCTAGGAAAGCTAGTGAACCTATGTGTGACTTAGGGGGAGTTTTTGTTCATCTTTTTGTGATTGTTCAAGAGATGTGTTTTCTAATCCTTACTCTTTTATAATATATTTGTACTCTGATTATTGTAGTGATAGAGTTAATCTCTTTGTTTAAGAGATTAACAACTGGACATAGGGTCTTTTGATCCGAACCAGTATAAATATAAGTGTTTATCTTCTTCCCTAAACTCTTTATTTATCTTCACTTGCATTTAAAGTAACTGTGACTGTAAGTTAATCAGTAAAATTTTGAGAAAATTTTTTAAATCTATTAAGTTTTATAAAAATTCAATTCACCCCCCCCCCCTCTTGGTTTTTGACCACTGTCTAGTCATTCCATTGTGCGATACCAACAATTGGTATTAGAGCTTGCTTTGATAGTTATTCAAATTTTTCGAAAATGGTAGGATCAAACCAAACTTTTGCTGAAGGTGCAACTATCAATAGACTCCACTTTTTACCGGTGAAAATTACCCATTCTAGAAAGTTAGACTGCAAATATTTTTGGAATCAGTTTATAGGGGTATTTGGGATACTGTTTTGAATGATCATTTGTTCATGTTAACATTATTAATGAACTACAGGAACCAAAGCCTTTTGCACAATGGATTGTTGATGAAAATAGGCGAGCTCAATATGATGTTAAACCCAAAAACATCATATCATCTACTCTAACTCTTGATGAGTTCTACAAAATTTATGTTTGCACCAATGCACGCGAGATGTGGGGAATCCTTTGAGTGACTCACGAAGGAACTGATGATGTCAAACGGGCTAGAAAGAACTCTTTGATTCAAGAATATGAAATGTAAAAGCAGACTGCCAAAATTCAAAAAGGAGTGATGAAAAGAATAGTAGAAAATATTTCAAGAAAAAGGCATACATAGCATGGGAAGATAATGCCTCAAGTTCATCCAACTCCAGTGAATCTGATGAGGAAGAAGCAAAATTTTGCTTAATGGTCAATAATGATCTCTCTAACAGTGAGGTAAGCTCCTCTGACAATGAAAATGATCATGATTCTCTTTATGATGCCTTTCAAGAATTGCTTGCTAAATCTAGTAAACTAGATATTGCTCACAAAAAATTAAAAGGTGATTTTAAAGAATTACAAAGCAATCTTGAAAAATCTATTGAAGAAGAAAAGGTCTTAAAAGATAAAATTTTAATTTTGGAAAATAGAGAAATTGAGACAGTTGAATGTGCATCTTGCAAAAGTTATATGTTTGATTTAATGATTTTAGAAAAACAACCTTAAGATGATTTAGAAAATAAATCTTTTGAAAAACACGTTTTTAAGAAAAAAAAATCTAAGTAGAAACAAGTATATTCCTAAAAATAAAATTAAAAGAACTCATAGAGTGTGGGTAGAAAAAGGAACTGCTTACTCTAAAAATACTTGTATAGCTACTTGTTTTTATTGCATGAAAAAGGGACATACATCAAATAAATGCAATATTAAACATTATGATGTTCTGAATGGGAAGTATACTTGGATGCCTATTGTTAGATAGTTAGTATGTCTCTAACCCTAAGGATCCAATAAAGTTAATGGGGACCTAAAGAAATTATTTTTCTTATTTTGTAGTTAACTTCCAAATCTAGAAAAGTAATGTGGTATCTTGATAATGGATGCTCAAGACACGTGACTGGTGATAAGAGGAAGATCATGAATCTCAAAAGATAGGATCAAGGATTTGTTACATATGGAGATAACAACAAAGGGAAAATACTTAGAACTGGAGATATTGGTGGAGGGGATACCTTGGAGATCAAGGATGTGTTACTTGTAGAAGAAATGAAGCACAATCTCCTTAGTATTAGTCAGCTATGCAATAAAGGTCTCAAAGTCATCTTTGAAAGTGATTATTGCACTATCCATCAAAAGAATTCTATGAAAATTTCTCTAAAAGGTATGAGACATAATATCTATTTAATTGATCTTGATCATGCATCATCTAGTAATATAACATGTCTAGTTGCTAAAGAAGAAAATTCTTAGCTATGGCATAAACGAACTACTCATATTCACATGGAACACTTGAATAAATTGATTTCTAAGGATTTAGTAATTGGTTTACCAAAAATAAAGTTTTAAAAAGATAAATTATGTGTTGCCCGTCAAAAAGGAAAACAAGTACGATCATCTTTTCATTCAAAAAATATTATAACTACTTCAAAGCCAATAGAACTTTTGCATATAGATTTATTTGGTCCTTCTAGGATTAAGAGTTATGGAGGAAATTATTATGATCTTGTTATTGTTGATGATTACTCTAGGCTTACTTGGACATTCTTTCTTACTTTAAAGCCTTTAAAGCATTTAAAAATTTTTGAAAAATTGGTTCAAAATGAAAAAGATTTGAAAATCAATATTTTAAGAAGAGATCATGGTGGGAAATTTCAAAATGAGTCATTTGAAAATTTTTATAATGAAAATAGAATTTTGCATAATTTCTCTACACTTAGGACACCTCAACAGAATGGAGTTGTAGAGACGAAATAGGTCCTTAGAGGAACTAGCTAGAACAATGTTAAATGAATATAATGTTCCTAAGTATTTATGGGCTGATGTTGTGAGTACTGCATGTTATGTTTTAAATAGAATGTTTATTATGCCTATTTTAAAAATTACTCCTTATAAATTAATTAAAGGCAAAAAGTCAAATGTTGCTTATCTTAAAATTTTCAGATGCATATGTTTTGTTTTAAATAATGGAAAAGAAAATTTAGGGAAATTTGATTCTAAAGCTGATGAGGCAATATTTCTATTCTAAAGCTGATGAGGCAATATTTCTGGGATATTCTCTTACTAGTAAAGCATATAGAGTTTTTAATAGATAAACTTTGAATGTTGAAGAATCCACGCATGTTGTCTTTGATGAAGTTGTAGACCTCAAGGAGAACTCTTTTAAGTCAAATAAGAAAACTGCAGGTGATGAAAAATATATTCAGAAGGCTCTTGATGAAATGTATTTAAATGAGAATCCTCCTCCTCAACCTGAAGATCCTAAAAAATGCTGGAAGTCACCAAGAGGACTATCTCTAGACAACGTCATTGGTGATATTTCAAAAGGGGTCATGACTATAAATATTTTGTATGAATGTAGCTTTTGTTTCACAAATTAAACCAAAGAATTTTCAAGAAGCTCTTCAAGATGATCAATGGTGCATTGCAATGCAAGAGGAGCTAAATCAATTTTAAAGAAATGAAGTATGGGAGCTGATTCCAAGAAATGAATCACTTCAAGTGATTGAGACAAAATGGGTGTTCAGAAATAAGCTGGATAAAGATGGAAATATTACTAATAATAAGGCTAGGCTTGTGGCAAAGGGATACAAACAAGAAGAAGGTATAGACTATGATGAAACTTATGCCCCTATTGCAAGGTTAGAAGTTATACGCTTACTTCTTGCTTATGCCTCTATTATGAAATTTAAATTATATCAAATGGATGTCAAAAGTGCTTTTCTAAATTCTTTTATCAAAGAAGATATATACGTTGAACAACCTCCTGGTTTTGAGGATTATAAATTTCCAAATTATATTTATAAACTAAAGAAGGCACTTTATAGTTTAAAACAAGCACCTAGATCTTGGTATGAATGCTTAAGCACATTTTTGTTAAAAAATGATTTTGAAAGAGGTAAGATAAACTCAACTATGTTTATTAAAAGTGTAGGTGAACATATTTTATTGGTTCAAGTTTATGTTGATGATATAATTTTTGGATCAACTAATAAATCTCTATGTGAAGGCTTTGCAAGTATAATGCAGGGTGAGTTGAAATGTTAATGATGGGAGAATTAACTTTCTTCCTTGGATTGCAAATTAAGCAAATGGGGTGAGTTTGAAATGTTAATGATGGGAGAATTAACTTCCTTCCTTGGATTTCAAATTAAGCAAATGGAAGAAGGAACATTCATATCTCAATCTAAATATTGTAAGGAAGTACTTAAAAAATTTGAAATGAATATTGCTAAAGCAGCAAGTACTCTTATGACAACTTCCTGCTATTTAGATAAAGACGAATCAGGTATTGAAGTAAATCAAACTATATTTAGAAATTTTTATGTAATTGAATGGGTTTTTGCCAATGATTGAAAATGTACTTTGATTAAAGATGAAAACTTTAACTAGAATTAATAAGCATAATTTACTTGAGAATGTACTTTGGTTAAATTATTATAACTAATCTGTAAAATTCTTGCTTTTAATTGAAAATTTACTTTAGTTAATAGTGAGAAAGCCAACAATTTAATTGAGAATTTACATTCATTAATTTACAAATCTACAACAATAATTAATTAAGTAATAATCTTTAGATAACCGATAATGAATCCTATTTTGAAAAAACAATGAAATCAATCTATTTTTTTTATCATTGTTTTATATCTTTTTATTTTTTTTCCTAACTTTATTTCTTATTTTATTTGATTAACCCTCTTGTATAGTTTCTATAAGAACTAATTTGTTAGAAATCAATTTCGTGTTCGTTAGGAAACAACTTAAGGTTGACTTTACCTTTTCTATTTTCTTGACTACTATCTTAGACATACTAAAGTTGTTATAGTTTAGTAGTATTAATTTTATCGCGTCAATGACAACATTATTAAATTTGGCATCATTGCCAAGGAACACGATTAAAATTTTTATCATTTTAGTTCTTATTTTATTTTATTTTTCTTATTGTTTTGATTTTAATTTTCATTATTACTAACGTCTGCTTTTTCTTTTTTTTCCAACATTTATTTTATTTTCTTTAGTTTTTTCTTTAAGCATGATTTTTGTTTTAAGAATTTTGTTGGAAAATTTGTGAAACTAGTTGGAAAACACTTTGGTTAAGGAAAGATAAGGTACTTAAATTGTCCATTGAGACTTTCAATATATCTTTCATGGAACTCTACTCAACAGGTTTTCAACTTATTTCTTTTCAGAAAACCTCTTCCAAAAATGTTATAATAGTTTTTCATATAAAAATAATCAAAACTATGATTTTCAAATGAATTGTAATTACTATCCACAACAACCACATGATCCATATGGTTATCAGCAACAAAATGTTAAGCCTACTTCTGCACTTGATATATGTGGGTTTCTATATGTCAAATAAATGATTTTATATCATCAATCCTCTTTTTTGGAATAGGAGCAACCACCATACCATGAGCAACAACTATATTATGAATATCCACCCCAACCATCATATGTTCCATTTGGTTCTCAACAACAACATGCACCACAACAAGTTGCAACAACCAATGGGCCATCTTATAAGGAATTTGTGTTACTAATGGATGGACTAAGAGAGAAACTAGAGGTCATGGATGAAAGGTTGCGAGCTGATCAACGATGGAAAGATATTGAGCAAGAGTAGTATGAAAATGATCAAGTATTATACGACATGATGGAGGATGCAAGTAACAACTTTGCATAATTACTTGTATCTATTAACTCCACCCTTCAATGCCATCCAAGATTTCATGAAACTACAAAATTTAGAATACTTCGTCATGACATAGAAAAGATGCTTCTAAAGTTGGCTATTAGAGCAAAACAAATATTTGTTAATTTAAGTCAGTTAATGAATGACAAAGCTAGGTAGGTCACTTTAAACAAGCTTATGAAGACAATAGTTGAGCAGAAGGATGAAATAATAATGTTAAAGAGCATGAATTGAAAGATGGAACAATTGAGCACTAATATGAATAGATACACGATTCAAATGTTAGATCAACCAACACCAAAATCACATCACATTGATATATCTATTAATAGATATAATAATGTTCATAGTAATATGTCTATTGATGGACATTAATTTTAATAAAGATGTTGCTAATGAAGAAATTGAATATTCTTACACTGACATATATATTGATGGATATAATGTTGCCCAATGTGAATATAAAGTTTTATTTATTAATGATGATATGAGTACAAATGATGTTTTTCAAGAGCAAAATTGTGAGAATAATACAATGGAAGAACCAAGTACAGTAGAAGAACCAATAATATTGGAAGATGCAGTTGAAGCATCTACTGCTACAATTGACTTGGTTAATGATAAAGTAGTAAAGTCAACTACTTCAAGTGCAAATTTTTGCTCAAAAGATAAGATTATGAGAATTATTGATGATCTAATTAACCATCCTAATGCACCTGATGATACTGAAATTGAATTAAAACCACTTGGTGCAGTTGCAATTATTTGGCTAATCTAATAGAATATTGTGGGTTAAGAAGTGAATTTTTCAAGTTTTCTTAAGCATCAACTTTTAAGTCAAATTTTGGTTATTTCTATTCTATTAGAACAAGTGTAGATAGTTTTAGTCGCTATTATAGGTGTTGATCACAAATTTTACATTTTTACTCTTTCATTTACAGTTTTAGTCACTATTATAGGTATTCAATTTCGAAATGTGAATATGTGTAGAATTTCTAATTTGAGTAGATTGATTTTTAGCTAGTTTTTACATTCCTTTCATTGATGGATAAGTAGCTCACTTGTTTTAACACTTTGCACTAGTTTTGACACATTACATACCTTGAGAGATTTCAACCTAAATGTTTGATTTCAAGTGTGATCCACTTGTGTATGTTGCATTCTTTTGTGTTACCATAAGTTTTGGACACACTTTTAACATGATATAGGCCATTTTTATCATAGACATTAGCCTGATACAACCTACCTACATTCATACACCATTGCACCCATGATTTGAGCCTTTATATATTTTCTTGTGTTCATTTCACCTCATTGATTAGCTATGACCAGATAAACCAAAAATTTACCTTATTTAGGAGTTGTGAAATAAGTCAAAAGAGTGTGAAGCTCATGTGTGGCGATGCTTATGTGTTTGAAATTGAAAATGTTTTGCACAAGAGTTATAACTGCAGAAGGAAAAGAGAAAAATAAGTGTTGGAAACTAAAAAATGATAAGAACTACAAAGTTGTATGTAGAGTGAAAAGAAAAAGTTGAGAAAGAAAGCAAGCAAAGTTGGTTGATGATGGTGTGGTACTAAATGAACCTGACTTGGATTCACACACTTAGCCAATGTTGTTTCGTTGTTTCATTGCTTGTGGACTCACAACCCTACAACATTTTGGACTTACCCTTAGCCAAGCCATGTTACAAGCTCAAAATCAAGTCATATTGATTCTAAGATTGTTTTTGATTCTAAGATTGTTTTTGACATATTGGTAGACGTTAGAGGCTTTACAAGTTTATGGAAATGCAATTTTATAACAAGCATGTACGGTAAACACTTTCCCTTAAGAAATTTGAGAGTAATGAGTGTAAATAGTCGCATCAAGCCTATGCAAATAATAGTTTTCCCCTACAATATTTAGTATAGTGTCGACCAAGTAGCAATCCTAGGATATAGCAAGTAATTAAGCAATTAAAGTGTGAATAATGTGATTTGGAGTTAGGAAATTTAGGAAATTTACTAATTCTAATATAAGACTACCTAAAATGCACACTATTTGGTGTACTAAAGATGAATGCAGCCTAACTATACACTAAAATTACTACTACAATGCTAAATGAACTTGATTTTTCTCGATGAAAATTTAGTGTATGGAATGATGAAATAAAAGTATGTAATACATTTACTAGCTATTTCTAAACTAACCTAGGCTCTGAAACTACCTAGTTTACACAAAAGAGCAAATTTAACAAACCGTTTGATAAAATGCCTAGATGAAAACCTAATGTGATGAAGGTGTTTGATGAAATGTTTATGTGAATGTGAATGGAATTTTGCAATGTACATAACTATTAATAATCCTAAGTGCAACTAAAACTTATGATTAAAACTATTGCAAAACACGCAAATCACGTACTTGAACTAAAAAGCAGAGAAAAGAAAAAGAAATGAACTAGAGCATGGCTATCTACGTGTATGAGATGCGAGTTCTATGTATGAATGGTCAATTAAGTGGAATGAATGATGAGAGCACTATAGAACAATCATAATTACGGAATGGAACTGAAAATTTAACATAAGAACATGAAAAATGAAAATTCCCAAATTAAGAACCCTAGTTAACAGAATTAACTACCTTCGTTAAATCCTTAATTCATACGTCTAACTTGTTCGAATTGAGTTCTGGTTACTTGTGGAACTATGCAAAGCTTAGAGACAACACAAACTCATAGCAAAAATGCATGAAAATGAAGAAATGGTAATGCACAAATGGAACAGTGAAAAATAACGAGAAAAATGGTCAAACCAGCTCTCAACTTCAATTCCATTCAGTTCAACTTCCTCTCTTGGTGGAACAAGTAGCAAGTTTCCAGCTGCTGTTAAATTGGCTATAGGAGGTTATTGCAGTTTTGTAAAACTGTCCATTGGAGTCCCTGACTTGCAACAGCAGGTCCAGCTTTTTGGTCCATCCCTTTCCAGGTCAATCAGCATCTAACACAGCAACTTATAACTTCTAAGCTATTGCAGGTCAACTCCCGGTTTCTTCTCTCTTTAATTACAGTATTTACCTCCAACAGGGGTTGCTTTTCACTTTGAGTACACCTGAAACACATCATGAAATAAAGGACATTTTCTTGAACAAAATATAAGGACTACTGCAGTTGTGCTAATGAACTGAAAGAAAAATTTACAATTTAAACTAAAGAAAACTGCTATCTAAAACTAAAGAAAATAAAGTCTACATATGAAAGAATAAAAAGGAATTAAGAACCCATTTAACAGCAACTATTTCTACACTAGAATTCACATTTAACTAAGTAAAGCTAGATAAAATCCTACTCTAAAAACAATAAAAGGAATTAACTATTCTAAATTCAAAATAGCAACGAAAATGAGATAGTAAATCTGCACTAAGGGTCTACTACTAACACTACTTTAAACCCCTATAGACTGTGCTAGAATTTTTAAACTAAGACAAAACTAATAATGCAAAGATAGTAAAGCTAGTATAGAGACAAAAAAAAAAATTAAGAAAACAACCCATTCTATCAAATAATATCTAAACTAAAAGCAATCTAATTAAGAAAGTTAAAGATAACACCATTCTACTCTATATTATCACTAAACTAGTCTAAAAACTACCGATTAAGAGGAAATACAACTAAAGGACTAATTATCCAATCTACACTAAAATTGTTCTGAAAAACTAACACAGACTATTAAGCTCTTAAAGAAGTATACATCAAGACATTCTATTTTATACTTAAGGATCCTAAGTATAAAATAAATGTATGATTTGAACAATGTTGAACTCTCCTATTGTGATACTCAAAATTCACAACATAAGTATTAAGCGATATTCGTTGGATATAAGGCCAACTTGGGAACCATCCACACATCAGCCCATTTAGTCACTAACTACAATGAAAGCTGGCCACGTGAAGCTCTATGATGTCAATCCGGAGATTTTAAGGCTTTTATCAACCACCAAGCACAAAGCTTCCATCATGATCCTAGCAATCAAATACAATAGTACTATTGACTAATAGTATTGTTGAAGTAATTGAAAGAAACTCCTATTGGCTTCTAAACAAATCCTACAATTTAACAACAAATAGTGGACTTTAAATTACAGCAGTTTAGTGGACTCAACCTCCAATTCTAATCATAAAACTTGCACTCTTGTAACCTTGTAAATCTCAAAGATACTGTTATAACAACTTCAAATTGTACAATTTATACAGCCTTATGTCTACATTCGTGAATTGAATTAATAAACTATGTTTAACAACTAAATACAGTAGTAGTACACTCAGAATTAAATTAATTACGTACACAATTGGAAGATACACTTGCAGCCAAAAAGCGATAATTTCATTGATTAAGCATTTAGTAAGGAACAAACTACATTATCTACACAATAGGGATGATAGGATGGAGATTAAGCACGCTCGCCCCTAATACGTCTGGCGAGTTGAATGTCCTTTGGCATGATAGTCACGCGCTTGGCGTGAATGGCGCAGAGATTGGTGTCCTCAAAGAGACCAACAAGGTAGGCCTCGGCAGCCTCCTGGAGGGCAGAGACGGCGGAACTCTGGAACCGGAGATCAGTCTTGAAGTCCTGCGCTATTTCACGAACCAGGCGCTGGAATGGGAGCTTCCGGATCAGGAGCTCTGTGCTCTTCTGGTACTTCCGAATCTCACGGAGCGCCACCGTCCCTGGCCTGAATCTGTGCGGCTTCTTCACGCCGCCAGTGGCCGGAGCAGACTTTCTGGCGGCCTTTGTCGCCAACTGCTTGCGCGGAGCCTTTCCACCAGTGGATTTGCGAGCGGTTTGCTTGGTACGGGCCATTGAGATGACGAAATTAGATTGACAATTGAATGGGTTTTCTGGTGATTTCAGTAATCGTCGGCTTGTGGAAATATGATTGGATGTGAGTGTTATATAGTGGGAGATTTTGAAATTGGGGTTTGTGCGCCAAGACTGAGAAATTTTGAGCGTTAACTTCGTTTTGGTTATGGACGGGTGTGATTTGTTTCAAGGTGTGTAGTGCGCGGATCGGTGACGTGGCTGAGTGGATAGGGAAGGCTGCATTGCCGTTGTCTAGTGGTAATGGAAGGTCAAGATTGAATTTCATAATCTACGCGGATAGATAAAAAAATAATAATAAACATTCAATTTCATTGAAATTTTAAATTTTAAAATTAAGAAGTTAAAATAACGATATTTATTGTGATAATTACTAAATAATATATACATTTAGTTATTAATTATTAATTTTTTTAAAATATATGTATCATGAAAATTTATCACATTCGCATAATAAAAATTGTCATAAAAATGGGCTGAAAAAAATATATTGAATACTAATTTATATATACTCATCAATTTATATAAATATTGAATACTAATTTACTAAATTTGGGCTGCGTAAAAAATGCCCACACATATTTTCTATGAGTTTTTATTTTTCTACCAACTAGTGAAGAGTTAAATCTTATCTTCACAATAATTCGCTTATTTTAAAAAGGTAAATTGCATCTCAACCTTTAGCGATCAACATAAATTCCATACTTAAAAAACATAGCCGACTTTGTCATTACTTTTTTCTAAAGGGTTTATTCTTCCGATTGTAGAGAGAAACCATTGACGATTAGTTTTTCATTTGTTCAATAAACTATTTAAGATTGTCATATTCATCATTGAGATAAACAATATATAACCACAAAATTCCTGCACTTTTTCTCTATTTTTTGTCCCTTGAATTGGATATATTAGGAATCTATATCTTTTTAGGAATTTGGGAACTAACAAATAACAACTTTTTCAATTAAATATTATATATCACATATTTCAATTCAAAAAAATTTATCTGCAAAAAGTAAAAAAGCTAATGTGTCATACTCTCATCTTTTTGACACTTCGAAAAAAAATTAAAAAAAATAAATAAATTCTCTCTCTTTCCACTTTCTCCACGTATCCCACCGCTTCTTTTTCCTCTCTTTCCACTTTCAAAATACAAATTCAATTCTCTCTCTTAAACTTCTTCTCTCTCATTCTGACTTTTCGTCTCTCATTCTCACTTTCACAGCTTCAAACGCTTCATCTTATTCTCATTCTCACTTTCTCATTCTCTCTTGCACGAGTTTCTTTTGATTTTTGTCTCTCTTTCTCAGGCCATCGAAACACCATGGACTCCACCTAATGTTCATCTTCATATCTCTTTGTATTTTTGTTTTTTTTTCGATTCTTGATCTCAATGTGTTTCTGTACAGGTTTCTGAAGGGAACAGTTGATCTTTTTTTTTACTCATGTTTCGTTGTATTGTTTCAGCTTCTTCATTGACTTCCTATTTTTCTAACATTTTATATTTTTTGGAATTTTTTTTCAGATGCATGAACTGAGTAGAATATTGTTCACCGTCAGATTTCAGTTGATTCAAGTAAACATTCGATGTTTTCTTTTATTTTTTACCCAGGTTTCGTTGTACGGTTTCAGCTTCTTCTCTGTCATTTGATTTTTTCTTCGCGACCAGGTTTTGTGTGATTACCCAAATTTCGTTTTTTGTTCAGCTTCATATTCTTCTTATATTTTAACCCAGATTTCGCTTTGCCTTTAGATCTACTTTTGTTATATGACGAGATTGGTTGGATTGAAGTTTTTTTCTCATATCTGGTGTTCGATGTATATTTTGTTTTCATATGTTCTTTTCTTTTGGTTGATGCTTTGCTATGAGATTTTTCAGCACCTTTACAAATACAACGAAGGTAACAACTTCTCATTTTCATTATTTTCGTTTTTTTACCATCTTCTCATATATATTTTTTACGAGATGTTGGATCGCTATTTTTGTCTCAGAGCTTCTTCATCACCTTCACGAATAAGAAACAGGTAACAAGTTCCCATTTGTTTTCGTTCTTCTATCATCTTCTCAGATCTACTTTTTTTCTATCATTTTTGTGTTTGATGGTTATTTTTCTCTTAGATCTACTTATTTTTGTTCTATTATTTTGTTTGATGAATCTTTTGCTTACAGATCTACTTTTCTTTGTTGTCGACATTGGTTGGATCGAGCTTTTTTTCTCATATCTGTTGTTCGATGGATATTTTTTACTCATATACTTTTCTTTTGGGTTATTTTTTGTTCTGACTACTTCTCATGACCTTCACGAATAAAAGAAGGTAACAAATTCTTTTTTTTTTACGTTCTTCTACCATCTTCTCAGATCATCTTTTCTCATTTGTTTTCGTTCTTCTACCATCTTCTCAGATCTTTTTTTTTCTATCATTTTTGTGTTTGATGGTTATTTTTCTGTTAGATCTACCTATTTTTGTTCTATTATTTTCTTTGATGAATATTTAGCTTTCAGATCTACTTTTCTTTGTTGTCGATATTGGTTTGATCGAGTTTTTTTTCTCAGATTCGTTGTTCGATGGATATTTTATTCTCATATCTTATTTTATTTTGGTTTATTTTTTGCTTTGAGATTCTTGATGACCTCCATGAAGATCATTTGTAAAAGGTTTGATTTTTACTGAACTAAAATCATTCTCCTCTTTTTTTAAAAGTTTTAATTTTTTTTTTCATTTATGTGTTGTTGTTTTTTATGTGGGGTTTCTTTTCTCACATCTTAACTTTGTTTTTGTTTTCGAGATGAATGAAATCTTCAAGAAGGAGAAAACTGAAGATCTTTTCAAAGCCAAAGGCATGACTATCAAGCACAAATAACGTTCTTAAAAGGTTTATTTTTCTTCATTTTTATTTTTTAGATCTCAGTTTCAAAACTTAATGTTTTTCTACCGTTTTTTTTTTTCACGGGTAAGATTTTATTAGGATGTGTCTTCAGTTTACCTCTTCTTCTTTTCACATCCATGTCTTCTCACATCCATGTCTTTTGTTCTTACCAGCTTGATTTTCGATTTTTAGTTTGTTTTTTTTATTCATTTTTGTTTAATCCATTTAAGTTTCAGCTTGGATCATACTCAACTCATTGTTTTTGTGTTCTTCTTCATTGATTTGTCAAAGTTGAAGTTTTTCATTATTAAGATTTTTTCTTTGCATTAAAATCAACTTACTATTTTTTTATGATTTTCTCCAATCTTTTTTTTTCAACTACGATTTGTTTAAGTTAAGTTTTTTTTTTTCATCTTCGAATATGGTTTTTTTTTTTTTACTTTTTGTGTAACCCATTAAAGTTTTTTTTATTTATTATTATTAGGAGTTTTCTTTGCTTCAATGTTTTTTTTTGTGTTTTTTGCTTTTTTTATTTATTTGTTTTTCTTTTTGTTTTGGGTTATGTTTTATGTGTACATCTTCTATGATTTCTATTTTTTTTTCTCTTCACAGACCACACTTGCAATATTTTTTGGATGGATGAATATGGTGGGTGTTTAAGAAGAATGAGGGAGCCCAAAAACCACTTCACAGACCACACTTTGCATCAATATTTTTTAAGAATAATGGTGGGTGTTTGTTGAAGATGCAAAACATTTATACAATTGTTAAGAACATAAGACCACATACACCTATGTGGGAAAATTTAATCTTGGTAGAATGTTTATGTTTGGCAGATGTATAAAAGCACACAAATCAATGCAGGAAATTTAATCTTTGAGCAAAACAATTATGGTGACAAAAGTTGGAAATGACGTGTTGGAGAAGACATGTATTGGAAGATACAACAATCATTTATTGTAGTAAGAGAGTGTCATGTCCCAAAAAAACATAATTAGTGGTCTTCATAATTAATGTTTTGGAGCAATAAGTATCATAAGATGACATTTTAGGAACCTTTACAAAGTTTTTTGTAGAGAAAGTAAATATTATTTTTAAAATAAATTAAACTAAAAATGGTAATACAATAAATTAATTAGGATTTGGTGTGGAATTTACAAAATATTACACGATATTTACTCAAATGTTTCGCAGTCTTGAGAGTGAATACTTTCAAATATAATTTTCATGTTATTTGATACAATAATATTTACTATTTAAGAATTATAATAGTGAAGTAAATGGAAATCATAAACTACAATTTATTTTTAAAATAAATGTAAATCGAGGTAAAATCTAAATTTTCTAAATTGTACAACAAACAAAATTGAAATAAAGCTCATGCTTCAATAAATATTTATTAAAGTTTAATAAGTTAAATCCTTGAATGAAATATATTTGTTTGCTTCCTCTTTCCAGGACTTTGTCCCACGTCTTAAAAATTTCAGAATACAAAAAAGATTTATAATTTAAGATTAAAAGAATACATAATGATAACTAACAAATATTTTTATATAAATATTAATAGTTTCTCCTTTTTTATAAACAAAATTTGTTATTTTTTAATTTTTGTTTTAAAAATAATATTACATATTACACATTTTTTTTGAATATGATCAATTAATAATTTCTTATTAATAATAAATTCAAATAAAATTATTTACTTTAAATACATTTATGTACCAAATTAAAAATTAAGACTTTTGTTTTTTTTTTACTTGGCTTGTTGGGTATGGTTTTTATACTTTTTAAAAAATACTTTTCATCTTCCAAAAATTAAAAGATGTCGATGAGAATAAAAACAACTTTTCAGATTCTTTCAACACTACTTTCAAGATCAAAATTTGTCTCTTCCAACACGTCTTTATAATTAATTAACATTAATTATGAAGAAACCAACAACTTTTTTAGTGTCTCAATACAATGTTATATTTGAATTTATTGTATTATAATTTTAAATGGAAAATGTTTTATAAAATCTACGTACCTTCTTGAAAAAGTTTTATACTGGCTCCAAAAATCTTCTCACATTCCCATAGAGAAAAAGTCATTTTGAATGACCAAAATCTCTAATAGTATCTAATCTAATATATAATTATATACAATTGCAAAGCTAACAATACTATTTTGAGTTCTAATGTGCATTGTCCCAAAATATACATAATTGGTGGTCTTCATAATTAATATTTTGAAGTAAATATGACAAAATAACAACTTTAGAAACTTTTACAAAGTTTCTTGGAGAAGGTAGCTAATTTTTATAAAATAAATCTAATTAAAAATTGTAATATAATAAATTAATTAGGATTTTGTGTGGAATTTACGGATATTACACGACTGAAATGTTTTGTAGCATCGAGAGTGAATACTTTAAAATATAATATTAAATCTTATTTGATAAGATAATATTTACTATTTCAGAATTTTTATAGTGAACTAAATGCAAATCATAAACTACATTTTATTTTTATAATAAATACAAATTATAAAGGCATAATCCAAGTTTTTAAATTTTTGAACAAACAAAATTAAAATAAAGTTCTGACTCCATGAATTTGTCTCATTAATGATAACATACACTTTTAAAAATTTCAAAGTAGAAGAAATATTTATAACTAACAAATATTTTTTATATGAGTATTAATATTTTCTCCTCTTCTACAGAAAAATTATGTATTTTATTAATTTATTTTAAAAATAGTCATTACATATTACACTTTTCTTAAAATCTGATCAGTTAATAGTTTATTAATAATTAATAACAATATGAATAAATGCAAATAAAATTACTTACCTTAAATATATTTAATTACCAAATTAAAAATTAAGACTTTGTTTTTTTTTACCTAGCTTACTGAAAAATATATTTATATTTTTCAAAATTTACTTTTCATCTTCCAAAAATATAAAGATGTTAAGAAGAATTAAAACAATTTTCCAGTTTTTTCCAACACTACTTCCAAGGTATATTTTTTCAACCTCTCAAAGAACTTTTTGTTTCTTCCAATGCTACTTCCAAGATATATTTTTACAGCTTCTCAAAGATGAATGTCTTTGTCATTAAATAACATTAAATATTAGAAACCAACAACTTTTTGTGTTTCTCATTACAATGTTATATATGAATTTATTGTATTAAAATTTTAAATGGAAAATATTTTAAAAATCTACCTACCTTTTTAAGAGAGCTTTATACAGTTTTCAAAAATCTTCTTAAATTTTAACGTAGCTTATTGAATAAACTTTATAAATCAACACTCTTTCAATATAAATGTCAAAAATGTAAAGAATAAATGGAAAAATTTTCGTCTTCCAAGAATTTTGCATTTTGAATTATGACTATTTATCATGAACAACAACAATCATGATTTGTGGGACTCAATGAATCATGAAGTATCGATCAAACATATAATTAGAGTTTAAGACATTCACGAAAACTATTATTTATCAATTTTAAGTATATAAAAATATAAAATTTGTATATCATCATGTTGTTTTTTTAGATGTTATATGCTTATTTATTTATCGTTAATGATTAATACAAAATGCAAAATCTTCTTCTATTAATGTGCTTGAAAACCGATTGATCTAATATTACTTATTATGGTTGTATTCTTAACTTTATATAAATTATGGTTTTAAAATATTGCAATGGAAATCAAAATCTTCTTCTATTAATGTGTTTGAAAACTAATTGATCTAATAATACTGATTATGGTTGTATTTTTAATTTTATATCAATTTGTCGCAACCAGAATCGTGATGGGAAAGTGAACCGAAAAGAAAAATGGGTTTAAAAAGAGATTTGGAGTCGCCACCATAGTTATTTTTGGAAAACTATGGAAAACCATAAAAATAAAACAAGTCTGCGAAAAACCAGATTTCAGATTCGGAAGTTGGTTACACGTAGGGAAGGTGTTAGCACCCTACAGCGCCCGCCCGAGGGCGGTACCTTTAATTAAAAATGCAGAGTCGATGTGGTTTTCAAAATGTTATTTTTCCCAAAAAATAATAGGACAAAAATGCTAAAAGAAACAAAATGTTTTTTTAAATTTTTTGGGCCCGACAAGGATTGACCTTGGTCCTACGTATTCTCATTAAAGATGAGAAATCAGGGTTACGTAGTTCTTTAAAAAGATATTTAAAAAAAATATTTGGAAAATGATTTGATTTTTTGGAGGTGAACCTGACAAGGACTGACTTTGCTCCTATGTATCTCACAATGGAGAATCAAAGATCACGTAGTTCTTAAAAGATGTGGTTGTTTGAAAATGTTGATATTTTTATATTTTTGGAATTTTATATGTTTTTGGTATTTTTGAATTACTTGAAAATATGTGTCACACGACGCGAGCGGTCGGACATACACTAAAAGAGAAAGAAAATTATTTTTGGTATTTTTTAGAAAATAAGTGTCACACGGTGCAGGCGACCGGACAAATACTAAAAGAGAAAGAAAATTGTTTTTGATTTTTTGAAAATGAGTGTCACACGGTGCGGGCGACCAGACAGACACGATAAAGCAAAAGAGAATATTTTCATTTTTTAGATTTTTTTCTTTTTTTGTAATTTTTTATAATTTAAAATATTTTGTTTTATTTTTGTCTTTTTTTAGAAAATTATAAAGGTAGAATTTAATAAAAAGGATAAAAATGGAAAAAACAAAATGTGAGGGTGCATGAATAATGTGAGGTGCATGAAGTAAATGAGGTGTGTTTGTTAAAAGGTGGAGGTGCAGCGAGTAAAAGTAAAAAGTGAAGTGAATCTAGAAGGAGGGGTGTGAATTGTGAAAAGTGAGGTGCAATCAGTAACAACAAACAAGTCGAAAACAAATATGGGGTGCGAGGCTGGCAAACATCAGGGGTGCGTAAAGAAATACACAAATAGTCCATCACAAATAATGGAGGTGCAAAGATAAAAAATGGGGTTGCACAAGTAAATAACATGGTCAGACCCAATTTCTACTCAAACTAAACCTAATTAAAATTAAAGCTTTCCTTTACCCATGGCAGCCGTCTCTTCTCGTTTTCCAGCAGCCACCATGACTCCAACGGTTGAGACATGCACTCACCTTTTAGCCACCACCAACGACACTAGCCTCCACCGGAGGCCTCACTGGCGACGCTGTCGCCACTCGCCGCTCCTCGCGCAACGCTCCTACGCCGTGAACATCGTCTCCTCGTTTCTCCAGCACATTCGAGACAGCGCAACTCGCCACCACCGCACCAGCCACCGCAACTGGGTCATGTGAACACCACAGAAACCGCCACCTGGTCGTCGCGACCCAAACCACCACCATGAATGTCGCTGCTGCTGCAACTAGAGTGCGTCGACACAGCATCTGCCATCACCACCATTAATGTCGCCGCTACCGCGACCTATGCGCGTCACTAGTAGTGCCAACTTTCCCCTTCCCAACGTGAGGGTTTCTTCCCGGCCTAGGCTTCGCGCGCTCTAATGCTAGCATGTTACGATTGTTTCTGCATTATACCACCTTATCGTAGCCATTTGTGTCTAGACACGCCGACAACAATGTCGTCGATGATTATCTCTTCTCCCTCTCTCTGTTTCAGATTTGTATTTGGGTGGAAATGATTAGGGAAGATGAAACGTGAATGTTTGGGGTTGTTTGGGTATCTAATCTTTGATTTTATGCAGGTGAGATGAAGGTGAAAACTTGAAGATGAAATTCACTCTATCAACCACGACTTTGCTCCCTTCTCGTTGTAAAATCCCTCTCACCGTGTTCTTTCTGAATGTGTAATCCTCTGATCTCATGGGTGGAGAACTAAGGAAGTTTCTTTTTCGTTTATTTTGTTGGTGTGGTTTTCCTGAATCTTAGTTTTTTCTTTTATTATGTCGATCACTCTTTTGTTACGTTCTCTTTGTCTCTGCACCTTTCAATCTCGAGATGTGGGATAAGGTTGAGAGCAGATTGCTTCCTGCTCCTTCAGCTATCCTGACTATCGCCAGCTAGCTATTACCGGTCATTCCCAATGCAAAAAACATGATACCATAGCAGGCATGTGTTTGATAATAAAGAAACCTTACATTACCTCTAGCTTTCTTGCTCTCTTTTTTTCTTTTTGTTGTTTTATATACATATTTTTTGAAAAAGGAAAAAATAATAAAAAAGGTAAACAAAATATGAATAAAATCAAAATTAAAAAATTAAGTTTAAAAACAAAAATAAAAATAAAATAAGAATAAGAATAAAACAAAATAAAAATAAAAAAGGTAAACAAAATATGATTAAAATCAAAATTAAAAAATTAAGTTTAAAAACAAAAATAAAAATAAAATAAGAATAAGAATAAAACAAAATAAAAATAAAATAAAAGTAAAATAAGATGAAATGACAAATCAAAATAAAAGTAAAATAAGATAAGAAATAAAAAGAAATAAAAAAAGGTATTACCCAGACAAAATTGGGTGTTGACAGCTGCCCCTCTTGATGTAACCAAATCATCATCATTTGCCTCTTATGTGTTCACCATTTGCCTCTTATGTGTTCACCATTTCTCCTTTTTTCTAAACATCGATTCTCCTTTTTTTTTCTTCTTGATGTAACCAAATCATCATCATCATTTTTTTTTTGTCTTTTTCAAACTTTTTGATTCTCATGGATTTTTTTTATTGGTGAACCGTCTGTCAAACAAAAGTGCAAACCATCAATGTGAGGTGACCCTTGTTCAAGGTAATTTGAAAGAAAAATATTTGCTCCTTTAAGGCTCAAAGGGGTAATAATAAAGGATGGCATTTTTTCTTTCTAATGATAAAGAAACATGGCCACACATCATTTCCAAAACATGATTATTTTCTCTTTCAAGAAGTTTCAACTCAGGAAGAAAATTGGTTCATGTTACAGGTTGTCCCTTACTTTTATTCTTGTCTTTTTTTTTGTCTAAACCACCCTTTCAGGTCTTCATTCTAGCAGACATTTTTTATTTTTTATTTTCATGCTAAGAGATTTGCTCGCAGTCTATCCAGGCCAGTGTGCCCATTTTATGTTGATCCTCCATGAAATTCAAAATGTAGGTTTTATGGTGGAAATGTAATGAAAAAAGGATAGTTTGAAAATCTCATGTTATGCAGATTAGACAAATGCTTCAAAAGATATGATATCAAACATTATATATTCATTCAACCTACTGATTTGACCAAAACATGTTTTGTCCCTTTTTTTTTTCCAAAACTGCCTTTTTTGGTTTTCAGTCTAACGAACTTTATTTTCTTCTTTTCACATTTTCCTTTTTTTTAATGAATTTTTTTTTTCGATGAGTTCAAGGACCAACCAACAAGTGTAGACAAGGATAAACATAGAAAATCTACCAACTCTAAGGATTTATGTTTATCAACTTAGGTAATGTCAATGTTGATAGGGCAAATCCTTCATTGTAAGGAAGCCGAAGGATGGACTGTTTCAAACCATGCACACACGAACGTCTCAAAAGAAAAATTCAAGTCGTTATTCTTGATTAAACATTTGACCCCAGAAAAGTGTGACACCCCATTATTCTTTTTTTTAAGAAGTGAATTTGATGATTTGTGAGAAAAACAAGTGACTCAAAATGTGACAACCTTTTTTTATTTCCTTCTTCTCTTTTGCAGAGTCTGTTTATTCATATGAGGTGAGATGCATGATATGGATTAAAAAAACTATGTACATGCCACAATGACTAAAAACAACAATTGCAACGCAAGTTTGTGCCCAAGAGGCACTTACTCACTTGTATGTCGATGCAATTAAAGAGTACCATGCATGATATGCAACTAATTGAAAAAACCTACATGAGATGTAATGCATGTGCCTCAAGAGGCATTTATTCCCATGATATGATGATGAAATGTGATACAATTATTTGGAAACATCATGCATGATATGTAGAGTGACATAATGAAATGCATGTTTATGCCTCAAGAGGCGCTTATTTTCATGAGATGTGATGTATGATATAAAAATGCTATGCGTGATTGTGCCTCAATAGGCACTTATTCACATGTACATTATGCACACCACAAGATGATGATTAAAGCAAGCAATCTCCCTTTGTGCTTAATAGAGGTTTGGCGCTTAAGGTCTAGGGTGAAGTACATGCGTTCACCGGGATGGTTCCCTAAACTTAAGGATCAAGGTCACTAGAGCTATGGCCCACTTCATGATATTTCACACAATAGTTGGTATACAACAAGGAGTGAGAGTACCAAGGAAACAAGCAAACTCTAGTTGGAGTTCTCACCATGACCACTTGGGAAGTTCATCCACTGTGGCACTGCTACACAATCCCCTCTAATTCTAAGTTACACAGACCCGGGTATAGGGCCTCACTCATGATATGCACAATGTGTGTGTGCAGGGAGGATGATGCATACCCAAAACCCACCTACAGAATAGCTAGAAACTTCCCAGGCAAATAGAGCAATTCAAAAATATCTATCAACATAAGCAAAAATAATTCACACACAATTTACCCAAAAAGAAAATATATACAAACACATATGAAGAGAAGAATATACAAATAAAAGAAGGAGGAAAGAAAACATTAGGAAAAATCACATCAAGTTTGCATATCTAATTAAATGGCTTGACTCTCTAGAATCCCCAGTGGAGTCGCCAGCTGTCGCAACCAGAATCACGACGGGAAGGCGAACCGAAAAGAAAAACGGGTTTAAAAAGAGATTTGGAGTCGCCACCATAGTTATTTTTGGAAAACTATGGAAAACCATAAAAATAAAACAAGTCTGCGAAAAACCAGATTTCAGATCCGGGAGTCGGTTACGTGTAGGGAAGGTGTTAGCACCCTATAGCGCCCGCCCGAGGGCGGTACCTTTAATTAAAAAGGCACAGTCAATGTGGTTTTCAAAATGTTATTTTTTTCCCAAAAATAATAAGACAAAAATGCTAAAAGAAACAAAATGTTTTTTTAAATTTTTTGGGCCCGACAAGGATTGACCTTGGTCCTACGTATTCTCATTAAAGATGAGAAATCAGGGTTACGTAGTTCTTTAAAAAGATATTTAAAAAAACTATTTGGAAAATGATTTGATTTTTTGGAGGTGAATCTGACAAGGACTGACCTTGCTCCTACGTATCTCACAATGGAGAATCAAGGATCACGTAGTTCTTAAAAGATGCGGTTGTTTGAAAATGTTGATATTTTTATATTTTTGGAATTTTATATTTTTTTGGTATTTTTGAATTACTTGAAAATATGTATCACACGATGCGAGCGGTCGGACAAACACTAAAAGGGAAAGAAAATTATTTTTGGTATTTTTTAGAAAATAAGTGTCACACGGTGCGGGCGACCGAACAAACACTAAAAGAGAAAGAAAACTATTTTTGTCTTTTTTTAGAAAATTATAAAGGTAGAATTTAATAAAAAGGATAAAAATGGAAAAAACAAAATGTGAGGGTGCATGAATAATGTGAGGTGCATGAAGTAAATGAGGTGTGTTTGTTAAAAGGTGGGGGTGCAGCGAGTAAAAGTAAAAAGTGAAGTGAATCTAGAAGGAGGGGTGTGAATTGTGAAAAGTGAGGTGCAATCAGTAACAACAAAAAAGTCGAAAACAAATATGGGGTGCGAGGCTGGCAAACATCAAGGGTGCGTAAAGAAATACACAAACAGTCCAACACAAATAATGGAGGTGCAAAGATTAAAAACGGGGGTGCACAAGTAAATAACATGGTCAGACCCAATTTCTACTCAAACTAAACCTAATTAAAATTAAAGCTCTCCTTTACCCATATGGCAGCCGTCTCTTCTCGTTTCTCTCTTCTCGTTTTTCAGCAGCCACAATGACTCCGACGGTTGAGACATGCGCTCACCTTTTAGCCACCACCAATGACACTAGCCTCCGTTGGAGGCCTCACCGATGACGCCATCGCTGTTCGCCGCTCCTCACGCGAAACGCTCCTACGCCGTGAACAACGTCTCCCCGTTTCTCCAGCACATTCGAGACAGCGCGACTCGCCACCACCGCACCGGCCACCGCAACCGGGTCACGCGAACTCCACGGAAACTGCCACCTGGCCGTTGCGACCCAAACCACTACCATGAATGTCGCTGCTGCTGCAATTAGAGTGCGTCGACATAGCGCCTGCCATCACCACCATTAATGCCACCGCTACCACGACCTGTGTGCGTCACTGGTAGTGCCAACTTCACCCTTCCCGTCGTGAGGGTTTCTTCCCGGCCTAGGTTTTACGCGCTCTGATGTTAGCATGTTACGATTGTTTCCGCATTGTACCACCTTGTCGTAGCCATTTGTGTCTAGACGCGCCGACAACAATGTCGTCGGTGATTATCTCTTCTCCCTTTCTCTATTTCATATTTGTATTTGGGTGGAAATGATCGGGGAAGATGAAACGTGAATGTTTGGGTTTTTTTGGGTATCTATTCTTTAATTTTATGCAGGTGAGATGAAGGTGAAAACTTGAAGATGAAATTCACTCTATCAACCACGGCTTTGCTCCCTTCTCGTTGTAAAATCCCCCTCAATGTGTTCTTTCTGAATGTGTAATCCTATGATCTCGTGGGTGGAGAATTAAGGAAGTTTCTTTTCGTTTATTTTGTTGGTGTGGTTTTCCTGAATCTTAGTTTTTTCCTTTATTATGTCGATCCCTCTTTTGTTACGTTCTCTTTGTCTCTGCACCTTCCAATCTCGAGATGTGGGATAAGGTTGAGAGCAGATGTTGCTTTCTGTTCCTTCAGCTATCCTGACCATCGCCAGCTAGCTATTACCGGTCATTCCCAATGCATAGCAGGCATGATAGCATAGCAGGCATGAGTTTGATAACAGAGAGACCTTACGTTACCTCTAGCTTTCTTGCTCTTTTTTTTTTCTTTTTGTTGTTTTATATACATATTTTTTGAAAAAGGAAAAAAAATAAAATAAAAAAGGTAAACAAAATATGATTAAAATCAAAATTAAAAAATTAAGTTTAAAAACAAAAATAAAAATAAAATAAGAATAAGAATAAAACAAAATAAAAATAAAAAAGGTAAACAAAATATGATTAAAATCAAAATTAAAAATTAAGTTTAAAAACAAAAATAAAAATAAAATAAGAATAAGAATAAAACAAAATAAAAATAAAATAAAAGTAAAATAAGATGAAATGACAAATCAAAATAAAAGTAAAATAAGATAAGAAAAAAAAAGAAATAAAAAAAGGTATTATCCAGACAAAATTGGGTGTTGACACAATTTATGATTACATTTAAATATTAATTTAAGAATAAATTTATATTTATGTAGAATTAATGTAATATTATCATTTTATATTTTTATATAATATTACATTCCATTGAATTTACATTAGAAACTATTTTTTTTTTCATTTAATGTCCTTCGAATCCGAACTTTTCTTATAGTTGAATTTTTTAAACATCAAACAGTAGATAATATTAGGTAATATATTCTTTCTGTGTGTTTTTAGAATAAATTTTCAAAATTAATTCATTGAAAATCAAATCGTTTTTAAGTTGCGAAAAAATAATCATAATATATATAATAATATTAATAAATTTTGGATTCAAATTTGAAATCGTAACGGACAGTAAAAGAAAAAAGAATGTTATAACCAAAATTAAATTTAACATTTAAAGTGAAAAATATATACAAAAAGTTAATTTTTGTAATAAATACTTTAATATTTCTGATAAAAATATATGAATTCAAATATTCAAAAAATTTGATGACCCATAATGATATAATAATATATTATAAAATATAATAATATGTAATAATGTAAATATAAAATATAATAATATTAATATAATTAAAATATATGTAAAAAATAAAAATTATAATTTTTTAAACTTTTAAAGATAATTAAAATATAAGGTAAAAAATAAGAATTATAAATTTTTTAAACTTTTAAAGATATGGAAATAATTAACTATTTCAATTTCAATATTATTGTAAGATTAAGATTCATATATTGTGAAAATTGGAATTCAAAATATATACAGTAACATTTTCTCTAAAAGCAATTATCAAACTAAAACTTTAGAATGAAAGTGGTATTATTTGTAAGGCCCAGATTTCCTGCCCTAAAGCTTTAAGGGCTGCCCTTGAGCTATTGGGCCTTAGGGCTGGCCCAAAAGATAAGGTCACCCGAGTCTGATCCAATTCCACACTTTTCAGATTTCTTCTACCTTAGTGCTTAGAGCCGCAGCCGCACTCTCTCCGTTAGGGTTTCACTGTGTTAACAGTCCGCCTCCCGTTTGGCTGTTCTTAGCTCACGTAAGTGCTCTCAGACTCGTAGTTTCCTTCCTTGGCCTGTTTTTCGTAAGTTGTTGTTAGGGTTCCGAAATGATCCATTCTCACACTGTTTTCCAGCTTCGAGTGCGTTCCTAGAAGTTGTTCATCCTCCACAATTTGGGTGTTGAGGTTTTCAACTAGCTTGTCCAGGTACGGGAAGCTAGAACCTCACTGTTAATGTGTTTGTACACTATTTTGCGGTACATTTTTATGATTCCTGAACTTGTATGTTGTTGAGATTGCTTGCGATGGTTGGTGTTGTTGTTGGTATGTGCAAAATACGATTGTTACAGGCATGGCAGTGGTAGTGACTGTTAAACTCGCCCAGGCGAGCACGTCTCGCCCAAGAGAGGTGAGCAGAGGCTCGCCCAGACCTTCTCGCGCAAATGGTCGCCTAGGCGACTCGCTCAATTTCGAGCAAGCGAGCGTCTCGCCTAAGCGAGAACGTGCAGAGGCCCCTGTTCCAGATTCGTGAACTCTCGCCTAGGCGGAGAGGACTCACTTGAGCGAGAGACTCTCGCATGGGCGAGGCTCCTCAGCCTGAGCGACGGTTTGAGCGAGAATGCGTTCAGTTTGGGGTTTTCATGTCTTTTGGTGGTTGAACTGTGTTCTATTGTACTATTACGTGATGGTATGAGGGTAAAACGAGTATGCATGTTGGGAGGAGATTATATGTGGGGGAATTATGAGCTTGGCATGATCTCTACATGAATTGTATATGATAAGTTGGTTACATATGTATGTGCGTGTGGTCACAAACTTGGCATGAGCAATAATGAATCTTGGTGGTTGGTAAACCTTTGGTATGGTTGGTATGAGGAGAAACACTTTACTCATGATCGGGAATAACGAGTTGGTAATGATTCAACATATGAGAAATGGAGATTTGTTATGGGTTTTGGTTTGAAATCTTATGTGCAACGTATGTGTAAATTCTTGGTTGTTATGTATGTTGGTCAGTGTCAGTGCATAATTCCTTGGGGTCTCTAGGTGAGACTTTCAGGGTTGCGCTTCAGTGGTCGGGACGTAATTCCATGGCCCCTGTTAGTGGGTGTCCATGGTGGTGCCCCATCTGTATGACTAGGTAAGGATTCAAGGTAAGGTTGCATTCTGACACTCTAAGGAGTCAGTTAGTCTCACCTAGAGCGGACTGACTCCTGTCGTGAGAGTAGCAGGAGGCCTGAAATTCATTAATGGCTAACCTTGTGGTGAGGGAAAATTTATTTATTGTAACACTTGTAACACATAGCTCGGGGGTGAGCAGCTCGGGAGTGAGGAGAGGTATCCACACAGGTGCAAGCATCCGCTGAATCCGACCAAGTTCTACGTATCCAGATGAGTCGAGTCGAGTCGTAGTGTATTGAATGAAGAGTCATAACGTGCTTGGATGTTGTATGAGTATGGGATGGTGAAAATATATTTCACTGTATGATGAATATGTTGTCGGCTCTAGCTTACCCGTTTTGTTGTATGGTTGTATTGCATGTGGCTACTCTTTCTCGCGATGATCATCAATGTGATTGATGGGAGCAGATGGGCGATGTTCTCGTGGTCCGCAAGGAAATGGCGATTCCGCTACTTAGCCATCTGGGCTGAAGTTTAATTTTTTCCCGTCATGGTTATTTAGGGCAATGACCCATGCATTGCCTTATGCTTTACTACTCTATTCTCCTGTTAGACTTTTATCTTGTTCCCTTGGCATTGTGGTGTGCCTAGAACTTGTAGGGGTTGTGTATGAGACCCCAGGATTGCACTATTGATTTATTCGTGTCTGACGTTTCTTTTAATTCCGATTAATAATTAAATGGGACGTTACACTATTTGACTAATTAAACAAAAAATATACCAATAAAATTTGAATTTTAACAATAAAAAAAATTGTAAAATAGTGTAGGTTTTTCAATAGATTCTTATAATATCTCTAAACAACTTTCAAATATTTTTAACTTATAAAAAAGGTTCGTATTTAATATATTATCAAAATCTAAAAAATGATAAATTGAAAAAATTTAATGGAAATACATTAATATTCACAATTAAAAACAATAAAAGTTAAAAATATGATATAGAAAATAAACAAGTAATATAATATTTAGGAACAAAAGCTCTATGATTCTTAATAATATAATAATATATTAACATATTAGTCCTAATATAATAATAGTAATAGTAAAAATAATTAAAATATGGTGTAAAATAATAAATAAATAATTGTAAAATTTAAATATGAATTTTTAAATACTTTTAAATAATTTTCACATATTTTGACATTTTACACAAACTTAAACAATAATTTAAAAAATAATTTTTATAACATAGACATTGGTATATCATTACAAGTTAAAATTATACATTCTTAAAATTTTTAAAGATATAAAAATCACTGAGGATCTCGATTTCAATATTTTTTTTTTCTAAATTAGGATATATATTGTCAAATTTGAAATTCAAAATATATAGTAATAAAGTTTGAATTTAAATTCTAAATTTTAAAAGCTATAAAATATGATAGCAAAGTTAAAATTTGAAATTCAAAATCCAAAAAAAATGTGAAAAAAGGACTCCAATAGAAGAGTCTACCAAATGTCTAACCTTTGTACCTTTGTATTTTTGCATAGTGTACTATTTATATTTGTCTACATAGTCTACATTTTGTAAGTTTTGATTGTTTACTATTTATATTTTGTTTGCAGTCTAATATTTGTATCTTTAAAGAATCTACTATTTATATTTAGGTGTAATTAGTCGGATAATACTCACTTTTATTTGGATATGTCAGTTTGATACCCGCTTTTAAAAAGGTGTCAATTGGATCCTAACTTTGGAATAGATGTCTCAATCAAGTCCCTTTGAGAAAAAAAGTATTAACGTCATCAATGGTATTGATATTTAAAATGACTTACAAGAGTGAAAGGAACCTAATTGAGACATTTTTTCAAAAGTTGGGACTCGATTGACACATTTTTAAAAGCGAGGACCAAACTGACACATTTGAAGAGAGTGAGTACTATCTGACTAATTAAACATTACATTCATATGCACGATCTATCATTTGTAGCTTTATATCGTTTACTCTTCACATTTTTTGTATCGTCTAATGTTTGTATCTTTATTAAGTCTACTCAACAATTTCTATATCTCCATCATTTTTATTATTAGAGAATCAACTATTATATTTTTCTACATGTTTTACTCAATATTTCATTAAAAATTAAATTTGATTTCTTAATTTTAATTAACTAAATCTTAATATATTATTTAAAATAGTTATATATAATATATTTTATTAAAAAAATATATAAAAAACTTAAATACATTTTTATTATAAAATCAATTAAAATACTATCATTGAATTTTATAAAATAAAATTTATATTAAATTTAATTATACTTTTATAATTTCAAATTAATTTAATAAATATATTATAATTTTTAATTTTAAAATTCGATATCCCGTGCGTTGTACGGATAGAAATACTAGTCTAATTTAAAGACCCATAATAGGCTAGTGTTTTGGAATTTTGTTTCTAAGACCTACTTAATGCATTCCAAATTGTTATAGTTTTAATATTTTTAGATTCTAACATTCAGAAGAGTGTGGCAAAGCATTGCATTGAAGAAAAATAGAAGCAAAATAACCAAAAAAAAAAAACAATGTTCTGCCAGGAACATGATACCTAAAACTATGAATGCAGGCACTTTAAAGAAAAATTCTTTTGCTCCAAACCGTACATATTTCCATTTTCATACAATTCTTTTTGTTGCGTAGAAGAAGAGCAGAAAACGCAACAATCTAAACGAAATCTGAAAACTTAACCAAAACCTTAAGTTTTTCACCATAGGAGATTCATGCAGTGTGGTGTGGTGAGAAAGAACACGACAACGACGGTGTGTTGTAGTGAGGATGAAGTCAACAGGGATAAGGAAGACAAGGAGGATTGTGCATAAACACGAGGAAGAGTACTATTGTAACATCTCTACCGAAAATTACTTAAATAAAATAAATAGATAGTAATTGAAATTCAAACATCATAATTTATTATTCCAAAACGCGAAAAAATTGAAAATTATTCAACATGCTTAAAATTAAATAAAACCACTTCATAAATGTATTACAAATTCTAATAAACCGACTAAATAGAAAAAAACATAATCAAAATCTCTAGCCGAAAGTCCCATGCTAGCCCTCTCTCCATCGCTACACATCAACATCATCACCTAGAATATCATCTGCTTTTGTGTGACAAGTCATACGATCATCGCCAAACACAAACAAAAAGGGTGAACTCATAATAATTAACATATAAGTTAACAAAATCAAGATACACCTGACTATTTTATTCTAGATAGTTCTTGGTCAAGACCTTAATACCTCAAGGCTTTTCAACCTTCAAGTCACACAAATAATTGACTGTGGACTCAAGATATATAATGCTTCCACAAACATGCCCGCTTGTGGTCCTGCCTATACGAACCTCCCCACTCATAGTCCAACTCTACAGACCTCCCCGCTCATAGGCCAACATACGTGATCCACCAACTATGAACCTCCCCGCTCGCAACAACTCTCAAGTGTGAGCACGGAACATACGAACTTCCCCACACGAGAGCATCAGGATATGAACCTCCCCGCTCATATCATCACATGTTCATCACCAGCCATGAACCTACCCGCTCATGACACAATATCTCCTTATCCAAGTCTCACATCACAACGTGATAACAAAAACAAGAAAAGTTCTTGGCTGCAGTGCTTTCACTTGGCATTGCCTAAGTGCCGCTAGGCGACAATCCAGCATAGACCGCCTAGCGGGACACCCTCGTCGCCAGGCACCAAGTTGCAATCAGACTCACAATCTTAGTGTCTATCACCTGGCGAGTCACACCTCGTCGCCAGGCACCACGCGTTGTAGGGACACCCCTGCTAGTCCTATCACTTGGCGTTCACTCGTAGGTCGCCAAACGCCACACCAGTAGCCCAATTCTATTGGTTTTGGCACCCTAAATGGATTGTTCTAAATCCAAATTATCTCCAAAGGCAATAAGGTACGTTCCCAATTTAGTACCTGATTCTATATACCCTGCCACTCTATCCATGATTCAATTCCTTATACTTTCCTTCACAACTTCATATATTCAAGGCATATGATTCACCCCTAAGCCTCTTATCTTACCCCTCAGGTTAGTCCAGCTTATGACAACCACACCCAACCAGTATCTCAGCTCCAAACAGCTCACTATGTTTCCCCGCTGTGCATGCGCCATATCTTTACCTTAAATATTCCTTAATTCAACTTAACGCAAACTTAATTAGTCTTTAATCTGCCATAGTGAAATTATCAAACGCCTCAACATCCTCTCTTGAATACAACTATGTTTTCCAGAGCATAAAATCCCCATTAACATTATTCCTTTATCCAATTTTTAATTACCTTTTTAATATCAATTCACACATATACATTAACATAAACACATCATCATATCCTATTCTCATCGACACAAATTTACATTAAAATTGCAACACACAGCCAAACGCTAAAACTGGAAATTTTCCAGTTATCGCCTGGCGGCAGATCATGCGCCGCAAGGCAGCGTATGAAGTTCTGGGAAAAACCCAGTTTTCCTTATCCCTACGACAACCCTTAATCTATCCCAATCATCGTGTAATTAGGCCAAATTCATAGATAACTCGAGGAACACATTACACAGGTCATGTTTACAATTCATATAACAACTAAACTTTGGAATTCAGATTCCTAATTACTTCCTGTCAAACCCCCAATCATACACTCATAATTCATTTAGGTTTTAATTCATTCAACATATTCATAGGAAGACAATTTCCTAAATTTTTCAACAGTACATTCACTCCATAAACACATAGTACATATTCCAGAAATCACAATGACTCCTGCACCAAAACAACACTCAAAACAACCCAAAATAGTGTTGTGCCGTCTGGCGGTGTTAAACAACCACTAGGCGGTTCATACCATAACCCAGAAAATTGGGCAGAAATAGATGAGTCGCCTAGCGACACACTCATGACCGCTAGGCGATTTCTGGGTGGGAACCCAAAAACTTACGAAAAAATCTAGGAGTAGCTCTGGATAAAAATATATTATTAAAATAACAAGCAATTAAATTAACACACAATTGACATACATAAGACTCGAACCTAAGTCTTCTCAACATAACTAAGTACTCTTAATCACTTGAGCAAGTATTATTCCATATCATAAAGACTAATAATTAATGTCATAAAGACTTCCACATCATAAAGATTAATAATTAATGTCATAAAGACTTTCATTATCCGCATTTATTAGATAATTACTTATTTAATTATTTAAATTCCTCGGATCTTACAATTATTCGAAAGATTTTCGATGGAGGGACCTTTTCATTCTATGCCCATTTTTTTACTTTGAAGTGGGATTGAAGTAATTTTCATTCTAAACACATTGTTTTAGTGTCACAAGGAAGGAATAAAAAATTTGTGGCAGAATTAATTTTAAGTTTTTTTGTTGGGACAAGTTTTCAGTTTTTACATTTTTTAAAGTTTATTTTAGACCACAATTTTAGATTTTAGCCCACACCTTTTAAAACCACATTTAAATAAATGTGGCATAAAATATCTACAGTTTTAAAACCGTGGCCTTTAACCATCTATAAGTCATATTCATAAAAATGTATCCTTTTCGGTGTTTAGGCTATGATTTTATACATGTGGACAAATTTAGTGTGGCTTAAACTAAAATATGTTGTAGTGATTTCAATGAAAAGAAGAGGACTAAAATCATGAACCAGAGGAGACAGTGTGCAGAAAATGTAAACCTATGTAGAAAACGTGAAAAAAACCCTAAATAGTTGTTGGCCAAGATGAAGAAAAATGTTAATCCACTGGTGGCTACTTCAAGGGCTCTCCAATAGTCTTCAAAAAGGCACCATGAGTAGACTGAATGAAGAAGAAGGGTTCTCTCCACCTAAAAATCTAAGGAATTCGTGATCACATCACACAAGATGTGCAAACTTACAAAATGGCCACTTTGGGCTGCAAAATTACATAAAATGCCACTAAGCTAAAATAAAAGTATAATATATTTTAACGAAATTGTGTTATGAGAAGTAAATAAAAAAGAGTATTATGAAGGGAAAGATGGTGCCACTGGAAAACGACGTAATGTGTAATGGGAGCATAATGGCGTTTTCAAATGCCATATTTTGCATACAAAATGTGGCGGTTATAGAACTATCGTATTATGAAGCAAATTATGACAGTTTTTTATAACCGCCATATTAAAACCGTCATATTTACTTCAATATTTTGTAGTGTATAATTTATCATCATCAAAACTTCCTCTTCATGATTTAATGTTTAATAAGCATCTTATCTTAAATCAATAGATATGAGTCTTACTACATCATGTTGTATATTGAGAATAATAAGAGACCTAAATGAGTAAAAAAAATTTGTATGTCAAAGTATCGTTGTTCTATATTTTAACGAAGTTGTGATATTATACCATACTATTGAAAATTGCTTTCTTAATTTTTACGAGAATTGTAAATTTGTGGAGATAATAAAATGTAAAGCGGTAAAAGGAGATGCGCAAGCGAAAATAATAAAATGGAGTGATTACAACATTTTGATTAAGTTTAATGTTCCTCTAGAAGATGAACCATTTGAGGAGATTAATTGGAGAACAGGTCCAATTGGTGCTGAAGTGATTCATTCCTTTGGTTTTGTAAAAAACCAAAATGGTGAATGGATTCATAAACGTGATATGCAGGATGCACCTATTCATGATGACCGCACACCATCTCCACCGCCTCAGCCTACCCAGGATGCATCTGCTGCTATGCTTAATGATATTATCCACGAAATCCACGATCTCCGGGCTTTTGTTGGTTCAAGATTTGACAGTATAGATGCTCGGGTTGGTCAACTTGAGAAAGACATGGCTTATGTGCGGCGCCAATTTCCTCCATCTTAGATGCATTTTCATGTTTATTTTCATTCAAAAACTTTGTATTTTTTTAATGCACTTTGACATTGATATTATTATCTTAGTACTTTAATTGATTGTAATTTTTTTTTTCACTAATATCATTGTTTTTAGTTCCATATTCAACTATATTATACATCATTGCTTTCCTATCCAGTGAAATGTTTGTTAACGTTTTTTTTCAAAAAATTACGCATGTAATCGATTACAGTTCGTGCGTAATCGATTACACAATACACAGAAAACTGCAACACATTCAGTAATCGATTACACACTACGGTAATCGATTACGGCTTCAAAGACGTTATCCCCTTGCACGATTACATCATGCAGTAATCGATTACAACATACGGTAATCGATTACGACACCAAAAACGTTCATCTCCCACACGATTTCGCCTTCTGACCCAGTTGACCACAAAAACGTATGGGGGCTACACGATTTCTTCATACGATAGGTTGATGCCTCTGCTTGGCAACCGACCGACTCACGAAGTTGTAGTCCGAATGCAGAACAATATCAAGAGTCTGAATAGTTTCCTGTGAACAATCTATCTGACAGCGATTTGAGAAGCTTAGTAAGATGTAAGCGGACATGCGATTTTTCAAAATTGACTCACGGTATGTTCGGATTAAGAAGTAGATAACATCTCTAGAAACTTTTGTTAAGGTTGTCTCATCGACCGGTCGCTAAGGGACTGATCGATCAGGAGTGGCAGGGGCCAATCATGTACGGTCGCGAGTGAAAATAATAGAATGGAGTAGATGCAAGACTTTACACAATACAACGTACCTTTTTATATAATTTTTTTTTCTTTTTTTCTTTTATTCTTGTTTTATTTTTATTTTTGTTGTTATTATCGTAGGAGAATGTATCGATACCAGAAACTATCTACAACATATTGTATAATGAGAATAATAGAAACCCAACATAATTTTGGCTTATATTTCCGCTTTGCAGTAAAAACATATATATTTTAACGAAATTGTGTTAATACATCAGACTTGTCGCAAATTGTTTTTATTTTTACGAGAGAAAGTGAAACGATGAAAGGAGAGAAGGCGAGTGAAAATAATAGAATGGAGTAGATGCAAGACTTTTACTTTGGTAAAAAGAGAAAGATCGAAGTTACATATCTGAATAAGAAATAAAGGCATCGCATGTGTGTGTGTAGTAGGTGCGTGAATTACAGCTTATTGAAATAATTATGAGAAGATAAAAGTAAGTGCAACGAAGGGGAACATGATGTTGTATGTTGTAATCTACGGGGAGAGGAGTTTGGCAGCGAGGGTTGTTTTTGCAAGTGGAAGACAAACGAGGTTGTGTTTTCTTGGAACAGTGAGGCCAGCTCTCTCTTCCATGCTAACTTTGGCATCATCACCTTTGAGTACATGTCCTTGTGGGTCAAGCACTTGAAGGTCAAAGCACTGGATAACAGATGCAAGAAGAGTTGCCATTCCTGAAGTAGACAAATTCACTCCAGGGCACATTCTCCTACCTGACCCAAATGGGAGAAGTTGAAAATGCTGTCCCCTTAGATCAATAGGACCAACTGCCCCTTCACCTCCATTTTCTAAGAATCTCTCGGGACGAAATTCCGATGGTCTGTCCCAGTACTTAGGGTCTCTTCCTACAGCCCACACATTGAAAAGTATCAATGCACCCTCTGGGATAACACACCCCTCAATCTCACACTCTTCCACACACTTTCTCTTCACCACTGGGAGTGGTGGGTGCATGCGGAATGTCTCCTTCACAATCGCCCTGATGTAAGGAAGGTTTTGAGTATCAACTTCATCAACCAGTCTATCTTTTCCCACAACACTGTACACTTCCTCCCGAGCCTTTTGCAACACCCTAGGGTTGTTGATAAGTTCTGCCAAAGCCCACTCAGTAGCCACGGCTGTGGAATCTGTCCCAGCTGAGAAGAAATCCTGTCAAAACAAAAGCTTGGTGAGTATATTTTTAGTCTTTAGTAGTGCGTCAACATTGTTTCTTAAAGCATTAACAACTTACCACAACAAGACCCTTGATCTGCTCCTTGGTAATTTTGATCTCCATGGTCTCGTCCTCAGCGAATTCAAGCAAAGTATCGAGGAAGATACCGCTCTGCTCTCCCTCAACAACTTCTCCATTCTTTCTCCTTCTAACGATCTCTTGGCGCTTCTTGATAACCTTCTCAATGACGGGGTCGAACTTGTTGAATATCTCATCAATCCTCTTCTCGTACTTTCCAAACTTGAGCTTCTTCAAGGGCCAGATGAAGTCAGTGAGACTGTACTCTCCGAAAATCTTAACCGTCTCGCGAGCCAAATCTCTAACCTCTTCGGCCTCACCAAGCATGAGCATGGAGATGGTGTTGTTGGTCCACTTGAGAAGCTCCTCAGTGACGTTAAGAGGTTGTTGGGCCTCTGCACTTTGGGCGAGAACTCTGAGAACCTTGCGGATCTCATGGCTCCTCAATGGCCTCAACTTGTTGACGGTGGTGGCGTTGAGGAGGTCGTTCATGATGAGCTTCCTGATGAACTTCCAGTAAGGACCGAAGGGAACCATGGCAACGGAGTTATCATAAGTGAGGCGCTTAATGGCAGAGGTTTGGAACCTTGTGTTGAAGGAAGCAGCCTCGTGGGTTTGAAGGAAGAGTTTGAAGAGCTCAGGGGTGGAGGCAACAACGGTGGGCATAGACCCAAAGTAGAGAGAGTACAAAGGGCCATAACGTTTGGATAAATCTATGAGAGAGTGGTGTAGAAGTTGGTCTTTCAAAAGGTGAAGGTGTCCAATCAACGGAAGCCGAGGCTTTGGGCTTGGAGGGTTGGGAAGGTGGCGAAGTGCCTTCGATTTTGCGCTCGGTGTGGGACGCAGGTGCAGAAACAGACCCAGCACCAACAACCCAATTGCGATTTCGAGCAACATCTTCTTTCTTTCTGCTTCTTCTCTCTTCTTATTATCTTGCTTTCTCCCGCTACCTCAAGGTTAACAACTCTCTGTGTTTTACGTAAGAACCACTTCGAAGTGCAATCCCGAGTTCGAGGCTAACCTGAGGATACAGGCTTCCGTTGCTCCCTCTTTATAGTAGCTCATTTGATGTTTTGTGGGCCTAAAAAATGTCTTTAAAATAACTATTTCTATTATTTTATTTGTTTTGAAATGCAAAGACGGACTATTCATTTCACTCCTATTATTATAATAGTTCTTCACTGGAGACAAAAAAGTTTCTATTTTAAGATGCCCATGGTTTTAAAGAGTGTGCTTCACACCTACTAAGTTTATGGTCTAAGATGATGCGCTGAGTTACTCCAGAAAGACAGAGAGAGAGAGACTCCGTCAACAAAAAGCAAAGTGCCTCCACTCCAGGCTGCTCGGCAAATGCTGAAAACCGAAAATTGCAATCAATATTTCTATACATATTTATTTTTATTTTATGTATATTTGTTGCATGTTTGTTTCTTTCTATTTCTTTCTTTTTATCAATTTAAATATTTTATAAATCTATCATTTTTTTTTCTGTCTCTAAATGTATACTTAAATCATATTTCTTTTATAAAAGCTTCCTTCAATTATATATGTATTCTTCACTTTGGAACACTACTGTTCATTGCGTTTTTTTTTATCGGCACCGTTTATTGCGTTACTCATGTTTAAAAATCAATATTCTCAAAACCATTTTTTAAATTAGTCTAAGAATAAATTAAAACTCTAATTAAATAAAAGCAATTTTAAAATAGTGAGATCAAATAAAGTTAAAATAAATCGAAGTCTCTTTATATGAAACTAATTTCCATGACATTATTATTTTTATTTCATTTCGAAGTCCAAAGTATAATGATTCATGCGAGAGCTCGGAAGGTGCATGCACTCGATATCTGGGAATTTTCAAGTCAAATATGGATGATATATGATTATTATTTTAAGAAAGCATATATGTTGACGAGCCACAAATTGTACAGAATTATGATGTGAGTGTTTTAAAAACAATATATAATAAACAGTAAATTTGTAATTAAATATTGTAAAAAATATTAAAATATTAATATTATTTTAATAAGGTGTGAATTTATTAAGTTACTTAATTTAATGAAGTCCTGTACTTGGTGGTGGCTGTAGGACTTGTGATGCCACGTGGCTTGGTTGTATTTAGCACCCAATTTGTGCGGCGCCTCATTCGAAATCTTGTGAGAGTTTTTTTTTTTTTCTTTTTCTCGTACTCCCATCAACCCTTAAATATTTTGGGTCTTCTGAAATTTGACACGTCAAATAAATGTATCTTCACCGTAGATGGATCCGGAATTTACTTCGTGTTTTATGGTGTATCGTGCCAGGTAAGTGGATTTTAGATTCTGAAAAAGAAAGAAAAAAAAAAAGAATGAAATTTGAATCTACCTAAGAAATTATAACCAAATCATCTTCAAAGATTTAACACTCCATTATACATAAAAAATAATATAAAAATATAAGAGAATGGTGCAAAGGATAAAATTAGGTCTCCCACAGCGTTTCTAAGTCGTTCTAATATATTTTTTTGACTGTATTTATTTTAAAATTGGAGTGAGCTTTGTTTTATTTATAATCTTCCTTTTGATAATGTAATCTCTTCCGATTATCTTTTAAATAATCCAATATCTTCAATATATATTTGGTTGTTATAGAGATCTAAAAGGATTTAAGAAGATCTTGTCATATTAAAAAAGATTTGATAAATATTATCCTTTTTATATTTACTGATATAATAAAATAAGATAATTATTTTAAATTATCAAATAAAATATTTAAAGATATATTTGTCCCAAATGATCTTTTATCGTAAAGATTTATCAATTATCAAAGCCTTTTTTGTAGGAAAAATAGAGAAAACCACAAGGTTTAATTTGTGTTGCTTGTTCTTTCTTCCTGGCTTAGCCAAATTTCTTCCCCTTTTCATGCTTTTCTTGCCTTTTTCAAACAATACTTGGCTTGAATTTGGGTTTTGATTATTTTCTATTGTTGGATTTATCTTTAAGGTGTCATAAAGTTTTGATCAATTTATTTCCACACCTCCCTAAGCTCAACTTAGCTGTAGTTGGAGTAACACACCTCAAAATATCCAAAGAACTTTTATGCAACTAAAAATCTATTTTTAAACATGTTTTATATCTCATGCTCAGTCAACCCAATTATAATGAATCCTAATTAAAATATAAGATTAAAGGCTAACTCAATTATAATGAATCCTAATTAAAATATAAGATTAAAGGCTAACTAAGAGTATAAATATGCATTCATCACTAAGTATTCTTTTAATAAGTCATTCATATTAATGCATGGAGTAATGTATATTCTTCTTTTAATAAGTCCTTCAATAGTGTTTTGGCACCATAAGCACTGAATATTCTTCTTTTCTTCTTCTCGAAAGAATGTCTTTACATAGGTTCATGAGGAAGTAATCATTCTAATTTCCTTTCTTCCTATTGAGTAGCTTTGAACTAAAATAAATGTCTTTTTCTTCTTTTTACTATTGTTTTTCGAGCTTAGACATTGAATGCATTCTATGCAATATTAATTATTCTTCTCTTCTTTATGCAACTTCTTCAATAACTAATAATATGTCTCTCCCTAGGTTGCATAGCTTTTTACTTCAAAGAGTGATAAAAGGACACACTGTGCTGGCCAGATAACTGAATCAGAGTTGACATATGCATGTGCTAGAAAAAGCAGGTGGAAATTTCAACTTTAGCTACCAACAATTATTTGAATGAAACTTGAATTTGGCGTAGATCTCTTGATGAAAGATGGTGAAGACATTCCTTGCATCACAAGCTTAAGCTTTAAGAATATTCTTTAAGTTCATGTAAGCTTCAAGTCTTTTACTATACATCGTCTAATCATCATCATTCACTTATCAAGCGTAGTGGAAATCTAGATAGTACTTTATGGTCTGCCAAACTAAAAAATGCACCCATGACTTGTACAACATTTATTAGACTCAACTTCTGCATGTTTTAATATTTAATCTTTGTTGTATTTTAGCTTTCAATCAAAATAACATGATGTTGAACTTTTACACCAACATTTGAAGTGCTCCTACTATAGATCTATAATAAGAAGGATTTGACCAAGCATATCTTATTCTCAATTAACTTTAGTAGAGCAACCATAGGTGTAGCTTGTGGCTTTAAATCTAACATGTTGGCTTTGTGAATCAATTTCCTAGTATATTTGGATTGTGTCAAGGAGAAAGCTACCATCTTGTCTTGTGGTTCCCGAGTGTTTGAGAGGGTTCAACTAAGATTATGTGTATGATTTGTGAATTTTAATGTGATTGAAGGCATGGAAGTATATTATTGGATGAAAATGGTATGATTCCTTGCATAATTGGGGGTGAGTGTGTAACATCCCGTTAGGATATTACGGGTTTAAATAATAAAATAAAATAAGAAAATAAAAACTCATTAATTATAAATCCATTTCCCAAAAACGCGGGAAATTTCAACTTTATTAAATAAATAAAGATTCCAAAATCCTTGAATATAATTACTATTACCATTAACAAATAGTTTAGTAATATTAATAATTACAACTGATTTGAAATCATAAAAACAATGTAAAAACTCTGAGAGTGTGTTTGGATAGAGTATTTTAATGAAGTAATTCATTTTTTTGAAGAATTTATATTTCTTTGTAATGAAATGCTTTGTTTGGATACAGAAATTAAAAAGCATTTCAAATGCAAGCATTTTTTTTAGGGATTTCAATTAGCTAAATTAGTACAAATTCAAATACCCTCAAAATAGGTGGAATTTGAAATTCTTCTCACTCAACTTCACATTCTAGACTCTTTGGTAGGCCCGATGACACAAACAGGGTCGACGATTCAGACGGGTCTGACAACCCGAATGGGCTCGACGATCCAGACGGGTCCAACGACCCGAATGGGCTCGACGACCCAAACAGATCCAACGACCTGAATGGGCTCGATGATCTAGACGGGCCCGTCTGTTGACCTAGACGGGCCTAACGACCCAGACGGGCCCGACGAACCGAACGAGGCTTACGACCAGAACGGGCCCGACGACCCAGAATGGCCCGACGACTCGGACGGGGCAAACTATCTAGACAAGACCAATGATCTGGCGGACTCGATAATCCAAACGAGTCCAACAACCTGAACGAGCCCGACGATCCAGATGGACCCGACGACCCGAATGAGCCTGACCACCTGGACGAGTCCTATGACATAGACTGCCCGACGACTCGGATGGGCCTAACAACCTGGACGGGTCCGATGACCTGGACGGGCTCGAAAACCCGTACGGACCCTTCCAAACCGTCAAGCCCGACGATCCAGACGAGCCCGACGACATGGACGGTCCCAACGACACAGACGAGCCCGACGAGTCGAACGTATCAAACTATCCGGACGAGCCCAACGACCTAGACGAGTCCAACAGTTTGGAAGACTCGTCCGAGTCGTCAAACCTGTCTAGGATGTCGACCCGTCTAGGACGTCGGGCCCGTCCGGGTCGTTGGACCCGTCCGTGTCATCGGGCCCTTCTTGATCGTCGGGTTTCCAAATTTATCATGAATTCAAAACATAATTAAGCCTAAAATAAATATTGTTAAAATGAAATTTTATCTCACAATAAATTCAATTTTTTTTCCAAACAAGAAATTGAAATTTAAGGTATTTTAATTTCCTTATCCAAACAAATTATTTAAAAAATGAATGGAATTTAATTGCAAGCAATTCAAATGCAAAGCATTTCAATTTCTAAACATTGTTGAAATGCTCCATCCAAACACAAGGTGAGAAAATTGCCCCAAGACTAGCCCCGTTCTGGCTCTATGCCTCACTAAATCCACCTACAACACCATCTGCTCACGTATACCGCGTATACGATCATCGCCAAACACAAGCAGATAGGGTGAGCTAACAGAATAAACATATAAATATAAACACATTTATATATATCACACAAATACAACAAAGGAATCCCTTCCCTTGATTCCACACCACATGGCCACAACCATGTCAATCATGTTCTACGTCTTTTAGTGAGTACCCCAAGGTGTCTTACTGCCATACCTATCAACCACAACCGATAGAACACGTGCGAGAAACCATTGCTATGGATCATACACCGTAACGCCAAGTGGAGTTCCCAAATATGAACATAGTTCGTAACATCCCAAGACTACCAAACTCGTCAGCTAACTACTGAAGAAGGCAATCTATCTGGACCCATCCGTACTGGCCACAACCAGCACACTCACACCGGTAACACTTGCCAACCTGAGCCACAACTCAAGAGTTCCTCGTGTTCATCCACCACCATCCCGAGCCACAACTCGAGGGATGTCATTCCGAGCCACAACTCAAGGAATGTCACGTGCTTAACCCCTATTCTGAGCCACAACTCAAGGGATACATTCCGAGCTCAAATCAAGGAACACCAGCAAACCCACCTTTAAGATATCCTAGAAGCCTTGTAGATCACGCACATCATAGCAAGTATAACACCAATCTGCTGCAGCAAAATCGCCTTGCGGGGGACACATACCGCCAAGTGCTGCCGCTTCCAGATCGCCTGGTGGGGGACACGTACCACCAAGCGCTAAGGGCCTTAGTCTTCATTGCCACTACAACTATCGCCTGGCGGGACTTCCTCTACCGCCAGGCGCCACGTGCCTTAGTATTTACTGAACTGCAGACTCCGCCTAGCGCACCCCTCCTTACCGCCAGGCACCACCGTGATCCAGAACCCCCTATTTATACGTTGTCGCTTGGCGGGTCGATCACCACCGTCAGGCGCTACACCAATACTTGCGTAGTACTGGTTTTAGTTCAGGTTCAAGCACATTTCACACTGGTTGCTCTCATTTGCTCTCATTTCAGAGTACCCCTAATGAAAAGCATTGCCATCTATAATGTTCCAGGCCTTATAGAACCTCACATGTGCATTCATCCCCTAGTCATATAGACCATCCTAAGCATTCTCAAACAAAATATAAGCAGCAACACTCTAACAATTTTAAGCATATGATCTTATGCACCAATGCAATTTAATATTGACACCCATGCCTTCACCAAACCAATTCTCCACATGTGACTAAAAAATTGATAGAGACTTACCATATAACCCAATCATGCTTCATTAGAAGTTACTTGAACTTATCAAGAGCTTATTCGTGTATTTTACAAACTCCAAAATCAGCAATATTAAGTAATGTATATCTCTAGCTACTGACCTCCAAATTCAATCTCCACCGTTCAAAGTGAAGAACCACATGTTATGGACCACTTGTCAAAAGTTCACTTAAATCAGACGGTTAACGAACCAGGAAATGTAGTTTTACACAAACTGCACAAACCAGAAAAACATGGTAGCGCCCAGAAGTGAGGAAGATGGCGCCTGGCGGGACTAAACTACCGCCTGTCGATTCCTGTTGCGCGAAAAGTACGAAAAACAGCTATTTTTGTGAATAGAACACCACACACCTCTCTGGTATGGCGCCTGGCTGCCAAATGGTGCCGTTAGGCGGTTCCTGCACCTGCGAACCTTACCCCCTTAACAACAACTCTGATTTCCATCAATTTCTGACTCCATAGGATACAATCCAAGTTATTGGGATTTCGGTTCATCCCTAACACTTCCCATTCATGAATTCATTCACATAAATTTTGGCAAAAAGAAAGTTTAATTTGGGATCACTAAGGTTCGAACCTATACCATGCCAAATGTCAAATCAATGCATAACCATTTAACCAATTCATGTTTCATGATAATTTGTATAATTCTATGATTATATTATCACTCATCATGATCCAGTACATATTTAAAATAATAATAAATTAAATAGCACATAAATGGCATACATAGGACTTGAATCCAAGTTTCCTCACACAAACAAGTACTCTCAACCATTTGAGCTAGTACTTTTCCACGTCATTTCAATCCGCATTAAATGCCTTAAAGGATCCTACTATCCGCATTTATTAAATAATTATTTAATTAATTATTTAAATTTCTCGGGTCTTATAGAGGGTTCATGATTGGGATTGAGGATGAGTAAATCTGATTCCAGGCTATGACTATTTTATTTCATGAAATTGATTTCAATTTGATTACACATGAACTCTATAAGCGTGATTGAACACTAAATGAGTCTCAAATGTATATATGGATGAATGTTGGGCAGGTTAGGGTGCGCACATGTGCTGGAAAAATCTGGGATTTTTCCAGAATTGGATGCACCGCCTGACGGTACTCAGGTTGCCGCAAAGCGACATGCGCGGTTCAGCAGTCCCTTGGTGGCTGGCTAGATGAGGGTGCAAAATTGGGTTGTTAATGGTATTTTCCTTGAAAGCATAATTGTAATAAAAACAAACTGAACTTGTGATTCTGTGGTGAGCTTAACGGGTGGAATGGGATATGAGGAATGGGTTAAAAAGGGGAAATGTGAAAAGAACTAAGTTGGTGCAATTTGGGTCTGAGTAATTATATGCATGAATTGGTTGTTGATTTCTAATGTCTGTAAGCATGTTTTATTGTTAGTTAAATCTAAGTGTGGGATAGGTTCCGTTGGATAGATATGTTTACTTAAATGTGAGTGATGAATATACATGCATATAAGTGATGAGTATTGAATTATGGTATGAGCTGTGTTATTGAACAATTGAACCCATTTAAGTAGAAAAGTATATGTAGTGATATTCTAGATTGTGTGGTTTGGGGAATTGGAATCATTGGAACCTGAATTGGCGGAGAAAAACCAATAATTGTCATGTTACTAGTGTGGCGCCTAACAATGTAGGTTGAATCGCCAGGCGATAGGCCACAAAGAGAACTCTGGAGAAAAATTCGAGAACTGGCATTTAGCAACGTAAGGCGTTCCGCCAGGCAGTTTGTTGTAAAATTGGGCATGGACCAAAATGTAGTGGGCTAGCGCTTGGCAGTGCTAAGAGGGGAGTCCTAAGAGGGGTCATAGGATTTAACTTAATAACCGAGATTTAAGTTTCATGGTATTGTTTATTATTTCTTTAATCTTAAGCTCACCCGATCTGCTTGTGTTTGACGATGATCGTGTAACTCATTACACGGGAGCAAATGATGTTTCAGGTGGAACTGGTGACGCATAGAGCCGGAGAGGGGCTACCATGGGGAACTTTTTATGGATTATATTACTCTTTTGTAAACAGTATTTAAAATCAATTTCTGGATTTGTAAACACTAAGTTGATCTTATGGGAAATAGGTGTTATTAATTGACAAGTTATTAGTATTATTATTACTTTTATTTTATTTAAATTAGTAATATTCGACTAGAATGTTACAATTTTGCCCAAGAGTGCAAAAGGCTAAGTGTGGGGGAGTTGGATGAGTCATTATTTTCCCTTATTTACTTAATTTTATGTACCCATCTTGATGAATGTTTAATGCTTAATTGCCTATTGTTAGTACATCTTCATATATTAGGCTTCATTGGCCAGTAATTTGGATTTTTTTTTTTAATTTGGATTTAATTGGTCTAATTTTTGTTTGTAATTATTTCATAATCTTTTGTGAAGAAATTTGGGGCTTGGACATTAATATTAGGTTGAAGAGAGGAGTGTCACATCATCCACGCCACATCAACCATTTTTCTGCGTCAACATTAGTGATGGGCCAACCTATATTTCAGCCTAAGGGCAATTTTGTAATTTTGTTGCCCATAATGGAATTTTTATAATTATGCACATGTGTAGTGATGTGACCACATTGGGGTTTAGGGTTTTATTGGAGTGAACCCTCATTGGACGTTTTCCATATTCTCTTTTGCATTTTTGAACACCTTTGAAAAGCCATTGAAGACAACAACTCTACATTCACATTTTGGTTCATTTTGGACAACACTTATGTTAGGGTTTCATAATCTTTGATTATTTACGTTTCTAGTTCATTTTCTCCCTTTTATGATGTATTTTCATTATGGTTTGTGTTGTAATTTGAATCCCATGGAGAACTAATTTTGAGTATTAATTCATTGATAAGAATGTAATGAAATCTAGAGATTTTATTCATGTTTTCCTTTATTTATGCTACTCTTCATCATTTTAATCGATGGTTTGTTGTTGAATACGAATTATGGGCATCCTTAATGTTAGGGTTCTTGTTCTTGCATTTGAAACATACTTGAATCATGCTTAATGTTTCTAGGTTACTGTTTCTAGATGTTCTCACATATGCTTAATTAGTGGGTGTGATTAAATGATGTGTGCTTTGCTTCATTGGATAAGGAAATAGTGTTAATCTTCCCTTAGTGGTTTAATTTTTGTTTCATGAGAGTTGACTGGACAAGGTATTTAATCTGGTGATCTGCGATAGATGGAATTTCATTCGTATCAAAGAATCAATACCTTTTAATTTATTGAAGTCTTTGTTGTTTTGTGAATCTACCAAACCCTCCCTTTTTGTGTTGTGTTTGGATTGGAACCTTTGATTGAGAATATTGGTCACTAGGAGACGACATTGGGTTAGCTTCTTAGTACTATATTTAAATTGTTTTATTTGGTTGGGTACATGCTCGATCACCTTCCAAGGACAATTACAAGAAGCATGACTAGAAGGAAGGCCTCTAAACCCTTTTATTTAATCTTTGTTTTCTATTTCTTTATGTTGACTTTACTAGTGTTGAATTAAGTTGACTTGACTTTAGTTGACTTATTGACCTTGGTTGACTTAACTTAAGTTGACTTTTTGACCCTTTTGGTTGTTTGTTTTGTAGGATAAGCTTGTGCCAACTAGGAGGAGGATTATACTACTAGAGCGAAGGAGAGTCTTAAACTTGGGACCACACATAAGAGGCACATAGTTGGAAAGAGGGATAGCTTGGAGTTAAATGTTCATTCTAGAAGGTCAATATGTGTACATGATAGGCTTAGAGACCAAGCTAGGGTTCTCTCATTTTCAAGACACCTCCTTTTGACATAGTTTTTAGAACATTGGTTTGTCTTTTTGTAGTTGCACCTTTTAACTTTATGTTTTTGCAAATAGACCTCTTTTGCCCACTTATAAAAGGGGATTTCCAAGACTATTTTAATGGTTGAATATTTTTTAGTATATACACTTATATTTGACTACTTTGTGAGAGTGTTATCCCTGAGAGTGTGATCTTCATCTTCTTGTTTGGAGTCTAAAACTCAAGTGACAATATACACCACTAATCTTGAGTATGGTGAACCTTGTGCCCCTTAAGTGGCGTGCCATCACCATGGAGTCCCCTCCCCTCTTTTTGTCTTCCATCTTTTACCATCTTTCTTCCCTTTTGTTACTTTAATGTTCATTTAAATTGACACTTAGGTGGTCTAGTGTGTGTTCTTATTTTTACTTTCATTAACTGAACTTCTCTTCTTCTTTAGAGCTCTTCGAAGTTAACCTTCACATATAGATAACCTTGGTTATCTTAATGTCATTTCAGGATCTTCCTTCAGTTTTCTTAATTACTGTAACACAATATTTGCTAATTCTAAAAATGGGTCTTTACCACTATGAGTTTCTTTTTCTCTATTATTCATCTCTTAATCCATAATAGTTTTCTTGCATTGATTGAAATGTTATGATGAATGAGCATTGTTTGGCTTCTATTTTAGAACCAAAGGACCCCAAAGTTGGCGTTGTTTTTCCAAGATGTCTTCTTGAGTTAGATTTGGGTTAATAGACTAATTGAAGCAAGGATTTGAATTATGGGTTTTTATTCTTGTAGCTATAAGTCCACACTTCATTTTTAAAGATCTGCCAAACTTTGAATTTCTTACTTTACCTTGTTTTCTTACAATTTTCCATTATTTGGTTTCATGCTTAGTGTAGTGACCTTCTCAACCTAGTTACCTATGGTTTTAATTTCTCTACAATTTGTTGTTGCTTGATAGTGTTGCATCTGCATTGCATTCACTATTTCAATTTGTGTACTATGTAGCATTTTGAATTCCAAGTTTTAATGCATGTAATCAGTACCCAAATGGAGATTTTTAGTTTCTTGCATTTTCTGCATGATTAGATGATGGTAAGTTCATTTCACATTGCATACATAATGAGCATCCAAAATGGGTCATTTTTATGCTCAAGGTTTGCATCCACATTCATTAGCCAAATGTTGCCATGCTTATAGTTGTTCGTCTATCCTTAAAGTATAAAATTGAGTTTTGTTTATTCTCTACATGATTAAATTGCATCTATCATATGTTTGCATCATTTTAAACTTTCTTTGTCAACATCCAATTTCGTCTGGGTGAATAAATTTATTTTCAAAAAATATAAAAAAGAAAATAAAAAAATGTATTTTAGTTAATGGTAAATATAAAATGGTGAAATAAATTTTTCTTCAAACTTTAATTTTAGCAAAAAAAAAAAAGAGATATGAAAAAGATGAAAAAAAAAGAAAAAAGGAAGAGTCCATTTTGTTTTTAATTATCACATCTCCTCATGAACCCAACAACCCAATGTGTTTTCGTCCTCACTCTTTGTTTTTCTACCATGTGTTCCTAATAGAGAAAATTGTGATTTGATTCTAATAATTAGAAGCAATATCTGTTCTAATGAATCAATATTACTAATAATGTTCTCTGATTTGCTGTGATTTGATTCCAGTAATATGTTGCTATCGTGACCAATTCATTCCTTATTTTGTTCATTATAATTAAGGTTAGGATTGCATTGATATTAAAAATGAGTGGATATAAATAACCGTCTGTCATATGAAAAATGGATCGAAAAAATAAAATATTCTCTACACTTTTTCTTTCTTTCTCATTACCACCCACACACACCTCCGTAGAAGATGAGAAGAAAAGAGAAAAGGTAGTCATTGTAAGACGCGTGAAAATTAATTAATTAATTAATTAATAAATGCGGGTAGAAAGAGCCTTTATAGCATTAAATATTGTTTGATGTGATGTGGAAAAGTACTAGGTCAAGTGGTTGAGAGTACTTTGATTGTGTGAAAGGACTTGAGTTTGAGTCCTATGTATGCCAATTATGTGTTGTTGTTTTATTATTAATTTTAATAATATGTATGAGCATGGAAGTGGTAATGTAACCCTATACTGATGGGAATGTATCACAAAACATGAATTGGTTGGTTGGTTGTGCTTTGGCTTTGTATTTGGAATGGTATGGGTTCAAACCTTGGTGAACCTAAATCTGACTTCCTTTTTGCTAAATAGTAGTTATGGTTTGAATGTGAAGAGGCAAAGAAAACCTAGCTGAAGGGAAAATAATAAGGGCTGAAAAACCACCAAATGATGGCTCTTGAATAACAATTAACACCTTATTAAGGTGAGTTTTTTAGTGTGCAAGGGATGAAACAAAAGCCTGGGTGAACCAAGGAACTGTCATCCTTCTCAATTTTTAATCAAGAATTCCAGGTTAGGGGTGCTGAGTTTATTTGTACGAATTTTTCATGTGTTTCTGCGTTTTATTCTAAATTGTAGTCTATATGGTATGATTATGGTATTATGTGCACTGCGATTGAGAATTGGTGGATGGGATGTTGTGTATAAAGTCCTTTTGGTGTTTTATAAGAATTGGATGAGGGTTTTGGGTACTGTTATTGTTATTTGTGGTCAAATTATGCGTCTTGGGGGATTCAAACATATTACAGTGTGTTTTTATGTATTGATTGATGAAACAGAGTGAATGAGAGTGATTGCATTGTAAGTTTGGCATTGTTTTGGTGTATTGGTACGTGAACAGTGGCGAAACTCTGCAAGTTTCGCCCAAGCGAGTCTCTCTCGCCTAGGCGAGAGTTGCATAAATTCATTCAGGGTTTTGGCTCGAGCTTCTCGCTCAGGCGACAAAGTTTGGGTTTGAGCGACACGTTCACTCGCTCAAGCGAGTGAGGCTCGCCTAAGCGAGGTCGCGATGAAGCCTCACAAGTTGGGCGCGACTTCTCGACCAGGCGAGAAGTGTTTGAGTTCTGAGCGATGGATACTCTCGCTTAGGCGAGAGTGGCTCGCCTAAGTGAGTTCATGAAGTAGTGTGACACAAATTTTAAGTCGACTTCTCGTTCAGGCGAGGTCTGTGTGTTTTTGGGCGCAAGTATGACTCGCTCAGGCGAGAAGAGCTTGCCTAAGCGAGATGAGGTGGTGAAGGTGGGGTGGCTTAAGCGAGGCTGACGGGCTAGCCTGGGCGAAGAGCTCTAGCTTAAGCGAGAATACTACGAGTTTCATGTTTGTGTGTGATGTAGGACTGTTTGATTGTGAGTTTCTAAAGTATAGGAATTATATGCTTTTGCTTGTGGTGTTTGGGCTTGAAGGACTAAGTCTAATAGGGGTCTGGGATGTGCTTGATAGTTAGACGAATGATGGGCATGGAACTGTGTAGTTCTCGTCGGCTGCTAAGTGGCGAGGAATCCTTAGTATAGTGATTACATGCGTCGGACGCACAATGGGCAAGGAACTGTTATGTTCCTGTCGGCTGCTATTGGGCGAGGAGTCCATAGTATGGTGATTGCGTACGTGCCATGGTCTGAGCAAGGAAGGCTTGGATGGGTTACCACAGATGTGGAGTCTGTAGGGCAGGACTATGAGCAGGATAGGCTCGTAGGGTTGGACCACGAATAAGTTAGTTTCGTGGGAGCACGGTGAAGTCCCATAACCTAGTTCATGCATACGACTCATGAAGGACTTTGAGATCAGGGATGGGTAATTTGAAAATAATGAAATACTTTAAGTGATGTTCTTTTCCTTGGGATGGATGGCATATTTATTTTATGTATAAGTATATTTGTGCATAGCTCACCTTATCTGTGTGTGTGGCGATGATCGGGTAATTTATGATCTGGGAGCAGATGATGTTTCAGGTGAGCTAGGAGCTACTTAGTGGCGGAGAGTGGGCTCAGCGTACAAGGGATTTATTTATACAAGACTTTATTTTAAATCTTGTAATTTGTTTTCAGTTTTCATGGCTTTGGATTTTTATCTTGTAAAGACGAATTTTAGAATAATGTGACTATTAATAAATTATTATTGATGTTTTAAAGTTTTAAAATTTCTCGCGTTTTTGGGAAATGGTTTAAGAATAAATGAGAAGTTTTTTTTTTTTTTTACTTTATTTTATTTTAAGTAATATCCTACGAGGATGTTACAGTTGTAATGTCCAAGATCAAAGGGTGAGATTGATGTAGAAGAAGAAATATTGAAACATTTTTAAGGTACACCACTCTCAGTTTCTTTTATCTCTTGATTTACTTTTTCCAATTTTCATTATTATTATTTTTTAATCATAAAATATTTTTGCCCATTTCTTTAGTGTCTGTCCAGCAGCTCGCATCGCGTGACACTCATTTTAAAATTTCGTTTTTTTCTTCCAAAAAATATATAAAGATCTAAAAATAAGAAATAGTTTTATTTGTTTACTCTCTGACATCTATCTGGTAGCTCATGTCGCATTGTAGTGACATTCACATCCACTTTAAAATAAATTTAAAAAAAATGAAAAATTATAAATGATTAAAAAAATGAAAAATATAAAGATTAAAAAAAGAATTTATTTCAAGTGTCTGTTTGACCGCTTGCGTCGCATGGCACCAATTTTAAAATAATTCAAAATACAAAAAATTTAAATAAAAAGGGTTTCAAAAATATCAAAAAATTCAAATCATTATCCAGATAGTTTTCCGAATAGTTTTTTCATAAAGAACTACATAACTATAATTTTCCATTGTAAATGGAGATATATAAGAGCGATGATTAATCTTTGTCAGGCCTAAAAAACCAAAATATTATTTTTGTTTCTTTTGTACATTTTTTTATTATTATTTTTGGAAAAAATAAATGTTTTGAAAAAGCCAAATCCTTTTGCACGTTTAATTAAAGGTATCATCTTAGGACTCTCGGGCGGTAACCCAAAATCTGGTTTTTTGCAGACATTGTCTTATCTTTTTGGTTTTTCCATAATTTTCCAGAATAAACTATGGTGACAACTCCAAACTATTTTTCTCAAATTTTATTTTTGGTTTGTCATCCGATCTCGATCTCGGTTGCGATAGATGGCGACTCCACTGGGGATGCTAGAGAGTCTGGCCATGTATTTGAATGTGCAAAATTGATGTGGTTTTCCTTCATATTTTTTATTTTTCCTTTTTATTTCTTTTTAGGTATGTATATTCTTGTCTCTTTTTAATCTTTGGAATAGTTGTATGTGTATGTTCTTTGGTATTTGGGATTATTGTCAGGTGGGGGTTTAGGTATACATTGTATTCTCCCTTCACACACACATTTTGTTCATTACATGAGTGAGACCCTATACTCGGGTCTAAGTTGTCTAGAATTAGAGAGGATTATGTAATAGTGCCATAGTGGATGTACTTCCCAAGTGGTCATTGTGAGAACCCCAACTAGAGTTTGTTTGCTTCATTGGTACTCGCACATCTTGTTGTTTACCAACTATCATAGAAAATGCCATGAAATGGGCCATAACTCTAGTGACCTTGATCTTTTGGTATTAGGGAACTATCCTTGTGAGCACATATATTTTGCCTTAGAACTTTAAGGGTCGAACCTATGTTAAATTAAGGCACAAAAGGGAGAATATTTCTGTCCTTTACCCCCCACATTTCCTTGTATATAATAATAAATTCATCAAAATCGCATCATTATTAAAAAAAAGGAAAAAATGCCTTGTAATGCATAAGCATACATTTTATTAGCATATCATGCGATTCACAAATATGATTGCATTTCCATTTTGTGGTCATTCATGGTACCATGTCCAAAGATTCAAACACATAGCATGCATCGACATAAATTTTAGAAAAAAAAACAAAAAAATTGCACTTCAATAAGTTCAAATTGTTTCCCACTTTCCTTATCTCCAAATTCTTGGAATCTTTCTTATGAAAAATGAGAAAATAATAAAACGTTTTTTGGTCAAATTAGTGGATTGAGTAAAGAAATAAAATTTTGTTTGTTATAATTTCTTTTGAAGCATCCATCTAGTATTGTATACATGAAATCGCTCAAATCCATCTCATTTTCCATCTCTCTTCCATCATAAACCTTGTTTTCATTTCTGTGGAAGATTATCATCAAGAGGATAGATACCTTAAAATGATTATAAGAAACTCTCTAAATAAAAAAATGAGGAAAACTCAACTAAATTGAAAACCCTGAAGGATTGTCTAGGCAAATATAAGACAAAAAAAGGGAGAAAAAAATAAAGAGAAGAAACCAAGGGGCATCTTATTATATGAAATAAATTATTTTCTTTTGAATTAATTTTTTTTTTGAAAAACAACCATGATTTAAAATGATGTGTGACCACGTTTCTTTATTAAAAAAATAAAACCAAAAAAAAGTTATCCTTTGCAACCCAATTTGAGCCTTAAAAAAATATTTCAAATTATATTAAACAAGGGTCACCCTCACACTGAGGGTTAACATAATGTTTGCATTTTTTTTATCCGACTGGTAGTTTACGAATACAAAAATATCAAAAACAAAAAGAAAAGAAATGGTTATATCAAGAAAAGAAAAGAAAAAGAGAAGCAAAAGGTGAAAAATAAGAAGTCAAACAAATATTGAATGAAACATTATTCAAAGATCTTGAACAACCCTTACATCACTTTTTTGGGCCTTTACTATCATTTACTTCCATGCCCGTAGCCTGGCCACGATACAATCCTAATAAAGTTCACACATATCAAAGATTCCTTTTTATTTTTGGAAGGTTTTAATTTAGAGGAAAATTTTGATTTGCTAATAAGTTTGTTCTAAAAAGTGATGGAAAAAAGATTGAAAAAGTGTGTTCAGAGACTTGTTTTTAAACATTGGGGCAGTTTATTTTTGGGTGACATGTTTTCAAAGCTTTAAAATTAGCACGGACAATCAAACAATTAAGCTAAATTTTGGTTGTATTCAATTCATTCTTCATGAAACTCCATCTTTGCTCGTACAATATCTCTCGCTCCAAGCCTAAACCTTGACCAACCTCAAAATAGTCCATCTTTATCAATCCCAAACCCAAATTGGGGCAATCACTTTGTTTGTAAGTTATATATTCCTATCATTCATTCCGAATTAAGGCATTTATTTTCATTAAAGACTGTGATCACATTAGGGACAACTTGTGAAGACCCCGTCATTTTTCAATCTCCTCAATTGGGAAAAGTCAAACACACTTTTGCACCCTAAGACCATCATAGGCTCTCACACTAGGGGGAAATTTTTGAAGTCCCCATCATTTCCTTCATACCATCAATGAATGGGAAAGCCTAAACACATTTTGTGCTTCGAGACTAATTCAAATTGGGGCAACTCCCTAGTTAATCTTCATCACCTCATCCATGCCTTTTCAACCCCTTGACAATTTCATGCATGTCATTCAAATAGTGTTTCAAAAGTAATGATTAAAAAAAAGGTTTGTTACTAAACTGATTACACCAAAGAAATGATTTGGAAAAGTAAAAAAAATTCAAAGTATAATGATTCCATGAATTCGAAATAACAATGAAATGGGGATCAATTCAATTTGTTTTCATAAAAATGCAAAAGGAAAAATCATACACAAGGCATTTCGAGCATCATACCAAGTCTTGCATACATGCATCATCCATCTTTAAAAAAAATCATTTCCACCTTTCCAATCGAAACCCTCTTTAATCATATCAATGGTTATCGAATCCTTTATTTTTTAAAAGGAAGAAAATTAAAAGAAAAGGAAACAAATTTGTCTTTATGATGTTTCTTGAATTGATGGTTCTCTTCATTCATTATGAATAACCAATATACCACAAGCCTAGTTTCCATAGTGGCCCCTAAGCCTAGTTTCCACCCTAGCCCATAGCCTAGTTTCCACATTGGCCCGCAAACCCAATTTCCACACTAGCCTACAAGCCTAGTTTTCACACTAGCCCCCAAGCCCAATTTCCACACTGGCTGTAACATCCCGTCAGATATTACGAATTTAATTAAATAAAATAGATAAAACAATAATTACATCGCAATTAATAATACTTCATTTCCCTTAAAGCGTGGGAAATTTAAAACTTTATTACTTCCAAATAAAATTCCAAAATCCATAGTCTATAAAACTGAAAATGATATAAAGACCTCTCATAAGAGTTTACAATTTATTTCCAAACATAAAATATACCTATAGCTCCCATGTTATCCCCACTTCGTAGCTAAGTCTCACCAGGACCACCTACATCAACATCATCTGCTCATGTGTACCGCATACACGATCATCACCAAACACAAGAAAATAGGGTGAGCTTAATAGATAAAACATATACCAATATATATGCACATATACAACATATTTATATATAGGCAACACATTCATCCCAAATGAATTCCATCCCTTTTAATTCATACCACCTGGCCACAACCAGATTATTCGTGTTCTACATCTTCTAGTGATTACTTCGAGGTGGCTTGCTGTCATACCTATCGGCCACAACCAATAAAGCACGTGCGGGAAACCATGTTACGGATCATATACCGTAATGCCAGGTGGAGTTCCCAAATACGAACATAGTTCGCAACGTCCTAAGACTACCAAACTCGTCAGTCAACTACTAAGGAGGGCAATCTATCTGGACCCATCCGTACTGGCCACAACCAGCACACTCACACCGGTAACACTTGCCAATCCGAGCCACAACCCAAGAGTTCCTCGTGTTCATCTGTCATCTCGAGCCACAACTTAAGAGATGCAATTCTGAGCCACAACTCAAGGAATACCACGTGCTTTAACCCTTATCCCGAGCCACAACTCAAGGGATACATTCTGAGCCACAACTCAAGGAACACCAGCAATCCCACCTTTGAAGCATCACCATAAGCCTTATAGATCACGCCCACAGAATCAAGAACACCAATACTGCTGTAGTAAAATCGCCTGGCGGGGGACACGTACCGCTAGGCGCTGCCCGATTCCAAACCGCCTAGATGGTATGATGAGTCAAACCTTTGCTCACATTAAATAATTAAATTTTGGGAATTTAATATTTTTTTTCACTTAAACATTGTATTTAGTGGCATACTATATTATTGGACATCCTTGAGTATTATAATGCAATTGTAATTTAATTTAGGTCCTTAAGAGTGTAAATAGTGAATCTTTTAATTCATAATTTAAGTCCCAAAATCATAATTTTGGAGAGTAATAGTTTAGGTACTAAATGCACCCTCAATTCTCATGTTTACACCCCCTTTTTCCAATTGGATTATCTATTTATGAAAAAGGTCATTTCTGGAGCTAACTACACCCCCTTGTTTTCAAGTTTACACCCCCTTTTGTAAATGAGACTTTCTATTTTTGTTCTGCACCCCTTCTTTTTACTAAGTTGTACCCCTAAGGTCACTTAAACTCCAATCCACCAGATTTCGCCACGTGGATATCCTCCACTTACTAACTTAACCAATGAAAATATGCCACATCCTCAATCTCCCACTCACTAAAATAACCAACCAAAACATGACACCTCATCACTCACACTCTCTCTCTCTCTCTCCTTCACACAACCAAAACCCTAACCCTAATCTCATTCTCCCTCACCATCACCCTTCCGCCGCCAGCATCCCCAATGGCCGCCATGACTACGTTTGGCCACTACTACTCATGTCGGAACGTAGCCATCCCGTCGCACCATCACCGGAAAATATCGTCACCGTTGCGGCATCGGTGAGGTTCGCGACTGTGTCTCCTTCTCCGCACATCCCGCAACCACCACCACACCATGACTACACTCGCAAATCCCGTTGCCACCACCACGCCGGAATCCATGGTTGCACTTTCTTCGCACACGAACTGTCGAACTCCATGGTCGTCGCACCTTCTTCTTCCTCCCTCATCATGTTGCTGGAAACCGCCACGGTAGCACCATATCATCTCGTGAAACTATTCGCGACACACGGCCTACGCTTGTTCGAACAATTCTTGTCGCCAGCCACGGTGTCGTCGCGTCTGCCCATGCGCCATGGTCGACGTGCCATCCTACAGTTCGAATCTACAACAACCTCGCCACAGTGAACCTGTAGTTGTCTTCTTCATCGCGGCAGCTCTCTTGGCAGCAGATTACACGCCATCACCATGCTTGACACCTTCCATGGCAGCACCACTTTCAATCTGCAGCTGCAACACTTCTCGACATCACCCACGCCGCTCCCAAAAATGCGAACCTATCACCATCTTTCCGAAACAGCCGCGGACCTAGCCTTTCGGCGTTTCCGAAACAACCACCGTAGCCTTCGCGCAGCCACTCACGACAGTCAAACCCTAATGGAGAGAGAGACTACTCTGACACGTGGCAGTCTCTCAATGGACTATCAAAGAGTCAAGACTAGTCAACCAGTCAACTCTAGGCAAGGATTTGGTCAACAGTGGTCAAACAGGCTATTTTTACAATATTTTTGGCAGGTGGTTCCTCTGCAAGAACCCTAAAAGGCCTAGACTAGAAAGAATCGGCTAGCGGCTGTTCATCGCCGACCAGACTATTTCTAGAAATTTCAAAAACATTAAATTAAAAGGAATAAAATATCAAGCATGATCATACCAAATTCAGCATACCAATCATAATTAAATGAATCAACGCATGAAATTACCCTATTTAGCATGCCATTCAAATTTAAAATAAAGTAAATGCGTAAAGTTTCTCTATTTAGCATGTGAATCAAAGTTAAAATACAGTTAACGCGTAAGGTTACTCTATTTAGCATGCGAATCAGATTTAAAATAAATTTAATGCATAAGGTTACTCTATTTAGCATGCTCATCAAACTTAAAATAAAATTAGCGCGTAAAGCTCTCCTAACTTGGATTCCTTTACTAAAAAAAAGATTCCTGGGAGTTCCTCTGTGATTACTCTCCAATTTCGTATTCCTTTGAGTATGACACAAAGACAAGCTAAGAAACCCTTCTTCTCACCCAAAATTTGTCTCCAAAATTTGTCTTTTAATGATACCTTAATGGTAGATTAATGCACTAAAACGAAAATTGCCATTAACTAGTGTTTAATTACCATTCAAGGTCCATTTAGTGGCTGTTTTCCAACCTCCCTTGGCTGCCCATTGTCAACTAGGGTTTCTATACCCTTTCACCTTCATGCTAAACTAATTTTAGCAAAAAGAAATTAAATTTGTATCTATCAAGGTTCAAACCTATACCTACACCAATGTTAATTCCATGCACAACCATTCAACTAATTCATTTAATCAATTCATGTTTCAATGTTAATTCCATGCACAACCATTCAACTAATTCATTTAATCAATTCATGTTTCATGATATTTAATATAATTCAATGATTATATTATCACCCAACATGATCAAGCATATTATTAAAAATAATAATAAATTAAATAACACATAAATGGCATACTTAGGACTCGAACCCAAGTCCTTTCACACAATTAAGTACTCTCAACCATTTGAGCTAATACTTTTCCACATCATATAAATCAATCATTAATGTTTTAAAAGCTCCCACTACCTGCATTTATTTATTAATTATTTATTTAATTATTTAATTTTCACGGGTTTTACACTGGCTCACAAGCCTAGTTTCGACATTGGGCTGCTAGCCCAGTTTCCACATTGGCCCACAAGCCCAGTTTTGCCTAGTCCCAAGCCTAGTTTTGTCTAGCCTTTAAGCCTAGTTTTCCTTGCTCTAAAAATAAAATAAATGGAGAATGAAAAAAAAACAAATAAAGGTCTCATGAATTCCACCCATGCATCCGCGCATTCATGCATGCATCATCATCTAGGTTCAAAAAGAAAATCATAACATGTCATGCATAATCAATGTTCAATAGGAATTCATAAGACATTCACATCATGTCATCCATCATACTCCATTAAATTGTCATTCAGCAATGACAATTTTTTTGTGTAAATCTCACCAATGTAGGAATCCACGCGGTGTTTATTGACACTTCAAAAGTAAAATCTAAGTTCTCCTTTTATACATCAATATCATTTACGAGGCAATGATCATTGATTTCCTTATGTTTACATCAAGACCCTCTACAAGGCAATGGTCATTGATTTCTTTGTTACATCAAGGCCCTCTGCAAAGCAATGGTCATTTATTTCATTGTCACATTGAGGCCCTCTGCGAGACAATGGTCATTGATTTCTTTTCTTCCGATATAGACCTTCTTATCGGGATTGGTCTAATATGTTTTTTTCCGAAAGTTAGAAAAGAAAATAACAAAACAAAGTGATTTGTCGGATCAGGACCCTCTACATGGTAATGGTCACCAAATCTTTTGCATATAGACCTTCTCCTCGAGATTGGTCTAATATCTTATTCAAAAAGTAAAAATAAGAAAAATTTAAATAAAAAGGTTTTCAAAAATATCAAAATATTCAAATCTTTTTCCAAATAGATTTATGAATAGTTTTTTCATAAAGAACTACGTAACCATGATTTTCCATTATAAATGGAGATACGTAAGAGCGATGATTAATCTTCGGGCCCAAAAAACAAAATATTATTTTTGTTTCTTTTGTACATTCTTTTATTATTACTTTTGGGAAAAATAAATGTTTTGAAAAACCACATCCTTTTGCATGTTTAATTAAAAGTATCGTCATAGGATGGACATTATGGGGTATTAATACCTTCTCCACACGTAACCGATTCCTGGACCCAAAATCTGGTTTTTTGCAGAGCTTGTCTAATCTTTTTGGTTTTTTTCGTAGTTTTCTAGAATGAACTATGGTGACAACTACAAACTCTGTTTTTTTTCAAATCTTATTTTTTGTTCGTTGTCCTGTCACAATTTTGGTTGCGACATTCTCATATCATTGTATTGTACTTTTCTGACTTAGTATATAACTTAACATTTTAATTTTGCTGGTTTTTATATGCTAAAACTGCCCTTTTAAAGTTAAATTTGATTTTTAGTTCTCCATGTATTCATTGAATATGATTAGTATAAATCATTTGTGATGTTCATTTTGAATTTGCTTAAATTATTGCATATGGTTTTGCATTTGCATTAGTAGTTTAATCAAACATAGAAATTATATAAATCTGCTTCAGATGTAGTGAAATATGTTCATTTAGGTTCACATGCATGAATTCTAGTTTTGCATCTCTCTTTGCATTTTAGTCGCATATCTCTCATTAATTAGATAATTTAGACAAGTTGCACGTCATTCCTTCATTGGTTTCCTTTTAGTTTTAGTAAGAATAAAAATGCAAAATAAAAGCTTAAATGTCTTTCGAGATTGAGATCTTGCACGTAAGGAGAAAAATGAGGGAAAAAGAGGCACTAAAAGATTTTTTTAAGCAAATTTACATTTGACATGTAAAGGACAAACATAAAATAGGGTTTCTACATCCAACCCTTACAATACATAAATTTACAATTGTTGAGTACATGTTGATGTGGACGTCCTCATCACATGTCAAACATAAAATTATGCCAGACTCTTCAACAAACATAAAATTTACGCCTTTCCTATAAGGGTGAAACATAAAGATCCTCTTTTACATCTTTTCTTTATAGGTCTGATGTAAATATTGACCATTTGATGAATCACGTCCCAGGGGTCCTCATCCTAGATCATGGTTTAGACCAACCTTTAATTTTTTGATTTTAAATTTTTAGATAATTGTATAGGTTTAATAATGTATGGTGTAATTAGCACTCATTGGGCTTATATCTTAGCCCACGTTTTAATTGTTGTTTTCTTTGTAAGTTGATTGGTCTAAGAATATTTCCACCAGCCCAAACACCTTAAGCGTTAATGTGTGAGTGGGCCAGCTATGATACTTCATTTTGCATCTAGCGTTCCGTGTTTGGGCCGAGCCTCAATATTACCTCAACAGCCCAACCTACATCCAACAGCTTGTTTCAACACGTCGACGAGTTTGGAATCAAGTCAATAATCCAGAAAAGGCTTGTGTCGTCTTCCTAGTCTGCTAGGGTTCATTACCACCTAAAGCCATCCCTTTCTATTTGGGTTTCAACTTTCTTTCCTACCTTAGCACCTAGGGTTTCACCTTACCTCATATTCTTGCTGTTAGGATCTTGATTAGACAGCTTCCACTTCATTCTCTTCCATCTACTTTTCCGACTACATTTCTCCATCTATAAAAGGCAGGCCAACCTCTTGTAAATGTACATATTGATGAATATTGAGAGGATTATCCACATTTTCGTCTAGCTCACCTTTCTAGTCAAGATCTCTAAACCAGTTTTAGTGGATTGTTGACCACAATAGTATTTTGTAATGAATCCAATCCATGACAAACAATTATAAAACACAAATATTTGAAGAAAATAGGTTTCCCTTAGGGTTCAACAACAATTGCTTTCTTCCTTACACTTTCGTCTTCAACACTTCTCCTTACCCCTGCACGAGAAATCCTTCCTTTCGATGCTTGTGATTGTTCTATTAAAACCGCTTTTCTCTCTCACTTGTTTTCCCTTTTGCCTTTCTCTTCTCTCACTCTTCCCACTTTTGGCTTTCGTAGGGAGGGTGGAGATTTTTCAAAGAAGACGACTGGCGATGTAGGTTTCGTAAAGAGGGGTGGGGAGTCTCCAAGGATTTTAGCCTTTCTTTCAATGGTGTGGGAGTGGTTTTTGCTCTAAAACTACCTTTCTCTTTTTTTTGTTCTCTCACTACTTTCAAACGTTCCCTTTCATTAAGGTTCTCTTTCCCTTATGTGTCACTCCCATTTTTGCAAATAGAAGAAATTCATAATTCATTTTTCACGTTAGGGAGTATGGTAGGAGTCAAAAGGAAGGAAATATTTTGATAGGCACAATGGGATTAACTATTTTAATGTTGGATATTTTAGGGAAGAATGGGGATGACTGCTTAGGGTAAACCCTCTAGGTTATATAGGTTTTCTTAAGTGCTTAGACGTGAGAGGGGAGAAAACAACAAGGCAAAGGACTCGAGAGAAACCCTGAAAAGTGAAGGTTGAGGATGCGAGGTGTAATTGGAAGAACTGCTGAACCAGGTAAGGGGAGCTGAACTTGGTTATTCTCTTTAGCCTATTGCTGTTTTTGTTTTTTTATTCACGTTCTTACCATTGACGCTTGCATGCTATGTGTTTACTTACTCTGCATGATGTTGTTGAAAGGTTCTTTATGTTGGTATTCTTCTAGAAATTCACACTCATCTTAGTTGACTATTTGAATATTGTTAAAGCTTTCGTGTTTTTGTATGGTTGACTAACCTTTCAAACCTTGTCGACGCATTGCCATAGTGTTGTGTCTCTTTCATGGGGAGAGCCTTATTGGTTGTGTGGTGCAGCTAAGGGTTAGCCATGCTTTATATTTGTTATAGCCCTTTCATTTATTAATTGATGACACTTGTACCTTTTGATGGGACACTCGTACCTTATCACTTGTTGGGTGGGCAGCTTTACGCATGTTTTCTCTACCTTTGCAACAAGTGCTCTTAATTAAAAAGAAAGGTCAAGCAAACCTACACCCTTCTTGTTGTGTCGTAGTGGTATGGTGATGCATGATAATAATGTGGGTCTGGTAGTCTTAAGCCCTTAGAAGACCAACCCGTGAAGGTAGGGAAACATTGTATTGGTTGGAGTGGCACGTTGATACACATACTGCTATCATGTTATGTTGACTAGTAAAGAAAAATGGGAAACATATTCAAGGCAAGTGCAAGCTCTGAAAACCTAGTTATTTTACCACTATTGGTGTTGGCACATAAGAGGATATAAGCTCGGTGGTAGCCTTTGAGAACAACTAGTGATGCTTGCATATGGCTTGGTAGAACGTTGTTGATTTCCATTAAAAAGAACGTCGCATATGTTTTCAGTGCCTTGGTTGGAAATGTATGGTATGCATGGTAATTTGACTCCTTCATGATCCACGGTGTAGCCATGAGAATTGTTTAATATCCCAACTCACAATGGTTTCAGTGTAGTCACATAGTGGAAGAAATAGTCACCTATCATAATGTTTGGTGCGGTGTTAACAATGATTTCTCTGCCTTTGCCACCAGTGAAATCTCTAGTTATGTTGGTTACGTGACCATCGAAGGAAATAGAGTAGTTGTGGTGTTTTAAATAACCAACTTGTGAGTACGTTTAAGTGCACTTAGGAACTAAGGTGTAGTAATGGTTTGTGCATTGGTAGCCGCATTGTAATTCTATGTTGTTGTGAGGCTTACCTGTCATACATAGAGAACTAGAGATGACTATTTCACTTGAGTGAGGTAGTGGAAAGAGGTCATTTTCCCCTGTGTGAGGTAGTGGAAGAGGATAGGTCTGAGTATTGTAACCTCTCGCCTATGCGATGCATTGGAGAGGGAAAAGATGTTTCACCTTAATTCTGACTTGTTGTTGAGTATAGTGCTCGGTGTAAGATGCACTGAAGTTGTTACCTGTCAAACCTTGAGGAGCAAGGGAGATAGGTCAGTGATGTGAGGGCATGACGACTTGAACCAGCGGGCTCTTGGTAACAAGTTTGCGTGGTTGCGTGTGAGAGTCAAATAAACCTTAGAGTTGTAGTTGTGATAATAATGCTTGAGTATCTTTATTGGCTTGATGTGATGTTTATTGCTTCTTGCTTTGTTTACTTTATATGATATTATTTGTGGTTAAGCTCACCCATGTTTGTTTGTTGTGCGTGCGATGATCGTATGACTTGTGCGTTATACGAAAATAGGTGATAATGCAGATGTTTCTGGTATGGAGTAGATTGATGAGAGGACAATGAGAACTCGAATTTTCTTTTGTTAAGTTTTCTTTCAAATAAATGATAAAGACAATGTAACTTTCATTTGTTCTTACTTAGAAAATTGTTGAGTATATATGGTTTAGACCTACGCATTTAAAAGTAAAAATAAAGTTTTTATTTCTGTACATTTTCTCCAATGATATAAAATGACTCATTTTTCTTCGAAACACGTATATTTAATATCTTTTTGTGGCACCCTAAATTAGGGTATTATAGTATAATTTACATAGAAGTCTTTATAGAAATTGCTATTCATTTTACACGTGCACTTCTTAGTAATTTGACAGTTAAAGCAAAGGTTTTTACACAATAATATTCCAACAAGTTGTTGTCAGTCACATCTTATCAAAGTAATATTCCTCTAGACAAAAACCAGATTTAAATTTGTTTACACTTCATTACTTACCTAAAAAATAATAATATCTAATTAAAAGCATATCGATCTTTATAAGTGACATCTAAAGAGAAAGGGAAAAAAATGTAATTATTAAATAAAAGTTATTCAATAACATACTATACTAGCATCTTTTACAATATGTTCAGTTTTTCCAAGCCCACATGATAATAAAAAAAAAACATAAAAAATGGGTAGCGTCATGAAAATTCCAAAAAGAAGATGTAAAAGTTTGGTTGCTTATGTAAGTATATTGCACAAACAAAACAAAGTATTAACCTCACAGAAAAGCAAAAAATAAAAAACCATAAACCATAAATTTTGAACTAATTAGATTTTCAATACTTAGGAGATTATAAAATTGTATGAAAGGAGCTCTTACAATGCAAAAGGTGTTTTGTAAATGTTTCATTGGGCATATATTCTGCCACAAGCAACCTCTCATCCCCTTCACAAAACCAACCAATTAAATTCGCCAATCTTTCTTTACCACACTGACTAATTGACCTTGCTTCCTCATGCAGTTATGAAATAAGTTTCTTTTTATAAATTCAAACTGAAAATGAAAAACAAAAAGGAATGGGTAGCAACATAATCAAATGCACACCAATAACTCATAAACACAATGAAACCTACACATTTGATTATGCAGCCCATTGAAAATTGGTATATACAAATTCAATGTTAAGCATTAGGCACACTTGCATGTTACCAAAAATGTAAGGAAAATGAATATGTAAAACACAATAGTTGAAGAAAGCCATAATAAAATTAAATCAAAAAATATAATAAAATATGAAAAAAACAAAATAAAACCAAAACAAAACCCATCCAAGAAAATTCAAATTGTTAAACCATAAATCCATCATAAAACCCTAGATAAATCACAAAAATAGACATTGCATTCACTTACATGATCAATTAATTTTTCGTCAAGGGTTTAAGCTTCCTTAGATTAGGGTTTGCGTTTCTTGGTATGGTTCACGAAGTAGTGTGGTCAGGTGCATGCCTGGTTTTGGTTTGAGAAGGGTCTAGTGTGGTTCGTGAAGCTAATTACAGAAGTTGGATCGTGAAGGGCTTGGTGTTAGTTTGTGGAGGGCCTAGTTTTGGTTCGTAGGGCCTAATTTTGGTTTGTAGGAGCTTGGTTCTTGTTCGTTGGGAGCTGGTTCTAGTTTGCCTAGTGGTGGGATATTGTGTGTTGGTGAACAGTGAGTCTGGTGGTTAGTGTAGTTTGGAATGAATTCGGTGATCTAGTCAAGTGTTTTGTAAATATTTACATCGTGATTGGGGGAGTTTTTGGAAAGTGAATTTTCGGAGGGAATTTTTAATGTGTCAAAATTTTGGGAGGTAGTTTCTAATTTCTAACTTAAAAACAAATTAATAACATAAAAAATAATTAAAATTGTCACCCTTGTGACTTCTATTTTATGACCAAAAAATCAGTTATTAAATTAGTTGCTCATTTAGAAAATATATATTTGGTCACTAATTCAGTCACTAATCGTCACTGGCATTTTCAGTCACTAAAATCGATCATTATATGTCATTTTTTTCTAGTAGTATATCAATTATGTTTGAATTATTTCAATCTTTACCAAGTACTGGGAAATCAAATACATTTTAATTTGATTGATAGCATAATTAGTCTTATTATTTTAACTCTTTTTATTTCTACATCTACAAAAGATAATTTTTTGTAATAAAGATTATCAAAACAATATAGAAATATAAAATGAATAATAAATTTCTTACAACAATATAATTATTTATCCTAAAAATTAAAATTTTTAGATTTTATTAAATTATTAATGAATTAGAAAATTTGAACAAACGAAGAGTCATCCTTTATACATATGTAATTTTTGATAGTTATGGTTATAATAAATAATGTGCTTCTTTAATTATATTAATCATCATAATAAAATATATAAATTTTAATTTTTGATAGTTATGGTTATAATAAATAATGTGCTTCTTTAATTATATTAATCATCATAATAAAATATATAAATTTTGATTGGATTATTTTGGTTATCCAAAAGTATTATTATTTTCATGTTAAGATAGATAAGGGATAATTATACAAGATAACATTCTATTAGTTTAGTGGACGACAATATCAAATAATAAATATGTAATTAAAAAATATAAATATTTTAAATATTTAATATAATAAAAAAGTAATAAAATAAAGGATTTAAAAGTTAATTAAGTGCGTGTCATTTACCAATAAATGTTGTATGACTTAAACTAATAGTTTAAATAGAGCATATTTCAACGGTATCGCATCCCATGAAGGAAAGGTGTCTCATGCGTCACATATGTTTAAAACCTCGGTTGCCTTATTTGAAATAATATTTGGTTGCCGGACTAAATTTTGGTGTCTCACAGTTCATTATGTCCTAGTGAAACAATAATAAAATAGCCATGTTTGACTTCAGAATTTATCAACATGCTCCGCCCGTGGCAGTGTTCCAAAGCGAAGTTGCCGAGGGCCTCCTGGCTCGAGTTGCGCACCAATTCCAAAACCAAACCAAATCCGATGCGCAGCCAATCAGCACCATAATTTAGACCATACACCACTCAGCACCATAATTTAGACCATACATACCTTACGTGGTAGGTGAGATACATACACTTTTTTGCAACAAAAACATCTGGAATCATTCTCTTAAAATTCTTTGTGGGCCCACAGGACAACAGATGCACCCCTCCGATGCATATAAAAACGAAGCATTCCAAGCCTTTATATCAGGCCAAAAGTATCTTGGTTTCTTAGCCTCGAACACTTCGAATGGTTCTTACGTAAAACACAGAGAGTTGTTAACCTTGAGGTAGCGGGAGAAAGCAAGATAATAAGAAGAGAGAAGAAGCAGAAAGAAAGAAGATGTTGCTCGAAATCGCAATTGGGTTGTTGGTGCTGGGTCTGTTTCTGCACCTGCGTCCCACACCGAGCGCAAAATCGAAGGCACTTCGCCACCTTCCCAACCCTCCAAGCCCAAAGCCTCGGCTTCCGTTGATTGGACACCTTCACCTTTTGAAAGACCAACTTCTACACCACTCTCTCATAGATTTATCCAAACGTTATGGCCCTTTGTACTCTCTCTACTTTGGGTCTATGCCCACCGTTGTTGCCTCCACCCCTGAGCTCTTCAAACTCTTCCTTCAAACCCACGAGGCTGCTTCCTTCAACACAAGGTTCCAAACCTCTGCCATTAAGCGCCTCACTTATGATAACTCCGTTGCCATGGTTCCCTTCGGTCCTTACTGGAAGTTCATCAGGAAGCTCATCATGAACGACCTCCTCAACGCCACCACCGTCAACAAGTTGAGGCCATTGAGGAGCCATGAGATCCGCAAGGTTCTCAGAGTTCTCGCCCAAAGTGCAGAGGCCCAACAACCTCTTAACGTCACTGAGGAGCTTCTCAAGTGGACCAACAACACCATCTCCATGCTCATGCTTGGTGAGGCCGAAGAGGTTAGAGATTTGGCTCGCGAGACGGTTAAGATTTTCGGAGAGTACAGTCTCACTGACTTCATCTGGCCCTTGAAGAAGCTCAAGTTTGGAAAGTACGAGAAGAGGATTGATGAGATATTCAACAAGTTCGACCCCGTCATTGAGAAGGTTATCAAGAAGCGCCAAGAGATCGTTAGAAGGAGAAAGAATGGAGAAGTTGTTGAGGGAGAGCAGAGCGGTATCTTCCTCGATACTTTGCTTGAATTCGCTGAGGACGAGACCATGGAGATCAAAATTACCAAGGAGCAGATCAAGGGTCTTGTTGTGGTAAGTTGTTAATGCTTTAAGAAACAATGTTGACGCACTACTAAAGACTAAAAATATACTCACCAAGCTTTTGTTTTGACAGGATTTCTTCTCAGCTGGGACAGATTCCACAGCCGTGGCTACTGAGTGGGCTTTGGCAGAACTTATCAACAACCCTAGGGTGTTGCAAAAGGCTCGGGAGGAAGTGTACAGTGTTGTGGGAAAAGATAGACTGGTTGATGAAGTTGATACTCAAAACCTTCCTTACATCAGGGCGATTGTGAAGGAGACATTCCGCATGCACCCACCACTCCCAGTGGTGAAGAGAAAGTGTGTGGAAGAGTGTGAGATTGAGGGGTGTGTTATCCCAGAGGGTGCATTGATACTTTTCAATGTGTGGGCTGTAGGAAGAGACCCTAAGTACTGGGACAGACCATCGGAATTTCGTCCCGAGAGATTCTTAGAAAATGGAGGTGAAGGGGCAGTTGGTCCTATTGATCTAAGGGGACAGCATTTTCAACTTCTCCCATTTGGGTCAGGTAGGAGAATGTGCCCTGGAGTGAATTTGTCTACTTCAGGAATGGCAACTCTTCTTGCATCTGTTATCCAGTGCTTTGACCTTCAAGTGCTTGACCCACAAGGACATGTACTCAAAGGTGATGATGCCAAAGTTAGCATGGAAGAGAGAGCTGGCCTCACTGTTCCAAGAAAACACAACCTCGTTTGTCTTCCACTTGCAAAAACAACCCTCGCTGCCAAACTCCTCTCCCCGTAGATTACAACATACAACATCATGTTCCCCTTCGTTGCACTTACTTTTATCTTCTCATAATTATTTCAATAAGCTGTAATTCACGCACCTACTACACACACACATGCGATGCCTTTATTTCTTATTCAGATATGTAACTTCGATCTTTCTCTTTTTACCAAAGTAAAAGTCTTGCATCTACTCCATTCTATTATTTTCACTCGCCTTCTCTCCTTTCATCGTTTCACTTTCTCTCGTAAAAATAAAAACAATTTGTGACAAGTCTGATGTATTAACACAATTTCGTTAAAATATATATGTTTTTACTGCAAAGCGGAAATATAAGCGGAAATTATGTTGGGTTTCTATTATTCTCATTATACAATATGTTGTAGGTAGTCTTTCGTATCGATACATTCTCCTACGATAATAACAACAAAAATAAAAATAAAACAAGAATAAAAGAAAAAAAGAAAAAAAAAATATAAAATGGTACGTTGTATTGTGTAAAGTCTTGCATCTACTCCATTCTATTATTTTCACTCGCGACCGTACATGATTGGCCCCTGCCACTCCTGATCGATCAGTCCCTTAGTGACCGGTCGATGAGACAACCTTAACAAAAGTTTCTAGAGATGTTATCTACTTCTTAATCCGAACATACCGTGAGTCGATTTTGAAAAATCGCATGTCCGCTTACATCTTACTAAGCTTCTCAAATCGCTGTCAGATAGATTGTTCACAGGAAACTATTCAGACTCTTGATATTGTTCTGCATTCGGACTACAACTTCGTGAGTCGGTCGGTCGCCAAGCAGAGGCATCAACCTATCGTACTCCTGCGAGCTACATCTTTGTCTGTATAGTTGCGCTAAATGATTCACTTGAAAGTCAGATAATCTTCTAATTAAATGCAAACTGGTTAATAAGGAGGATTGGGCCGTAATTAGGTTGATACTAATCAAACTATAAATATAAGTCAATTGAAACTAAAAAATCATTTTTAAATTAATTTTAAAATTTGTACCAAATTGCAAAAAGTGATGTACAGGAATATGCTAATCAATGTTCTAAAGAAGAGTATACCACTTCCTTAACGAAAATGATATTTCAAAAAAAAAAATTGACAAGATTTTGACAAATATGACGTGGCACCAGAGTTTTTAAATTTTTATTACAAAAAACTTTATTAAGGGAAACGTTACACGTGCGGAAGTTGCTTTGTTAAACTGAAATGGAGAAGTGTATTGGAGAGAGAAAGAGGGAACGGGAATGAGAGAGAAGTGAGAGAGAGAGAGAGAGAGAGAAAAGTAAGTTCTGGCACATTGTCGTCGGAGTACCAGAGACACAAAGAGAGCGAAAAACAGTGATCCCTTGGAGCATTGGGGGCAGAAAGTGAAAGAGAGCGAGAGATCGAAATATAGAGAGAGTTTAGAGTAGTGGTGGAGACAGAGACAAAGAAAAAAGGAGTGGTGCAAAGGAAGAAGAGAGGAACATCCATTGAAGACCGCAAGAGAGTGAGAGAAGTGAAGCATTGTAGAGTTATGCCTTACTCCCCACTTTTTTTTAGTTGTGTTTTTTGGGTTTTGTCTAGTTAGACAAACCACCCACTTTAGTTGATGGAGATTGGATGATGGAGAACAGTTCGTAAGTTAGTGAATTAAAGACAAATGATCCAAATACGAAATATAAATAAGCTTTACTGAAATCTGTAATCTATATAAATAAAGTTTAACGTAATTCCCTACATACGTATGCCTAACTCCCCAGTTTGTTTTGAGTGGATCTTTTTTGGCTATTGTACAGTTAGACAAACCACCCACTTTAGTTCATGGAGATTGGATGATGGAGAAGATTTTGTAATTGAGTGAATGAAAGATCAATGATCGAAATACGAAATATAAATAAGCTTTACTGAAATCTGCAATCTATATAAATAAAGTTTAACGTAACTCCCCACATACGTATTTCTTACTCCCCACTTTGTTTGGAGTTGTGTTTTTTGGGTTTTGTCTAGTTAGACAAACCACCCACTTTAGTTCATGGAGATTGGAGAAGAGTTTGTAAGTCAGTGAATGAAAGAACAATGATCCAAATACGATATGTATAAATGACCTTTACTCAAATTTGCACTCTATAAAAATAAAGTTTGACGTAACTTCCCACATAGTTATGCCTAACTCCCCACTTTGTTTGAGTGGTGTTATTTGGGTTTTGTCTAGTTAGACAAACCACACATTTTAGTTCATGGAGATTGGATGATGGAGAAGAGTTTGTAAATGAGTGAATGAAAGATCAATGATCGAAATACGAAATATAAATAAGCTTTACTGAAATCTGCAATCTATATAAATAAAGTTTAACGTAACTCCCCAGATACGTATTTCTTACTCCCCACTTTGTTTGAAGTTGTGTTTTTTGGGTTTTGTCTAGTTAGACAAACCACCCACTTTAGTTCATGGAGATTGGAGAAGAGTTTGTAAGTTAGTGAATGAAAGACCAATGATCCAAATACGATATATATAAATGACCTTTACTCAAATCTGCACTCTATAAAAATAAAGTTTGACGTAACTCCCCACATAGTTATGCCTAACTCCCCACTTTGTTTTGAGTGGTGTTATTTGGGTTTCGTCTAGTTATACAAACCACCCACTTTAGTTCATGGAGATTGGATGATGGAGATGAGTTTGTAAATCAGTGAATGAAAGATCAATGATCGAAATACGAAATATAAATAAGCTTTACTGAAATCTGCAATCTATATAAATAAAGTTTAAACGTAAGTCCCCACATAGGTATTTCTTACTCCCCACTTTGTTTGGAGTTGTGTTTTTTGGGTTTTGACTAGTTAGACAAACCACCCACTTTAGTTCATGGAGATTGGATGACAGAAATTACTTTGTTAGTGAGTGAATGAATGATGTGATCGAAATATGATGTTTAAATACAATTTATTAAAATCTGCAACTTATTATCAAAAAATTTGACATCACTCCCCACATAGTTATGACTAAGTCCCTATTTTTGTTACAGTTCTTTATTTTTCCTATTGTGAAGTTAGACTACTACCAACTTCATTGAATGGACATTGGATGATTGAAATTACATTGTGAGTGAGTGAATCAATGAAGAATGATCCAAATGTGTTATTTAAATTAACTTTAGTGAAACCTGGAACCTATTAACATAAAGTATATTGTAGCTCCCCATATACGTATGCGCTACTCCCCACCACTACTCTAAACTCTCTCTGTATTTCGATCTCTCGCTCTCTTTCACTTTCTGCCCCCAATGCTCCAAGGGATCACTGTTTTTCCCTCTCTTTATGTCTTTGGTACTCCGACGACAATGTGTCGGAACTTACTTTTCTCTCTCTCTCACTTCTCTCCCATTCCCGTTCTCTCTTTCTCTCTCCAATGCACTTCTCCATTTTAGTTTCCAAACAAAATAACTTCCGCACGTGTAACGTTTCTTTTTAGTAAAGCTTTTTGTAATAAAAATTTAAAAACTCTGATGCCACGTCCGATTTGTCAAAATCTTGTCAAATTTTTTTGTTCAAATATCATTTTCGCTTTCTTAAATGTCGAACAGATACAAAAGCTTTTAAAGTTTTTGGATGACGAGAATGAGCAAAATCATGTTGTCAGCCACATTCAGAAGGCCAACAACAATGTTTTCACTCACAAAACACAACAAGGTAGACTCTAGATCTTAGATATTTTACAAAAATTGAACCTATAATTGTGAGACTTCCTGATAACCTTACTATTATTGCTAAGTACGTTGGAACAAAATATTTTTCAAAAAATTTCATGATTTTTAATGTTCTTTATATTCTAGAATTCTTCTTTAATTTGATTTTTTACAATCTCTTATTAAAGACCTAAACCAGAGACTAATCTTTTTTTATGAGCATTGTTAGATATAACACAATACTTCATACAAGATGAATGGGCCTGCGATTATGCTATAGGGTTTATATTACCTTGATGATTGTCTTCTAAAGATCATCTTTCCTTTAATATATCTCTAAATTGTTCTAAAGATAATGTTGATGTTTGGCGTTAGGGCATCCTTCTGACAATGTTACTAAACAGATTTGTAAAGTTTTTTCTTACTTCCATGGTTCCTGTAAAACCATTTGTGAAATATGTCATTATTCAAACCAGCAGCATAAGGTGCCCTTCCAACAACCAACAAGCTCTCAAACTTCATTCAAATTCCTGTTGCGATCTTTTACTTCGAGACATTGCCTCAACATTAAATTAAAACTTGTGCGGTTAGAATCTTCACTAAATCAAAACATTTAACTATCAAATGTCAAACCTTTCTTTCTCTTCACATGTTATTGTTGAAGGTGATATTGATAATTCATGTGTAGGAAATGATTTTATGTATAAATAATAAAAAATATTTTAATATGAATAAATAAGTTGTAATTAATATTAATTATTAATTTCGTGGTCAACGAAGTGTTGAGCTACAATTCAGAACAAGGCCATCAAATGCGCATGATCTTGTTTCAGCAGTGCGAAACATAGAAAGATCCCTGAAGGGTCAGAAAATCAGAGACATCAAAATTGGCACCCCATTAGCCATGGAAGTGCTGCAATCAACATTCCCACCTTCAAGCGGCACATTCAGACCTGACGTGAGAGACAGTGTGATGGCACCAATGCTGAAGTTCCTAAACAGAACCAAGTCTTTTTTCTTCATAGATATATACCCCTATTTCCCGTGGTCGCAGAACCCATATAACATCAGCCTTGACTTTGCTCTATTCAGGGGAAATTCCAGCATAAGAGACCCTGCCAGTGGCTTGGTCTACACCAATTTGTTGGACCAAATGCTTGACTCACTCATCTTTGCCATGTCTAAACTGGGGTACCCCAACATCTACCTTGTCATATCCGAAACAGGTTGGCCTAACTATTGTGACGAAGAAGAACTTGGAGCAAACACATTCAGTGCTGCCACATACAACCGCAACCTCATCCACAAAATGTCAACAAAGCCACCTATTGGAACCCCAACTAGACCCGGAGTGGCAATACCCACCTTCATCTTTTCACTGTTCGATGAAAACCAAAAGCCTGGTCCAGGAACAGAGGGACACTGGGGCTTGCTACATCCTGACGGAACGCCAATTTATGATATTGACTTAACAGGAAAAAAAAACCCATCAATAACTCTGCACAATTACCAGCCCCAAGCCACAATTCACCACACAAAACAGGTTTATGTGGGACTGCAAAGGAAACGCAAGAAGCCGAGTTGAGTGAAAATTGCACTCAGGGCATTTTTACTGTAATGAGAAAAGAGCAAATGAGAGAAAATTTCAAATTATTATCCTACCATTAACACTCAAATAACCCTAACAATCTCAGGTCACTTCAATGACAACAATTTCGAGTAGTACAATGCACTCAGCCCTTATGCTTACATTAGTTCACTTTCACGTAAAGATGTCATCATCTTAATTCAAGAAACCAAAGCTTAAAAACCTACAGAATTAAATTAAATACGTACAAAATTTGAAGAGAAACACTTGCAGCCGAAAAGCGATAATTTCATTGATTAAACATTTAACAAGAAACAACAACTTAAAATTGTCTATACAGAGATGATAAGATGGAGATTAAGCACGCTCGCCCCTAATGCGTCTGGCGAGTTGAATGTCCTTTGGCATGATGGTCACGCGCTTGGCGTGAATGGCGCAGAGATTGGTGTCCTCAAAGAGACCAACAAGGTAGGCCTCGGCGGCCTCCTGGAGGGCAGAGACGGCAGAGCTCTGGAACCTGAGATCAGTCTTGAAGTCCTGCGCTATTTCACGAACCAAACGCTGGAACGGGAGCTTCCGGATCAGGAGCTCTGTGCTCTTCTGGTACTTCCGAATCTCACGGAGCGCCACCGTCCCTGGCCTGAATCTGTGCGGCTTCTTCACGCCGCCGGTGGCCGGAGCAGATTTTCTGGCGGCCTTCGTCGCCAACTGCTTGCGCGGTGCCTTTCCGCCGGTGGATTTGCGAGCGGTTTGCTTGGTACGAGCCATTCAGATGACACGGAGTTGGATGGACAATTAAATGGGTTTCTTAGTGATTTCAGTAGTTGTCGGCTTATGGTTGAAGCATTGGATGTGAGTGTTATATAGTGAGATTTGAAATTGGGGTTTGTGCGCCAAGGATGAGAGGGAAGAATGAGAAATTTTGAGCGGTAATTTCGTTTCGGCTACGGACGGGTGTGATTTGTTTGAAGGTGTGGCAGTGCGCGGATCGGTGACGTGGCTTAGTGGTAAGAGAATGTCAAGATTGAATTTCATAATACTTTCTGGCCAAAGACCGTCAAAAACGGGTGCAACAGGTTGGCCATGGCCCATGGGCATTCCTTTTCGCACCTCCATGAGTTCCTCCTGCACTCTTTTGAAGTGTGTAAAATAATAAATTATTTCTAAATCTAGTGTGCATCATCTTCACTTTTTTCTCTTTCTCTCATGTTTGCTGCTCACTCGTGTCTCTTAGTTTCATGTACCCCGTCTCACGTCTGTGTCACTTGTTAGTGCGTGAGTATTACTCATTACTTGCATTCATTACTCTCTTTCAAATTTTTTTTCAAAATGACTTCTCTTTGGAATACAACAATCAAGAAAGCAAAAAAAAGAAGAAAAAACTCATGCTTCATCTGATGTGGGTTCAATTACGATGAATAAAGGGAGTATTGAAGATTTCTAATATATATCTAAGAAAATGTGAGGATAATGAAGTTATTGAACTAGACATTCTCCTTCATTGACACGTGTGCTAGAGTAATGGTATTTTGGTCATTTTCTTGTTGTAGTGTTTTGGCGGTGTAGTGTGTTAAATGGTTTGATAGACATTTGCTGTCAGATTTCAAAATCCTTCTTCTCCAAGCCAAGTTAGTTGCGTCCTTCTTCTCTAGGTAACTTTCTTCTTCGTTCCTCCTTCTTCTCTATTTCTCCTTCTTCTTCATTCCTTTCTTATTATCCGTAAGTTCATTTTCTTAACTTTTTAACTACTTTTTCTTTGTTGATCGTTGTTGTTGATCCTTTATATTTTTTATTAGAAGTTAAATATTTTTTATTTACTGTTTATTGTTCTTCATGCATCTTTTTTCTTTATCCATGGTTTTTCTTGTAACATCCCTACGGAATATTACTGATATAAAATAAATAAAAATTGAAATATAATAAGGGTCACATTTAATATGAATTATTTCCCAAAACACGGGAAATTTAAAACTTAAAATATACGAGTCATAAAACCAGGAGTCCATAATTTATAAAACTGAAATAAAAGTCAATGGCTCCTGCCAAGTTTACACAATGTTCTCAAAGATAAAATGATAAATATAATACATGTGTATCTACAAAATATCCCATGCTAATCCTCGCTTCGAGTCTAAGCATCTCCTGGCCCACTTGTCACATCATCTGCTCCCGGATAACAAGTTACCCGATCATCGCCACACACACACAGAAAAGGTGAGCTATGCACAACATATATAAAGAAAAACATGAGTAAAAGTATGTTTCCCAACCCAAAGTAACATAACTAATTTCATATTTCATAATCACCCAACCATGACCTCATAGTCCTTCATGAGTCATATGCATGAACTAGGTCTTGAGACTTCCCTGTGCTCCCACGAAACTGACTCATTCGTGGTCCAACCCTATGAGCCTATCCTGCTCATAGTCCTGCCCTACAGACTCCTCGCCTGTAGTATAAACATCCAAGTCTCATAACTTGGACCATGGCACGCATGCAATCACCATACTATGGACTCCTCGCCCAATAGTAGTCGACGGGAACATCACAGTTCCTTGCCCATCGTGCGCCCACACATGCAATCACCATACTAAGGACTCCTCGCCCATTAGTAGCCGACAAGAACTCAACCAGTTTCATGCCCATCATGTGTCCAACCACCGAGCACATCCCAGACCCCTATTGGACTTAGTCCTTCAAGCCCAAACATCACACCACATGCATATACAATCTATTCTTATGACGAACAGCCAAAACACACACTCACAAGCACAAGGAACATAGAAACTCGCATAAACTCGCTTAAGCTATGGACCTCTCGCCCAAGCTAAGCCCTCAGCCTCGCTTAGGCTAGTCCACCGCGCCTGAGCGAGCTTAATACAACAACAACATCAAGTTATCGCCTAGGCGAGATCCTCTCGCTTAGGCGAGTTCATCTCTCGCCCAAAAACACAATTCAAACTCGCCTGGGCTGAAATACACGCGAAGCACCAAACATGACCAAGACATCTCGCTTAGGCGAGGCCATCTCGCCTGAGTGAGACTCTGGTTCGCTCAAAACACATAAAACATCGCCTGGACGAGAAATCGCGCTCAGCATGAGCACACCTCCTTGCTATCTCGCTTAGGCGAGCCAATCTCGCCTAAGCGAGAGTGTCACTCGCTCAACAATAACACAGCTCGCCTAGACGAGCTACAATACCTTTAAATCAAAAGAGTAGCTCTGCAATTCTCGCTTAGGCGAGATGGACTCGCTTGGGCGAGACTTGCAGGGTTTTGCCTTTGTACACGCACACAAATACTCAAAACATACCCAAACTAATCCCCAAATCGCAACCAAACATGTTCAATCAACTTGTATCATCAACCAAGTCCTATATATGCAGTGCAATACATTTGAATCCTCGGAACCCACATATTGGCCATGACCCAAAAATAACAACACCAAAACCTTCATTCTAATCATATAATGAATTTCATGCCCAACAGCCAGCCCCCCCCTTTGGCCCCATTCTGCTAGGTTTTTCTTTACCCCTTCACATTCATACCATAACTATTAGCTAGCAAAAATAAAGCTTATTCTTTGCCCACCAAGGTTTGAACCCGTGACCTTCCACTCATAAGGCCAAAGCACAACCACTATGCCAATCCACATTTGGTGATATACACAATCAACAATAGTTTACAATACTAATCACATACTCATACATATCCTTAAAAATCAATAACAAAACAATCACACATAATTGGCATACTTAGGACTCGAACCCAAGTCCTCTCACATAACCAAAGTACTCTCAACCACTTGAGCTAGTACTTTTCCACGTCACATTAAACAACAATTAATGTCATAAAGGCGTCTTCTACCCGTATTTATTAATTAATTAATTATTTAATTAATTAATTTTCTCGGGTCTTACATTTCTTCTCCGCCATCGTGTTCTAGTATCTTTTAAAAGACGTTTATAGAAGTTTCCTTTTTTTCAAATATTATTTGTTCAACGTTTTTAGAAGATGTTCTAATGTTTTTGTTCAAAAGAAGTTTTTTTTTTTTGTTTTTTGTAGTATTTTTATTTTTTCATTATTGTGTTCCTTTTGTTTAGTACTTATTGAAAGTCTTTTTCAGATATATGCACATTATTTGTTGATGAAAGTTTTTAACTTTTTTTTGCGCTTTATTTTGTTTTTATTTTGTTGAAGATGATTTGTACCTTGATTTTGTGTTTTGTTTATTTTTCGTTTATTTATTTGAAGTCGTTGTGTCGTTGGTTGAAACTTAACACCTAATTTATTGTCATGTATTAGATGGCAAAAAAAATTGATATGATCAAGGATATTGATGGAAGAAGAGAAACGTTGAAACTTGCTATAAGAATCGTAGATTTGTGGTATGTTGAGTCATGGGATTCCAAACGAAGTATGAAAATGGTTCTGATGGATCAAAAGGTAATGTAAAGTACCATATTTTAGCATGTTCTATATTTTATTTTATAAGATGACAACTATATTTAACCATATATGTGTTAATTTGTTCTTTAGGGTGATCTTATTGTTGCAATGATTAAGAAGGAAGATATGGGTGTTTGGGAAGACAAGCTAAAAGAGGGTGAAAGTTACATAATGCATAACTTTAAACTGTTGAAGAACAGAGCTCAATATAGAGTTTGTGAGCATCCATTTAAGTTGTTGTTTATAGGAGCATCGTCTATACGACCACAACCCATTGCAAGCATACCTAGAAAGCTTTGGAAGTTCAAAAGTATAAAGGATATCATTGATGGAAAGTATTCTGTTGATTTGTTGGTTGGTAAGTTTATTGTTGTATCCTAATGTATGTGTCCTATATTTTGTTTTTTTGTGATTTTTTTCATTTTTTGCATGTTAGATGTCATTGGTGTGGTGGACAATGTAGAGGAGAAAGCACATTCGAAAAATGTTGTGTTTGACCTCAAAGATTTGAGGTTGATTTCATTATGTATGGTCTTTTATATTTACAATAGTGTTTTAATTATTTGATAATTATTTTGTAATGTGGTGTTCTTATGTCATTAATGTAGTGGTGCTATAATCTGTTGCACATTGTGGGATTCATATTGCGAGAAATTATTGACTTATTGTAGGATTCATACTATTGTTGAACATTTAAATTTGCCAGTGAAGTATGGAATGTACTATTACGGAGAAGTTGTTTATGGGTTTCCCTCATGAGAAAAGTATTGAACCTAATATTTCATTGTGTTATTAACAATGTCATCTATAAAATAAGATAAATTGAAAATGTAGGGTAAGTGACAGATAAGATATGTTAAGGTGAAAAGACATCCATTTAATAACCCTAATTATATCTTGCATAGTAATATTAGTTTATACAAGTTTTATTTTTGGCGGTAAAAAATGTTGGATTGTTCCATCCAGTAACATATATACAAAAAATATGAGTAATGGTAATCTGATGAAGAATTTTGTAAAGCAAATATCAAAATATGGTACAACACCAGATTTGTGAGGCTACTGATGACTTAGAGCAGACAAATTTTATACTTGAGCAATGAAGAGTATTATTTGGCTGGTGGATGATTTTTTAATTTCATGTACAAGTGTTTTCTAGGAAGTTCATCTTAAAGCTTTAATACCTATTGCAAAACCTCTTCATAACGTTTACATATTATTGCAAATGTTATATTGTTGTGTTAATGTTTTTCATGTACTGTTTTATCTATTAGGATGAATAATGAAAATACCAAGTCCAGTACAAGTGCAAGACTAAAAAGGAAACAAATAATCCAACATAAGAGGATGAATGCTACATGCATACAACAAAAGCACCCTGAAAAGAGAACAAGAAATTGTACACCATTAGCTGATGTAACAAGTTGTTTTCTGAATGAAAAAAGGTCTCATAAGGAATTACCAATGAAAGGTCCATAACCTACTTTCGTGAATGAGCAAAGAGATATTGCTGGAAGCAGAAAAATCAACAAAATCTTCTTCGGAGGTTTGAAGCCACTGTTAATATGGTCACAACAACCAATGATTCCAACATGCCAACTCAATCAGTGTAGTTGGAAGATATTGATGAACTAGAGTTAGACCGAGATAAGTCAGATTCATGTAATTCTCATGTACAAGGTAAAAGTAAGTTATAATAAGGAAATGAATATTGATATACTTTGTCAAATACTATAATTATATTAGTATGAGTACAATTGTATTAGATTAATACTTATTTTACAAACAGTCATGCAGAGTATGATATGAACTACGAATTTATCAATCACAAAGAAAGATAAGGTTTCTAAAAACAATTATTGTAATTTATTTTTGCAATCATCTATGATAATATAAACTCACTAAGGTATTCATTTGCAAGTTGTATGCAGATATAGGGGATCCAATCTATATTTGTCAGCATTGCAAAGGTCATATGTGGTATCAAGAACGTATTGACAAAACTCATCAAAGTATTAATCCCAACTTTTAACTGTGTTGTGGTAATGGAAAAGTGCAATTGCCAATGTTAACAGACCCCCCTGATGAGCTTCAACAACTTTTGTTTCAATCTGATTCTAAACAAAGTCGAAGTTATCAACAACACATTAGAACATACAACATGATGTTTACATTTACATCTCCTGGAGCAAAAATTGACAATAAATATAACAATGGACGTGAACCACCAAATTTAAGAGTTCATGGCTAATCATGTCATCGAATTGGTAGTCTTCTGCCACCACTTGGAAAATAATCAAAGTTTGCTTAGCTATACATATATGATACTGATAACGAGATACACAATAGAATTCAATCTTTGAGGTAAACTACTATTATGGTTCCAGATTATATTATATGATGAGGCTATTATTTTGATTTGAAATTCAATGTTGGTGTAGGAATCATAATGATATTGATGCTGAAATTGTAAGAACACTAACCGAGATGTTGGATAAGTACAATGTGCATGCCAAATCTTTCAGAATGGCTAGGGATCGATATGTAGAACAACCATTTCATGATCTCAAATTAAGGCTTATAGCAGATAGGCAAAAAGATGGACGAATATACAACATGCCAATGGTTTCAGAAGTAGCTGCATTAATCGTAGGCGATGTTGATAGCGCTTCTCCTAGAGATATTATTATGGAAAGCAAAATAGGAAAGCTTCAAAGAATAAACGAGTTGCACACTAGTTATTTGGGTTATCAATATCCTCTATTGTTTCCATATGGTGAAGATGGTTATAGGCATGATATTAGTCATTGCGATTCTTTGGCATCAAAATGTAATCGGTTAACAATCAGGGAATGGTTTTGTTTTAGAATTCAAACTCGAGATTGTAAGGCAATGACTATTCTTAGATCTAGAAGAATTTTCCAACAATTTGGATACACAATGATTGAGTCAGAGAGGTTATCGTTCATCAGAAACAATCAATAAAAGTTGAGGGTTGATAAGTATAATAACCTTTGTCAACCAAGTAATGAAAGCCAAACTGATGCCTCTGGAAAAGGAAAACGATTTGTGCTTCCATCAAACTTTGTTGGTGGCAGAAGATTTATGGATCAATTATATTTTGATGGAATGACAATATGTGGACATGTAGGATTCCCATATCTATTTGTAACTTTTACCTGCAACCCGAAATGGCCAGAGATTTCTCGAATATTAAAGACTTCAAAGTTAAGTCCTCCAGATCGACCAGATATTATTGCAAGAATATTTAAAATCAAATTTGATGAGTTGTTATCAGATTTAACAAAAAAGCATATATTGGGCAGAGTAATAGCATGTAAGTATTAATATTTTTATGATTGAATGTCAAAATTTCAATTTTTTTTTCTAACAACGTAATTCTTAATTTATTTTTGACAGACATGTATAGTATTGAATTCCAGAAACGTGGTTTACCACATGCTCATTTGCTAATATTCTTGCATCCTTCTAGCAAATATCCAACAACATTGGATATAGATAAGGTCATTTCAGCTGAAATACCATGTGCCAAAAAGGAGCCACAATTGTATGCTTGTGTGAAAGAAAATATGATACACAGACCATGTGGATTAGCTAATATATCATCTCCATGCATGAAGAATGGATCATGTTCCAGATTTTATCCGAAGAAATTCCAAAATACTACCACAATTGCAGAAGATGGTTTTCCTCATTATCGTCGAAGAAGCAACGAAATCACTATTGTGAATAATGACATAGAACTAGATAATCGTTTTGTTGTCCCTTACAATCCTACAATATTGCTCAAATATCAAGCTCATGTCAATGTTGAATGGTGTAATCGTTCCAATTCCATCAAGTATTTATTTAAGTACATCAATAAAGGATATGATAGAATTACAGCTGCTATAGTTTCCAATGGCAATGATGAGAATGTACCTCACTTGCAACAGATGAAATAAAACAATATATTGATTGCAAATATATTTCATCATGTGAAGCCTGTTGGAAAATATTTTCATTTCCTATTCACGGAAGAAATTTAGCTGTAGAACGATTATTTTTTCATTTGCCTGGTGAGCAGTCAGTGTACTTCAAGGATGATGATGATATTGATGAAATCATGGAAAAACCAACAGTTAAGGAGTCAATGTTTACAACCTGGATTGAGTGCAACAAAAAGTATTCTAATGCAAGGAATTTAACATATCCATAATTTGTATCTGAGTATGTTTATAATAAGAATCAAAGATGTTGGAGCTTGTGGATTTTTAGCAGAGGATACCGAATATGTCAATGCTATTAAGGAAGCCAAAGATTGGGGATCAAGACACTTCTTAAGGAAATTATTTGTAACTATCCTCATGTCAAATAGTGTCTTAAAACCTGAAGAGTTGTGGAGTAAAACATGGGAATGGCTGTTTGATGGAATATTATACAACAAAAGGATTATTGCTACAAATCAAGGTATAATCAATTAAACCATATAAAATCTATGTTTCATGTTTCAAGTATATTAACTGAATTTTTTTGTTGCAGAACTCAATCTCAATATTGAAACTCTTCAAAATTTGACCTTGATAGAGATTGAGAAGCTCTTGCAGAATGACAGGAGAACATTAAAGGAATGGCCGTCTATGCCTTATCCCAATGATTTTGTGGTAAATTATTGTGGAAATAGATTGGTATATGCAGAACTTGATTACAACAAGGATGATGAGCTACATATATTTGAATCTAACTTTAACCGTATGACAGGTTTGTGTTCTTTTGTACATGCATTATTCATCAAGACATTAAAATATAACTTAATAATTTATGATGAATTGCAGATGAGGAAAGACATATTTTTGAAAAGATTATAGATGTTGTCCATCATGAACAAAGGGGATGTTCTTTTTATATGGTTATGGAGGAACTAAAAAAACTTTTATGTGGATAACCTTATCTTCTGCTCTTCGATCTGAAGGAAAAATAGTCTTGACAGTTGCATCAAGTGGCATAGCTTCTTTGTTATTGCTTGGAGGTAGGACAACTCATTCTAAATTCAAGATTCTAGTTCCTACACTAGAGCACTATGTTTGCAACATTACAAAGGGTAGTGAACTATTAGACCTGATGAAATTGGCAAACCTAATAATTTGGGATGAAGCACCAATGGCACACAAGTATTGTTTTGAAGCATTGGATCGAACTTTAAAAGACATCATGAGAGAAAAGAACAAATCTGATTCAGTTTTTTGTGGCAAAGTAGTAGTTTTTGGAGAAGATTTTAGACAAATACTTCTTGTTATTCCACGTGGAAGCAGATCTGATATTGTTCATGCTACTATCAACTCATCCTATCTGTGGGATCATTGCCAGATTATGAATTTGACAAAGAACATGCGATTGTTACAAAATGGATTACAATAGTCTACTATTGCTGAAATTGAAGAGTTTTCTTCCTGGATAATAAAAATTGGCAATGGTTCATTGAATGAACCAAACGATGAATTAGTTGATATAGAAATCCCATCAAAATTACTAATATCAGAATATAATGATCCTATCCAAGCCATTGTCAATAGCACATATCCAGGATTAATGCAAAAATACAAAAATGAAGGATTCCTCATATCAAGAGCTATTCTAGCCAATCGAATTGAAACAATTGATGAAATCAATCAATCTGTTTTGGAATCAATTCCAGGTTAAGCATTATTCATAATTAATAATTTACTAAATCATCACTAAGATCTCTCAACATAATCTGATTCATGTATTTCAGGAGAACATAAAGAATACCTAAGCTCTGACTGCATAGATACATCTGAGCCAACAAAAGCTGAAGCATACGATGGTATTACACCAGAATTTCTAAATTCTTTAAGAACATATGGACTACCAAACCATAGTATCAAGCTAAAGGTTGGTGCTCCAATTATGCTTTTAAGAAATTTGGATCAATCTCAAGGTTTGTGTAATGGTAGCAGATTAATAGTGACTAAACTTGTAAATCATGTAATCAGTGCAAAGATTATTACTGAAAAATCAAAAAGAACATAGATTTACATTCCACGTATGTCCATGTCACCATCTCAGTCCCTTTGGCCATTCAAGCTGATTAGAAGACAATTCCCCATCATGTTGTCTTATGTTATGACCATTAACAAATCTCAAGGACAATCTTTAGATTGTGTTGGGCTGTATTTGCCAACACCAATTTTTAGTCATGGTCAATTATATGTTGCAGCTTCTAGAGTTAAAGCAAGTCAGGATTACAGATTTTAATCCATGACAATGACTTCTACCACAAATGTAATTTTCAAAGAAGTTTTTAACAATGTATAACTGCATTGTATGTTAACATACCTGTGTGCCTATATTTTCTGAAAAATACTTGTTAAAGACTACTTATAAAGATATCAATGGTTCATTGTGGTGCTTTCATATGCTGTCTTGGTGTACTGTTTTGAGCTTTTGTTTGAATGCATTGCAGGAAAAGATGGAGATCCAAGTAAATGGTTTCCTTATGTCATTATATAGTTGGTTTATCATATCTTTAATTTACCATTTTATTGCTTTAAGAGATGCTTATTTGGCAAGATGCATTAAAATTCGAATCTACCATACACCAAAAACAGAACAACATTTAATAATATGCATAGATTTAACAAACTGATGTTATTAGTTATTATTGACACCAACATAATTATTTGGTACACCTACTACAATAAGGTCAAAATGGTCCTGATGTACGTTCGTATAATAATTAGTTATCAAAATAATGATTTTTGAAACCTATATTTAGCCCAATTGATACTGAATATTTTTACTAAACACACCACCATAATTATGCAATGGACCTGTCACAATTGTGACGTATTAATTTTTTCAGGTAAACCAAGACTTTAAAACCTATAACTAGCCCAATTAATACTCAATATTTACTAACGAAACCACCATCATTCTCTAGCGCACCTCCCACATATTTGACATTATTACTGTTATAAACTCTACAAATGGTGATCCATTTTCATATATTAAGAAGGTATTGTAATTATGACTATCCTAACCTATATTAACTACATCAAATAATGGCCTTTCCAATTAGTTTTTCAATTGAGTTTTGTATAATAATTTTAACAAATATTATTATCTTGAAACTATTATGGTTTTTATAATAGTATAACATTATACTCAATCTTAAACGTAGACATTCAATTATTAATTTTTATAGTAGACATTATTAAATTAATTTAATTTTTTTTATTAAATAATATTTGTGAACTGGAATACTTATATTCTATGAAGTTGCATGGATTTTTACGTAATCATAGTTATATAAATTACCAATTTTATTTATCAATTGGTATTAAAAATGAGTTGATAAACATTTAATTTTTACTGCTCTACATTTCATATAATGCAAAATTTGGTAATATATTATTTTAATTTATTCAAAGTTATTGGATATTCAAATAATCTACCCATTCAGAATTTAAATTTGGTAATATATATTTTTTATTTATTCAAATCTTTTGTTTACTCTAATAATCTAATTAAAAAAATATAAAGTACTAAAATGAAATTATTTAACATAGACCAATTAGAAATACTACACATAATTACAAGACATACTCCATTTAATAGTAAATATTCAAGTCTTCATAAACATACATGCCAACATACCAAAAAACATTAATGTTGACATACATAATATTAGACAAACATACATGCCAACATACCAAAAAACATTAATGTTGACATACAAAATATTAGACAAGTTGAAATAAAGAAAACCAAATACAAAGATATAATTCATAGGTGTCATACATTCGTTTTACACACCAAAATAACAACAAACACTTATACATGCTAAATCTTCAGAATTTGGATCACGTTGGTTTCGTTAGTCTGCACCATAAATTGAATACGATCACCATCAACCAACCCATTCTCCTTACAATATTTCTTCCAACCACTTGTTAGATAACACTCAAATGAACTCCTACCTGTCCATCGAATCTTGTAGTTCCAGTATTGTGATTGGCCATTTGTTAGAACATAATTTTTTCTCCCTTTCACCAAGCCTTCTTTCACAAACTTCGCATCTAGATACTACATTGAAAGAAAATGTGTTAACAACATAATATAAACCAAAATTATAAACACATAACTAGAACTATCAACCATACCAAAGAAGATGATCCAACATCATAAGGACTTAATATTTTCTCACAATCAACAAAACCAACTTCAACTTTGTTGCTGCAACCATTGTCGAAATCTCTCTTATAATCTATTTCAACTCCTTCCGCCGAGAAGATCCTGTGAACAAAGATATTGTTTCCTACATAATTTAAATGTAGGAAACAAGGAGAAACGAACCCATAGTATGCAACATACTGACAAAAACCAAATAATACCATCCTTCCACCCTCATCTATGTCCATATATATTTCAAACTTTTTTGTCAAAGGATTGTACAACTTCATCGGATCGTTAAACGAAATGTTTTGCTCACAGAACATTTGGAAGTAATCGGGCAAGATTATCAACAACTATCACAACAATCAACAAAAACCCTATATTAGTAAAAGTAACTCCAAATCTACACTACAAATAAAAAAAATGGACTAAAGTTCCATACCGTGTTTGGAATGAACTACACTCTAAATGCTTGAAAAAATTTGACTGAGGACAGATGGTCACATGCAAGACCATTGTTTCTTCTACTAGGATACACAACTTCATTCCAGTCCAGATCGAACAACCTTATGCGAAAGTATCGATTTTCACAATAAAGACTATAGACGTAATATACATCGTTTAGCTCATAAAACCACATCATTTGCTCAACTGCACGAAACTGTCTCTGAGTAAGAAGAGTTTCTTCAAACTCTATGTTGATCACGTTTCCTTTCAGATCACTGAAAAAATTTGTCCCCATCAGTAGAGATTTCCCCCATTGTTCATAAAAACCTTCTTCAAACTCCAGACACTCCTGTCATACACAAAACCACAACGATCCATCAAAATAAGAACTGTATAAAATATAATGGACATGGTTGAAGCAAAGGATTCAGAAAAATTAAAACTTTCGTCGAAAAACTAACTATATACATCAAACACACAAAACATAAACAAAATCAAACATGCAAACGGACTAACCTCTAAGGGTTCCATCACCATGACAGAGTTCTTGTAGAAATTGGTGAAGCTAAAAAGCCTTGGAGGTAGACATTCGATCGTCGGACGCTTCTGTAACTCGTGAGGAAGACTGTTTTTGTTCTTCGTTTCTGAACAAAATAACCTACATTCATCAAATCTCCTTTTAACCAAACTAAAGGAAATGTCTCTTGCAACTCCAAACGTCCTGACCTTTTAGAATAATAAGCTACAAAATATCAGTCTGTACACGTTGATAAGACAAACAATAATTTCTTTTGCCGCCATCTCTTCATATTCCCATCAATATCTTATTTCGAGTTTAATGATATTAATTTAAACAAAAAAATAACGTTTCTGATACAATTTAAAATATTTACTAATAGGTTCAATCAACAATTAAAATCTTAATGACATTATATATCAAATTTAATACTAATGACATCAAATTTAAATTTAGCAACAATTAATAAACTTATAAATTAATAACATTACAAATATAAACAAAATTAAATAAATTAAATATAGTACATCAAACTAATTAATTCTTCGTTATTATATCAGAATTATATTTACTTAATAATTATAATAATTACATATACTCAAATTAATAAATAAATCCTTTAAAATCATTTAAATCGAAATAAATTATTTGTATACAATAACATTAAATAACAATATATATTACAACAAATAAAAATACATATTACAAATATACTTAAATCCTACCTTACAACCAATTCATCATGAAATATACTAAAAAAACATAACATAAAATAATAATTAATTTAAGCTAATTATATCAATAATATATTTCTTAAATCAATCTAATTGGTGCATATAATTAAATTAACTATTGAACTCTTCAAAATATTTTTTTTTCTAATAATTTATTTATACAAAAATATAAAAATCATTTTTTCAAGATAACCAAATTTTAAAAACAAAAAAACACGATGCACGGGTCTCCTACTAGTTGGACTAATAAAAGAGTTATCCATATTTTTATTCGGTCAAATGGTAATCAAGATTTTTTTTTTCAACATCTTGTATATTTACCCTACTAGCTAATATTTAATTAACAGAACTTATACGCTCTTGATAATTGTTTTCAGTTATTTTTGCTAGTTTTATTTATTTGTTTCTTGAGTGAAATTGTGAATTTATTAAATGGTATATCACAATTGAAAAAAATCACTAAGATTTAGCCAAATATTTCTTATGAATTAGAAATTAATAATTGTTATGGTCTAGAATTATTTTTAGTATTTAGACATTGTCTTGTAGCTAGCACTAATGCAAAAAAAAACTTTTCATGACGACTTATTATGTTAGATAATCTATTTGACCAAATAAGGAACATGATGACAAAATTGTAAATATGATAAGATTTTATATGCCAGTTATCATTATAAGTAGCATAGAAAGTGGATGTGGTAACAATTTCGTAATAAAGTAAAAGATTTTCTATACCGATTATACATAGAATCGACATAAAAAGTGAGAGTGGTGACAATTTTGTAATAAAATAGAAGACTTTCTATGTCGATTATACCTAGAACTGACATCGAAAGTGGATGCATATATTATTTTAAATTTAAAAGATAGATACTATGTCGGTTCTTCACTATAATTGACATAAAATCTTTAATTTTTTTCTTCCCCCTTTCTCCCCCTTATGTTGCACTTCACTATTCTGTTCACATGGCTTTTGTCCCTCGCATTGTTCTCCTCCTCATACTACTATTCTCTCTTTCACTGACTCTCATCTTCTCCCTCTCGTTGGTGGCTCTTGTCTTCTCCCTCTCGCTACACTTATTGCTCTTGTCTTCTCCCACTCGTTGGTGGCAACTTTCATTCTTGCAAAGGTCGCTTTGTTTGGTGTCACTCTCGCTCTAGTCAGCCTTGAATCCTAATATGCTATTGTGTTTATTAGGTCTGTTATTGGTGTTCGTTATATTTATTGAGATAGTGTCACAATGTGTTTATTGTGTTTGCTATGTCTGCATCAAAGTCCTAGACTTCCTTAGTGAAGAAATGTGTGACAAGAGTGGTATTGAAGGAGAAGAAAAGGGTGGGGAGAACCCAGGCCTTACAAATGTGAACGAAGAGGTAGAGGAAGCAGATTCGGAGTGAATGATAACAATGGTGAGCATGAGGTCGGGGTAAAGTGTGCCACCTATGGTGTAATTAGGTTTCATGGAGAATTTAAGAATAGCATGAGAGTGGGACTTTCTATGCCGATTGTAGCATAACCAGCATAGAAAGTGAAAACTTTCTATACTGGTTGTATCTATGCTAGTTCCAAAACCGACATCAAAATCCATTTCTAATTGGAATGAAAATCCTGCGTTGCACTAGTGTTTTTTTAGTTTAAATTAATAATTATGTTGATAATGTTGTCGTGAAGTGATCAAATTAATATTACTTATATGTAACAACTTCAGTATTATTAAGAAAATAGCCAAAAGATTAGTATAAGTACAATCAACCCTAAGTCGTCTCCCAACGAAGACGAAATTGATTCTTGACAAATTAGTTCTTATAAAAACTACACAAAAGGGGTTAGTTAAATAATATTGGGAAAAATAATAGAAGAAGATAAAGATAAAAAGATATAAAAAAATAATGATAAAGAAAACAGATTGATTCCACTACTTTCTCAAAATAGATCCATCATCGGTTATAAAAAGATTATTCCTAAATTTATTATTGTTGTAAATTTGCAAATTAATCAATGTAAATTCTCAATTAATTTGTTGGCGTTCTCACAATTAACCAAAGTACATTCTCAATTAAAAGTAAAAACCTTGTAGATTAATCATAGTAAATTTAACCAAAGTACATAATCAATTAAATATTATTATGCCTACTCATATCTATTCTTTTACCTCTAATATCAAGTAAAAAGCTAATTAACCAAAGTACATTCTTGATTAGTTATTGTTAAAGTTTTCACCTTTAATCAAAGTACATTCTCAATTAAAATTAAAAACCCTTGAACTCATATGATTGATATGTTATGTAGATTTAACATCGTGTTAACTTGCTATAATGTAAAAATCATTACTTTTACTAAATTTAGATATAAAAGAAAAAAATATATATAAATCACAACAATAATCAAATGAACAAACCAATTATGGCATTATAACCTTAGAATACATAATGAAATTACAGCGGAACCAACCCTTGAAGCTTAGTACTCCATAAAATCAAAATAAAATATAAATAGGAGAAGAATTATGTTTTAATTTATTGAAATGTTGTGTACTTCACTTTTTTTGAACATGTTTAGTGTACCATACCTAGCCAAACTCCACCAAATAAGTAAACAATGCGTATACCAAGGCAGCCAAGTATTCAGCCTAGGTCGAGTCAGCCTAACTTTCTAGCCTAAACATCTAGAGGAACAACCTACACCTCATATAACCAACATAAGCCGTCAAGGTAAGTAGCCGGCCTAGGCCGACTACTCCAGCAGACCCGGTAAGATCAAAGCCCAGGCCGACCATTCCAATAAACTTAGTGAAAATAGAAGCCCCCGCGTTCAATAGGTCTTAAGGCCCTAGGTTAGGGCCCAGGCCCACTCACAGCCCAAGCTAGAGCCCAAGTCAAGGCCCGGCCTATGAGGTAATCAGACATCATTAATGCTCTATAAATACGCATGGACCCCAGTAATTAAAGGTACACATTCATTAATCACTGATTTGACCTTCTGAAAGCTTTGACTTACTTGAGCTTCGGAGACTCTTCTGCAGGTAACCCCTCTTGGGTTCAAGTTGACATATACCAACCGGGAAGAGACCAACTGAGGAGATAACGGACTACATGGTAAGGTGACATTTGTGCTTGACTCATCTTATTTGTTCTCTGCAGGAACATTTAGTTATTTGTATAGATATAGTGCCCAAAAATATTTTCTTAATGCACTAGAATATTTCTAATTGATTATTTCATGTTGAAACTGTACTAAATGTAGAATTTCATTAAAAAATAGCAAACATTACATCAATTATGAGGTATAATCGATGTAATATCCCTTGTTCAGGGACATATTACATTGATTATTGAATTCGCTAAAGTTGGGTTAGTTGACTTTTCATAGTGGACTTATTGACCTTGGTTTAGGGTTGACCTTTTGACTCAAGATTAACTTAAGCCAACATCTTAATCCATATTTACTTGTTTTGTAGGAGAATTAATAAACTAAAGAAGTTGACACAAATGGAAGCATATGTGGTGCCTTTTGTAGAGCACATGTGGAAGAGAGAGAAGGAGCAAAGCATTCTAGAAGCATCTAGAATGAGGGACCACATGACTTGGTTAAGAATCCACCTTGTAGAGTTTTAGAAACATCTAGAACATGTGAGCACTTGTGCTGGCCAAGAAGCCACTCTATGAGACCATCTTGTGGCAACATTTTAACCTAACTTCTATAATATAGGGTTTAATATTTATTGTGTAATCCTTTAGGACTTATGTGTTTTTTCTTAGAGACCCCTAAACCCTTCTATACAAGGGGTGCTCTACTACATGTAAAAAGGTTGATCATTTTGGAATTTATATACACCTTTTTGTTCAACCTTTGTGAGAGTATCCTCTTTTGGGAGTGAAACTTTTAAGCCTTATCTTGAGCTAGACTCAAGTGGCGGCACACTGCCACTCATCTTTAAGGTTTCATGGCTTCTAGCCTAGCCTTGTAGTGGCGTGCTCCCTCACATGTTCCATTTCTTGTCTTTCCATTTTCATGTTTCATTCTCTTTTCTTTCCATTCGGCTTTTATGTTCAATGCATTTCAATGTTTATGTTTTTGAATCAATCCATTTATCTTCTTCTCTAGAGCTTTGTGAAATGCACATTCATATATAGATAGCTTGTTATCTTAATGTCCAGTGAGAATTTTCACCAGGCTTTCTTAATCAACTCTCACCATATTCTTAATCTTAAAAGGAATCAAGTTAATCCTACATCATCTTTCTTTTTAAGTTCAGTTTTTGAATGTCTCCCTTTAAAGAAATTCATTAGGGCATTTTTTATTTCGTTTAGCACAAAAAAAAAAGTACTACGACATTTTATAATTCCTTTCAAATTCACATTTATAAAGGGAATGTAGCTCAAATGGTAGAGCGCTCGCTTTGCATGCGAGAGGCACAGGGTTCGATCCCCTGCATCTCCATTTCTATTCTATTTTTCGTTTGAAAAACATCTCGCCAAATATAGTCTTCCTAATTTAGTTTTTTTTTTTACACTTAACAACATCTTAAAAAATAAATACTCTTCTCATTGAATTTGGTCGAGATGTCTTTGAGGCGGATTGTGATGATTGTTGGTGTTTTTTTGAACTCTGGATCACCACAAATGATGAAAAGTCCACCTGCAAGGACTTCGACGCTCAAGTTAGTATAAGATTTAAAATGAGTATATGAGTAAAAAGTAATTGAGATTGGTTATACTACTTATGATAACATGCATTTATATCCTCTTTAGGCCTATGAGTAATAGGTTGCAGTAAACTTTCACTTAAGTCTGCATTTTGTAATTGGGATGCGAATTTATGAAATTTTAAGAGTTGTATTACAATATAAAATATTAGATAGGGGTCATATAATTACAGTATGAAATATTATTGAAGATTGTAAAAATATGAGAGATGTAATATATATGATAAATATAAGATATATGTTATAAGGAGATTTTGTTATTTTATTTTATTCGTATACTTTCTTTCTCTTATTTTTATATATATATATATATATATATATATATATATATATATATATATATATATATGTGTGTGTGTGTGTGTATATTGTGAATCATTCAAATTAGGGAAAAGCTTAATTGTTCCAATCAATTTTGTTTCATTGTAATTAATTCTAATTTTTGTTTCTGTAATAATGCTTTTGGTCCATCTTTATAAATAAAAACGTTGACACAAAGCACAAAACACACTAGGTTAAAGAAAAAAAGCCTCCCTTCTTTTAACTTTATTTTCTTAGAATTTTGAGTTGTATTGTTACTTTGACTCAAATAATAAAGAGCCTCTACAACTTTTCAGTTAGTTCTCTTATTAATATATTTAACGTTTTCTATTTAATCTTCTAGTTTTATATGATCAAAGTTGTTTTATTCATTCATGCTCTCGCTCTGATCTCTTTTAACTACTTGTTTAATCATTTTATTTAAATCCAATAGTTGACTTTATTTTTATTTTTTCTTTTTTATTTTACCTTTTATCTCACAATTGCATCCACAATTTTATTTTATTATATTCACTCCCAATTTCCCAAATTCACTCAGACACATATCACTTGGTTTTTTTATTTATTAGGTTCTAATCAATTTTCAATTTAATTCAAGGTCATATATATATATTTGATGTTGAATTTACGTTTTATTTTTTTGTTATTTTTTTTCTCTTAAAAACAAATCAAGGTATTTAAAAAAAATTGTTTCAAGTTATTTATCATTTTTTGTTTTATAATTTTAAAAAAACTAGTTATTTAAATTTTCATTGTTTTGTTTCAATTTATTTTTATCATTCTTTTATTTTATAATTATTAATCCATTGTCAAATAAACCCCCATTTGTTTACTATTTTTTTTAGAGAGAATGATGTTTAGTAATGGGTACATTCCAACAATTGCGTCCTTGTGATATTTGACACGGCTTAGCTATACTTCGTTATGTTGTCATCCCCTTCTTATTTTGCACCTTTGACCTTCTATAATGAAGGTCAACTCCAAGCTCTTCCACTTTCCAAAATGTGCCTCATTTGTTTGGATCCAAGTCTAGTCCTCCTCTCCATTTTAATATTATCCTTCAAGTTGGCACTAGCTTGACCTATAAAACAAACAAACCAATTCAAAGGTTAACAAGTCAAATCCAATCAAGTCAACAAGTCAACTCAACTTAAGTCAACATAAGAAAACTCAACATAAGGAAATAGAAAATAAAGACAAAGATAGGTTAGAGGTCTCCCTTATAGTCATGCCCCTCGTCATCTTTCTAGGAAGGTCCTATAAGCATTCATGGTGTGAGTCATGGACTCATCATCCTCCCCTTCTTGGAGAGAATTCAACAACAAAATTGTAAAACCTACACCAAAAGGATAGATCACCAACATTACAAGTATGAATTATGTTATCACTATAAGGTAAATCTAACTCATAGGAATAATATTAATTTTCCTCACAACTTGAAAGGGTCATCCCTTCTGGGGTGGAACTTGGACTTCCTTTCAGTAGGGAACCTTTCTTTTCTCAAGTGAAGTCACACACACAATCACCCTCTTTAGAGGTGACCTCTCTCATTCCTTTATTAACAAACTTTTGGTTTTGCCCAACCTTCCTCTCTATATTCTCCTTGACTTGAGTATGAAAGTCTCAATAAATCTAGCATGCTCATCTCTATCTTGGCAAGTCCATGCCTCAAGAGTAGGAAGAGGAATGAGATTTAGAGGTGTCATGGAATTAAACCCATAGACAACCTCAAAAGGAGAATGGGAAGTAGTGGAATGCACCACCCTATTATATGCAAACTCTATATATGAGGAAATATTTCTTCCCACTCCCTAGGATTTATAGCTATCATTCATCTCAACATTTGACCAAAGTGTAATCCATCACCTCGGTTTGGCCATCAATTTAGGGGTGACAAGTTGCAGAATAGAGAAGTTTAGTTCCAAGCTTTACCCCACAATGTCTTCCAAATGTGGCTCAAGAACTTTGTGTCCCTATCACTCACTGTGGTTATAAGGATGCCATGAAGTCTCACAACTTCCTTAAAAAAGATATATGCAATGAAGCTTGCATCATCTACCTTGTGGAATGGAATGAACTTGGCTAATCTTCTTCTACTCTGCTATTATTGACTCACTATAAGTTATGTTCATTACTTTAATGTTCTTGAAAGTACTCTTCATGGTAATTCTAAACTCATCCTTCGCATTAAGAACAAGACTCTATATTCAGTTAAAGCCTTAGATCTATTTCTAGCATCTAACCAACATTAGGAGATTTAATTATATTTAAACTTAAATCAGTTTCCACGTAATTTAAGTTTGATGAAATAATATGAGTGATCAAGTCATCAAAGCAATAAGAACAAATCAAATAACCAACACGTAAAGCAAGAACATAACATATATTGAATCAAATAAGAATACAAAGAGTTAGAGAACTTACATTCAATCCCCACAAGGAAGATTTTAGTTTCTAATAATAATGGTTTCAAGTACAAGCATAAGGAGTTGTTGCCTTCCTCCCATGGATTTTTGAAAATCTATTACAATTGGTGTCTAAAAGTACATAGAACTGGACTGGAAAATCAACATACAAATAATAAAGCAAAGCTTTGCTTTTATAGATTTTAAATGTTCAACTCTAGCTCCAAAGATGTTGGTCAGCCCTTGATGTTTCCTTCCCATGTTGGTTTCTTCCTAGCTTGAGCTTCTAGTCTGATGATCAGCAATGAAGCTTTCCTTCTTATGAGGGTTTCCTCTAAATCTTAATTTCCAATTCTGGTGCTTGAGGTTTCTTGTAGTAAAAGTTTTCTCTTTAAGGGTTAGCTTCAATATCGTTGATCAACCACATGGCTCATATTTGAATCTTTAGTGAACCATCTTTTGGTGTTTAACTTCAGCTTTGGGGCTCAACGCCATATTTCTGAATTCCTTGAAAATATCAACAAAAATATCACAAACAAATAAATTTCCTTTTTTGCTTACTTCTCTACTCCTCATTATGTAATTTAAAGTCAAAGGACCTATTTTACCAAGAATTATGTCAAATTCATACATGATAAGGGTCAAATGCATATGCAATATCGGGTAAACTAGACACTTATCAACCCTTACAAATTGAGTTTCACTTATATGATCAACTATCCCTCCTTTACATGTATCATCAATTCCATCTTGCTTACATTTATCATCTATACTATTCAACTTACACTTTCCTAGGTCCTTACAACTATAAAAGAAGAGCAACAACAAACATTAAAGCATCGTGAGTTCACCCTCAATCATCTCATCACCACTGCACCATTTTTACTTTCCTTTTACATTATCTTCTTTTATCTTTCACATGGAAGACTAAGTTCCTTTGGTTCATTCTCTTGTAATTTCATATTTAATTCATAGGTTATATGCAAGAAATGGATTGTTCATAAATTTTGTTCAATACAAAGTATGTTTTCCTCCATTGTTTTTGAATTCTAATTTCTATTCATATGATTGTTTTACAAGTTTTGTTTATAGATAAATCCTATGTCTTTAGTTCTAATTTTTATCAGTTTTCTAATAACCTTTTAAGTAGTTAAGAAGTACTTCATGTATAAACATTGGAATATGTGAGGTATAAATAACACTTCATTCTAAACATTGGAATGAATGGAATGTAATGTAATAGGATCCCACTTGTAAATGTTGGAAAAGTGAGAAATTAAATGAGTTAATTGATGCTAACTTGATTAATTCATATTTATATACTTGTTTGCTTAGCTACAAAGGCAAAAGAAAAGAGTAGGATTTCACATGTAGACATTTGAACATATGAAGTCTAAATAGTCTTAATTGTAGATGTTAGAATCGTTAAGATTCTAAACAAATTGCTTGATGTTTATTTAGTTAATTAGATATATCTGTTTATAAATTAAATTAATAATAATCATAATATAACCAATGAAGAATCTGACTATGCAAAAGTTGGAGAATTAACCTGTTTTTGTCATATTTAAGTCTTTTATATTGTCTATTGCGTTTTAAAATCCTCGTCTTTCTATTGTTTTTTTCTCCTAACGTTCCTTGTTGATTTAAATAAATTCTATTTTTAGTGAAGTTTTTAACTGGATTCGTTGAAAGATGATTTTGGTTCATTTAACCCTGTCTATATTTTGTTTTTGTTCATTGTCTATGAAAGAGACGATTTGCAACGAGTGACATTTATTTGATTACATTAACAACAACAAATCAATTAATTAATAGACTAATAAATACATCTACTTATACTATAGGAATAAAGATAATTTCACTAATAAACTTTACGATACATTAAGAGTATAAATTTAATAATTGATATACTTAAAAGTTGTTTATATTTCTTGTAAACTGGACATAATATATTATGGGAAATGTTAAAGTTGTTAATTCTTAACCGTTGCTTTAGTAAATTATTTTAACAAATAATGACAGGAATTTATTTTTCCTATTTTTCTTTTTATCCTTTTCCCGTTGCTTTGCAAAACTTATGAGGTAACCATCAAGACACAATTGGAAAATAGTCAAAACAAACTATAAATATTGAGGAAATGTTGTAGAAAAAGGAATAGAAAAGTTTATTCCCTTTTGGAACAAAAGAGAAATAAAAATGAAATTGTGCTATTGATTGAGTAAGGTGAAAGATAGAGGGTAAGGAACGAATAAAGTAACCTTCCACTACCATTAAACATATTCCATTTTGAAATTGCTGCTCTATTTAGAGATTCAACACCGTTATAAATATGGAATATGAAAAAAAAACTGTAAGAAAAATAACAGAGAGAAAAAACGAAAATAAAATACAGTTGTTATTTTTAATAAATAATAATAAATTAATGTGAAGAAATCATAAACCTATAAAACTACGGATATATTTATTATTAAGAAAAAATAATTTTAAAAGTACCACTTCTCTTTTATTTTTCATTATTTTCTCTTATATCTGGGTGAAAAATATAACGTGATATTTAATAAAAAAAAAAAATATTTCATTACTAATTTTTCCATTTCTGATTAAAAAAAAGTACTTGTTCTACCAATTTACATAAACCCTATACTTTTTCTTCAAACCCATAAATGAGTGATGATTAATGCATTCACTAATCCTTGTTTAAGATTATGTTATTATTGGAGCATCTTAATTAGGGTCCATCATTGAAACAAGACGAGTGACATCAATAGCCATGATCCTGTATTTTGTGAAAGATGACATAAAAGGGGTGATGTGGTTGTGGTGTGTTGTGTGTGGTCTTAAGTCATAACTTTGTAACAATAAATAGGTACCCGCAAATTGAGGATCAAATGCCTGGCGGTGGATACCTAGAGTTGTCATTCCAAACTACATATCTTATCATCACATGAATTGCTTCATCTCAGGATGAAATAATGTACCCTCCTTTTATGCTATTTTTTTTGGATTTTAGAAATGACAAAAACAAATGTTATTTTTCATTCTATCTGTTGTTTCAATTTTAACAAATAGAATGGAATATGAAACTTCCTTGGAATCAGAAAAGGTTTAACATGTTTTTAGTTTTTTTTTTCGATTTTCGTTAAACGTATCTTAGTGTTGCAAATTCTTTCCGTTAATGTTTAGTAATTATTGTTAATCAGGTTAATAAGATATAATTATCATATATGGCTATATGTATAATTCTGAAGTATTCGTGCATAAGATACAGAGTGATTAATATCAGTGGACTAAAAAAATCGGCAGAAGAAAAGTATTATATGCACCTATCTAATCAAGACTTGATTGAAAAATAATGAAATCTACTTTAAAAAATAATAAAGCAAATTAGTTAAAAATGTGGTTAAATATAGTTGTGGAATAATATAACAAGGAGACATAACATTTAACATTTGATCTTTGTCGTATTGTTCGCTAATAAAACAAATAGGTTTCAGAAAGATAAAATTCTAATTTTTATTTTGATGAATTAAATATAATTTTTATCCTAAAGGCAATTTATGCACACAAAAAAAAATAAAGAGCTTTAGTTAGTCGGTCCTCTAATTTGTTAGATTGTTTATTTTGGTCCCTTATTATTTTTAGATTCAATTTAGTCTTTTAATTCTTTAAAAATGTTTAATTTGATTCACTTATTATCTTTGATTTAATTTAGTCTTTTATTTTTAAAAATGATTCAATCTTGTTCTCTTTTAAATGAAACCAAATTAGTAACTAAGATTAGTTATAATTTATATATACATGTTAAAATATTTTTTATAACTTATATATCAAATCACTTCATCTAAATTCTCAAATTTGTTACACTTAGGTAAAGTGAATTGATGTATAAATTCTAAAAATTTATTTTAACATGTATATATAAATTGTAATTAAACTTAATTACTAATTTGGTCTCAAATGATAAAGGACAAAATTATATCATTTTAGAAAGAAAAATAACTAAATTGAATCAAGATTAATAAAGAGACCAAAATGATTTTTTAAAAAAAAAATTGAAAAATTAAATTGAACCCAAAAATAATAACTAGACCAAAATAAACTAAAGTAACAATTTAGAGGACCAAATCAATAATTAAGAAAAAAAACAAAGTAGTTACAAATTACTATAATGAAGAAAACACAATATTTTTTTTTCCTATCTATTGTTTATCTAACTTATTAGGTATTGGAATGGCCTAGATTACGCACCTAAACATGTCAAATTGGACCAAAAGTTGGTCAAAACTAACAGGGTACTTATTCCTCCGCTCCTAATAATTTGTTCTGTACTCCTAAACTTTTCGAAAATTCTTAGAATAACCTTTTAATTTTTAGTCAATTCACCAACTTTCACCATAAAATAAAAAGTATCTAATTTCAAAATCCGGTTAAAGAAATTACTTAATCAAATTTCGAAATTCGGTTAACAAAATTATCAAATTTCAAAATTTAAGTAAGAAAATTAAGGAATATATATATATATATATATATATATATATATATATATATATATATATATATAAATTGGATTTCAAAAATTTGATAATTTTTTTAATTGATTTTCAAAATTCGATAATTTTCTTAATTGAATTTTGAAATCTAGTACTACTTAAATCGGATTTCGAAATGTGATACTTGTGTATAGATGTGTTGGTCAAAAAATAAAAAAGTCATTTTAAGTATTTTTAAGAAGTTTAAGAGTTTTGAAGAAAAGTTAGAAGTGTAAGGAGATACACCCAAACAAACATTGCATGAAAGGAATCATATAAAAGAAAATTGATTTCTGCACCCTTTGGTTATTTCCTTCACCTATAGGGGTGTGTGGTAAAAGACCATAATGGCCTTTGATTCAATTATAAAATATACCAAGTATTTTCTATTTATCCAAAATAAAATAAATCATTTTCTCATCAATTTGCAAGTTATTATTGAAACACCTCTACTAAGATGATACTTAAATTCATATAATTTAATACTTTTATAAAAAAAATGTATCATAAATATTTAAAAATGTAACTTCTCCTAATATATACTTAAACGTAACATTCCTAGTATAGTAGGATGATACTTAACTAATATCATTTAAGAATTATTCACACAATACTCTAGAATGAGTTTAATATTTTTTTACGTCTTATTGTTTTACAAAACTAAAATCTGAAGAGATGATCACAATGTTTACAAATCAAAACTCTTTCTTTTGAAGATACTCATTAAACATGTGCATTTTTTTAAAGTGTCAGAGTACCCTAAAAGTGTTATATATTAAAATCACTTAGAAAACTATATTAAGCTACTTCATTGTGATACTCTATTACTACCCCAACTCATCCTTTTATAGTTAAACCTCACCCCAAAACTAGATATCTCTATGAAATTAAAAAAAAAAGGTAACTTTTACTATTAAGTTATCAGAACTGTCTCCTTCTCTCATACCTCGTCTCCCTGTCTCATAAAAAAAAATCTCTTAAAATTATGTATATATTCGAAAACATTTTTCTCATAAAATATACATAAAAGATATATCCTCATATTTAATAAAATTTTGCCTATGGAATTTGCTCCCTTTTATCTCATTTTTTTATTTTTTATCATTAATATCTTACAATGTTTTATATGTTAATATCCGTCTAGCCTTACACCCACCAAGTATCGTCTAATGCTTTGTTACAACACTCAAATACACATATGCTGACAAAAGGTTATTGTTTGATAAAAAACCAACTCATCCTTTCGTCCTACAAAACTTGTCATCTAATGTGTGTAAATTGTACCATTTGGCCAATACAACTTGTATCCTCCTATGCATTTACACATATTGTTTAATAGACATACACTTATTGTCTCCTATGTCACTTAGTAGCTTCTCCCCACCAATAGACATCATTTAACAAAGTGTCTACTCCTTCATCAAACATTGCTAAACTCAACGTCTACCCATCAACAAATATTATTCCAAACAATGTCTACTCTTTGTCAAATGCTACACAAACCTAAAATAAATGAAACTTGTTAAAGTTGAAAAATCATGGGGAGAAAAAAATGCTTAACCAAATTAACTACTTAACTTTGATTTCTATAAAACCTTGTTCAGAGTATCCTTTGCTTGATATATCTCGAAACCTTCATCAACACAACAATGGAATTGAACCACACAAAAATTTGGGAGCTTCATCTGAAACATATAAATTAGGGAAGACAAAATTGGTATTTCAAAAAGATGCGAGAGAAGAAAATACGTGTACAAAGACCAATTGTCCGTATCATTACAAACTTCATCCTCCTCACTATAACAAAAATCATTTTTTATTGGTGGTTTAAGTAGTAATTTAGTCTTAATAGTTGTTATAGTTAGATTTATGATTAATTTTTATCCTTATACATTTTTTACTCAATTGGATCCCTTTTCTTTTAAACTTGTTTTTCCCTTTTTTTTCTTCTAGCTCTTCTTCTCTAAGAAAATAGTGTAGAACTATTTTGTTTAGTTGAGAAAATCCACAAACCCCTTGAAATTTGCACCAAGCACCCACTCTTTTCAGCTTGTTGGTAACAATACTAAAGGCAGACCCTTAAGGGTCCCACCCACCAAAACAAGATTAAAACTATATCACTAACCAAAAACCAAAAAAACCAACACACAAATAAATAAGTTTAGAGATGATAAAACACCCCTACTACATAAAATTGTAGAAGATAATACACATAATAGTCCTTATTCACCTTTTATTTTTTCAATGTTTTAGTAAATATAATTCTCATGTATTTTTTTTTTTAAAAAGTGATATCAATTATTAAAAGTAAATAAATAGATCCAAAATGCAAAAAAAAAAAGAAAAAAAAAGAATATAGGACTTTTCTTTTTTGAAGAAAAGATTGAAAAATGGTGAGAAAGCCTCTTGACCCACAAGTTCACCTTATTATGGGACAAATTTTAAATTTTAAATGACAGGTCAATAGTGAGACCAATCAAATGGGTTGATGAAAAGGAAGTATAATAACTCTTTAAGAAATTTTTGAAGTGTATCTCTTGTAAGACCCACTTTTTTCTGCTCCTTATATTTAAGGGTCTACCCTAATCAGTTGGGCCTAAGTCTGGCCCATAGGGTGCCCAAAACTCCTAAACCAGCCCTAACCCCTCTCATTTTGCACTTTTCAAAAAAACAGTTTCCATCCCCTCTCCCTTTGCTGCTACGTGAGCTCTGCTAGGGTTTGGCTCTCACTCTTCTTTGAGCTAAAAGAAACCCATTTTATTTCATGTAAGTTGCTTCTCAACCTGTATCCTCTCTTTTTCTAAGCTCTGTTTCGTGATTCCAACAAAGGTGCACTTTGATAACCTCGTTTTCAATATGTTCCACTGTTCCGAGCTCTCGAATCTGCTCCCGGAGCTGTTGTGCTCGTTGGCTTAGGTGTCGGCGTCTTGGGCTAGATTTTTCCAAGTAAGGAAAGCTAGGGTTTATGTTTTTAAAGTTATTTTGTCGATTTTTGGTCTGTTTGTATGGCTATGATGCTTGAATGACGCTGTTGGACGAATAAAAATGTATGGTGTGCGAGTATGTTTGAATGATGTGGCGCTACTCTTTTTTCTACACTGCACACTTTTCGTAAAATGAGGGTTCCTACTTCATTAACCGTTAGATCGAGCTGAAAGTTTAATAGCTGATCCTTAACACATAATTCTTGACTTTGACCGGTCGGATCTGGAATCGGAGCTCTGTAGTGAGAGAAATTTTTATCGCAAGGTCACTGTAGTTTGGTTGTTGACAACACTGCACACTTTTCATAAAATGAAAGTTCCTACTTCGTTAACAGTTGGATCGAGCTGATATTTTAACAGTTGATCCTTAACACATAGTTCTTGACCTTAACCGGTCCGATCTCGAATCGGAGCTCTATAGTGAGAGCAGTTTTATCGCAAGATCACTGTAGTTTGGTTGTTGACAACAATGACCTTTGTTGCTTGTTTGGTGCATAAATTTCTTTATAGTTATTCAATTAAGTTGGTTCTTGTTTCATTTGGTTCTTGATTCAATCATATTTAATTTGAATATAAATACAAAATTTTTGGAGCTTTACACAAGCTGCAGTTTTATTTCTAAAATCCCAAAATCGTTTGCATAATGTGTTCTTAAGTTGGATTACTATGTTAAAGTATGAGATGAGTGAATATGCATGAGTAAAATGGCTTATGGGTTGTGAATGATGAGTTTGGCATGATCTTGGCATGTGATGAGTATGAGATGGTTGGTTATAAATGTGACATGGAATTGGTATGAACAATAATGTGATATTGATTGATGGAACATGATGTTGGTATGGTTAGGACGTAATTCCACGATAGTTTCGTGGTGGTGCCTCATTTGGTCAGGGCGTAATTCCATGAATCTCTAGGTGAGATCTCATGGTGGTGTCTCATTTGGTTAGGACGTAATTCCATGACCCTTGTTAGTGGGAGCTCATGGTGGTGCCTCATTTATATAATTTAGTAAGGATTCAAGGTAAGGATTGCATCCTGACACTCTAAAGAGTCAGTTAGTCTCACATAGATCGTACTGACTCAAGTGGTGAGAGTACTAGGAGGCCTAAAACATTTTAAGGCTAACCTTGTGCATGGGGGATGAAACACAGTAACAATTAGCTCGGTATAGCAGTAAAGGCCACCACAAGTGCAAGCATCTGCTGAATCCGACTAATTATATGTATCCAAATGAGTCGTGCCTTGAGTCTTAGTGCATTGTGTGCATGTCATAACATGATTGGTTGACATATGCATTTTGGATTATGAAAGTGTACGTAACTGTATGATAAACTATTTTCTACTCTAGCTTACTCTTTACTTGTTTGATTGTTATGTGTGTGGTCTTCTCTTTTTGTGATGATCATCAATTTATTGATGTGAGCAGATGCGAGAAATCCTCGTGGTCAACAGGGAAATGGTGATTCCGTTGCATAACTCTGAGTTAGATTCCGCTTTTGTGTCTTCCTTTAGGGTTGTGGCCCATGTACCGCTTTATCTTGGCCTTGTGTTTTGAATACTTTAGACCCTTTACCCTGTTTTGTATCGACATCGTGGTATGCCCTTGATTACTTTCCTTTAAAGTACCTTGGATACTTGTAGGAGCGACGTTATACTCCTTGACTCAGCTTCATATATTATTTTGTGTAATATTTTCATTTAATTATTTTATTACTTAAATGGGGTGTTACATCTCTTTTATCTGATAATTTTTTATCCTTCTATTTTATGGAGTTACTCCTCTACTTTATGGATTATTTAATAATTGAATATAATTTCAATACCACATAATCATGTCTCAAGTCCATTATATGACTATTTCAACTAAATAAGAAAGGATTCAATGTATGCCAAATAAACAATTAATTATGTACAAAATTAATCCACACCCTCTTTTCGACATAATATACTTTCCCTATATGTTGCTAACTTGATATGATTGTCCACAATAAAAATTAGACAAACTTAATGGGAATAAACCAAGTGTGAATTTAAGTCTTACATTAGATAAAAATGACAAAGTTAAGCATCATATAAGAAACAAGACCCATAAATTCATTGTATGGAGGTTTTGGGTTAAAAGTGGTGTCGGAGCCTCAACTTCGTCTTAGTGATTAATTTAGACATTGTGATAACAACAACACCAAAACCACAACAACAATTATATAAGTAAAGGTCATCGTAGACTTGAGAGGGGATTATTGAGAATAATCCAAGTGTGAGTCTAAATCTCACATTGGTTACAAATAATAAAGTTAAACACCATATAAGAAACAATACCCATAAATCATTGACCCAATATTTTGGGTTAAAAGTATTGTCAATCCCTTATTTGAATTACACTCAAGTCATATTTATATAATTTTTTTCTAATGAATCCCCTAAAAAACCATTACAACTTTATACACAACTACTTAATCTCAAGTTGATTAAAAAACGATTAAATTTATAAGTAATAACAACGAAGAATAGTCATAACCCACAATACAATGAGTACAAGAAAAAAATAGAAAAAAGCATTATAAGAAATTAATTATATTTTAAAATAGTTCAACGTATTTTGGAAAAGGATAAGTGTATGCTTTGACTAAAAAAGAAAAAAATAGCTAAAGAAATGAAATATATATATATATATATATATATATATATATATATATATATATATATATATATATATATAACCCGTTGAATTCTTTTTGTTGGGAAATTTATAAATTTGTAGCAAACACACGAATGGGAAGACTCATTCGAACACCATTCTAGGTGAAATGTGTGGCCATTATTCGAAAAGGGAAAGTGTTAAGGCATATATAGGCTACTCGTCAGACATTGACATACTATTCTATAAATAGTACTGGTGTTTTCTGTGGGTTTTACGAATGCACAAAAAGATCGAAAACCTTTTTAAAAAACACTTTCTATAAAATAAAAGAGTAAAAAAGGTAGAAGATTAATAGTAAAATGAATACTCATGGGAACATTTTTGAAATAAATATTTTTCCTAATATTCAAGTGCTTAATGAAGAATAAATGAATTGTAGTAATTGTTAGCCACTCAATGTTAATTTTTCTTGAGAAGTGAACTAAAAATATAGTAACATTTTAGATAATATCATGATTTAGTATCATGAAAAAATAACATATGTGATTAAGAGAACATGTTTTAAAAAAAAATTTAAGTTTAAATAATTATTCACAATAATATGATTTTGCATTTTGTGGATATATTTTAGAAACAATGTTATAAATTCGATTATAAATTTAATTTTATTCTAATTATAATTTGTAATTATATATGAAGTTTGAATTATATAACCATTTCTATTATTAAATTGTAAACCACATGTTCCTGCAGGGAATAAATAAGATAAGTTAGGCACAAGTGTCACCTTACCTATATAGTCTCTCATCTCCTCAGTAGGCCTCTTCTCAGTTGGCATATGTTTGCTTGGACCCGGGAGGGGTTACCTGCAGAAGGACTCCGAAGCTAAGTCAACGAAAGCTCTCAGAAAGTCAAATCAGGTGATTAAGGAAGTAATGAATACGTACTTTTAATTCGTGGGGTCCAAGTATATTTATAGATTATTAATTGTGTTTGACCATTCCACGGGCTGGGCCTTGGTTTGGGCCATAGGTGGGCCTGAGCCCTAGCCTAAGCCCTTAGTCCTGATTATTGTGGGCTTATTGATTTTTAGGAGTGTTTTGGTTTCGTCAAGCCTTTTAGAGTGGTCGGTGTAGTCCGATTACCTCTTTAGCGGCTTATGCCGCCATTGTTCGCATGTCGTCTTAGGCTGGCTGTTCCTTTAGCGACTTGGGTTATCGGTTTAGGCCGGTTAGGCTTAGGTCAGCCTGGGCCGGCTACCTAAATTATTTTCCGTGTAGATGTGGTGATCGTTTATTATTATTATTTGGTTGAGTTGGCTAGGTGTGGTACACCAGTCCCCCAGCCTTTGCCGATATAAGTATGTCGGTGAAGGATGATATGTGCTGATGTGCTAGCGAGACCGGCTAGGTATGGTACACCAGTCCCCCAGCCTTTAAGTGTGATGAACAGTGTGAAGGCTAAAAGCGTGAAGGGATTTGTGGCATGTGAAGGGGTTTGTTGCAGGTGAAGGGGTGTCAGAAGTCTAATCTAGAGAGGTTTTGCACCGTCATTTTGATGCTTTATGACTTTTAGTGTACCTTGTGACGATTGGAATAAGTTGTGACTTTTGGCGGGAAGGAGTTATGACATTTGAGATTGGTGTCTATAAATGAAGATATTGTTGGTAGTGCACCCATTTTGTTTCATTTGCGAAAAATCTGGGATCAGTTACTTCGTGTGCATTAGAGTTATCCGATATCTTCCTTACTTCCTCCGTCATCCTAAAAAGAATCAGGTATGTCTAGTAGTAGTGATAGGTTTGCGTTGTCGAGTTCGAGTAGTGAGAGGTCTGGAGGTAGCCGGAGTAGTCGAGCCAATAATAGTGATAGAGAGGAAATAGGAAACGTAGGAAGGATCCCAATGGAGAGGATAGTTGAGGTTAGGGAAGACCCACCCGAGGAGTTGGCGGAAAACAGTTGGCCGGCGAAGGCCGTGTACGAATGGGTAGCAGCAGACGTGCGAACACAACAGTCGTTGTTTCGGTGGTCGTGGTTACTAAAATTATGGTTGAACTGCACGCCACTTTTTGAGAAAGGTGCTCGGAGGGACATAGTGGTGCTAGAGAGGGTAACCGTTGTGGAATGTGTTTGCCATGCTCGAGAAGGAGTTGCCGAAGAGTTTTTTTATATGTACATGTGTCATTTCTCACAACTACACATCCAGCTGCCATTTGATGAGTTCACCATGGGAGTGCTTCGGTTGTTGAATGTCGCTCCTACTCAGCTGCATCCGAATAGTTGGGCATACTTGCAAGCGTTCTGGTTACTATGCATGGCGTTATATTTGGAGCCATCTCCGCGAGCATTTTTGTATTTTTTTTGTTACGAGGCCGAAAAGTCCAACAACGTGGCTGTCGCTCATAAGTCGGCCTAGTTTCAACAGACTAGATGCTTTCACCCAGTCATTTAAGCACTTCAAAGATCGGTTCTTCAAGGTGGTGGTGAAGTAAGCTGGCCGGTCACATTTTTATACAGCTGATGGTAATACTAAGTTTCTGTTTTCTGGACCGATAACCTTTGGAGGTATAAGGTGATTTCGAGGGATTTGTCGGTGGCCGGGAAGGAGGTGATGGATACCTTGATGCAGTTTAGCGATAAGATGCCCACTAAGGGCTTAGTTAGGGTGTATAATTCGGTTCACCCGATTATAGATATTGAAGGTATCTTTTTGTAATTTTGAGCATTATTTTATGTTCGAGCATTCTGATGGTTTGTGTGTTGTGTGTTGCAGGACATATGGCACAAATGGGCAAGAAGAACTTGACGCTATTCCAAACCTTGCGAAAGGAGAAAGTGGTAAAGGCTAGAGCTACTGGGAGCACTGAGGTTCCCAACCTGTAGGAGTCGTTGGTAGACGTGCATGTGCACGGTGGAACCAAAAGAAAGGCAAAGTTGCTGGCCAAACCTGGCAAAGGAAAAGACGTGAAGAAGGTGCGAGCCGTCTTGATGGGGTCGGGTTCATTAAGTGGAGTGAAGGGACCGGAAGCTGGACTGATTGAGCTTCCAGATACTACTATGCGGAAGGACATCGAGATCAACATGCCGAAATCGCTGATAGATTCAATTGATAATATGGAGCTGAACGCCTTGGTGAAGGCTATGGTTGAATTCAGCAGCAAGACGTTGATATTGAGCCGACGTGTGGGATCTTTGTATCAGAGGGAGCTGAAGGAGGGGAGGCGGACGAAGGTTAATGAACTTCAAGAGAAGGTGGACAAGTATGCAGAGGAAAAAGAGGCCTGGAAGAAGGAAAAGGAGGAGTGGGAAGAGGAAAGGAAGAGGCTGGCTACATGGAAGGTGCGCTGCCTTGATTCTGAAGAAAAGTTGAAGGGCCGGATTGCAGATCTTGAGGTCGACTATGATGAGATAAAGGAGAAACATGACGGGTTCGAGGTGGAAATGGAGGATCTAAAGAGTTGCATTATACAAGAACATATCAACAGTTTTCAGAAGGGTGTGCGGCAAGCGACCTTTTTTTATAAGAATGTTGATGTTAACAACGTAAGGTTTGATGTAAATAAGGACGTGCTTGATGGGGTACTTGTGGACGAGGCTAAATCTAGTCCTGAGGGGGATATGGAAAAGGGGGCGGAGAATGCCGATATTGGTGGTGATGGAGTGGTGGCGAAGGATGTCGAGCAGGAGACAGCTTAGAAACGTTATTTTAATATTTCCAATTTGCTTAATGATTCTAAGTTTGTTATAATTCGTACATTACTTACTTTTGTGCTACTATGAATACTTTGTGTATGTTATATCTTGTTTGTTTTATGCCGATTACCTGTGTGTTTGATGTATGAAATGTTTGCGAATGCGATTATTCGTTAAGGGTGTTCGACCCAGGCCGCTTACTTGTGGTAAGGGTGGGGAACTTAAAACGAATTAACATCACGTTAAGGGTGTTCGACCATGCCGCTTACTTGTGGTAAGGGAGGGGAACTTAAAACGAATTAACATCACGTTAAGGGTGTTCGACCCAGGCCACTTACTTGTGGTAAGGGATGGAAACTTAAAACAAATTAACATCAAGTTGAGGGTGTTCAACCCAGGCCGCTTACTTGTGGTAAGGGTGTGGAACTTAAAACGAATTAACATCAAGTTAAGGGTGTTCGACCCAGGTCGCTTACTTGTGGTAAGGGTGGGGAACTTAAAACGAATTAACATCAAGTTAAGGGTGTTCGACCTAGGTCGCTTACTTGTGGTAAGGGCGAAGAACTTAAAAGTGTGCGAGAAACGAAGTGAAGAACAATTGTGAAGTTGGGAACCCTTCGTTTATTCATGAAATTTGGGGTGCCTCGTTAAAACCTCCCTGGCCAAAACCCTCCTTAGGGAAAAAGACCAGGTGAGGAAAAAGAGTACACCTAGGGTTACAAGTGTTTAGTACAATGCATGTCTTTAACTAAAGTAAAACTTTAGATGGGATACATTTTGTAAGACCCGTAAAAATTAATTAATTAAATAATTAATTAATTAATAAATGCGGGTAGAAAGCGCCTTTATGGCATTTATTATTGTTTAATGTGATGTGGAAAAGTGCTAGCTCATGTGGTTGAGAGTACTTTGGTTATGTGAGAGGACTTGGGTTCGAGTCCTATGTATGCTATTTATGTGTTGTTGTTTTATTATTGATTTTTAATAATATGTATGAGTATGGAATTGGTATTGTAAGCTTATCATGATTGAAGTGTATCACTAACATGAATTGGTTATGCACTTGAATGGTGACTAAATGGTCATGGGTCCAAACTTGGTTGGGAATGAAATTGGAACTTTATTTTTTTAAAGTGTAGTTTTTTAGGGAATATGAGTGGGAAAAAGAAAACCTAGAAGGGGAAGCTAAGAGGGGATGGAAAACATCCTATAATGACCCCTAAATGAGAATTAAACAAACTAAAAAGGCCCAATTTCGTTTAGTTTTAAAAACCATCTTAAAGACACCTATAAAATCCAACTTTTAGGTAAAGGGAAGGGTTTTTGCAGTGTGGTGAACTGGTATAAAGAGGAGCACGAGATTGAGAGTGTGAGTTGAGTTTTGGGTGTGCAAGGGTTGAAGCAAGAAGGGAATTGTGAATCAAGGGTCCTGTCTTCCTCAACTTTGATCCCTAATTTCAGGTTAGGGGAGCTGTATTTCGAGTATGTTAATTTCATGATGTGAATTATGGTTTTGTGTCATTGCCTTCTCGATTGGAATATGATTGTGGTGAATTCGTGTATGTATAATCAAAATAATGAATGGGTTGGATGGTTATAGGTTGCAAAACCTTTTATGCATTATATGTTTTGGGAATGAGGGTTTTTGGGTATGGAATGGTTGTGAACGCTTAAACAGTGTGCCTTGGTAGTTTAATTTGGATATAAATCGTGATTTTGATATATTTTTGCCATTACATCGTGCTGGTGATGATTGGTTGTTGTTTTGGTATTGTTTTTGGCGAACTGTGTGCGTGAACAGACTTGAAACCCTGCAAGTCTCGCCCAAGCGGGTTCACCTCGCCTAAGCGAGAGTTGCAGAGTCTCACTTTGAGTTATGGTTCGTGGTTCTCGCCTAGGCGACTAGGAAAAAGGTTGAGCGACATGGTCTCTCGCTCAGGCAAGAAGCACTCGCCTAAGCGAGGTCGCGAGGAGACCTGGGAGTTTTGAGCGCAACATCTCGCCCAAGCGAGAGGGTTTTGGAGTTCTGAGCGAAGGGCATGCTCGCTTAGGTGAGAATGGCTCGCCTAAGTGAGGTCTCGATGTGAATTGAAGTGGGTTGCTTGAATCCTCGTTCAGACGAGGTGTGGGTTAATTTGAGCGAAGGTATAGCTCGCCCAGGCGAAAGGATCTCGCCTAAGAGAGATAACGTGATAATGTTGTTGTTTTAAGCTCGCTCAGGCGAGGTGAATTAGCCTAAACAAGGCCGAGGGCTTAGCTTGGGCGAGAGTCCCTGGCTTAAGCGAGTTTATACGAATTGTCCATGTTTGTGTGTGCTTGTGTGTGTGATTTGGCTACTTTACCTAAGTGTAGGAAGTATATGCATGTGGTGTGTGTTTGGGCTTGAAGGACTAAGTCCAATAGGGGTTGGGATGTGCTTGATGGTTGGACACATGATGGGCATGGAACTGGTTGAGTTCCCATCGGCTACTAATGGGCGAGGAGTCCTTGGTATGGTGATTACATGTGTCGGGCGCACGATGGACAAGGAAATGTTATGTTCCCGTCGACTACTATTGGGCGAGGAGTCCATAGTATGGTGATTGCGTACGTGCCAGGGTCCAAGTTTTGAGGCTTGGATGATTTACTACAGACGAGAAGTCTGTAGGGCAGGACTATGAGCGGGATAGGCTCATAGGGTTGGACCACTAATGAGTTAGTTTCGTGGGAGCACAATGAAGTCCCAAGACCTAGTTCATGTATATGACTCATGAAGGACTATGAGGTCATGGTTGGGTAATTTGAAAACCATGGAATTTTAGTTATGTTATTTTGGGATGGGTGACATATTTATTTCACGTATCTGTTTTATATATTGTGCATAGCTCACTCTTTCTCTGTGTGTGTGGCGATGATCGGATAACTCGTTATCCGGGAACAAATGATGTGACAGGTGGACAGGAGATGCATAGACTCGGAGCGAGGGATAACATGAGATTTTGTATATATTTATTTTTTTTGGTTTTGAGATAGTTTTGTAATCCTTTTGGGAGCCATTTGAATATTACTCCAGTTTTATAATTATGGACTCTTGTTTTATCACATTGTATTAAAGTTTAAAATTTCCCGTGTTTTTGGAAAATGGTATTCAATAAATTATGCAATTATTTTATTTCTTATTTTATATATTAAATATTAGTAATATTCCTTAGGGATGTTACACATTCCATGTGTTAGGTATTTCTTCCCCAGATAACTGCTCAAGCCGATATGCCCCTCCCTCAGCGTCTTCACGTATCCGGTACGGACCGTCCCAATTCGCGGAGAACTTGCCATTCTTCTTTCTTGCACTGCTGGCTATTCTCCAAACTAAGTCTCCTTTTGTGAACGATCTCGGGCATAGGTTCATGCTATACTTTCGGGCCGCTCTTTGTTTGGCATCTAAGTTGCGTATTTGAACTTTTTCTCTTAGCTCGGGCAGGAGGTCCAGGTGGGTGGTCATGTTTTGATGATTTTGGGCTGAGTCATATAGTTCCCGGTGCAGGGATGGTTCGCCAATTTCAACAGATATCATGGCGTATGCGCCGTATACTAGGCTGAATGGAGACTCATTTGTTGCTGATTGAGGGGTGCACCTGTAGGCTTATATCACTTCTACTAGTTCTTCTGGCCATCGACCTTTGGCGTTGTCCAACCGCTTGCGTAGCTCCACTAGTAAGACCTTATTTGTCGCCTCGGCCTACCCATTGGTCTGTGGGTGTTCAATAGAGCTGGTTATGTGTTTGATGCCTAGACCGGTGCAGAATTTAGCGAGTTCTTTATCTATAAACTGTCGGCCATTGTCGATGATGATGGTATGTGGGACACCATATCGGCATATAATATCCTTCAAAACAAAATGCTAGACTTGCTGGGCTGTAATGGTGGCTACTGGTTTGGCCTCTATCCATTTGGTAATGTAATCGACGGCTATTATCAAGAATTTTACTTGGCCTTTGCCGGGGGAGAAGGGGTCAAGGATGTTCATTCCCCACTTTGCGAAAGGCCATGGGGATAGTATAAAATGAAGTTGTTCTTGTTTCTGGTGAATGAGATTGCCATGTTTCTGGCAGGGTTTGCATTTTTTGACGAAGTCTTGGCAATCTGCTTCTATAGTCGACCAAAAGTAACTGACGCGAAGGATTCTGGTAGTCATGGTGCGTGCGCCGGAATGATAGTCGCATATGCCTTCGTGTAATTCTTTAATGATGTACCTGGCTTGTTCTGCAGTGACGCACTTGAGAAATGGTTGGTCGTATCCGCGTTTGTACAGGTCATCACCTATCATCGTATACCTGGCGGCTTTAGTTATCCAAGTTCTGTCAATGTTGGGTGGGGGGTTACCAGTTTGGAGGTATTGGATGTAAGGAGTGGTCCAGTTGTCGGCTTGGTGTTGGGTTAGGTTATGGCAAGTATTCATGATGGATGGAGCGGACAACGTTTGTTGTAATAGTGATCGGTGACGACTTTTTAACTTGGTGCTGGCTAGTTTGGATAATATGTCGGCTCTGATGTTTTCAGATCTAGGAATGTGTTGGATGCGGACTTGGTCGAAGGCGGACTGGACGACTGTTCGGACCAAATGGTAATATTGTAGAAGGGTGGGGTCTTTGATCTGGAACTCGTCGTTTAGATGTCCTACAGTAAGCTTGGAATTGGTTTTGCATGTTAACGACTTGACACCAACCTCGCGGGCCAGGGATAAGCCAGCGAGGATGGCTTTGTATTCGGCTTGGTTGTTGGATGTCCTAAAGGCGAAGTGGAGGGATTTTTCGATGAGGATATCGTTAGGGCCTTCTAACACAATGTCGTCACCTGCCCCCTTTGGATTTGAAGAACCATCAACATAAAGCGTCCATTGGTCCTCAGCGGGTGTTTGTTGGAGATCGTTGACAAAGTCCAGGAGGCATTGAGCTTTGATGGGCCTGTGTATTTCGTAACGGATGTTGAACTCAAACAACTCAACGGCCCAGGACGACATTCGTCCTGCAAGGTCTGGTTTCTACAATATCTTCTGTATTGGGTAATCGGTTTTGACGATGATGTTGTGATTTTGGAAGTATGGGCATAAGCGACGGGCTGCATGTACCAGGGATAGGGCCAATTTTTCCACCATCTGGTATCTGGTTTCGGGGTCTTGTAGGGTTCTGCTAACGAAGTAAACAGGGTGCTGGGTGCCGCCTATATCTTGAACCAGTGCGACGTTGACGGTGTGAACTGTGGCGGTGATATAGACCAATAGGGGTTGATGAGTATTCTGCTTATGAAGGATAAGTGGTGAGTTGAGGGTGGCTTTTAGCTTTTGGAAAATTTGTTCACAATCATCGTTCCACGTGAACTTGGCAGATTTTTTTAGCAGCTGTATGATGGATTGGGTTTGTTCGGCTAGTTTGGAAAGGAAATAGGAAATGGTTGTGAGGCGGCCTATGAGGTGTTGTACTTCTTTGATGCTGGTTGGGCTTCGCATCTTAATGATCGCATTACACTTTTCAGGGTTAGCCTCTATGTCGCGCTGGGTCAGCATGAACCCAAGGAACTTGCCATGGTCGACGCCGAAAACGCATTTATCGAGATTGAGGCAGAGGTTGTATTGCCTTAACGCAGAGAAGACTACTGATAAGTCCTGAGCATGTTGGTGATGGCTGGGGGATTTCACAACCATGTCGTCAACGTACAGTTCGACACATTTGCCCATCAAGTGGCTGAAGACCTTATCCATCAGTCGTTGGTAGGTTGCTCCTGCGTTTTTAAGACCGAACGACATGACTTTGTAGAAGTAATTGGTGTCATCTGTAATGAAAGCGGTTTTGTTCATGTCGGATGCGGCCATGGGAATTTGGTTGTATCTGGAGTATGCGTCAAGAAAACTGAGGACCTTGTTACCAGCGGTGCCGTCGACGAGTCGGTCAATATTGGGTTGTCGGTAGGCATCTCTGGGACAGGCTTTGTTAAGATCGGTATAATCAACACACATCCGCAACTTGCCATTGGCTTTCTTGACCAGGACCACGTTAGAGAGCCAAGTGGTATAGTGGGCTTCTTCGATAAACCCCGCACTCAACAATTTATTGGCCTCGACCTTGGCCGCTAGGCGTCGCTCCTCGCCAAGTTTGTGTTTTTTCTAGGAGACATACCGGGCCTCCTTGTAAATGGATAACTTATGGGATGCCACTTGAGGGTCAACTCCAGGTAAGTCAGCAGCTGACCAAGCAAAAAGGTCCGAGTTGTGGAAAATGGTGGGTGTTATGATGTCGCGCTGTTCAGATTTAAGCCTAGTACCGAGTTTGATGGTGCGGCCATTAGGGAGCTCCAGGGGAGTGGTTTCTTCAACAGGTTCAAGGCGGACATCCCTTTCCTACTCTAGGGTCTAGGTCATCACTAGATAGAGCGATCTCAAAGTCGGGTGGTCGCTCCATGTGATTAGTTTATAGGATGGGGATCTGTGGGCATAGGCTGGCCATGTAGCATTCGCGTGCAAGGCGTTGATCGCCATGGATGGTAAGGATGTCGCCCGATGGGGAGGGGAACTTCATGGCCAGATGAGGTGTGGAGACAACAGCGCCGAGGGTGTTGAGTGAAAGGCGGCCTAAGAGGACATTATAGGATGTAGGCGCATCGACGATGAGGAAGCGAATAGGAATGGTCGTGGTTTGGGCTCCGTCACGGAAGACGGTATGGAGGTCAATGTAGCCGCGAGTGGAAACTTTTTCCCCATAAAAGCCATAAATTGGTTCATCATATGGGACCATAGCGGTGTTTGGGAGTTGAAGTTTCTGGTATGTTGCCCAGTAAAGGATGTCAACAGAGCTGCCTTGGTCGACGAGGAATTTTTTTACTGCATAATTTTCTATTTCGATGGTGATGACCATAGGGTCGTCTTGCTGGTGATCGAGGCTGTGGAAGTCGTCGTCCGTGAAGGTTATGGGAGGCATGCAGCATCTGTGATGGGAATGGGTAATGTGGTTGATGGATTGGATATGGCGGAGGTCTCGCTTCATGGCGAAAGAGGTAGAGCCTCCACTAGCGAAACCACCGGAGATGGTGTTGATAGTGCCGCGTAGGGGAGGGTCGGCAGGGGTGACCTCGATGCGAGACGGTTGGGGGTCATGGTTTGTGGGTTGGTGTGGGCGTTTATTGTGGTGAGAGTCACAGGGAGGGCGTCGGTAGTCAGGACGAGGAGGATGATGGGATCAAGAAGAGTGATCGTCTCTGCGGACAAAGTGGCGAAAGTGGCCAGCACGCACCAGTTCTTCGATTTTATCATGGAGTGCTTTGTAGTCCTCTGTAGTATGGTCGTGGTTGCGGTGATAACGGCAGTATTTAGTCATGTCTGCGTTGGGGGGAGTGGTTGTCTTGCGTGGTGGTAGGATGAGGTCGGCCTATAAAGCCTCATCAAGGAAGCGAGATCTGGGAACATTTAGGGGAGCGTATCTGGTGAAGCGAGGTTGTCGGGGTTCTCGTGGTCTCGGGGTCTCGGATCAGGACGGGGGGAGGGTGTTGTGGGGTGGGGTTGGCGGTAGTGGGTGCGCAAACATTGCAAAATTTTGTATGGAGGGTTTGCATTTCCTCCATACGGACGTATTCGGCGGCACGCCGCTTCAACTCGTGCTTAGAGGTGGGTGGGTGGAGGTAGACGTTGTTGGTGAAAGGGTCGGGTTGAAGGGTGAGGGCCATGCACTAGAGTATCATCTCTTGATTGAGGTGTGAGGTGCGAAGGGTAGCCTTGCTGAAGCGATCGATAAATGCTTGGAGCGTCTCGCCTTATTCTTGCCTGACGTCGAGGAGTGATATTGTAGTAGTTTAGTGCGGGCGGCTGCTAGCGAAGTGAGTGGTAAACATGTGTGAGAGGGTGTCGAAGCTGTTGATAGAGTATGGTGGGAGGGTCTTGGACCATTCGAGGATGGGGCCTTTGAGGGTGGTAGGAAAGACTTTGCAGAAGACTGCGTCATGGGAAGTGTAGAGGGCGACGTGGGTGATGTAGACTTTGAGGTGTTCCTCGGGGTCGGTTTCACCAGTGTAACGCTCTAGTGTGAAGGGTTCCCACTGGGTGGAGAGGGGGGTGTTGGCGATGAAGTTGGTGAAAGGGTGACGACGTCTGGGTTGGTGGGATGGAAGTGGGTGAGGAGGTATGGGATGGTGGACGAGGGTGGGAAAAGTGGAGGTGAAGTTGTGAGGAGGGATGTGGGTAGTAGGGAGGTTGTGAGGGTTGTAGGGTGGGATATGAGTAGTATGTAGGGTGGTGGGCATGTTGTAGGGGACATGAGTGGTGAGGAGGGTGACGGCGGGGGTGGTGGCCGCAGTATGTCCCGGGAGGGTGGAGTGAAAGTGAGTAGGATGGGCTGAGAGGATGGGAGTTTGTTGGGTGGTGGTGAAGGTGTGTGGGGTAGGATTGTACTCGCTTTCCTCTTTAGTAGGTTGGAAAGCTGGGGACCCTGCAGCTTCAGATGTTTCCTTGGCCTTTCCCTTTTGAGTGGGATCGGCTTCGATCTTTCGCCTTAGGCGAAAATTTTCTTGTCGCAGTGCTTCTATCTCATCAACGCTGCACTTCTTCAAGTCAGCCAATTCCTGTTGCATCTTGGCTTGACCGTCTAGGATGGCGGCCAGATCCAGAGTGATATTAGCAAGTCCTAAGGGCCAGCTTCAACTTGCTTGTTAACTTATGCTCTATTGCGGGTAGAAACTATCTTCGGAGAAAGCGGCTGATAAGGTACTATCTTGTGCCCCACGGTGGGTGCCAATTGTTCCTGCAGAGAACAAATAAGATAAATTAGGCACAAGTGTCACCTTACCCATATAGTCCGCCATCTCCTCAGTAGGCCTCTTCCTGGTTGGCATATGTCTGCTTGGACCCGGGAGGGGTTACCTACAGAAGGGACTCTGAAGCTTAAGTCAGTGAAAGCTCTCAGAAAGTCAAATTAGGTGATTAAGGAAGTAATGAATGCGTACCTTTAATTCGTGGGGTCCAAGTATATTTATAGATTATTAATTGTGTTTGACCATTCCACGGGCTGGGCCCTGGTTTGGGCCATAGGTGAGCCTGGGCCCTAGCCCAGGCCCTTAGTCCTGATTATTGTGGGCTTATTGATTTTTAGGAGTGTTTTGGTTTCGTCAAGCCTCTTAGAGTGGTCGGTGTAGTCCGATTACCTTTTTAGCGGCTTATGCCGCCATTGTTCGCATGTCGTCTTAGGCTGGTTGTTCCTTTAGCGGCTTGGGTTATCAGTTTAGGCCGGTTAGGCTTAGGTCAGCCTGGGCCAGCTACCTGAATTATTTTCCGTGTAGATGTGGTGATCGTTTATTATTATTATTTGGTTGAGTTGGCTAGGTGTGGTACACCATATAAACAAGCTAATATTTGAATGCAATAACAAAAATTAAATATAATCATAAATTAATTAGCAATAAAATATAATTTATTGATAAATTATATAAGTATTTCTTTTTTTAAAGTATATATTTATTTATTTAATTTTATATGATCACTTTTCAAATATAACACACACATTAAACTATTAGTATATGTTAAAATTATTTAAAATTTTCAAAATGGTCTCTACTTTTTTCTTTTAGATTTGTTAAGAAAGAAATGAATTTTAAGCTTAATTCAACCTTACAAAATTGTCTTGCGAGGTGATGTTTGCACCCATTTATATACTCTAAACTGATCTTATCTTTAGTTGATGTGATACTTCTAACACACTCCACTCATGTCAAGGCATATGCATTTCGAGCATAGGATTGTACATTAATTGGTGATTTAATAACAGGTCAAACAATAGACCAAACAAACAAAAGACTTTGATAAAATAGACTCCAACTCATGACTCTGATACTATGTTAAAATAAAATCGAAAGAGACCTATAATGAATCCCTAATGTTTATTGAGCACATAGGGTTAGACATTTATATATATTGGTAAAATACAAAGAAAGAGATGGGCCTAAGAACATTACATTTAAAACTAACACATAATATTATAACTAACAATATCTAATGATATCTTAACCATATCTAACAAGAGTTATACAATTATTTATTAATAATTTAGAAGATTAACTAGAAACAAAAACATAAATTATTATTTTGAGATGTGTTTATAGTATTTGATGGCAAACACCCTAGGCATGGTAAATAACATATAGAAAGAGTAGGTCTCATCTGAGTTGAGGGTAATTATGGTACCAATTTTTATAAAAAATCATTGATTCGTTTCAAGAAATTTAACAAAAAGGACCAAATTGAATCATTTTTTTTGAAAATAAGGACCAAATTAAAACTTAAGAAAACTGAAGGGCAAATTTGACATTTTTGGATAAAAATATGGACCAAAAGAGTAATTAAACCTATAATTAAATAAGATTGTACTAGATAAGGCAGACTAGTCCCCAACCTTCGGCAGGACCTTAGGCTGGGTACTTATCCACCCCTTCAAAACAAGATCAATCCTAAGCCTTCAGTTGAATAACTTATAAGAAACTAGGGGGTGGTGCACTTTTGAGGTCGACTAATCATCAACCCTCTACAAGATCTTAGGTTGAGTACGTATCTACCTTGCCAAAGCAAAGCAGCAAAAGCAAAGTTGTCCATAGTGTATAGTTAGCTCATTGCTTATGAAAACAAGAAGCACATTTTTTCTACTTTAGTTATTTTTGCTTTTGTGCATCCATTCTAGTGTCTTTCTTTAGGTGTATCTTTTTTAGGGCTTAACCTTTGTTCTTAGCTTTTATTTTCTTGCTTGTATTCATAATAATCTTCAATTTTGTCTTACCAAAATTCCTTTTGATGAGTTTTTGTTCATTTTGGCCTTTATTTGCCTTCTCTTTAGAATCTAACTCTCATTTTTTGTTGGTTTTTAGCATAGGATCTTTCCTTAGAGGAAAACTGAACCTAGAGATTGCATCTCGGGGGATTGGAGACCCATTTGGACCTTAAGGCCTTGATGAGGAGATAAATATAGTTAGAGGAAAACTGAACCTAGAGATTGCATCTCGGGGGATTGGAGACCCATTTGGACCTTAAGGCCTTAAGGAGGAGATAAGAAGAGAAGGAGTGAAACACCTTGGATAGGAACAAGCACCATTTTGATATTATAACAATTTTTGAGTTGTAAATTTTTTTTTGCTTTAAGACTTGAATCTCACGGCCAAGTTAGGTGTCTTGAGGGAGTCTTTGGTGCTAAATCCCATATCCTAACCTTAACCTCTTATACCATATTAAAAACTTTTTAGATGGTGAGGTTTTGAAGGTTCCAAGTTCCTTCTAACTCCATCATTAGGTCATATAGCTAGTTTAATTGCTTTCTTAATTTACTTTCTTTATTGCTTATAGTTTAGTGTGTGTCTATTCGTGTATAAAACCTAATTTCGTTTAAGAATTTTTGTGCAAAAGAAACTTTGGCTAGGAAAGGTGTGGATATTAAGTAATTCTTAGTGATTCTCCCCCCTTTCCTAGAAGTGGACTTGAGATCCTTTTACTTCCTTAAGTCTCTTAAGGAATTTCTTTTTGAAATACAAGTTTGTATGTGCATTATTTTTTTTTTTACAACCTTAACCATGTCTCAAGCTCCATCCTACTGAATTGGGAGTGATTCTAGTGAAGAGGCCCAACCAAGTTTAAATCATTTGGCCCAAGAATTAAAATTACTTAAACTTTGGAGGAAGCAAGTAGCAATCCTAGAAGAAAAGGAGAAAACTAAAAGGGATGCTCATCTTGCCATCCTAGAGGAAACGCTAAGAATACTAGGGCAAAGAGAGGAAAATATTCAAGAGAGGTTGAGAATTAGGAGCCAATCAAGGAGAAGCTCCATAACTTCTACCCAACTCACATACTATGAGGAGGATAGTAGAATTGTCAATCAATATTATCGATCTCCTCCACCAAGAGTGAACAAAAGGGGACGTGAAAGAGAGATTAAAGTGGACTTTCCTCATTTCCATGGGAAATAAGATGTAGAGGCGTGCCTAGATTGGGAAATGAAAGTAGAACAACTTTTTGAGTGTCATAAAGTGAGCAAGGAAAGAAAGGTCTCCCTAGCAACCTTAAGCCCAAGGGAATTCCATATATAGGTGGACTTCCCTAGTGAGAGAAAGAAGACTCTCCAATTCCCCTTAAGTCTAATATTAATTGAGAACTGCCATGAGAAGAAGGCACGTACCTTCATATTATCATAGGAAGCTTATGGAAAAACTCCAACGATTCCAATAAAGAACCATGAGTGTAAAGGAGTATAGACAAAAGATGGAACTTTTCATGATGAGGGCGATAATAAAGAGGCAGAACAAACCACCATTTTTAGGTTTATTAGAGTTCTCAATCTTGAGATTAGAGATAAAGTGGAATTGTTACCCTACCAATATTTGAATGTTTTGGTACAAATGTGCATAAAAGTATAGCAACAACTCTTGAGAAAAGGTTTTAAAACTATCCACTCTAGCCCTATTACCAAGAAGGACTACAAGAGGGAAGGTAAGAAAGTGGTAGAAGAAAAACCCTCTAGAAACCTATGAAAAGAAAAAAGAGAAGAGAAGGAAAAAGATAAGCCAAGGGAAGGAACATCATTACACACTCGCACTAGTGACATTAAGTGTTTCAAGTGTCTTGGTAGAGGTCACATTACATCATAATACCCCACCAAAAGGACCATAATCTTAAGGGTTGTTGATGTATATAGTAGCCAAAATGAGGATAGTGATAGTTAAAGTGAAGAGATTAGCACACCTAAAGTTGAGGATGACTACCCTTGCAATGGGAAAACTTGTATGATAAGAAGAACTCTCCACAATCAACCTAGTCCCCAAGATCTAACCCAAAAAGAGAACATCTTTTACAGAAGTTGTAAAATTTTAGAAAATACATGTTCTCTTATAATGAATGTGGTTCATGTTGTAATTGTTGTATCACTAGATTGGTTGAAAAGTTAGCATTAACTATCTTGCCCCTTCCGCAACCTTACAAACTTTAATGGATTAATGATGATGAGGACATGGTAGTTAATCAACAAGTGGAAGTCAAGTTCTCCATAGAGCATTATGAAGATGTTATGCTTTGTGACATAGTCCTTATGAAAGCTTGTCATATTTTGTTGGGAAGACCTTCATTATTTGACATGAAATCCATTCATAATGGCCATACCAATGAAATAACCATCACTCACAAGGAGAGAAAATTTACACTTCATCCTCTCACACCTTCTCAAGTGGAAGAGGACCAAGTGCAAATGAGAAAGAAGATAAAACAAGAAAAAGATAAAAAGAAAAGTCATGACACTTACACACACAAAAGTGAGATCAAATGTTTTAAGTGTCAAAGTAGTACACACAAGTCCAATGAGTCCCCCAACAAAAGAGAACTCATGTTAAGGGCCAAAGGCTTATGTGAAGATTAAAAACAGGTCTTCTTTCCATCTTCCTTAAGAGAATGGAAAGACAAGACCAAATAGGACCTTGTGTTGAGAAGGGAAGTCACTCTAAAAACACATGGATTCAACACAAGCCAAACAAGAGCTTAAAAAGAAATGTTCCCCAACTCCAATGCATTGATCATTCATTTTATCAAAGGTGTATGATCCTTGGGAGCTACATGCTTTGGATGATTATTCTAGTCACACTTACTTTGTCTCTTGTTTCTTGTAGAAGGGTATTTGACCTGGGGGTAAGAAAGCCAAACATCTCTAAGATGAAGAACGATCTTCACAAGAAAACTTGAACATTTGAGGGCAAATCCTTTTGAAGAGGAAGAGCTAGAGTCATCTATGCAAGGTGAAGCAAAACTCTTTCTCTCTGTCTATTTTGGAGCATCTTTAGTAGAGTAGGAATTTGTGTAGGGTAGGGCCGAGTAGTGAAGTGTTTTTGTCAAACTTGGATCAACAAAAGTCAACACCTAGAGTTGACCTAAGATTTGTTCCTACACCAAAAGTGGGCTAAAACAAGGGCTTATATATTGTGGACTAAATCACCAAAAATCCCAAGACGACTAATGGTTCTATAAAGCCCAAACATAAACATTACAAAATTACAAAAGGAGTTCCTATTCTATGATCCAAAGCTAATTCGAGATCTCTTTGAAGGTCCTGACCATGATTCCATCAACTGCTCTGAAATCCCTATGACGGCCTTAGCCATGCCTCCATCATTCGGGTAACTCCGACAATTGGTGTTAGAAGAGCTATCAGATCGAAGAAGTTAACACCGAAGTTTCTTGGATCGTATCAGATTCTAGGAGAATGGGTTCGGTAGCGTACGAGATTACGTTACCAACTTAGTTGGCAAACCTTCATAATGTGTTTCATGTATCGTAATTGAGGAAGTATGTTTCTAATCATACACATGTGCTAGAAGAAGATGAGGTTCATATCAGAGAAGACTTATCTTTGGATGTTAGGTTGGTATGAGTGTTAGATGTCCAAGTCAAAAAACTTCAAGAAAAAGAGATTTATATGGTGAATGTGCTTTAGGATGAAAATACACAAGAAACAACTTGGGAATTGGAAGACAACATGATAAAGTCGTATCCATATATATATTTCCTAGTAAGTACAATTTTCGAGGACGAAAATTTTCAAGTTGGGAAGAATGTAAGACCCAAAAAACATATATGCTTAACTGACATATTCTACTTATGTCCAAGTCAACATACACAATGGTTAGATCCTCTTTGATTCACTGCATCCTAATTTCACTGTAGCAACTATACTCTAATGCTAACCAAACTCTCGATCAATCTCACACACTTTAACCTAGTGTGTTTTGTTAAGGGATTGGTATTTACATGTTAAAACCATGTATTTCACAAGAGAAGAGGATAATGCACGGAGTAGAGGAGCAACATTAAGGCTGCCATGTGATGTTTAGTAGTTGTATAAATATAGTATATATAGGGATAAAAGTGTTTTGTACTAGTATGATCATCCACTTCTATTGAAATACTCCCGGATAATCTTTTCATATATGAAAGATTTTACATTACATAATTAATTATCTATCTATAACTGTGTGCTTGATTTAATTTTCTAGCAATTATTTACTATTATTGAGTTGCTATTGTTTTTAAATTTTTTTATTAAATTTTGTTGTGTTTTTATTTATTTTTTAAGAGAATTATATTTTTTATCAAGTCATTTTTTAAACTAATTAATATAATGAATATTAATTAAATTTAATTTTCAATACTTTTCATAATTTATGTTTATTTTTCAATTTAAACTACTGTTATTTTAATTTTTTTTATAATTTTATTATTTACAATTTTCACAAACGAAATGAAGTATCAATTATTTTAATTTTAATATATATTTTTTTTAATTTATAAAGTAATCAGTAAGGGTAAGATGAGATAAACTAAGATAATTATATAATTTTTGTTATAGTTTTTTATATTTTAAATTAAAATCTTATTACAGTTTTTAGTACTTTGATTTACTTTGATTACTTTTATTTATTTTTTAGTTAAAATATTATTACATTTTTTTAATTTTGTTTGTTTATAGTTTTTAGGTTAAATTATATCTTTGGTCTCTATTTTCGTAACAAAATATCAATTTGGTCCCTCTATTTTTTTTATATTTTAATTTAGCCCCTATTTTTGAAAATTTGATGCAATCAAATCTTTTCTGGTATAGTAACGTTAAATGAGGTGTCAAATGTCAGTTCCTGGATTTTTTGAATTTTTTTTAAAATTAAAAAAAACAATTAAAAATTTGTCACTTGTCAAACTGACATCGTGCCACGTGACAGTGATAGTGTGATGTAACAATGATAGTATCACGTGTCACTGTTATGCTATATGTAATTTCCTTAGTCTCAATTTGGTTTCAGTATTTTAATTTTTGTCTCAATTTAATCCCAATTGTTTGTAAAAATTGAGCAATTTTGTCCCTCTCCAAATTGAAACCAAATTTAATTTCTATATAAATATACACAAATATTTCTATCAAAATTAATATTTCAAGTAAATATTTTTAATAAGATTAAGTTTATTTAAATTTATATTTTACGTTGAGCTTTATTTAAAATTGTTTTAAAGTTGTTAATAGAAAATAATGCTAATAACAAAAAAAATCATAAATTATATTGATATTTTATTCCATCATACTTTGATAATGTTTTTTATTTGAATTTATATTTTAAATAATTGTATATTTTTAAAATGTGTAAAATTCAATAATTTCTATACAAATATTTGAGTTAGTGTGCAAATAACAAATATATAAATGTTAAAAAAAATTAACTAGTTTATGTAACAATAAAAAACAAATAAATTTAAAATTTAAAAACAATTTTAAGTAAAGTTGAATGCGAAACAAATTTAAATAAACTTAGTTTTGTTAAAAATATATAATAAAAATATCAATTTGAATAAAAATATCAAATTTAATAAAAATATTAAATTTAATAAAATTATTTTTATAACATTTATAAAAAAGTTAATTTTTGTTTCAATTTGGAGGGGACAAAATTGCACATTTTTACAAAAAATTGGACTAAATTGAAACAAAAATTAAAATATTATGACCAAATTGAGAATGAAAAAATGACATCTGACATAATAGTAACACGTGACACTGTCATTGCCACGTGGCACGATGTCAGCTTGACACGTGATAAAATTTATTTTTTTTTAAAAAAAATTCAAAAAAAAAAGAAAGAAAGAAAGAAAGAAATAAATAAAATCCAAGAACACGTGACATCACATTTAACACCATTACTATGCTAACGGAAAAGATTTGATTGCATCAAATTTCCCAAAACAGGGATCAAATTGAGATAAAAAAATAGAAGGACCAAATTGATATTTTGTTACGAAAATAGAGACCAAAAGTATAATTTAACCTATTTTTTATAAACATTATGAAATAAAACATTAACTATTTTGTAATATATATTTTTTTAATTTGAACTAAATAAAAACACAATAAACATTAAAAAATAGTACAGTTGAAATAAATATTTAATATTTGTACTTATATATTTATAAAATAATTTGATCTTTAGAAAAATAAAAATAGATAATAATAACTGAAAATAAATTAAAGATAATAGATAAGTAATAAAAATATAAAGAATATTAATATAAAAATTACAAATTAACTAAAAAAACTTATAACTTGTCAGTTAAAAACTCTTAAAATAAATAATTTTAATATACTGTGTTAAACATTTTATAAGAGCCATATACTAAGGTGTAAATTAAGAATACAAATTATTAGTTACTTTATTCTTCTTAACCAAAGAGTATTTCTACAATTATTTTTTCGAGAAACGCATATTCATATTCTTCACTGTTTGTAACATTTGGCTCATTGATTGTCTCGGGAGTGAGCAAAGGAGGGAGCCAGAGTCACAAACTCAAAAGCATATTTCCTTTAAACTTTTCTCTCTCTTTCTCTCATTTCCATTCCCTTATATTATCAGTTTCCTCACCTTCTCCATTTTTTGACGAGACAGTGTGACGAAGCTGATCTCTTTGTTTTTTCAGCTGAAAACTACTAGTATCTTATATTTTTTCTTTTTATTGCGATTATCGCGGAAACTGAGGTAACCACAGTTCCTCCCTGCAAAAATTACCTTTCAATTGATCAACACCACTTCTTTGCTGTTCCTCTTGCTGTCCCATTTTTTCATTCAATTCACGTTTTGGGTTTTTGATCTTTTACTGAATATTGACTTTGGTCGGTTCTGCTTCGGTGGTTGCTCGAACTGCTTTTCATCGAAATTGGGGTTTATTTGCATGGTTAATTTGTTCTTGTTTTTTTGAGGTTTTGGGTTTATTTCTTGCTATGATGGATTTTAATAATTTGATTGTTTGGATCTATGTTTTGGTTTGTTTATTTTTCAATAGTGAATGTTTTTGTGCCCACATGTTTTATTGGAGGAGGGCGGTGGGTTAATTTTTCGAAAATGGGGAGAATTTTTTAATGCAATTTGAATTTGACCCAATCCTCCGGTAGGGTTGTTAGATTCTTTGTGTTAGAATATATGGTCTTTAGGTTGTGAGGCTGGAATATGCTTCTGATCATGATAACTTGTCTGCAAGTTGTGTTCATTTTTGTGGGGTTTCCTCTGTGTGTGTGTGTGTATATATATATATATATATATATATATATTGTGATGGACTGTAACTCAGTTTGTGATATTGGTGAGTGTAGGGTTTTGTTGGCAGAACATCAGGTTTGGCAATGAAGAAGGTTCCCAAGAACAGCTGCAAGTCTGCATCGCACAGGCTCTTTAAGGACAAGGCGAAGAACCGTGTGGATGACCTGCAGGTTATGTTCCTCGATCTGCAGTTTGCTAGAAAGGAGAGTCGCACGGTTGATGCTGCAGTGCTTGAGGAGCAAGTTCATCAAATGCTTCGCGAGTGGAAGGCCGAGCTCAATGAGCCGTCGCCTGCGTCTTCGTTGCAGCAAGTAAGATAATTTTCATGGCTGTAACGTGGTAGTTGTAACTAGTGAACTTTGTTTTAGATTTAAAATTGAGATATCTATCATGGTTGCTTGTTTCTAACCTGTACTTTTCCAATTGTGATGGACATGTGCGAACTTGAATGACAGTTTTTGTGGCAAAGTTGTGATTGTGAACTGTTGTGTTTATGGATTAATATAGGGTGGCAGTCTTGGGTCATTCTCCACCGATATCTGTCGGCTATTGCAGCTTTGTGATGAGGAAGATGATGCCTCTAGTCCGTTAGCTGCTCCTAAGCCTGAACCAAATGATCAGACACTACAGGCTGGGGGTAAGGTCGTGTTCCAAGAGGTGAGTAACTTTTATTTTTTTGAAGAATTGTTTTGGCAATAATCATTTTTCTGGTCTCTGTGGCAGTGACATTAGTTGTTTATGCATTGATTGGAATTTTCTATTTTGTTACTCTAACTTCATATATAAGTCACGTATGCTTCAGAAATGGTTGACAATGTTCAGTGGAATTTGTAAATATTATCCTTCCCACTTTTGCCTATATATATCTTTCCCACTGAACATGAAGTCGGTTGCTTTAGGCCTGACTTTTAGAGTTTACCAAACAAAGTCTAGCATTCTTTGTTATATTTGGATTAGATGATAATATATGTATGTTTTCCTTTTTTAACTTCATAACTTGTGTCTCCTTTCTTGATAATTGAATCACATGTGTTATTTATTTTGAAGTCATGTAATTGATACATTCAAACAGAAAAAGGCAGAATGCAAAACATGACAATATCTTCCCTTTTGGGATTGGGGGGAGAGCTTAAAGAAGGTGAGGGAATTATATTAAGAATGAGAAGAGGAGTAAAGTAGACAATAGTGACTGATCGGGAGTATACAGGTTCAACTATCTTCTTGTTATATAACATAGTATTTCTGGTATGTTGGTGTTTACACAACTTTTTCTTGGCTACCCTTAACATTGGAATTGTATGAGTTGCAAATTGATTCATTGATTTGCTTCTAATCTTCACTCAATTGATATGAATTATATGGAGTATCTTGTGGGAATTGCATGTTAAATTGATTTAATAATGGCAGAATTGCTTGAATCTCAATTCTTCCCTCATTTTGGTCATACAAATATTGGTTCGTGGGTCAACAGTATCTTTGTGGGGATAAACCAAGGTGATGGTTGGATGTGGGCAAAATCTTGTCAGTGGAGGGTTCTGGGGACTTAGATCTCAGATGTGTCTTCACTTGCTTTCCAGATGGACCAACTTAACCCAACAAATCAACAATCAGGGCTTGAGGGTCTGTGGGGATATTACAGTGACAAAGACCTTCTGGTAGTAGGATTTGATCTGTCAACAGTGGCAAGAATGATGAGGCTGGGGGAAAGTAGGTGAAGCACACCTTGGATTTTTGAAACTTAGATGGACTGTGGTAGAAGAGAGGATAACAGAAGATACAGCTGAATGAAAGTAGGGCACTTTCTTGCTAGGTTGTCTTTTAGAGGTTAGTGAGATGAGCATGGAGAATTCTAATAATTAATGTGTAGAAAGTGAGGAAATAATTTATCTCTGTGCTTAATTTATTGTTTATACTATATAACAATATATATTTATATACTTTAAATGACTGATCATCAATATTATAATTGATGATTTGTTTTGATTTACTATTCAGAAAATAGATCTAATTTGTAAAATTATCATCAGTCTCGGAATTTGTACTTAAGGTTTAAACCAACCCCTCAAAACTTGCTTGTTAGGTGAAGACTGTCCTAGCTTTATAATATTTAAACCATATCTCTTGTCAATGTAGGACTAAAACATCATCAATGACACTGCAATTAGGCCAAACCTTAATGGTGTCACAACTAATTCGCACTTGGAGTGACCACAATAAGGTGGTTTTTCCAACAATCATGAATTTTTAATAGCCCTTGCACCTGATAATCCCAAACCTTCATATATTTCTGGTGGAAATTGAGTTGTTAATTTCATACATGTACCCATTTACTTTTATCTACTATGCACATAGTTGAAGTGACAAAGATTGACTGTACCCTTAGTGCAGTATTTTAATTCAAGTATGTTCTTTGTTTTACCTGTGAACCAACATTGGGCCTTTGAATTGTAGTTGTTTCAGTTTATAGACTTGGAAATAAATAAATAAGGCTTTGTCTGAAGTTGTTATTTTTTATCGTGTTCTATGGGTTGCTTAAAATTTTTAATGTTGACTTTGATAAGCTGCATGGAACAGCCACTGATCACCAACCTTGATGTAAGAGGAACTTTCTTTGCAAGAAGGCATAATCAGAGCTTTCTTTGCAATTTTCTGATAACAAGACTTGCCAAACAGTCAATGGTACTTGTAGAGTTGGGTGGTTTGACATGTTTGGTCTGGGTTGAGGGAGTATGTGTTTGGGGTCTGCCATGAACCTTGGCCAAGGGAAACACTCAAATAGCTAGATGGCTGTTGATGGTTATTGTGATGCATTATATGTATCCAAGCATTAGGAATGCAATATATATTTGGACAAGTCCTTGGTTTTCTGGTTTAACTGTCTAATTAGTCAATTTTGGGACATAAATTTTTGTGTATAATATACATTTCTTTCTGATATATATGCCTTCTTACCCATCTTTGTCAGAAGAAATTGTGTGATTGAGTCATGTGAAAGTATATACTGTTTTGGATCGCAGTTGAGATTACCTACTCTATTTGAGCGGTTATTTTCTGTTGTAATATGCTTTGGGCTAGTTTTTCTTAATGTCTTTTTAAATATTTTCTAAATAATGGAAACTAATAGGCTCTGATGGTTATTCTGGTTTTACTCGTTTTCTGTGCAGTATTTCAATATCAGTCTATTTTCAATATTAGATTCATTTGTGGTTGTAATTAGTTTCCTGGTTTAAATGTAAATCAGGGCCAACAGCAACATGATTTCCCGTTGATTGATGAGTGCAAAAACTCCACCTCAATTCAAAATGCGGCAGCTAACAACCTAGATGGACATGCTTTAGAATATCATCAGTTTGATTTGCATCAGGACTATGATCATGGCTTTTACACTGGCTTTAATGGTACAGGTTATTGTGAGGAGGAGGCTATTCCTCATATATCTAGCTACCTACCAAGTATCTGCCCTCCTCCTTCTGCTTTCTTAGGCCCAAAATGTGCACTTTGGGACTGTCCAAGGCCTGCACAAGGGTTGGACTGGTGTCAAGACTACTGCAGCAGCTTTCATGCTGCCTTAGCTTTGAATGAAGGGCCACCAGGCATGGCCCCGGTTCTACGACCTGGGGGAATTGGTTTGAAGGATAATTTACTTTTTGCTGCCCTTAGTGCAAAGGCACAAGGAAAAGATGTTGGCATCCCAGAATGTGAGGGAGCAGCAACTGCAAAGTCTCCATGGAATGCGCCTGGTACTTTTGATCTTTTAGTCCCTTTTCTTTGGTTGACGGGTTAGGTTACTTTTTACAGATGTATCTGGTACAAGGGTTTACAAGATTGTTCTTTCTTTTGAATCAATTCATTTATTTGATTGCAGAGCTCTTTGATCTGTCTGTTCTTGAGGGTGAGACAATTAGGGAGTGGCTCTTCTTTGATAAGCCTCGTAGAGCATTTGAGAGTGGAAACAGAAAACAAAGGTCATTGCCAGATTATAGTGGACGTGGTTGGCATGAATCTAGAAAGCAAGTCATGAATGAGTTTGGAGGGCTGAAGAGATCCTATTATATGGATCCACAACCACTGAACCATTTTGAGTGGCACCTTTATGAATACGAGATTAGCAAGTGTGATGCATGTGCCTTGTACCGATTGGAACTGAAACTTGTTGATGGTAAGAAGAACTCCAAGACAAAGTTAGCTAATGATTCAGTTGCTGATCTGCAGAAGCAGATGGGAAGGCTCTCTGCTGAGTTTCCACATGACAACAAAAGGGCTGCCAAAGGCAGAGCCAAAGTTAATGCAAAAGTTGGGATCGGTGGTGTCTATTCAACTTCACATAGAGTGACCACACTGAATGGAGCGTACGAGTATGGGTTGGCTGCACCATATGAATATCTTGTTGAGAACATGGGCGACTACTATGGGACATGATCTATTTTGAATGATCGGCAATATGCTGCACTCGACTTGGTTATACATTATTTTGTGCTGGATTTTACTTTGCCTGCCCGATGTTTGGGTATTTTATCATTTTTCTAAGTTACCCGAAATCAAGGTCATTTTTTGCCTTGAGATATTTTGTGAATAGCTCATTCTCACTGGAGTGCAGCATTAGAAGCTGCTGGATGCTGAATTCTAACTGCAAAATTTGCTGTATAGTATATATGACGAGCAATTTGGTGAATGCTAGAATCTCATTAGCATCACACCCGAATTGAACTATCGTTTAGGCTAAAGATTGCTGTGATTCAGCTGACTCTATTTTCCAAATCATGCTAATGTATGTTGATTATTACAGTATTTTCTGGTATTAGGTGCTGTGGACAAACCTTCGAAGGATACATTATACTGGCTCAGTAATAAAATTGTTTTAGTTCCATTCTGTGTAATTTCTCTATAACCCAAGAGAAAGTAACTTTGAATGATCCATCTTATTGAATGGCAATATTCGTCATACTATTTGAGGATTAAGATTGTGGGATCCTTAGCGAAATTATGCAGTTGCAGACTATTCTTGTTTCTTGTTAGATGGATAATGCTAGACAGCTTCGGCTTTATATTTACCAATAGTCCTAATTGCGGTTGTGAAAATGCTAGTTAACTTATTAGACTAGTAAAGTCGTTCATGTTTACGAGTCTAGATTCTAGTCTAGGGTGACAACGTGCAAATATATAAAAACGTCATCGTCTTACAAGGATTTTCCCACTTTTGTTGCATTAAGCCTACGATCATAACTGCATACATATTTGGTAGCCTAGTTTGATACGACCACTACCCTTGCCATCTGTTTTTTATGGCCAAGCATAACTTTAGTTTTAGATTGGTCTTTTTCCTTTTTATTTCTTTTTTCGTTCTTAACTTGCGTGCTTATATTCTTTTTAGCGAATTATTTCAGTATCTCATTGTCTGAATGTGTCTATATTCAATTAGTTCGCTTTTATTTTTTATGTTAAAATACATTTTTGTTTCAATTTTTGTTAAATTAGTCATAATTTTATTTTTGTGCTAAAAAATGTCATAATTTTTGTCAATTTTGTTCATTTTGGTCTTTTTTTTGCTAATACCGTTTAAATTATTAATGTGTTACTTGTCAAAGTTAATATTTTAAATTCAATTTATCTCTATATTTATTATTTTTGTTTAATTTAGTCCTAATTTTGTCTCTGTCGAAGATGAGACCAAATTTAATTTTTTACATAAAAGTTACAATGATGTGAGTTTTAATATATTATATAAAAATATTTAATAAAAATGTGAATTTTAATATAAAAATTAAATTTGGTTTCAATATGTATAACGACAAAATTAGTTTATGTTAACAAAAATTAAAATTAAATTGAACAAAAATAATGAATATAGAAATCAAATTGAATATAAAACATTGACTCTGACATATAGCACACTATTAGATTGACACGTAAACATCTTAAAAAATAAAAAAAAGTTAAAAAAAATAAAAAAAATTAAAAGAAAAAAATTAACTATTCACGGTTGTTAATGATTGAAATGGTGTTAAGAAAAATCAAATTAAACAAAAAATTTGATTTTTTTTAACACAAATACAAAATTAAAATTGATTTGAGAAAACTTTACAAAAATTAAAAAAAAAGTATTTTAACATATTTTTTATTTTTGTATGTTACACGTTTATCACGTCGTACGGAAGACTAATTTCATGAAATGACAGGTGAAAAATACATCGGAGAAATCAAGTTACTCCAAAAATAATTGTTATTAGTTATTAGTTATTTGTTATTCTCATCAGTTCTTAAAATTTAATGGTTAAGAACCTAAAAGAATCTTACATTCACTCGTGCTTACAGAAAAGTGCTCCTCCAATTTCGCCAAAAGCTTCCAGTGCTTTTTTCCTTCAGCAACTACAACTGTTGGGAATGGGGCATTTTGGAAAAACGAAAAGCATTTAAATGTCATGTGCAATAACATGACTCATGTAATGATGTTTTAGCACAAAAGAGAAGTTTGCAACGAGACACAAACAATTAAGAAGCATTTTTCAATGTCAAAAACGAAGGGGATATGGGTGCAACATGAGTAAAATGCAGGGGTAGCTGTGTAATTTTATCTTTATTTTATTAATCTTTTTATACGGTATATTTAAGAAATATTAGTTCTTAGTAGTGAGAATATTGTGCAATAAACCCAAATATTTTTATTCACTAGTTATCAAATAGTAAGGTAATTTTTCAGTCTAATCAAATCAACTTGAATACTAAATTTTTTCCATATGTAGTTTGCGTATTCAAAATTTCTAAGACTATTGGTTAAATTAAATAACTATAATTATGAGTGATATAATATGTTTCATAAAAGAATAATTAATCAAATGAATTCGTAATTGATGATTAAACTGTAAATTTAATCGAGAATTCGAAAGTTATTGAATTTGAACTGATGTCTAAAATGATACAACTTTTTTAATACATTTTTAATCGACGAGATATTATGATATTTCTGAACTAATTCTTCTCGTCTTAATTCTTTATATTCTTTTTTGTGTAATGATTCTAATAAATAGCTTGTACTTAATCATTAAAGCTATTCGGTAAGAAAGAAACATTTTATACCTGAGAGTCACAATTATTATAAATACCTAAAATTTGCATAGTTAGTAAAATATATTACTGAAAATATTTGCTTATATTTTCTAAAAATTTATTAAAATCATTAATTTATCACCATATTTAATATTTTAATAATAATAAACAATTTTTATTTCAATTCAGAAAAGAACTTTTCTCATAAGAATGTTTGTAAAACCTAGAAAATGACTTTTTAGAATTGGTAGTGGTTTAAAAATAGTGAAACTTGATTATATTAATATTAAAATGTTTTAATATATATAAACAAGTTTCATTATTTTAAAACACATCATATTTTCATAAACCACTTTTCTAATGTCCTTTGTTTGTTTGATTGAGATCATAGGAGTGATCCTTGCGGCGAGCTCTTCAATTTACATGTGAGGTTTTTTCCGCTTGCATGTGTCTTTTTAATCTTCTATATGAATCTATGTTGATTAGTGATCGTAATAGCAAGTCCTGATTTTTTTTTTCATATTTCTATGAGTAGATAGAACATCCTGTATAGTTTGAGGTAGTTTGGAGTTCTTATAACTGTTTGGGTCTTGAGAGCTACATGGTCAAGTAAGGGAAACTAGTTTTTTATGTGACTGAGTTTGATAAATTTGATGTTTTGCATGTTGAAAAAATATGGACCGTTTGATGAATCTGAGTTGATGTGTATATTTTGATGTGAATTGGTATGTTATATATGTGAATTGATGCTCGAATCATCTGGTGAGATTTTATATGGATTGGAAAACTTAGAATTTGATCAATTGAACGAATTAATACTTTTTTCATGTGCAAAACTGTTTTGAACCAAAGCACTAAGAGAGGAATACCAATTTGAGAAATTAATGAAGTCTGAGTTCAGTCAACTGTATAAAATTCATCTATTGTGAAATGATATGCCATTGAGCGAAATTCTCTGTTAGCACAAATTATTTGATGCTTGAAGATTTGATGAAGATAAATGAATAATGACATGATGAAGTGATGTTAAATTGATGAAGATGTGAAGACCTGAAGATATTTGTGTTGATTAAACTTGGTGTGTGTGCTAGATCTAGATTTCAATCTCATTTATTTCAACACATATATGACTAAGACTTTAGTTATACTTTATTCATTCTAGCGCGTATATGACTAAAGTCCTAATATATATATATATATTTTATCTTTTTATTAACTAAACCAATATTGAAATCTGAATTAACTAAGATAGTGTCAATTAATTCATTTAGTTTCTCACATGTTCCATGCGTATACAAGTGATAAATTCTCTTGTTCCAACACATATACAAGTTAAGTATTCTATTGCGCTACACATCTTTTAACACGTATATATGTGAAGATTTACTATTTCAATCACATAAAGGATTATAAAACTAATAATAATTCTGATTAAATATTAAGATTGAATTATTGACACACACTCTAAGACAATTTTAACACAAAAAATGAGAACTAAAACAAAAAAGAAGATGAAAATAGACTATACTTGAATAAATCAGAAGAACAATAACTGCATATAACCTCAAAATTCACCATGAAATTACAAGAGGATCAACCAAGAGGGATTAGTCTTTCATGTGGAAGACCACTCAGACATGGAGTGGTGGGGTGGTAGATGGATGAAGTGATCAATTGATTATTTTGAAGCTCTCTAATGCTATCTATTTATAATTACTCTGGATGAATTCTATTGTCGCTCTTGACTCGAACTGCCCATGCTTCATGTTTGATGGTTGCACGATAACCATATTTAGTTGTAAAGCTAACTAAGAACACATAAGAAGGAGTTGGTTTCTTTGTAGATATTGTGGAGATTCTATGTAGATATTTAAGGGCACAAAGATAAGATTAAGTTTGTTGAACACAATGTTTATCTCCAATGTTATCTTATATCTAAATGTCACTTGAACCTTAAAAAAAACCATAAAAACAACTTTATCCCATAGAGAATACTAACAAAACAACTAGTTTCAATGGGCCCTTAATTGCTTCCAACGATGTGGCAGACAAGGTTTCCAGACTATATAAGTAGCATTCATCAGACGACAAGTCATGCTAGACAAGTCCATCAAGTACATCGAACAAGTGTGTCTTATAAATGAGTGCAATTCGTTGGGTGAGATAAGTAAAGTGAATTGATCTGATGATACAACTATTAGTTGAATTTGGAAATGTACTGACTAGGTAATACAAGTATTAGACAATGCATCAAATGATTTAGGCGAAACACAAATTAGATGCATCTAACACTCTCCTTCTTATTTTGAATAATATTTTACAGTCTTCTAACTCACTTAAGATTAAGCTCAAGACCTTAACATTCCTTGTAACCCGGTCAGATATTACTATTTTAAATAAAATAAAATGAAGCTAAAATAAAACACATTTAATAACCAAAGCTCTTTCCGAAAATGCGGGAAGATTTCAAACTTTATTCAATAAATGTGTTCAACGCCTACAAATATAAAACAATTTATAGTAACTGATTACAAAAATAATGCATAAAATCCATAAAATAATTCCATGTAAAAATTCCAATGTTGACCCCACTCCGGCTCTAAGTATCCACATGCTCACCTGCATCAACATCTGTTCCCATGTAACGAGTTATATGATCATCGCCAAACACAAGCAGATAGGGTGAACTCAAAATAAAAAGCGCATTACAAGGTACTTATAATAACAATTAAAAACCCTTAACATTTCTACTACACTCAAATCTCAGACTCAAACTTTCATATCTTCCTCTGGACGCCTCTTGATTCTACACCCTTTGATGAGTAAACTGATCGATCTTTGCTGCACGAGTGTCTACTCACCCCTCCGACTACAGGCCACCACCTAATAGTCTACACGCAGGAATAAATTGCCACGACCACAATTTGTGACACCAAGTGGAGTTTCCCAAAACGAACCGCAGTTCGTAGTTGTCCCTAGACTACCAAACTCAATCAGTTACACTGAAGATGGCAATCTTCCGGAATCCCGTCGTACGAGCCACGATCTTGCACACTCCACTAGACTTTCAAAACCACTAGGCTACAACCTCGAGTGGCCACATGTTACCCTAATACAAGTTACACTCGTAATTGGGCCCCCAACAAAGCATCACATCAAGACCTCCATCCAAGCCGTGTAGAATTATCCTCGCATTCCAATCAGCACCCGAAACTGCCTGGCGTATCACACACGTGGCTTGGCGCTGTCTTGTTCTAGACCGCCTTGCAGACACCTCACGCCGCCTGACACCATGCACTTTCCTAGAGCCTCTGTCCGATCTTCTCCACTTGGTGGAATCACCCTTTCTGCCAACTCCACGCATTGCAGGCTTTTTCTGGTTTTCCCTTATTGTCGGGCGGCACACCCCATGCCAACAGGCGTCACACTAGTAGTGTCATTGCTACTGATTTTTTGGAACTTTGGAGCAAGTTCCAAAGAACCCTAAGCACTCAACATACAATCAATAACATCAAATATGCTTATTCAGTTATAATCACATGACTGGATCACAATCCAACACAATCACATACATCATGAATTCATTACACCATCATTTAAGGTTTCACAATAATCCCTTACACATTTTATTTTATCAATAAATCATGCCATATTGAATTTAACTCCAAAACAATTTCTACAATATTCTATTCTTTCCAAATGCATTATGCCAAGCCCACAATTTATCATCACTATGCACTTTAAAGACTTCCAATCCAGCAACCATGCGTATCATATATCTCCAGCTATAGACATTCAAGCTAAGATCACACCGTTCAAACTAAAGAGCAACATGTTATGAAACCTATGTAAAAAATTTAGCTAAATCAAACGGTTAATAAACCGAAAAATGCACCAAAAAACACAGTTTTACAAAAACTGCATGAACCAGAAAAATCGTAGTCGCCTAGCGACTTGATCTTGCTGCCCAGCGAAACAAGACCAGTGACCTAGCGCCTAGTGGCAGGAAACCACCGCCTGACAGTCCTTGCTACGGGAAAAATCTGAGAAACAACGTAATTACACATACTTTGGTCAATTTAAAGGCACTCAATTGCACAACCACATAATCAAGCACCAATTATTCATCCAAAGTTATCCATATATAAGCTATGATCGTATTGATTTACTAAGGGTTTGTTATCTTCAGAATGAATACAAAATATTATTGTGGACTAGGACTTCAGTTCCACCATATTGATTCAACAACAACGTTCCCAAACCCACACGATTGGTCATCTCATTATTCCCTTGTTCCAAAGGTGGAACTAGCTGCAAAGGTTGATGATAGATGTAAAAAGGGGAACTTCACGTGCACAAGTAGGTAACGAGTGGGTCCTATTCCATTGACACCCTCCTTGGTTTCTCATCCAATCCAATGCTACATATACTAAAAAAACTGCAAGGAAAATATATGTTTATGCATCAACATTGAAATGGTCCAGGGACTTTAGCAACTCGTGGGTCCCATGGTATTCTACTAACACTCAATCATGGAATAAAAACCAATATACTAATATATTGAATAAAGGCATACACTCCATGTCTAAACCCAACATTGTAGCACGATAAAGAAAGGAGTTAATCAAACTGAATGTGCCCCAACATGGAAATATGATATAAAATTAAATAAGAGAGAATGAACTACACCATACTTCCACTCTATGCGTTGCACCTAGCCAACATGTGATCTCAGCGAAATTAATTGTAGATCCCATGAACCAGCTTCCCAGAATAAAAAAGAAAGAGTAGAGTATTCATCAATCTCGATTGCAGACCCCATAGAACAAACACAATTCAGATTTCTTCATCAATCATCAAAAGATAAAGAAAAGTAAACATATCTAGCTTCCAAAAATAGTCACATGAACAACACTCATAGATTTAAAAACACCCTTCAAAATCTCATCCACCCGATATAAGAGATAAGAGAAGAAAAAAATGTCAACTTCAACTTTTAGGGTCCTAAACTTCCTTGGTTCATAAAAAAATGATATGATTTTACTCTAACCAAGGTTTGAACCCATGACCTCCCAATTACCAAGTACATACACAACCATCAAACTAATTCATGTTTCTTGGTAATTCCTACTTCTCTATGATTTTATATTCTTACTCTAGTCTCAAGCATTCACAAAAAAACAAACAATAACACAATTAAATTAACAAACAATTGACATACTTAAGACTCGAACCCAAGTCCTCTTAACACAATCAAGTACTCTCAACCATTTGAGTCAATACTTTTCTACATCATAAATGCCCGCATTAAATACCATAAAGGTTCCCACTACCCGCATTTATTAAATAATTATTTATTTAATTATTTAAATTTCTCAGATCTTACATTTATCATTAGGAACAATCTAAATTGGTTACAATTCCATCAGAACATTAGATATTTTAATCATATATCTTATGTAAACAAGGTATGAGTTTCATTTCACTTTAGGTACCTGTAAGATCCGGTAAAAATTAAATATAATTAAATATTTAATTTTAATATGGGAAATTGGAAAGAGCATTTAATAACATTAGTTAGAAGATTATGATGTGGAAAAATACAAGCTCAAGTGGTTGAGAGTACTACTGAAAACTTGAGAGAGTGAAGGGGAGAGCTGATCAGTTGCTTGGTTCGTGTTGTCTACTCTGATGTGTGTACTGGTTCTGTTTATGAAAACCATAGCATGCATAGAAGAGATCCCTCTTTTTACGGTGCAGACACATGTCTAATTTAGGGGCACAATTCCTTTTCGATTATTGGGTGTTTTGTTTAGTTTTTGTCAAATTGCGATGCTTGTGGAAAAATGCATGTATATAATGGTATGCTGTAGTCACATTTTGTTCTCCTTGTTGGCATATACCTTTCTTTCTTTCAACTTGAAATCGTGATGGTGATTGACGTTAGCATTGGTGGTGGCATTTTGATCCCTTTTCTTATTCACAACACGTGGTTGCCCTTTTAATAATCCTTACTATATTAGTCGACTTGCTAAAAGGCCATGGGACCCACACTATACTTATTTCCTTCTTACTTCACGTGGTGTAGAGAAAGAGCTAAGCCTTAGCTTTTATTTTATTAAGTTATTAAAGCAATGTTTAGGTGTGATTGGACAACCACACAGAAACTTTAATTTGTAGGTGTGCCTCACATTGTCTATAGTCCGCATAATGCCTTTTTGCTCCATCAATTCACTCGACTAATTTATTGCTAGGTAATTTTAACGTACCTTTGTATTAATGGAATGTAGGGCCACCTTATTTTCTTTCCTTTTCTCCAACTATACATCAGGTGCTTTTGTTATGGAAGTTATAAACCAATTTTACTCTTCACATCTTTATTTACCTCCACTTTCATTCAAAAACTATATTTAACTTATATATATATATATATTTATATATATATATATATATATATATATATATATTAATGTTATAACATCTCATTTAATAATTAAACTTAATTAAATGAAAATGTCACACAATATAATATATTGAGCGAAGATTCGAAGTATGACGTCACTCCACATAATTATCCAAAAGTACTCAGAGGAAACCGAGTCACACGAAGATATCAATACAAAACCAAGTTCAAGAATTGAAGTAAACGCTTAATACTCAAAAAACGAGGTAATACATGGCCTATGGCCCTAAATAAAACTCGAAGAAACGGAGACCATCCCAAAGGAGCTAAGTAGCAGAATCATCCCTTCCCTGTTGACCTCGAGTACCTCTCGCATCTCCTTACATCAATAAATTGATGATCATCGCAAAAGGAGAAAGACCACACACAAAGCAATCAAACAAGCAAAAGGGTAAGCTAGAGTAGAAAACAGTTGATCATACTATTACAAGCAATTTTTTCATAATTCAAGATGCATAAGCCAACCAATCATCCGGATACATATAATTAGTCGGATTCAGTGGATGCTTGCACTTGTGATGGACATTCCTTGCTCTACCGAGCTGCTCTCTCCCAAGCTAAGTGTTACAATGTCTCAACCCCCACACATAAGGTTAGCCCTTAATGGGTTTCAAGCCTCCTACTACTCTCACCACAAGAGTCAGTCTGCTCTATGTGAGACTAACTGACTCCTTAGAGCGTAAGGATGCAACCTTACCTTGAATCCTTACTAAATTATATAGATGAGGCACCACCATGAACTCCCACTAACAAGGGTCATGGAATTACGTCCCGACCACTAAGGCACCACCATGAGATCTCACCTAGAGACTCATGGAATTACGCCCTAAACATGCCAACATCATGTTTCATCCATTAAGATAGAATCGTATCTCATACCAATACCATGCCACTTTAATTACCGCCATCTCATTTGTTTTACATGCCAAGATCACACCAACCCATCAATTCAATTCATAACCACATATATTCCATGCAAATTCACAAGCCTCATACTTTAAATAGAGTAAATCAATCAATCCAAAACCATCCATAACAACCAAGCGAAGAAACATCGTAGCCTGCAACAGATCTCGCTCAAGCCAGAAGCCCTCACTTAGGTGAGAGGAGTCCTCTTGCTCAAGCTGCAGACTCTCGCTTAGGCGAGATCGCGACAGAGGCCCTGGGAGGTTTTTCGCACGCTCGCTTAGGCGAGGCCATCTCGCTTGAGCGAGACCACCCCTCGCCCAGACTAAAAGTGCAGCGACATGCTAGGCTCCCACGCATTCTCGCTTAGGCGAGCCCCTCTCGCTTGAGCGAGATGTCACCTCGCTCAAACAAGAGCTCTCCGCCTTAGCGAGAGCTCGAGTGCGAACCTAGCCTGCTTCTGCAAGTCTCGCCTAGGCGAGACAGGCTCGCTTCTGTGAGAGTATCAGATCTCGCCACTATTCTCCCTGCACAACCACATTTCCATATCCAAATAACAACACAAGGCATCCCACATGTTCACAGCAACATAAAGTCCATACAAACACCATGCAAACTAAAAAACGAGCCAAAAATAATTTAAAACTCCAAACCTTAGCTTCCCTTAACTGGAAAGGATTTAGCAGAGGACTTCGACACCACAGTAGTGAGCACAACAGCTCCAAGAACATTTCAAGGAGCTGGAAAATAGTGGAACCATTCAAAATGAGTTACCAAAGTGAACCCTAGTTAGACTCACGACTACAGAGCTGAAAACAAAGAAGTCACGAAAGGGAAATCAACTTACTTGAGCATAAACAATGGAGTTGAGCGAGCTCAAAGAGAGATATGTCCAAACCCTAACAAAGCTTCTATTGGGAGGAAAAGAGAGGGTAAGAGCACTGTCTTTACAAAGTGTGGCAGAAATGAGAGGGGTTAAGCTGCCTTAGGGGCTTTGGAGACCCTATGAATCAGCCCTAGGCCCAACTGATTTGGGGCAGCCCCTTAAAATTAGGACAGTACAAATAGTGGACCTTACAAAGGTTGATACGTAACATAAATATATATAAATTAGTTATATATATTCTTTATATACATTTATATATATATATATATATATATTCATTTTATATATTCGTTTATTTATATATATATATATATATTATAATCTATATTAATATATGATAAATTATTATTATTATTTTATCTTTTATTGTTTTATTATTATTATTATTATTTTATTTTTATTTTTATTATTTATTTTATGTTATTAATCATTATTATTACTATTTTATTAATATTATTGTTTTGTTTTATTTTGTTATTTATTATTGTTGTTTTATCATTATTGTTTTATATATCGATTTTATTATCATTATTGCCTGTGCGACTTTTTAGGGCAATAATTATGCATACGTCCTGGACTGTATATTTGTTGGATTGTCTAGGATTGTGTGTTGGGTACAACACTTATCGTTGATGGTTTTATGCGAATACATGTGAAAGTCTAGGCGTATATGATTGATACGTATGATGTGTGTTGATGCATTTTGAGTCATACTATGATAATTGGATGTTTAGTTCCTTAGAACATGTGTTGGGGTGTAAAACCAGTAACCTTCACGCTACTGGTGTGGCGCTTGGCAGCACGGAGTAAACCACCAGGTGATAAGCCATCATGGGAACTATGGAGCAATTTTTCGAGAGGGGTTTCGCCAGGCAGTGTTCGTGATACTTGAACTGGACTGGTTCTAGTAGGTTGGTGACTGGCGGCGTGAGGAGTGGCACCAGACAGCCAGTCTGTGTTGTTTCGCTTGGCGGCGCTTAGGCAGCGCCAGGCGGTTTCTGTTGCGACAGTTTGGTTGTGTTGGCCTTTGGACTTGAAGGACTAAGTCCATAGGGGGTCCAGGATGTGCTTGGTAGTGAGTCATGAGCGAGGGAGTTCATGACATTGTGGGATCGCATGATGGGCGAAGGTGGATGCGTCCACTAGAGGCTACTTTGGGCGAGGGAGTCCATAGTATGGTGATTGCATGCGTGTCATGGTTCGAACGAGTGAAGGTTCAGATGGTTGGACTATGGATGAGGGAGTCCGTAGGGTAGGATTACAAGCGAGATAAGCTCGTAGGATGGACCATGAGTGAGGAGGTTCGTGGAAGCACAACAAGTCCCGAGACTAAGATGCGTTTGCATACAAATCATAAAGGGTATGAGTTCATGGGGAATGAGAGATTTAAAGATAAATATTATGGAATTTATTTTGGGTGGGTTTATTCATATTTAATTGTCTGTTGTACATAGCTCACCCTATCTGTTTGTGTGTGGCAATGATCGGATAACTTGTTATCCGGGAGCAGATGATGATGCAGGTGAGCCAGGTGATGCTTAGAGGCGGAGTGCAGGGTCTACTTGGGAGCTTTTGAAAGGATTTTCATTTAAAGGATTTTGATGTAATTTATAATTATGTTGAAATTTTGTTGGGTTTGTAATAAAGTAATTGCGAGTATTTGAATTATGCTGCAATTAAAGTTTTCAAATTTCTCGCGTTTTGGGAAAATACTGAATAAATGTGGAAGTTTTTATTCATTATATTCTTTAATTAATTTAATTAAGTAATATCTGACCGGGATGTTATAGTACCTAAAGCACACCTTAGAATATCGAAGAATAATTTATGCAGTTATAGAATATCATTAAAACTCAACAAATAGATGATTTATTCAAGTTTCCATCTGGTTTCAACATGATAGAATCTCTAGTTAGATTCTCAAGTGTCTAGGTTTGTGTTTACACTCAAGATACTCATGTAAACAAACACTGCCATTATTGAGCAAGACTCTAAGATCCACAATCAATGAACACATACAATCTATGATTCAGAGGACTTCACAAGGGTGTAATAAAGCCAGGCTAAAGGTAGATGAATACAATAAAAAGGATAAAGTAAAGAATCAAGGAGCAAATACTTGAAAATAACTTTTCTTTCCTTTCACATTTTTTCCCTTCTCTTTTTTTTTCTTTTAACTAATTTTTTTCTCTCCCTTTTGCCATTTTTTTTATATGGGAGAGATCACCACTCTCACACTTTATTTAACATCCATTTCCAAGATAATCCTAATTAAAGCTCATTTAGCTAAGGAAGAATTGTCTTTTTTCTTTTAAGATTTCTTAATGAGCTTAGAAACATGATGGATCCAAAGGCTTCAAATGGGCTATAAGTGAATTATCATTAAGGTAGGCTAATATAGCCAATAACATAAAAACGTGCAACGCCTAAGTCATTTGAATTTATTCATGTAAAACAAAGTTACAAAACAAAGAATCAAGGTAATTATTAGACTATAAACAAGACATCAATAAAATCACAATAAAAGAATAGAATAGGAATGACACAATGATCCATCCAAAAAATAGGCCCAAAATCTCACAAGGCTAAAACTCTATAAAAAAAAAAGATTCAAACAAATAATTCTTAAACCAACCCAATTAGAAAATTTTGGAAATAATACATTCAACACAAATCAAGGCTCCAATCTTTCAAGAACTATGATAATCTCAATATCTAAAACAAGTCCATAATTCCAATAAAAAACGTGTTTGAAAAATAGAATTTCTTTTTTATTTTATTTTTATAGAAGTATTTTAGAGAGAACCATTGTTGAGTATTTACTAAGTAGAATCTCAAAATAGGGTGAGTCATAAATGGACAAGCTTAAGAACCTTGTCATTCATAACTAAAGTGTTCCTCTACTACTTTTGAATAAAACCACACAAATATTTTTGAATTGTTTTTAAATGAAAACAAAAAATGACAATAGAAAACAAATAAAAAGACTTGTATATTCAATCAGTTGAATTGCTATGCAATCGGCTGATTTCACTTAAGTTAAGTGAAATCAACATGGACTATATAAGTTGTTTTTTGAGAGAGTGAGAAGAGTTCTATGATTTTTTTAGAGTGAAAACATGAAACCAATTTGGAATGCTCTCTCTCTAGATTACATAGTGTGCAACTCGTGATTGAAGATCTTTGTATCTTGGAGCAATTTTCGCTTAGTTTTGAAGCATTGAAGAAAATATTTTGTTGGCTAGGGAGAGGCACAACCAAGGTTTGGTTGTTCCTTTTCTTATGGGTGTTTCCTGGTGTGATTCCTGGTCAAAAGTGGGATCTTATTATGTTGGGTTTGAGATTCTTGTGGGATTCAAAAATATTGGTGTTTTTGTTTGATTCAAAAGTGTAATCTTTGTGGGATTATGTAATTTTATTAAAGTAGTGCATTGTCAAGCTCATGTTGCCTTGACAAAATGAATGTATCTTAGATTTGAGTGAACTAGTAGAAAAACCTTTGTATGATTCTCTTTCCCTTACCTTGTTCTTCATTTAAACTTCAAGAAAATTGGTTTAATCAATCTTTTTAAGGTTTTCAAGTGATTTAATACAATATGGTGGTGCAACTAAGTTTGATATATCAATTGGAATCAATCTTGTTTGGTCATGCATGTTGTTTGAGTGATTTTCGTGATTTGCATTTTTCTGTAGAATTCCCAAGTATATTAGTTTGTTGATTTTATATTTTAATCTATTGAATCATACTAGTCTGTCTTGGTGCTCATTGTTTAATCAAATCAACTTGTTGTTTTTGTCTTTTAACCGATTGAAATATGTGGTCCTACAACAATTAACTTATGTTTTGAGTACATAGTCAATTCAACCCCCTACCCCCCCTTTTGGCTAAGAAAGTAATTTCAAATCTACAGATACATCAAATGAAACAAAGAAGTGAGTTTGATACATTATTTAGCAAAGAAAACCTTAACGATGAAAATCAAGATTGTAACACCCTAGGCGGATATTACTTGGTAAAGTAAAATATAATAAAAGATATTCCTCTGATACCATTTCCAAACGTGGGAAAATTTAAAACTTTAACGACTCCCTTAAAATAATAATACATAATTTGCAATTCAACTATTACAAGTTAAAAATCCCAAACCAAATTAAAATAAAATAATAAAACATTCCAAACTATAGTTCTTTTATTAAAATTCCTTCAAGCTAGCCCTCATCACCTGAAATAACATCTGCTCCTGTGTGACAAGTCACACAATCATCGCCAATCAATAACAGAAAGGGTGAGCTCAAACAACATAAAACATGCATATATAATATGAATACCTCACCCAACAGAACTGACTTTGCTTGTCAACACTCCCACACTTAGAGACCTTATAACACAAGCTAAATATGAAATCATAGTCTCATAACCTATATGAGACTAGCAAATCCAACCACATCGTGCACATACTCGACCATGGCCTTAAGGATATCATATGCTTCTACGAACTTTCTCGCTAGTAGTCCAACCTCTACGAACCTGCCCGATCGTAGTCCAACATATACGAATCTCCTCGCTCGTAGTCGAACATGCGTGAACACATTCAATTACGAACCTCCCCATTCGTAAAACCCTCAAGTGTGAGCACGAAACATACGAACCTCTCCGCTCATATCCCCATACAAGATTATCACCAATAGGAACCTCCCCGCTCGTAATACTTTCAAGCATATCCTAGACCCAAGGTCATCACATCTACACGTGCAAAACATACAAAACGCACAAACTGCCACTAAACCATCGTCTGATGTAGCTTAAGTTTTTTCGGACGATGTCGTGCTACAGATCGCTTGGCAAGTTAGGAGCACCGTCGGGTGCCACACCTTCTAGGCCTTTTCCTAGTTCACCTATCGCCTGTTGGTCCAACAATACCGCTAGGCACTACACCAGTAGTGTAAATTGTTGGTTTTTTGCACCACAAAATAAGTTCTAATACACCAACATCCAAAGCACACATCTAGAATCCAGAATACAACAACATATATCCACTTATTTTCATGCCTCAATTACACATTCATATATCACATGCATTCATCATTTTGACTCATCTCAATACATGCAAATACCAAGGAATCCTTCATGCTCATAGTACAATTCACAATAGCAACATTCAGACTGCATCAACATTTTATATCAAAACTCACTCAACGAGAACGAAAAAAATTTATCTATGAGATCAACATTGCCACAGAATCCAACAAAAACATAGAAAACGATATGAGTCACTTGGCGGGCCATGATTGCCTGTTTTTGGGCAGAACCTAGAAAATGGCTCACTCCGCATGCGTCGCCTAGCGGGCCAAGAACACCGCCAGATGGTTTCTGGGAAGAAACCTAAAAACGCGAATTTAGAAAAACGAAAGTGGAAAAATTGTAAAAATACACTATTTAGCACTAGCCAGGGTTTGAACTGTCATCCACCCAATTACCAAACATATGCATAACAAACAAGCCCTTACATGTTTCATGACATTTCATGCCCACATACAATTATAATTACCTGATAAGTGTCAAGAATAAGTAAATTTTCCATTTGAAATTGACACTTATCATGTATCAAATGATGCTATTTATGTATAAAACCAACCTCCTTAGCTTAAGATACAAAATGAGATATTTAGAAATAAAGTTTCATAAATTATAATGATATTTTGCTGTTTTGTAGTAAAAATAAAAGAAAATATCAAGTATGCTGCCGAGCCACAATACTGGAGTTGAGTCATGGAAGTAGAAAAGACAGGACATCATATTTGGACTTTCTGGCTGAGCACAAGAAATGCAGCTGAGCCTCGTGAGAAAACCCTTCCAAGAAGGAAAGGTCACGTGCTAAGCACTAGGACAAGGGGTTGTTGAGATGAGAAGGAAACCCACTTGTGAAGTAACCCCTTTGACTGAGCACCAAAAGTTAGGCTGAGCACCGCCCAAAAATTCTTATAAATAAAGAGCCTGGTTCTTCATTTATGGCATTGAGTGAAGACTCCACAATGTAGTCTTAGGACAGAATATGGTCTTAGTGTAAATCTTATGTGTACATGCTGTTGGAATTGCATTGTAATATTCTATGAGTAGCTGAACTCCCTTGTGTCCTGGTTTGATGTAATCAATTCTGATTTTATTCACTTCTACTTCTTGGGTATTTATCTTTGCTTTCATTCAGTTGTTTGTGGTTTGATTTATGCTTAACGATTACTTAATCACTCATCTACTTAACTGGTTTGGATTTTGAGTTGAGAAATCGATCTCAAATTGTGGTCCAATCAAATCATCATACATGTACTGGATGCTTCATGGCATACTAGAGTGGATGCTAGAGGAGAGAGTTTTGCACTTTAAAGCAAGGACTCATTCTACCAGGAGTTGAGAGATCATACTGAGGTTTGGAGTCCTTAGGTTCTAGCGTATCAAAGATGATCCTATATCTACATAGAAAGAGTACTGCTAGGAGATTGAATGACTTGCAAAGTAAGTAAACAAGATGGTAGTGGTGTAGTAGAAGAAGATGAGATGAAATCAATTCATAGCCCCTACTCCACTCAATCTATCTAATAACTACTATTTTTATTTACTTGCACTCTATCAACCAAAAATCCAAAAATCAAACTACCAATATACTTGTTAAATCCATGTGGATACGACACTTGTTGATACTACTACGTACTAGTACACTTGCTGGGAAATGGTTATTGTAAAACAGTCATCATTACCATACCACCGATCATGCATACATGCAAAATAATGGCATACACAAGATTCTAACCCAAGACTTGTCAAGAACACCTAACACGCTCAACCACTTGAGCTACCATTACTCCTTGCTATGGCTAAACAAATCAATTTATTTAGGTGCACCTCCAATCCACAATTATTGTAAATGAAATATTTATTCTTTTATTTAATTTTTCCGGGTCTTACAAAGATTCTTTGCTAATGAGTTTCCTTGACTATAATGAGTATCACCATCTTCAGGTTACAATGAGTATCAAGCTCTCCAGGTTATAAGATCTCCAAGTTACAATGAGTATCATCCTTTCCAGGTGATAAACTTCTTGTCACCTAGAGATTCAATGAAACTCGATTTCCTCACTAATATTACTTAATATAGCATAGTGATCAACTAAGGATCAATCCGACGGATAGGCAAAGGCTAATGATTGATTTAGTGAACTCATCATGTGGAAAAGAGGAAATCTATCAAAATATACTTGAATTAAAACTGAAACAAACTTAAAAGACTATGCAAATGCAGAATTGAAAACTATTTAATGAAATGCCTAAATGAAATCTAATGCACCTAAGGTGTTTGACAAAATTCTAGGACTAATTAAGGCTATGAATTTCTGAATATGCAATGCCATGATCCTAAAATCGACTTGAGCTTACAGAACACTTATTCTACCTAAATGGAACATAATTGAATCAACAAAACCAGTTGAAAGTGCAATTATGCAGAAAACGAACTTCTGGAAAAATCCCGAGAGAAGTTGATGTACATAGACATAGGGTAACCCTCAAAATCATTGCTCAATGCATGGAATGCAAATGTAATAATGCGAATCACCTAGAAATGGTCTTTATTGATGATAGGAGCAAGAATCACTAAAAAATGTTTGGTAAAACTCGAGATCCTAAAAGATGAAGCATAATTAACGATTTTAACGAACTTATGAACAATCCTAAAATTGAACGCAATGAATGATGAATTGGATGTGGAAATGATGCAGAATAAATGTGTGTGAGCTCATGATGCAAATTCAACTGAGAATCGAACTTAAGAACCGCGAAGTAATCGAAAACGAAAATCAAAAGTGACTGGAATAATGATCGAATGCAGTAAAACTAAGAATCATGATTCAATTTGGTGATTTATGTATGGTTGATCATAATCAAACGACCTTTGATATCTAAGTAGGATTATTATGCATCCTCTTCAAATTCAACTTGTTTCCAAGTTGATTCCAGTATTGTTATAGATAAACATCACTCAATCACTCCAAATTGAATCATGATTTCACTTCAACCATGAATGATGGAAATCACAATGTTTAATCGGACAAAACAGAAAGAAAACAACAAATTCATAGCACATAATATGTTTACAACAATTCAAATAAATAGGATGAAAGTATGGCTTACAAAAAAATCCAAATCAACAAGTATTAGTGGCAGAAAAATGCAGAATTATGCAGAGTTGTGGTCCAGAACAACAATGTGTGATGTGGAGGAGAAGAGAGAATGGAATCACGATGGAGGAAAAGAATGGTGATGAATGGTGTGTTCTATGTGTGGAGTGGAATTGGTTCGAATTGAGTGTGTGGTGCCAAGATAACAAAACAAAACTTGCTACTAGTTCTAAAGGTCACTTGAAAATGCCAACTACTTTGAAAATCCACTTGAAAATCCACTACCACATTTTTGCCTAACTACTTTGAAAATCCACTTGAAACCTAGGTGGCAGGTTTCCCAAGAATTGTGATAGCCTACTCCAAGTCATTTGCTCTTGTTTAGTGATTCTTCCACATCCATGACCTGCTGCAGTAAGTGAGTGAGTCCAGCTGGCTCATAGCAACTCTAAACTCCTCATTCAAAAGGCTTTTCTTCAACTTAGTCTTGCATGGCTTTACCTCCATATCACCTTTCATCATAGCAGCATATTCTCATGTTTAATTCGAATCCAAAAACTCCAATCTAACCCTCTGGCTATACTTACACTAAAAGAACATGTTAGCATTCACAAAACCAAATTAGATTATGCCTACAATGCACCTAAAAGATATAAACATGCACAAACGAGATTTAAAAGTGCTATGCATAATTGGACATATTTCAGCCATCTCAAAGTCAGAAAAAGTGTATTTCAATGTCCTAAAGCTTTCCCAAAGGTTGCCATCTCTCATTTGGAATTGAAAAGCAAAAAGTTCACTATGGGTCAAACTTTAGTCAACATTTGCACCAAAAAGTCAACTATGCTACCTTTAACCAAAATGGATGGATCAACTTTCTCCTCGTGGCTTCTTTGAACTCTGAGATACGATTTTAGGTCTTTCTTATGCATTTCACTCAAAAATATAAGAAGGCAATGTTAATCAAACCAAACTACTTCTAGAGACTCCTAAAACTAGATCAAATTCTACTTCTAAACCTATCTATCAAACTAGGACATAACTAACAAGCCACTATGGATTTATGAACCTAAAATGCATGCTAAAACTGGACCAAACTAATAAAACTTCTAATGATTACACTAAAAATGCATTAAAAGCACCTAATTAAGCTACTTTTGCAAAACTAGACTAAAAACCTAACAAAACTAATTCTAATCTAATTACTCCTAATTAACCACTTAAACCTACCCAAAACATTGCAATTGACAAAGAAAAACTCTAGAGATTAGGGATTTATCACCAGGTTACACCAAGTATACACCTTTCTAGGTGTGACCTTCTCAAACTCCCCCTAAGACTAATAACTCACAACTGAAAATAAAAAAAAGCACTATCGAAGTAAGAGAGTACAATTTATCTCACACAGGTTACAACTTCACTTTATGAAGCATATTAAAAAAGTTATGCTCTCAACCCAATTCTTAGAATTCAATATAGATATAATTTTCACAATTTCAACACTTTTGTATCATGTATATGTTCTCTTATTCTTTCACATTCCGCTTTGCATCCTTTATATAAATACTGAATTGCTAGCTGCTGAGGATTTGAATTGCATAGTTTCATCATAATCTTCTTGATTTCTCTATATAAGAAATGACTTGATAATTTCTTCAATTTGATTTTTGAAATATCATTTTCCTTTCTTGAATGAGCACGAGCTTTATTTGAATTCTTTTTCTTTCTTCAATGTTCAAAATTTATTTTATTAAGGAAACTTTGTGCAACATAATTATGCAATTTTATTGTTAAAGTAATGATATTTTCTAATTGCAATCAATCAACAATTCGATCTTTAGTCAAATAGATTGTTTCCATATATTCATATCAACATTCTTTTTTCATAGTATATTTATCAAAAGATACATCTTAACATTGAAACTCATTTAAATAAATTTTGATTTCAAATAATCATATAGAAATATTAATTCAAATAATCACTCAATGATGTGAGAATATAAATGATAGAAAAATGACATAGCTCTTTTAGACTCATCTAACGTGTGAAGTCGTCTAGTGCATTTTTGTGTTGTGTTGAATCCATTGGCCAACGCACTCCTCAACTGAGTTCATTTGATTCATCATTATTTGATTCTTCTGGTGGCTTGGCCATCATCTAGTGCCTTAGTCTTCTAGTGGCCTTCTTGATGAGACTCATAGTCAACCATGACCATGGGTTTTGACTTGTCTAATGTGTAGAATCGTCTAATGCCAAGACTCATCTAATGTGTGTGTTAAACTTCCAACTTATATAAAAACTTATAAAACTTAAATCACAATGATTGAACATTAATAAACACTTGTCGATAATACATATTTTGATCTGCAAAACATATTTGTTAGACACTTCAAGTATATTTCCACCATACAATGATAATCAATAATGTTGAATATTCAATATCAACTATCAGAACAAATGTTTAATCAATTTATTTGAATTAATAGCACAATATCATATTATAGTATCAGAGTAAAAATGGTAATGTAAAATCATGATTATTGAATAAGAGTAGTAATAAGACAATTCTTTTGAATTCATAATTATAATAAAATTATAATTATGGTATCAAAGAATAATAGAATCATAATCATGATATCAGAGTATAAATATTAGATTAATCCACAGCGAAATTTTAATTACAAATCATTGAAAATAACCATTTTTTAGAAAGCAAATAACAATAAAATAAAAGTACTAAAAAAGTATTGTTCCATAAAATTATAAATGAAAAACAAAGAACCCAAAAATCCAAATTCTTGAAATCCATCATGATCTACTTAATTTTTTTTATTCTCTCTTTAACTCTTTACAAAAATAAGTTTCATAATATGGTAAAATATGCTTTGTAGAAATGTATTCAAAATCAGAAACATATATATTATGTCGATTTTATATTCACTCAAGAGGATAATGTAAATCAAAATCATTCAGAATCCATAATATATATGTCTATATGCATTGTGTGAATTTGTTGAAATTCCAATTAAATATGCATGTGGTAAACAAAATGCACGTGAGCGTCTAATGTATGAGTAATGCATTTTATGTGTCTAATGCTTAGATGTGTCAAATGTTTAACACATTGTATTATAGTCATTCATTTATAAGAGTCATGCCTAGTAGGGTTATCAAATGATTAAATCTTTCCTCAATTAAGAGGTTTTGTAATTATATATGTAATATATTAACATAAATTTTAAATAAATTACACTCTTCTAAACATAAAATGATGTTTAATTTCAACGTGTTTTTCCTTAGAGTGCATTGTAATGCAGCACTATTATGCCATGATTTTTATTATGCCATGAGACTAAATTCCATGTGATGAAATGTCATCTTTTGCTAGTGCTCTTGCTTTCAATTTTATCATATGCATAGTCTGTATCACAATATCCTTGCAACAATTAACTTTCTCGCTTCTTATAGCAAAGACCAAGATTAGTAGTGCCTTTTAGAAATCTAAAAATTCTCTTAGCACTTAAATGCACTTCTCTTGGATCATATTGAAATCGTGCACACATGCAAATATTTTTTTGCCTTGATGATATAATTAGATCTTGATGCAATGAAATGTAATAATGATCCAATCATCTGTCCATATATAGTGTGATCTACGATTTAGACTCATTTTCCAATCTTAGGACGTGTATGAATGTAAGTGTTTGAATGTATTTGACTCTTCATTTCTTTAGCATCTTCTGATGTAAGAATAATATAAGATAATAACAACATAACAAAAAGATAATGCCAACTGAATATATTCATAAACTTGAGTTAGGCTGGTATAATCCAGACTTCATGTTTAGAAGTTAGGTCTTCTTTTTTAAGATGGTTGTAGGTCTCCAAAAGCCTAACTAGTAAAAATTATATCCAAATAATTTAGTTCCTCTTTTAATTATGGTTTTTGTAACATCTCATTTAATAACTGTTATACTACTAAACAAAATATCATATAGTGATAATGCAAAACATATATTAGAAGGAGGTTAATATAGAATATTAATACAATCATCCCAAAACAACCATAATAATAAAAACTATATTTACAAAACCACCTAAAATAGTGTTAAAAGATTTTTCACTCTAATCAAAACATAAGGCAACATTAAAAACCAACAGACCCTACTTTGTTGTCTCACTGCTATCCATGAGAGGAGTATCCTCACCTACATTTTCCTCTACTCACACAATTAAGTGATCATTGCAAAAGAAATAACCAAACACAAGCACACAAAACAACAAAAGGGTAAGCTAATGTGAATAAAAGGGTTCATATAATTAATTCATAATCATGTTATCATCTTCATATCACAACATAATAATAAAATCAATCCAACAACAATAGATAGCCGACGCTAGACTCAATTATCCGGATATATACAAGTGGCATCAGACCTCTTGATGGTTTGTACATGTGTGTGGTTTCTAAACTTTGCAGAGTCTGGACTCAATGGGTCATCACCCAACCACTCACAAGGTAAGCCCCTTTCACGTCTAGGACCTGATAAAGTCCAGTGACTAGGACCTCCTACTACTCCTTACGACATAATTCATTCTGCTCTATCTGAGCGTGAATGATTATTGGAGTTTCAGGATACCACCAATAACAAGTCCTTAGCCCTTTCATACACTAAAATCATAACCTTTAGAATTTCTCCTTGAAATTCTCTCATCAACATCTCTCGTTTGGGCGGGCCATTCTCGCCTGAGCGAGGCTAAAAACATAGAGCAATTGGAAAATCTGCGAGTTCTCGCTTGGGCTAGACTTTCTCGCTTATATGAGACTGCTCTCGCTCAAGCGACAAATCCTCGCCTGGGCGACAACTCGAGCACGAGGCAAAGGTGAGTTTCTGCTATTCTCACTCAGACGAGAGTTGCTCGCTTGGACGAGAACAACAAATTCTCAACTTGCTCCCACATGCAACCCAGAAAAAACTAGCATAAACCTCATTCACAAACGTTCACATACAATTCAAGCATCAACCCAACATACCAATAATCAATCAAGACCAGCAAAAGTAGTTCCTTTGCAAATTTAAAGAAATCAGTTTGGTTCCCTTACTTCTACTGAAACTAGGCTTGGTGCAAAGCAACCCCAAACGGAAAGGGACATAGAAACCCCAACTCAACCTACGAAAAATGTAATACCAAGACACGAGGAAAGAATGTGTCTCTTATCAATCTTAGAATAGAGGCAAAATCTTAGAACTGAAAACAGAAAGGAGATCGAAAACGGAAGTGTTGACTTACTCGAAGGATGGAAGTGAAGAGTGCAATCAACAGAGGGCTTTATCGGGGCCTCATCTCCAGAATCTGATTGCAAGAAATGAAAAGGTTACAAACGGAAAACAAGAGGAGCAAAATGTTGGAGAGAGAACAAATAGAAAGCAGTGTGGCAGTGAAGGGTGTTTTAAAGGAAAAGTTACTTGAGCCTTCTTACTTAGGCACACAAGATGAAATAATAAAAGAAAAGGGGACTCATAGTTTTAAACTCGCTTTTTTTTTTAATCACTCATAATTTTGTTAAGTTCAAAGGGGCTCACAGTTTTAAACTCAGGCTTTTTTTTAAATAACTCATAATTTTGTTAAGTTCATTACACCAGTGTGAAAATAAAAATAATAAATTATAAAAACTATCTGAAAAAAATATCATAAACTAATAAATTAATGAAATACATTTTTGTAAACCGAATTTCTAAACTAATCAATAATCTCAGTCCGATGTTCCTACAATCGTTTCAGTTCAATAAAACTGTAACACAATTTCTTCCAAGCTATAGTAGTTTTCATATAATATCTCAAACTATATTAAGGTTCACTACTTCTGGAAACATGGATAGCTTAACATGGTATTACATGGCTCTCAAATTTCACTCATAAGATCAAAGTATAGTTATTTTAAATACATCACATCAATATTATTTTTTCACCATGTAAATCCCTTTCAAGTATTTAAAAAAATAATAATAATACCATGTTTTCTAATAAGAAATATTAATGTAAATATTGTATTTTACGCTTAATTATTGTTTTATTGTTATTCTTTTCAAACAAAGATATCATCTACCAAATTGAAACGGAGAAACGGGGTAAACATGTTGACAAAATCCACTTAAGTTCACGTCAATCTAACCCATTTCTACATATACTACCAACTTATTATACGTCTAACAAAAACTAAAATATGGTTCACATAAAGCCTCTTGAGTACATCCGCATTACAATCTTCTAAAAGAGTGTATATGGAATTAAGCTTGATGTTGCACCAGTGCTCATAAGATCTTATATAATTACAAGCTGAAGAAAACACACAGATGGACACTTATTCCTTTAGCAACTATTAGAAGTGGATTCTCACAATCACTCAGCACCATCATCTTCTAGGTTGTTCACCCGCTCGCATTCATCAATCCATTCACTGTATCTGCATCATTGCAATTAAGCTACTTGAGTCACATGGTTTTGCATACGTGAGAAAGAAAGAAAGAAAGAGATGAAGCAGGATGTTTTCAACATATTGATTGTACTTACATGTCTATTGGCTCAGTTAAAGCTGTGAAGAAACACAAAAGAAATGATTAGCTAAATCTACAGTGCTTTATTAGCCTATCTTTAATAATAAATCAGTTCCTTTTTTTTTCCTGATTTCAAAATGGCAAACATACACATTAAAATTTAAAAATATCATCATGGACAAGTCTCAAGGATTATCATAATCAAGTTCAATTTTGTTGACATGACAGAATATTTTTCTATGCCATCTTGGTAATTGACCGTTTACCACCTAGTTCGTAAAATAACAGCATGAATATCTTACCCGTGGAAAAAAGTTCTTTTTACAGAGTAAAATAAAACAAGTACAGCCCATAAGAACAAACCTGTGACGGTAGTGCTAAAGCTCTCTTGACATATCCTGCATGAAGCTTCCCCAATCAAGTTCTTCATATCACTGTCAAAATGAGCATCGAAATGAATAGTATTCACCTCTAACTTGAAATAAAATAGACGTGTTATGTTACTTAATGATTTTCGAGAAAACATGCCTAAATGCCTTTGAATGCATAAAGCAAGGAAACAAAATGCCTACATCTTATGTCCCTTTACAAATAATTAAAGAAATGCTTACATGCGGCATTCAACACTGGTCCCATGATTGCAGAAAGGACAGCTAAAGACAGTGTCAAGCTTATCCATCCGTTTCTTTGGAGGGGCCTTTGCGCTTGATTTTCTCTTACCCATTACTCAAATCCTGATTTTCAATTCCAAACAAAAATTCAGTGAAAAGGGTAAAAAAAAAAAAAAAACCTATGCAACTACACGCAGCACGGCAAATAAATCCCTGGAGCAGTAAATTCAAGCAGATAACCAATTTCGCAATTTTCAGTGCTAAATATTCTAATTGTCAACGAAAATCAAGATTCCAAGCCTACTAATATGAAAGTGAATGCTACAAAGGTAAAAGGAAAAACACAATTTAAATAACATTGTCTAGATCGTGGACAACAATACTTGTATTATTTTGACAATAGTAAAACACGATAAAGGTTGAAACTGGCATCTCTTTATTCTTTGTTGCACAATTACCCAACAAGAAAATCTCTTCACAGATTACATCAATTCTAAATACACACGATGAACCCAGCCCCTAATCACCGACACAAACTAGGGATCGAAGGTCATGTAGAGCGATAGCTTAACCGCATTGACGAGAGAAAATACGAAAAGCCTTTAACTTTTTGCCGGCAACATTAAAGATAAACAGTTAATAAAATTGAATTGAAAAACAGGAGGGAGCCAGTGTGCATTTTTACCCAAATTTTGCTCCATTCTCGAAAAGAAAAAGGGGAATGAAACAAATAAAAAGAAACCCTAAGAGTTCCGAATAGAGAGAAAATGAAAGAAGGGATGAAATTGTATGCGGAGATGGAAAGCGAAGAGGCCTAACCGAATTTTCCGAGCGAAGAACCGAGTATGAACTGCAAGATTAAAATGAAGAAAGAGAGATAAAGATAAAGAAATTTGAAAATGCTGAAGAAGAGAGAAGAGGATGGGTTGTATGCAGCAGATACCGATTATGTAAAGGACTTAGATGGAGAATACCGAAGGTTTCGCATAGATTGCTCGCGCCCTGACTATAATTTTTGTGTAACACTGGAAAACGTACGTTCTTATGCCTTCCCTGTCTAACATTTTTTTTCATAAAAATAAAAAATTATTAAAATTTATTTTAAAACTATTAATCGATATCTTTATCTATAACAATATATAAAAATATATTTTTTCATTTTATATTTCAAAATATCAATTTTAATCTTTAAATATAATAATTTATTAAATTTTAAAAAATTCAGTTACTTTTATAAATTTTTTATAAAATTCACTATTTTTACTTTTTTTTCTTATATATTTTATTTTATTTTTAATAAATATAATTTTAGTTTATATATTAATTTAATAATATTATAATATTATTATCTATTAATATAATATTATACATATTTAAAAAATAACGTTTGTTACGCAGGTTGGTCCACTCTTTTTATACCATAATCTTATCATAATTATTAAAATTAAAAAAATGTTCATAAAAAATAATTATAAATAAGATATCTTTTATAATGTAATACGTGATTAACGATGAGTATAACTATAAAAAGAAGCATTATGAAAATTCTTAAAATGTTGATTTGATTTCTGTTATGGTGAGACTCGTTTTTTTTCAAGTTTTTACTTTCTCAAAATGTATATTATTATTATTTATTATTACTATTACTATTATTATTATTATTTTTATTATTATTATTATTATTATTATTATTATTATTATTATAATAGAACATTTGTTCTTTAGTGATTTTTTGTCATTTTTTTTATTATGGTGTACTTTATGAGTACTTTTGTGCTCGTGGATGCAAAGAAGGAATAGATAACTTAGTTTATCTATACTATTTCATCACTTTCTTTTTTTGTTATATTGTATTTTTTCCATTTTGATTCTTCTTCTCCTTCTTTGACACAAATAATGTTTATGATCGACATTGATGCAAGGGTTGGAATTGTGTTTTCTTTTATTTTGTTTTTGGTTACTTTTTTGTCTCAATTTTTATCAAATTTTGTCAAATAAGTCCTAATTTTGTTTTTGTGTTCAAATAAGTTTCAATTTTTGTCAATTTTATTCGAACAAGTCCTATTTTTTTTTTCAAATAGGTCACAATTTTCGTATTTTTTATTCAATTTAATCATTTTTTGTTAATACCATTTAAATCATTAATCGCCATAAACAGTGACAGCCACGTGTTACTTTGTGGTTTTTTTAATTTGCTTTTTAATTTTTAATTTTTTTTAAATTTTTTTTAAATGTACACGTGTCAACCCAACAATGTGTCATGTGTCAAAGTCAATGTTTTATATTCAATTTTGTTCCTCTATTTGTTATTTTTGTTCAATTTAGTCATAATTTTGTTTAAAATTGATCAATTTTGTCCTTATCGAAGATGGAACCAAATTTAATTTTTATATAAAAGTTATAATGATGTGAATTTTAATATATTATATAAAACCATTTAATAAAAAAATGTGAATTTTAATATAAAAATTAAATTTGGTTTCAATTTGAAAAGGAACAAAATTGGTTCATGTTAACAAAAATTTGGACTAAATTGAACAAAATTACCAAATATAGGACCAAATTTAATATAAAACATTGACTCTGACATGTGACACATGGTTGGGTTGACACGTGGACATTTAAAAATTGAGCAAAAAATTAAAAAAATATTAAAAAAATACAAAGTGACATGTGACAGTCACTGTTCATGGTCGTTAATGATTTAAACGGTGTTAGCAAAAAAGGACCAAATTAAACAAAATTGACGAAAATTGGGACCTATTTGAACACAAAAACAAAATTATGACTTATTTGACAAAACTTGACGAAAATTGTGACCAAAAAGGTATTTTAACCTTTTTTTGTTTACATTTTAAGACTCGAGAAAAATAAATAAATAAAGAAATATTTATTTAATTTAAATGCAATTAAAGGAATCTTTATAGTAATTAATGCGAAGAATTATGATAAGGAATAATGCTAGCTCAAGTGGTTGAGAGTACTTGAATGTGTTGAGAGGATTTGGGTTTGAGTCTTATGTATGTCATTGTTGTACTTATTTACTTGTTTTATTATTTTAATAATATGCTTGACCATGAGGCGTGATAATATAATCCTAGATGTATAGGAATTATCACGAAATATGAATTGCTTAAATGGTTGTGTATTTGTTTGGTAATTGCATTTAGGGTTTTCTTTTTGCCCAACTCCTTTTTGGCATGAATGGAAAGAGTCAGAAACCCTAGCCGCCTTGAGGAGCAAATGGAAGGGCTGGGAAACCATATGGTAATAGCTCTTGAATGACAATTAAACTCATTTTAATTAATTTTCGTTTTCTTTGCCATTAAGCTTAGTTAAGGCGGAGTTAATAAACCAATTGGGAGAAGAGAAAGGGTTTTGAGATTACCAATTATCAGAACGTGAGTAAAGAGAGTGTGGGGGAGTTTTTTTTCGAGTGAGGATCAAAGTGAAGGCAATTCCTTTAGTGCAAGAAATAATCCTCAAAGCACATTGGAGTAGGGAATATAGGTAAGGGGAGTTATCTATATTTTTTTTGTATACATGGTGTGGTGATTCATATTATTGTCTTATAAGACTCACGAAGATGTTAAAGTGTGAGATTTCTTGGTGAATTGTTGATGCAAAACGAATAAAGAAAATTTAGGGTCTTTTGTCTATTTTTCTTTTTGGGGGCTAGAGGTGTTTTCATGAGTGAATACGTGTGGAGATTTGGATTAAAGGGAAATTGTGTGAACATGGGTTAAAAACGAAATTAGATAATTGAAGGTGAACTGAAATTATGGATTTCACGTAGATATACTATAGGTATTCATATAAAAATATAAAAAAAAAATGAGTGTGTGAATTTATATATTCATTATGAAGAAATATAAATCACGTATGCATTTATATATTAAGTATGATCAATGGATGTTTATGCAGTGGTTTACGGAATAATAATATATTGGGTAACTAGTATTTTTTTTTCAAGTTAAAGTTAATATGGTGTTAAGCAAAAGAATTAAAAAAAGAATTATAATACGTATAACTTTTATAAGAATATAATATTTTAGTAAGGTGATGCATCTGCTTGTTGATATGGAATAATCTATATATCCTAGTTAAAGTGCAGGATGTCCTTTTAATATAAAGGTATTAATGGTTTAAGATATATGGTATGTAAACTAGTATGAAAATTAACATTATGAGATATGTTTTATTTTGTTTTTTTGGCACTGCTTGATGTACGAAATTTATTATAACATGAATGTGTTGTTTGAAATTAGGTTTGGCTCATGGCTTGGTACATTAGAGAGACCCACAACATGCTTTGATTTCTTTTCTTTTTGTTTCGCAATGCAAACAAGCAATCCACTTTAACTTCTTGTTTTAATATTATTTGATGCACATATTTCCTTTTGATGGGACTTTTTTACATTCTAGAGTGGTGCAATACACACCTTAAGTGCTTAGCAATATATCTTTTTAGTTTAGTTAAAAGAAAATTCAAGAAGTTCAATTGGTGGATTTTATGCAAACAAAAGAGACTAAAATAGGAGTATTAAAATAAAGGTTCAAGTTTGGGTGCCAATTCGTTTGAAGTGGATGTGTTTTTGGCAGTGCTATTTGGTGTATTTCCTAGTTAGGGGTTTAAGGATTCATAAAACTATGCTGTTTCACGTCGTTTTTAGTATTCTGGAAGCGTCGGTGGTCGCTGGGCGACTACGTTTATTTCTATTATGTGCAGTTTTAGTAAAATTGACTTTCCCGACTCTTTAACCATTGGATTAAGCTCAAATTTGGACATTTTGTCCATAACATGCTATTATTTGTTTTGATCGGTCGGATCATCGATTTGAGGTTTGTAGTTTGCGAAATATGTCATGCATTATTGTAGTATTTTTGGTTTTATGATGATAAATTTTCTTAGAAATTTTGGTGTAAGAATTATGGTTGTCCATGGCATTGCAGGTACTTAAGTGTTGGCACTCACTCGTGTGGGATGAACATTGTTTTGTGTTGCATGTATGTCATGTTATGGTGAATGCCTGTACACTTATGTATTTATGTGAACTATATGTGTATATGTATGGGATGATTTGATGTGATGTGAGTTTAAATGACTAAGTGTTGATGTTAATCTTAATTTTACATAAAGAATTGGTTAAGAAAAAGGGGTTCCTATAGTTACTGATTGAGGTAAAACTTATGCTTGTATGAATAAATGAGTTATGTGTCTATTGCCTTATTATTTCATAATTTCATATGAGCATGGTTTACTCTAGGGTTGAATGTTGGCATTGATTTAAGATGTGAGTATATATGAATTATAAAAGAGAGGAATGTGTGCTTATACTTGAAAGATGCATATGTGTTGTGATGTTGTATATTAGAGTATATGAATGTATATTTTGATCTCTGGATGTTGAGAACTAAATGGTTGGATGTTAGGAGCTGAATTAGAGGGCCTAAAATCAGTAGTGTCACATTACTAGTGTAGCGCCTAGCGGTGCAGATGTGGAACCACCAGACGGTCTGCACTGCCATTTCCCCTAACGGTGCTTAGGCTGCGTCAGACGATGATGCAGTGGCAAGGTGTGTTTGTGATATGTTTTGCATGGCTTGTTGTGTTTTTCCTAGTCTGGGATATGCTTGATATTGTCATGAGCGAGTAGGTTCATGACTGGTGATGAGCACGTGATGATATGAGCGAGGAGGTTCATATCCTAATACTCTCGTGTGTGGAGGTTCGTAGCTGGTGGATCACGTGTGTTAGACTACAAGCGGGGAGGTTCATAGAGTTGGACCACGAACGAGCAAGTTTGTGGAAACATTGGAATCCCTAAGACCAGCTTGAGTATGTACCTTGTATAGTGTAGTGTGCTTTTCTTAATTTTGTTTTGATGTTGTGATGTAAGACTTGGATCTGGAGATGTTGTGCCATGAGCGGGTAGGTTCATGGATGATGGTGAACACGTGATGATATGAGCGAGGAGGTTCATATCTTGATACTCTCGTGTGGGGATACGAGTTGGGAGGTTCATATGTTTCGTGCTCACACTTGATAGATGCTATGAGTGGGTAGGTTTGTAGCTGGTGGATCACGTGTGTTGGGCTATGGGCGGGGAGGTTCGTAGAGTTGGACTACGAGCGGGGAGGTTCGTAGAGGCAGGACCACGAGCGACTAGGTTCGTGAAAGCATCATATATCCTAAGTCCATGGTCAATTATTTGTGTGACTTGCAGGTTTAAAAACCTTGGGGTAATAAGGTTTTAGTCAATAATTAACTAGAATAAAATAGTTGGGTGTATCTTGATTTTATTAATTTATATGTTAATTGTTTATGAGCTCACCCTTTTTGTATGTGTGTATGGCGATGATCGTGTGACTTGTCACACGGAAGCAGATGACGTTCCAGGTGATGCTGGTGAGGCATAGAGCAGAAGAGGGGCTAGTGTGGGAAAGCTTATTATGGAAGTTTACTATCATTTTAATTTCACATTTTTGTAAACCGCATTTTTACTAGAATATGAACTAGTATGGATTATTGGAACAATGTGGTTTAATTGGATGAGTTTAATAAATGTTTTTAATTTCCCGTGTTTTGGGAAAGGCATTTAAATAAATGTGACTTTAGTATTTCTTTTATTTTATATTATTTAAAATTAGTAATATTCGACTATGATGTTACAGTCTTGATGTGATGCTTTTTTGGGATCCTAGTTACAAGTGCATCTTGTATTGGGGTAACATAAAGTCACTCGAGGTTGTAGCCTGGTGGTTTTGGAATTCCAGTGGAGTGTGCAAGATCGTGGCTCGTATGGATGGGTTCCAAAAGGTTTTCCTCCTTGGTGTTATCTGTAACATCCCGACCGGATATTACGGATTTATAAAATAAGTAAATAATTAATAAACCTCATTTATAAATCTGTCATTTTCCAAAACGCGTGAAATTTAAAACTTTATTAGATTAATGAATAATCCAAAATCCATAAATTATCAAACTAGAAATAATATAAAAACATCCCATAAGTGTTTACAATTTTATTCCAAAATCATAAATGATAAAAACTCCCAAGTTATCCCCGCTTCGTCGCTAAGCCTCACCAGATCCACCTGTAACATCATTTGCTCCCGTGTACCACGTACCCGATCATTGTCAAACACAAGGAGATAGGGTGAGCTAACAGAATAAACATATATATAAGATATACACATATGCATACAACATGACACAGGAATTCCATCCTTTGATTCAATTATACATGGCCACCACCATGCTAACCGTGATCTACGTCTTCTAGTGAGTACCCTAAGATGCCTTGCTGCCATACCTATCGGCCACAACCGATAGAACACGTACGGGAAACCATGCTACAGATCATAATCTGTAACGCCAGGTGGAGTTCTCAAATACGAACATAGTTCGTAACGTCCCAAGACTACCAAACTCGTCAGCTAATTACTGAGGAGGGTAGTCTATCTGAACCCATCCGTACTGGCCACAACCAGCACACTCATACCGGCAACACTCGCCAACCCGAACTCAACTCAAGAGTTCCTCGTGTTCATTCGCCATCCCGAGCTTAACTCGAGAGATGCCATTCTGAGCCACAACTCGAGGAATGCCACATGTTTAACCCCTATCCCGAGCTCAACTCAAAGGATACGTTTCGAGCCACAACTCCAAGAACACCAGCAAGCCGACCTTTAGGGTGTCATAGAAGCCTTGTAGATCACGCACACAATGCCAGCAACCCGATGCTGCTGTAGCAAAATCGCTTGGCATAGGTCACGTATGGCGCTGCCACTTCCAGATCGCATACCGCCAAGCGCCAAGTGCCTTTGCACCACTATCTCTATAGGTATCTCCTGACGGAATTGCCTTCACCGCCAAGCGCTACCCTTCCTTGTTACCACTGTAACATCGCTATCACCTAGCAGCTCCCATATTGCTGCCAGGCGCCACACCAGTACTTGTGCAGTACTGATACTAGTTTGGATTCAGGCACCATCTGTTCCTCAACCAAGTCCAATAGTCATATCATAACTCCATAACAGCACCCACAATGTTTTGCGTCCATCATAATTACTATGTCAAGAGTTCTTGCTCCAATCATATTATTATTCTTAAAGTCCTTCATTTTAAGTGAATGCCATGGCTTATACCATTGATATGAAATCCTTATCACAGTCAATTGTAACACTACTGATACCATATCACTTCTTAATTGGTCCCATTTGTCTCAATGGATTGTCCTATTCTATAGTTAATAAACCTAAGTTTATCCATTGAACTCTTACATGCACATGTTCATGAACTCCTACTGCTTATCACACCAATCCACTACCATTCTTTCTCAGCATCATCAAACTAATTTCCTACTGGATTATGCTTCTTGTCACTCTGGTCATCCAATTTCTAATACATCCTAATTAGACTTTAGTAATATTTACCCCAAGTTCCCCACAAAAGCAATCCCCTAAACATCATTCACTCTTAAAATTATACTCTGCATGACCTAGATGAATTATTCCAGCCACCAATGTGCACCACAACACCTAGAACCAGAACCTCACCTCGCAGCCACGCAGAGTCACTGTCCCTACGCTGGTGCCTGGCGACAAGCCCTGTGCCGTCAGGCGATGCATCAAATTTCTAGGAAATTCCTAGAATTTTTGCACCTACGAATCTCAACCTTTTCCCAATTTTCCCTTTCTTGCGAATCTCCACTAATTCTCATGCAAACTCACTTATAATTATAATAGTTCACAGTCTACACACATCCAGAAACTATCAGACAGTAGAGGTTCGTGGAAACTAAACACATACATATATTATACAATTCATGCTTAGCATAAAATTTAACGTGTCTAACTCCCCTAACCTGAATTCCTTAACTTAAGCTTGGATGCTTGAAAATTCTCCCTTGATCACTAATGACCCTCCTCTGCTCCTATCTCAATGCAGCTCCTTGCTTCACTCAATCCTCACGGTACACTCAAATTTTCGTATTCCTCTGATTATGCAACAAGACCAGCCACAAAACCTCTCTCTTTTTCCCTTAATTGGCCATTAATTGGTGTCTTAATGTGGGTTTAATTATGTAAAAGGAAAATACCATTAACTAAGGTTAATGCCATTCAATTGTTGTCTTATGATGGTTTTCTATCCCTCCCTTGGCTGCTAGGGTTTCCTTGCCCTTTCACCTTCATGGCAAAGGAAATTTTGGCAAAAATAAAGTTTAACTCAATGCACAACCATTCAATTCATGTTTTGTGATAATTTATATAATTCTGTGATTATATTATCAATCCTCATGATCCAGCATATTATCAAAACAATAATAATTAAATAATACACAAATGGCATACTTAGGACTCGAGCCCAAGTCCTCTCACATAATCAAAGTACTCTTAACCACTTGAGCTAGTACTTTTCCACGTCACATCAATCAATATTTAATGCCATAAAGGCTCCCACTACCCGCATTTATTAATTAATTCTTTATTTAATTAATTAATTTTCACGGGTCTTACATTATCCGACGAGTTTTGTAGTCTTAGGGACAAATACGGACTACGGTTCGTATTAGGGAACTCCACTTTGTGTTGCGGGTTATTGCTGCAACAAGATTATTCCCACGTGTGGACTATAGGTGGTGGTCTGTAGTCAAAGGGGCGAGTAGACACTCGTGGCAACAAAGATCGATCAATGTAATCATCAAAGGGTGTAGAATCAAGAGGCGTCCAAAGGAAGTGTTGAAGACTGGGGTGTGAGACTTGGGAGTATTAGAAATGTTTGGAATATTGAATGGTTATTTCTTATATTTTGTAGTGCACTTTTATTTTGTTCAGCTCACCTTATCTACTTGTGTTTGACAATGATCGTGTAATGCGTTACACGGGAGCAGATGATATTGCAAGTGGTACTGGTGAGGCATAGAGCTTGAAAGGGTCTAGCTTGGGAGAATTATTTTATGGAATTTACTGAATTTTACTCTTATGTATTGGAGAACAGTGTTTTATTGGTTTTTGAATTGTAATATTGGTAATGGAACTTGAATTTAATATCTGGACGAGTTAATAAAGGTTTTAACTTTTCCCGCATTTTGGGAAAGGACATTATATTAAATGAGGTTTTATTGATATTTCTATTTTTTTCATTTTAATTAGTCATATCCGACCGGGATGTTACACCTTCCTCCTAAAGAGTTTGTGATCCATATTGATCGTGAATCCCTCAAATTTTTGAAAGGCCAAGGTAACCTAAACAAGAGACATGCAAGGTGGATAGAGTTCATTGAACAATTCCCTTATGTGAATAAACACAAACATAGGTAGAGTATTGTGGTGGTAGATTCATTCTCTAAGTGCCACTCTTTCATATGAAGGAGTTGTATCCAAATGATGTTGACTTCTCCATAATTCATGGTGAGTGCCACTTAGGGGGACATAAGAACTTTTACCTTCACAATGACTATCATTTCAAAGGTAAGAGACTTTGTGTACCTCAAGGTTCTTTAAGAGAGGTGCAAGAAGGGTGATTACTAGGGCATTTTGGGGCCTCTAAGACTCTAGAAGTCTTGAAAGAACACTTTTTTTGTCCTCACATGAGAAAACCACTAGAAAAGCATTGTGAGAATTGCATAGCATGCAAGAAAGCCAAGACTAGAACCCACCCTCATGGACTCTATACTCCTCTTCTTATTCCCTCTATGCCTTGGGTTGATATTTGAATGCATTTTTGTGCTTAGGCTCCCAAGGACAAAGATAAGGAAGGACTCCATCTTTATGGTTGTGCTTAAGCCATTCCTTTGCTTTACCTGCCAAAGAAAAAGGAAACAATCGCATGTATACATGCTCAAGATCTCCTTCTTGAAAGCCCATGGTTCCTATCAATTCATAGAATGTAGAGAGATGAGTATATGGATCTTCATTATCCATTCCAGTGAATTGATGAGAACTAATTAAGCTGAGAAAAGTTGGCCTCATCTCCAAAGTTTTGATGGTGGGTGGTATTGCTATGCTAGAAAAATATCTTAGCCCTTATTGCATAGCATAGTCTCCAAGTGTCATTCTGGTTGGAGCTGGTCTTTGATTCTCCATGTTTTCAAATTGAGGTGTGATGGAAGTACTGGAAGATTCTTCCCTTGTCTTTCCTTGCTTCTTTTTGTTTTTGCCTTTGTTTCTTCTCGTTGTCTTTTCTATCTCCGGGTCAAATGCTAATCGATCTTCAGGAACCTAACCTCGTAAGAGCATAAATCAAAACAGCTCAAGTAAGGATTAATACAAAGGAGAGAATTGAATAAACTATCTAATTAAGAAACTATACACAAAGCTAGATGAGATAACTAAAAATTTCAAAAGAACACCGTTCCCCGGCAACGACGCCAAAAATACTTGTTGGTCTCTTGGCAAGCGTACCAAAAGTCAACTGTAGTATAATGATTTTTAAGTAGAGTGTCGAACCCACGAGGAATAGATTCTGTTAAAATAAATAATTATCTCGATCGGCATATATGTATATACAGAAGTTTTAATATGATGGATCATTGGTAGTTAAACTAATTTGCATAAACAGAATACAGTAAAAGCGGAAAAGTTTATAAAAATTCAGTAAAAGAAACTGGGATTGGATTTCATCTATCTCCCTTGTCTGTAATCTGGGTGAATATAATACATAACATCTGAAAATACCAATATTGATGCACACTCAAAAATCATTTATACCGATCCCTCGTGTATAAAATTCATAAGATTAGTTCCCTGAATATTGATTCCTCACATATTCAGCAAACTATCCAGCATTACGATTGAGTGTTAAAAGCAATTGATATATTGAGATCTATTCCTAGCATCACAGTATATCAAGTATCATTGTTCAAATCAAATTTTCAGAAATACTTTCCAGTCAGATATAAAAATCAAAATCAAAACATTTATTGATCAAATAGAACTAAGCATTAATAATAGAACAATAATACCAATATTGAGTAAAAACAGAAAAGCTATACATAAATATCATTAGATTACATCCAAGTTCGAGTAGATTACATTCAATCCCATAGAGGAAAATTAGCCACTCATGATAGCTATCAAATCCTAAGAAAATATGACTATGTTTGCTCGTGGTGCTCGTGGTTGCAGCTCTACAGCAAGGATGCAGTTCTTCTCCAAATTCCCCAACTGATCTGTAGTTCTGAACTTCCACAATATATATACAACAAGAACTCTCACTTGGCTACTGAATCTCGCTTGGGCAAGATAAAGTACTTCAACATGAAGAAAGGGTCTCGCTTAGGCGACCCAATTCTAGCTTGAGCAAGAATCACATAACTGCAGAGGCCCCTTCATGCCCACATGAAGAAAGGGCATTCTCGCCCAGGCGAGCCACTACTCGCTTAAGCGAGTATATCAACAAAGAGGGATGGCTCAGGTTCTACATATCTCGCCCAGGCGAGACATGTTTAGCTTGGGCAAGATTTTCGTACAATTTTGGAACACACTGATTTTGCCACTTTCCAAGATTTTGTTCAACTTTCACTCACTCAATTCATGATCATTTCAGTTCAAATAACTCAAAAACACACATCAAACCATACTTCAATCAATTCTCTATCATTCCAAAAGGTTTCACATCAACAAACTCAAAATCAAGCTTTTAAACTCAAATTTCACAATTTGGCCAAAACAAGGCAATTTTCAGCATTTGATGAACTCAATTCTGGCACCAAAACTCATTCTCATGCTTAAAAAACACCAGTTTTGTTTGAAAACACCAAAAGTGCATGGTTTGCCTTATTGAGATAATTGGATGATAAAAATCACCTTTTTACACACAAACATAGAACTATAAACACAAACACATAATTACATATACAAACACATTTAATCACACAAGATGAAATTGAAGTGCAAGAACATAATTAAAACACTGGGTTGCCTTCCAGGAAGTGCTTGTTTAACGTCACGAGCTTGACGCCTGTTTCATTAAGGTCCGTCCAGTTGAGCCCATTTACAACCCAACTCCTTTTTTATTCAGGATCCTCTAACTCAAGGCTCCATAGGGTTTCACATTTTTGACAAGAAATGGTCCTGACCACTTTGATTTTAGCTTTCGAATGAATAATCTCAACCTGGAGTTGAACAACAACACTGATTGGCCAGGATAAAATTCTCTTTTGAGAATTTTCTTGTCATGATAAGCTTTCATCTTTTCCTTGTAGAGCTTAGAGGACTCATAAGCGTTGAGTCTCATTTCTTCTAATTCTTGCAACTGTAATTTTCTCTTTTCTCCTGCTACCTTTGGATCAAAATTCAAGAATTTCAAGGCCCATAATGCCTTTTGTTCCAATTCGACCGGTAAGTGACATGACTTGCCATATACCAGCTGGAATGGGGATAAACCTGTGGGAGCCTTATAAGCAGTTCTGTAGTTCCAGAGTGCATCATCCAACTTCATTGACCAATCTTTTCTTAAAGATGCCAGTGTCTTCTCTAGAATATGCTTGATTTCCCTATTTTACACCTTCGCTTTTCTATTTGTCTATGGATGATAATGTGATGCAATTTTATGCCGCACTCCATAATGTTCCAAATATTTTTGAAGTTGAGCATTGCAAAAGTGTGAACCACCATCACTAATCAACACTCTTGGAGTACCAAACTTGCAAAAGATGTTCTGCTTGAGGAATTTGATTACGGTTTTGGCATCAGCCTTAGGAGCTGCCATTGCTTCAACCCACTTTGTCACATAATCAACTGTCACCAAAATGTATTCATTTGAGAAAGAAGATGACAGTGGTCCCACAAAGTCGATTCCCCAACAATCAAAGGCTTCAACCTCTAAAATGATATTCAGTGGCATTTCATGTCTTTTTGAGATCCCCCCTATTCTCTGACAGCTATTGCAGTGTTGCACATATTTGTGTGCGTCTTTGAATAAGATAGGCTAGTAAAATCCAGATTGGAGGACTTTTGCAGTTATCCTCTCTCCATTAAAATGCCCTCCATATAGGGAACTGTGATAATGCCACATAATGCTCTTTGCCTCTTCATTGGATACACACCTTCTTAATCGTTGATCAACTCCAATTTTAAACAAATGAGGATCATCCCACACATATTGGTGTGCATCTCTTAGGAATTTCTTCTTTTGATGCCAATTAAAATCTTCAGGTATGACCCCTGCAACTTTGAAATTGGCCATGTTAGCAAACCATGGCCTTTCTTGCACCATCATCAATTTTTCATCAGGAAACTCCTCCTGCACCTCTGATTGAGTGTTGGTCACCTCAGTATTCACCAATCTAGACAAATGATCAGCTACAAAGTTTTCACTTCCCTTTTTGTCCTTGATCACCAAATCAAATTCCTGCAACAATAAGATCCATCTAATTAGTCTTGGTTTTGAATCAGATTTGGTTAACAAATATTTAATTGCAACATGATCAGTATATACAGTGAGAGATGAACCAATCAAATATGCTCTAAATTTTTCCAATGCATAAACTATAACTAGCAATTCCTTTTCAGTTGTTGCATAATTAATTTGAGCTTCATTAAGGACTTTGCTAGCATAGTGTATAGCTTGGAAAACCTTGGATTTTCTCTGTCCTAAAACTGCTCCTATGGTGTAGTCACTTGCATCACACATTAACTCAAAACCTAAATTCCAATCATGAGCAATTATCATAGGACCTGAAATCAATTTCTGTTTTAACAATTCAAAAGCATGCAAACATTCAACATCAAAATTAAAAGGTGTATCCTTGTTGAGCATATTGCTGAGTGGTTTGGCAATTCTGAAGAAATCTTTGATGAATCGTCTGTAGAACTCAGCATGGCCTAGAAAACTCCTGATACCCTTCACATTTTTGGCTGGTGGCAGCTTTTCAATGATCTTCACTTTAGCTTTGTCGACTTCAATACCTTTAGCAAAGATTTTGTGGCCCAGCACCACACCTTCAGTTACTATAAAATGGCACTTTTCCCAGTTCAACACCATATTGGTATCAACACACCGCTTCAGTACGGTGTTTAAGTTTTCCAAGCATTGATCAAATGAAGCACCAAATACAGAGAAGTCATCAATAAAGTTTTCTATGCATTTTCCACCAAGTTAGAAAAAATTGCAAGCATGCATCGTTGAAAGGTTGCTGGTGCGTTACACAATCCAAACAACATTTTCCTGTAAGCAAACACATCAAAAGGACGAGTAAAAGCAGTTTTTTCTTTGTCTTTTGGATCTATTGCAATTTGATTATATCCAGAATATCCATCCAGAAAACAATAGAAAGCTTGCCCTACTAACCTTTCTAGCATTTGATCCATGAAAGGCAAAGGAAAATGATCTTTCCTAGTGGCCTGATTTAATTTTCTATAATCTATACACATTCTCCAACCTGTGACTGTTCTAGTAGGAATTAATTCATTTTTATCATTACAAACAACAATCATACCTCCCTTTTTTGGAACTACCTGGACCGGGCTGACCTAGGCACTATCGAAGATTGGATAAATCATACTTGCATCAAGCAATTTCATTACTTCTTTCATGACCACCTCTTTCATGGTTGGATTCAATCACCGCTGAGGCTGTGCTACAGGCTTGTAATCTTGCTCTATGTGAATTTTGTGCATATAGTAGGATGGACTAATTCCTTTGAGATCAGAAAAAGTCCAACCTATTGCACCCTCATTGGCTTTAAGAACTGAAATCAGTTTTTCTTCTTCAGAAGCCGTTAAAGCACTACTGATCACCATTGGTTTATTACCTCCATATGCAAGAAAAACATATTTTAAATGAGGAGGTAATACCTTTAGCTCCAGCTTTTGACTTTCAGTTGTATATCATTTGATGCAATTTCTTTTGCTGAATTCAGATGTGTCAAGTATTTATCAACTTTCTTTTCTTCATCATCCTCCAGATCATCACAAGCACCAATCAAAGCTTTTTCCAATGGGCTTGCCTTTGTCAATTGCTTCCTGGATGACAAAAAAATTTCATCTATCACATCCATCTTGAAGCATTGTTGCTTGTCCTTCAGGTGTTGCATTGCTTCAAATACATTAAAGTTGACTTCATCATCTTGCACCCTAACCTTCAGTTTGCCATCATCAACGTCAATAATGACCTTGGCCGTCTTCTTGAAAGGTCTTCCCAGTATTAGAGGAACTTCAGTGTCTTCCTCAATATCCATCACCACAAAATCAATTGGGAACATGAATTTGTCAACCTTAACTAAGACATCCTCTGCCACACCATAGGGATACTTCATAGATCTTTCAGCTAACTGTAATGTCATCCGTGTAAGCCTTACTTCCAGATCTCCTATTCTTCGTAGCATAGACAAAGGCATCAAATTTATACTGGCACCCAAATTAAGCACTGCTTTTCCCACTGCCAATGTTTCAATTGTAACTGGAATAGTGAAGCTCCCAGGGTCTTTTGATTTCTGAGGTAATGATTTCTGAATTATAGCATTGCACCCGGCTTCAAGCTCCATTGTCTCTTCAAAAAATCTTCTCTGTTTTGTTAGGAGCTCTTTCAGGAATTTTGGATATGTCGGCATTTGCTCCATAGCCTCAACAAAAGGAATATTAATCTGTAGTCGCTTGAAAATGTCCATGAATCTTGCAAACTGCCTTTTCTTGTCTTTTTTGGAAGGATTTTGAGGGTATGCTAGGCTCTTCAACTGAGGTACCTGTTTCTCACTCTTCAACTGAAGTATTTTTTTCTTCTTTTTCTTCTCTTTTATTTACAACCTCTCTTTTATTTTGTTCTTCCTCTCCTGTTCTCTCTCTCTCTCTTTTTCCTCCAACACCTCCTCCTCTACAACCTGGTTGTCTTCAATCCCTCTTCCCACAATTTTACCACTTCTGGTGGTAATTGATTTACAATGCTCCTTGGGATTAGTCTATGTGTTGGCTGAAAATTGGCATGCCTGCTGATCTGATAATTGTTTCACATTTTGGGATTAATATCTCCGGGTCAAATACTAATCGATCTTCAGGAACCTGACCTCATAAGAGCACAAATCAAAACAACTCAAGCAAGGATTAGTACAAAGGAGAGAATTGAATAAACTATCTAATTAAGAAACTATACACAAAGCTGGATGAGATAACTTAAAATTTCAAAAGAACATCGTTCCCCAGCAACGGTGTAATATCCTTAAGGAATATTACCTAAAATAATTAGTAAAAGAAAAATATTGAATATCAAAGTCGCAATATTATTATTCCCAAACGTGGAAAAAATTTAAATTATGAAAACACGCGCCAAAACTTATAACATAAATAATAAACGTGTTACAAGTTCCAAAATTCTTATTAATAACCGAAAACATGATAAAATACATATGAAAATTTCCTAGCTCTAATCCCCAAGTTAGCCCTCACTCCGTCGCCTGAGCGTCCTCAGCATCACCTGTATCAACATCTGCTCCCGTGTAACGAATCACACGATCATCGCCATACACAAACAAAAAGGGTGAGCTGAGAAAAATAAAATAACATATATAAAATAGGCAAGATAAATCATACACCCATCTTATTCAATCTACTTAGTTCTTGGCCAAGACCTTAACCCCAAGACTGTATAGCCTTCAATTCACACAAATGTTAGCCTTGGACTCGAGAATATGATGCTCGCATGAACCTGCCCGCTCGTGGTCCTGCCTCTACGAACCTCCCCGCTCGTAGTCCTGCTCTACGGACCTACCCGCCCGTAGTCCAACACATGTGATCCACCAGCCCCGTACCTGCCCCGCACGTGGTATCTCTCAAACGTGAGCACGGAACATACGAACCTACCTCGTTCGTATCCCCATGTGAGAGTAACTGGATATGAACCTCCCCGCTCATATCATCACATGTTAACCACCATCCATGAACCTACCCGCTCATGGCACAACATCTCCCGATCCAAGTGTAGTATCAGTGCTCAAAAAACACACAAAACAAAACGGGAACAACAACATTTCGCCTGGCCCAGTCCACACGTCGCTAGGCGAAATCGTTCCAAACCGCCTGGCGGTACCAGCTCACCGCCAGGCGCCAACGCCCTTCCAGCGCCACTATTTTCCAGTCACCGCCTGGCGAAGCACACCTTACCGCCAGGCGCCATGCAATGCAGGAGTCTCTCTAGTTATTCCTATCGCTTGGCGGCACCAGCAGACCGCCAGGCGCCATAACAGTAACTCCCTACTACTGGTTTTGGTACTCAAATTGGTTGGTTTTGCAATTCTAGAATACTCTAGGATAGATTGCACTCTTGTTTCTTCAGAGTTTGTTAGTTTCCAGCCCTATACCTTCCCACGTATAGCTCCTGTACCCAATCTAAACACATTTAGGTACTCTCTTTCATTCCTCTAACAATGCTAATCATCACACCTTACCAAGGCACTCCGTTCACCATCAAAATACCACAGTTCAGGAATATTTTCAATCCTCCTCTCATCATACTTGTAAGACCCGTAGGATTTAATTAATTAAATAATTAATTAATTAATAAATGCGGGAGGGGAAATAATTATGACATTAAATTATGGTTGGTATGATGTGGAAAAGTACTAGCTCAAGTGGTTGAGAGTACTTAAATGTGTGAGTGGACTTGGGTTCGAGTCCTATGTATGCTAACTTTTGTGCTATTGTTTTATTATTTAATCTATGAAATCATGTTCTGGTATGATATGATGTCTCAATTGGAATTGTTAAGCATGAAACATGTATTGGCATGATGGTGTGATATTGATTTGGTAAGTGCATGGTTATGGGTTCAATCCTTGGAGAATCAAACTAAAAAATTTATTTTTAGCATTTTTGGCTTTGAATTGAATATGAAAGGTTGGGAAAAACCCTAGATAGTTGAGAGGCAGCTTTGGGTAGCTGAAAAATAGATCATAAAGGTCAATTAAAAGGTAATTAACAGTACCAATAAGCAAATTTTCGTTTTGGGTAATTAAACTCTACTAAAAGCCAAGTTTAAAAAGGGTAAAAGTGGTCATAGGGAAGGTTTTGGCAAGCTGAAATAGTAACCTGAGTTAGGGCACGAGAATCAGAGAGAGTAGTGAGGATTAAGTGAGGTTCTAATGAAGTTGAGTGAGCACACCAAGAAGGGGGAGACGTGGTGATCGTTGGAGTATCTCAAACAAGTCAATTTAAGCAAAGGAATTCTAGGTTAGGGGAGTTTACTCGTGCTAAATTTTATGTTAATCATGACTGGTATGCAAAATGTATATAGTTGTATCCTTGAACCTTTGTTGTTTGTGCATTCTCGCAATTCTGGAAAATTTCCAGAAACCGCCTGGCGGGCTGTTCATAGCGCCAGGCGGCACATGCATTTCCTTACCTGTTGTGGGTTCCTGAAAAGGAACCGCCTGGCGGCACCTTCCTTGGCCGCTAGGCGACACATGGCGATACTCAGTTTTTTCTAGGTTTTATGAAGGACCTAGCGGTGACTATCGAACCGCTAAGCGATGCAGACCCCTTTTGGTTCGGATTTGACGATGTCAGGGTACCAGGGGTCGTTTTGATAAGGAAAAAAAAACTGGGGTTACTCATAGGAGAAAGATTTGATGTGGTTTAGTCCTTGAATTCCACGGGATGGATGGTTAAATTGAATGGAACAGTGCCATATATATATATATATATATATATATATATATATATATATATATATATATATATACTAGGGGCGATGGTGTAGGATCATTTCGATTCGTCATGTGTTAATGAGTAAGTGTTGTTGAGATGGTGTGTTATGAACCTGAGGAAATAGACCCAGATTATGAATACCTGAGTGCATCCATTGGGTAGTGAATCAGATTGGGTCAGAAAAGCGGGGATTGGATGGAGTCATTGGTGCGGGAATTCTGGAAAATTGCCAAAACTTCATGAACCGCTTGGCGGCACAGGATCTGCCGCCAGGCGCTGTCGCAGAACCTTGGGTGTGTATGGCTGCGGAAAGTTTGAGGTTTTGGGATTTTTTTGGAAAAAACTAGGGTTATATTACATGTTTGATGATTATAGGTGAAAGTAATTTTGTCATGAGTGTGGCGGTATTAGTAATGGTGGGGATTGATAAATAAAATAAGTTGAGGACTCTAGGATGAAGTAGAATCTGATGATTTTAAGAGTGGTATGACTGGGTTAAAACAGAAGGGTATGATGTTGATTTGGGTTACCTTTAAGTCTAAATAATAGCTTAAATGGTTGGATAGATTAACTTCGCCAATTGGAAATCTAAGGAATGTAGAGCAAGTGAGTAACAAGGTTGTGAAATCTGGTGGTAGTGCTGCCACTAATGGGATAATAGGGAAACTATTCATGACAGGATGATTGTGAGTGTTGGAACTATCTTCATGGTTACAATTAAAGCGTGAAATACAATTCTGATATTACTTGGACTGGAGACATTATAGGTAGCAAAGATTACCAATTAGAGAGACTCTGAATAAGGGGAAATGGGGTATAGACATTGTAAATGGTCCCTGAACTAGAACATAATGGTTGTTTTGAAAATACTGTCATAGCGCCTGGCGGTAATGTGAGAACCGCCAAGCGATAGTGTTAAACAGAGGGGGCTGCAAATTAGTGGCGCCTGGCAGAGGGAAAAATACCCGCCAGGCAATAGCGACAAGAACAGTGGCTTCTGGAGCAGCGTCCGCCTGGCAATGTGAACGGTCCCGCCAAGCGTGGTTGTAGACTTTACAAGTTTTGAGGCGCTTGGCGGTACATGTCCCCCGCCAGGTGGTCTGGAAGCTGGCAGCGCCTGGCGGCACGTGTCCCCTGCCAGGCGAATAGTACTGCTGCAGCTTTGAAACTTTGATTTTGTATTTGTGATCTACAAGGCGTCTAGTGGTGCTTTAAAGGTGGGGTTGCTGGTGTTCCTTGAGTTGTGGCTCGGAACGTATCCCTTGAGTTGTGGCTCGGGATAGGGGTTAAGCACGTGGTATTTTTTGAGTTGTGGCTCGGAATAGCATCTCTTGAGTTGTGGCTCGGGATGGTGGATGAACACGAGAAACCCTTGAGTTGTGGCTCGGGTTGACGAGTGTTGCCGGTGTGAGTGTGCTGGTTGTGGCCAGTACGGATGGGTCCAGATAGATTGCTCTCCTTAGTTGTTGGCTGACGAGTTTGGTAGTCTTGGGACGATATGGACTATGTTCGTATATGGGAACTCTACCTGGCGTTGCGGTGTATGATCCGTACCATGTTTTCCCGCACGTGCTCTATCGGTTGTGGCCGATAGGTATGGCAGCAAGTCACCTTGAAGTAATCCTTAGACGATGTAGAACACGAATAACACGACTTGGGGGGTGGTCGGATAGTAGAAATAAAAAGTATAAAGTAATGTGGGTTGTGGACTTAAGGACTGTCCTTTCCTCGCAACTTTTTCACTTACGAGTCTAGAATCTGCACCGGTCCAGTGTTCACAGTCAAATCCTCCCTGATCTTGATATCGTCTGACTCTAGTACGTGAGATGGATCTGCTATGTATTTCCTCAACTGAGAGACATGAAACACATTGTGCAGATTCGCCAAATGTGGCGGCAGAGCGATCTCATAAGTTGTCACGCCAATTCTTCTCAAAATCTGATAAGGCCCAACAAATTTCGGAGTTAACTTCCTTGATTTGATGACCCTCCCAATACCTGTTGTCGGTGTCACTCTGAGGAATACATGATCCCCAGCCTCGAACTCTAGAGGTCGTCTCCTCTTATCTGCGTATGACTTCTGTCTACTCTGAGTAGCCCTCATTCTCTCCTGAATTGCCCTAACCTTCTTAGAAGTTTACTGTAGAAACTTGGGACCCAACACCAACGACTCTCCATCCTGATTCCAACACAACGGTGTTCTACACCGTCGCCCATACAATGCCTCATAAGGAGCCATACCAATACTGGAGTGATAGCTATTGGTGTACGTGAATTCCACCAATGGAAGCATCTCACTCCAACTTCCCATATGATCCAGCACACAAGCCCTTAAGAGATTCTCCAAGAACTGGATCGTACGCTCTGACTGCCCATCGGTCTGTGGATGGTATGCAGAACTCATCCTCAACTAGGTCCCCAACGCTGCCTGTAAAGACTGCAAAAACTGATATATGAATCTCGGGTCTCTGTCTGATACTATGCTAGCAGGCACACCATGCAACCTGACCACTTCACACACATACAACTCAACCAATTTATCCAATGACCACTTCTGATTAATGGCAAGGAAATGGGCACACTTTCTCAACCTGTCCACTATTACCCAGATTGAGTCGTGCCCTTTAGCAGACCTCGACAAATGAGTTACGAAGTCCATGGCAATACTATCCCATTTCCACTGAGGAATGTCCAACGGCTCTAACGTACCCCCTGGTCGTTGATGTTCAATCTTAGCCTTTTGGCATACCAGGCACGATGCTACAAAGTCGGCAATATCAGTTTTCATCCCATTCCACCAGAAGGACTGTTTCAGATCCTGATACATCTTAGTCATACCTGGGTGTATGCTAAGACGACTTTTATGCCCTTCTTCCATGATCTGTTTCCTCAATCTCCAATTTCTTTGCACACAGACTCTATCTCTGAACTGTAAGATACCATCGGACCCCATCTTGTAATCCTTTCCTTTCTCAGTCCCTATCCAGCTCACAAACTATTGTAACTCAGCATCATTCGTTTGCTAATCACATATGGTCTCCAATACATCACTAGTTAGTGTAAGAACACTACATCTGATGGAATCCTCACTCAACTGTATACCCAGGTTCATATCCCTAAGCTTCTCAATCAACTCCAACTCCTTCACCATCATGGCTGAGATATGCATCCTTTTCCGACTCAAGGCGTCCGCAACAACATTAGCTTTACCAGGATGGTAAAGCAACTTGAAATCGTAATCCTTGAGATATTCCATCCAGCGCCGCTGTCTCAAATTCAACTCCTTCTGATCAAACAGATATTTCAGGCTTTTATGATCACTAAAAGCTGAAACTGGGAGCCATACAAAAGAGAGAATTGAATAAACTATCTAATTAAGAAACTATACACAAAGCTAGATGAGATAACTAAAAATTTCAAAAGAACACCGTTCCCCGGCAACGACGCCAAAAATACTTGTTGGTCTCTTGGCAAGCGTACCAAAAGTCAACTGTAGTATAATGATTTTTAAGTAGAGTGTTGAACCCACGAGGAATAGATTCTGTTAAAATAAATAATTATCTCGATCGGCATATATGTATATACAGAAGTTTTAATATGATGGATCATTGGTAGTTAAACTAATTTGCATAAACAGAATACAGTAAAAGCGGAAAAGTTTATAAAAATTCAGTAAAAGAAACTGGGATTGGATTTCATCTATCTCCCTTGTCTGTAATCTGGGTGAATATAATACATAACATCTGAAAATACCAATATTGATGCACACTCAAAAATCATTTATACCGATCCCTCGTGTATAAAATTCATAAGATTAGTTCCCTGAATATTGATTCCTCACATATTCAGCAAACTATCCAGCATTACGATTGAGTGTTAAAAGCAATTGATATATTGAGATCTATTCCTAGCATCACAGTATATCAAGTATCATTGTTCAAATCAAATTTTCAGAAATACTTTCCAGTCAGATATAAAAATCAAAATCAAAACATTTATTGATCAAATAGAACTAAGCATTAAGAATAGAACAATAATACTAATATTGAGTAAAAACAAAAATGCTATACATAAATATCACTAGATTACATCCAAGTTCGAGTAGATTACATTCAATCCCACAGAGGAAAATTAGCCACTCATGGTAGCTATCAAATCCTAAGAACTAAAGAATAAGAAGAAAATATGATTGTGTTTGCTCGTGGTTGCAGCTCTGCAACAAGGATGCGGTTCTTCTCCAAATTCCCCAACTGATATGTAGTTCTGAACTTCCACAATATATATACAGCACGAACTCTCGCTTGGGCTACTGAATCTCGCTTGGGCGAGATAGAGTACTTCAGCATGAAGAAAGGGTCTCGCTTAGGCGACCCAATTCTAGCTTGAGCGAGAATCACATAACTGTAGAGGCCCCTTCACGAACTCTCGCTTAGGCGAGATTGGCAGCATCAAATATTGCTTGGGCGAGAATGGCGGCAAAAGATGATCTCCACTGCACAAGCTCTCGCTTAGGCGAGATTGGCGGCCTAAGCTCTCGCTTGGGTGAGATTGCTTTGGTTTGAGCAACCCTGCATAGTTTCTTTTCTGTTTCTTCATTTTTCCTTTCACTCTTCTTGTGTTCTTTCCTCCTTCTACTATAATTTACCTAAAAATTACACAAAATAGGGATCAAATGATTTCTTTAAGTCAAAACTTGGAAGCATGTGATTGAAACTCATTCTTTTCTAGATTTAGGGAGAATCAATCATGATATAAACACAAATTACAAACAGAAGTGCCAACATTTCATATGAAAATTACCCATTTTTGACACTTATCAGTTCCCTACTCAAGAGGAGATAGCCCCTTCCAAGTTGTGAGAATGATCAATAACAATTCCTACGAGTTAGAGTTACCTCCAGATATAACATGAGTCCTACTTTTAATATTGGTGACCTTTCTCCTTTTCATATAGGTGTTGCAAATGTGTGGTTGCATTCTCTCCAAAAGGGGGAGGATGATGAGTTCATGACTCCTCATGAGGTTAAAAAGGCTCTTTCTAAGAGGATCATTAACTAAAAGGGATACCTCTTCCTCACCTTTGAGTTTATTTACCATTTCTCTTTATTGTTAGTTTCTAACTTTGTTTGTGTATTTTGTAGGTTTGCTAGTCTCCTAATTTTGAGAAAGGCCTAACCAAGGGTGTGTACTCACCGCGCCCCTACTTTTGCTAAAAGGATACCCTTGGAGTGGAAAAGAGAACATCTTGAAAAAAGGGACACTACATGGAGGACTACATTTGCATGAAGAAAGAGAAACGCACATTTTTAAAGATTTGATGAGGCACACCAAAGATTTTGGATTGCATATGCATGGGGAGAGAGAAAAACACCTTTTTGAAAAACACCTTTTGAAGATTATATGGGTCACATAAAGATTTGGAGAGTATCTCATATTTTGGTTGCCCTAGTTTCTAGGATGTTAACTTTCTTTATAATTACTAAGAGACCACTTTTTTCCTATTTAAGAGAGTGTTTCCATCATTTGTAGGGGGTGAATATTTTTAGAGTATACGTTCAACCATTTCTACAAGGAGTTGAGAGAGTCTCTTCTTGAAAGTTCTTGAGCTTCTAATTCTTATCTTGAACCAAGGTTCAACTGGCAGCACTACCACTTATTTTGGTTGGCTTAGTACCCCAAGTGGCATGACCATCTTTTTTGCTCTTCCCCATCTTGTCTTTCTATCTTCTTTTTTTTCTTTTACCTTTATGTTCTTTTGTTCATTTTATGTTTTTTCAATTTATGTTGTCTTTGTTATTTTGTGTTCTTTCTTTTGGTTATATTGAATCCATTTTATCAGTTTTTCCCTTGAGTTTTTTAAAGTGAACATTCATATCTAAATAACTTAGTTATCTTAATGTCTAGTGAAAATCTTCATTACACTTTCTTAATCATACAGTAACTTAAACACCTTGCCTCTTAAAATTAACAAGATGAACTTTTATCAAAGTGGATCTTCCATCGTTTTCTTCATCAAACTCAGTGGTCAATCTTCAAAAACACAACTCGGCTTGAAAGGCAAATCACCTTTTTCACCTGTAGATATCAATGCACTTTTCTAGTAAAACTCATTTCATTTTCAATAAAAAAAGAAATATCAACTCTAGATTTAGACTATGCATGTCTTCTCTTTAAATGTTAAAAGTATAATAAACCTGAAATCGTATATGCATGCATGACTTCTACATGTACACTTAATAGAAGACAAAGTTGTGTTGTGTGGCACGATCTTTTAATAAAAATAAAGTCATATTTGGAGGTTCGATCTGTTGATGAAGTCGTGCTTCCGAGTAGGAATCTTCACATCTGAGTTGGTGCGATTAGCTCAAAGAGGATGTGAGTTAAAAAAATGAGTTATGATTATACTCCACTAATGAACAGTAGTTTGTAAAGGCTTTATGCTTGGGACATTTGTTAATGCTGATAGGCACAGATTAATACGAGTGAGTAATGTTGCATATACACACACGTAACATGTAAATGACATCTCTGAAATTTCTTCAATTAAACTGGTGAAGAGAAAATAATAAAAACTTGAACAAGTGAAAGGTGTATGCAAGTAACATAACTCTATAACCCATGCAATTTTTCTCTTCTAATCCTATACGTTCACGTAGTTGTTGTGGATGCTTATTCAAATTCTCCCTGGTGTGCTCTAAAGAGAGCCTATTTGCTGGTTGTTTCTTTATAAAAAGTATCGCTTCCTGGAACTGCTCCTAGGAACAAAATCTAATCTTTTCCTAAATTACAGTTTTAAAAATTACTATAACGATATCAAGTTGCTAATATGCTCCAAAAGGAGGAGAAAACAAAATATTCAAGTTTGCAATAGTTCACTATGAAAGGAAGAGAAAAGCTGAGGAAAGAACCTGATATATCATCTGCTTCACAAATGCAGTTAGAACAAATAGAAGTGATAAGATTAGAAAGGAACGAAGACACTGATAAATTGGACATTAAATAACTAAATATCTTAAAATGCACAAAAATGGGAAAGCTGCCAAAACGAATGTGCTTGTTTCCTAAAAAAATAGCTGGCTAACATTGAACATAATTCTCTACAAACCATAGCAGAAACTGTTTGATGCTTTTTAAACAATCATATTCATGTTGTGAGGTGAATCTCTACATGGTATAAACAAGGCATGTGTTTTAAAGTAAAAATACAGAGACTGACTTTTACTACACACTCAAGCAGAACAACATCCACCTTGCTTCACAGCTGATACATCATCACGGGAACCAACACTAATCGTCTGCCCTTTCGGTAAAGCTGCTGGATCGTCTCCAATCTCAAGGGCCTTCTTGCTTACAACATGATAGATCTGGGTCAGCACTTCCGTAAAGGCACTTTCAACGTTCAACGATTCGAGGGCAGATGTTTCCATAAAAAAAGTCCTCTCTCGCTGGGCGAAACTTGTAGCATCCTCGGTGGAAACTGCACGCAGATGACGCAGGTCTGCTTTGTTCCCTACAAGCATCACCACAATGTTGGCATCTGTGTGATCTCTCAGCTCTTTCAGCCATCTCTCCACATTTTCAAAAGTAACATGACGCGTAACATCATAGACTAGTAAAGCACCAACAGCTCCACGATAATACGCACTTGTAATTGCTCGGTACCTTCAGTATACAGAAAAAAGAACTAAATCGGTTTATAAATACAAAAATCGGTAGATCATTATTTACATGGAAACTAGAATTAGATGATGTTACTACAGATAATTCTTGTTAGAATTTCCCAACCGACATGAGTATAAACACTACTAGCTTGCTTACATTTAAACACGTTTTCATAAAGTAACACGCACAATATTCTGGCAATTGATTGTAGTGCAGCCTAATTAGGAAGCTAAATGATGATGCATGATCAACGTAGTTCACCCAGAAAGGAAGACTAGCTTTAGATCTTTCAATTTCATCATATCTAAAACTTTATGAGAAACTCCTTTTAAATTATCCTTCTTCAAGCATGATGGTTATCTCTCTGCTTATATTTTTTGTCTCCAGGACTAGACAACTAGGATCAGTGTCCTTAGAAAGATAGCAGTTTGTTAGAAAAGTGTCATGTGATTTTCAACCCAGTTGTGCTGAAGCAGTATAGAAAAGAGCTCACCCAAAAAACATAGCGTCTTTCCAGTTTCTCCATCAGCCCTCACTTCCACTAACCGGAAATAAAAAAAGAAAAAAACTAGCTTCTTTATCCCACAGCCACCACACCTCTTCACCCAACCATTTTGCCTCACAGGTTGAAGAGCAGGTCCAGCTATGACGCAAATAGAGGAGTAGATGCAAGCCCACATATTTGCCAGCAACATCATTGTGTGTGGTTGACTACTATATGATTTGATTTTTATATTCCAAAACTGCTTACAGTTTGAAAACAAGATTTGCAGTGTGTGGAGTTGGTGGAGGGGCTAAACAAGATGAAAATAGAAGAACTTATAAAACCAAAAAGTGAGAAGAAACTCAAACAGGCCTCAAGTCCCGCCTACAGTTTCCAACCAAATTAATGTTTCATTAGAAGGGAACCAATTGGAGGAGCTTCTCAATGGCTACTTCTGTTGCGACTATAATTGTTCAGGTAACTAGTTTACTATCAAACTACAGCATTGAATTTCTGTTCAACCATCATATTACCAAAAACTTCAAGCTTTCATCATAATAACACTGGTCCAGTTGTTTTAATTTCTTTCATCATTCGTTGGTTAATATAATTCCCCAACATAATTACCGGTATTATCAACAGCTATAACCATAACATTAGCATGTTAACATATTAATCTTAAATAGTAGGGAAGAAAATCTTCACATCTTAGCAGTGACATGTCACACGTTTTAATTTTCTTTCCCACACTTTCTCATGCCTTCAACCTATAAATACATTTATTATATATGTAATTTACTTTAGGAGCAAACAAAGAATAGCCAGTTCCACAAATAACTGGTAGCTAAGATAGACTGAGATGAAGTTACAAAAGAAGCCTGAGTTCCAACTTTGTTTCGCAAAGAACAACAGAAGGGAACATATTCTCTTCTGCCATTTCGAAACAACAACAAAAAAAATCCAAAACGACAATTTGGAAATTATGAATGGTTTCTGGATGCACAACAGTTTAGAAAAACAGACACGTTCAAATGAAACCAAAATGGATTCATGTTGAGATTGGCACCAACTGATGTGCTAGCTAAACATAACATAATATACAACAATTCTATTAAAATCGAAAATAGATTGAACCTGACTTTAGTTACCAATCTGAAATACCAACTTATAACATTTCCTCCAAATTCATGTTTCATTAGTAGAAACCAATTAAAATTCATCAAAAGCTGCCCACCATCCAATTCCCCGCATAACCCTAATCAGTTAGTCAGAAACATATCATATCAACTTTCTTTCTCACTATCTTGTCATTAACAACTACACACATTGGTAACCATCGTGGTATACAATACACTATTATATTCATAATTCTTTCATTACTCAGAAAAAATATCTCCTACAAAGTAACCAGCAACTCCATCTTTTTAAAGAAGCTACGAGAATGAAAACCACAACATGATAATGTTAGCACAACAAACTCAACCTTAAAGCTCACCGAAAGTAACAACTGACAAATAAAACAATCCAGCTCATTTCACCAATAAGCTCAAAGCAAAAATGCCACGATTTTACGTTTCATTAGAAAGAAAAAGGCGCACTTATAATAATAACATAAGAAGACATCCAATACAACGACTTCCGTTAAAAAAAACCACAAAAGCATGATAAATGTTTCCAATTTTACTACATCCTCAATCTAATTACATCGTCAACACAAAAAGGGTGCATGAAAAAAACAATAACGTAAAACCTCAAACGACCACATAAAGCATGCATTCCCATTTTCATACCACTTGCCCAAAATGCAAAAATCAAATCACAAACATCGATTCACACACCCACATATAAATAAAGAGGATGGTGATAAAAATAATTAAGATAGGGATAAAGAGAATAAAATAGCGTTTTCCTGTTACCTTTCTTGGCCAGCAGTGTCCCAAATCTGAGCCTTGACAACCTTGTCATCGACGCGAATGCTTCTGGTGGCGAACTCAACGCCAATGGTGGACTTGGATTCAAGGCTGAACTCGTTTCGCGTGAAGCGAGTAAGAAGGTTCGATTTGCCGACGCCGGAGTCGCCGATCAGAACCACCTTGAACAAGTAATCATAATCGTCATCGGCTCGGTAAGCCCCCATTTGTTGTTCCTCCTTTTACTGTGTATGTATGGATTTGGAGAGAGTAAAAAGAGAAAAGTGAGAGAGAGAGAGAGAGAGAGAGAGAGAAAAAATGTTGCAATTGGAACTGAAAAGAAAAATCCCAGATTTAGATGAAGGGTGATACGAAAGCGAACTTCACTTTTGTAATGTTAACAAATTTACAACTAGTTCCATAAAAAAAAGAAAAATACAAGTAGTTACAACCATGCCTCCAAAATTAAGTAATTAAGTAAATAGCAACGAAAATGCAATTAGTAATTTGCCTTAAGTAAACCATATTTGTTTGGTGTTGATTCCCAAACAATATTGAGATGTGAAGAGGCAACTCATTCATCATCTTTGGTTTTATTAAATCAGACTGATTTTTTCATATTATATTTCATGAAAATTTTGGAGGAACTAAACCTTTTTACTGGTCTAATTTCTTGTTGTCTATTTTGTTCAATTTTAATAACTATTGTAGGAGTCACTTTATTCGAGTTTAGATAATAAATTTATATTAAATATAGACGAGACATATATTTTAAAATAAAAATAAATAAATTAAAAATTTTGTATTCTTTATTTATTATAAAATTTTAAATTTCTAAATTTTTAATTTCTAATCTTTTACATTTTCTTTGAGCTTTTGGATTGACCATATCAAGATATGAATACTTTTAGTTTTTCTTTGGTGAAATCCTTTTATATTTCTCTTTTCCTTTGCTAGTGAGTGAGAGTTTTGTATTGTGTGGTTTTAAAAAGAACTTTTTATTAGATTAAATTGGTGAAAGTGTTTGAGTGCAAAGTGTTTTAAGTGTCGGTAACTACTTCTTCCGTAAGGTATATCTTATAGTAGTTCTAGAGAGAGGTCCTCAAAAGGTTCGGGTAGTGAGGGTAGTCATTACCTAACTGATTCATCGAGTGGCTCGATGTCTAGAACAAAGGAAGTAGTTATGGAGACAATCTTGGATGTTAGGGAGGATCCGACTTAAGAGCTAGTTGAAACTAACATATCACGAAAGGATAGTTATGATTGGGTGTCATCAACGGTCACGAGGTACTTTTCTTTTTATAGATGGTCCAGATTGTTGGATTCATGGCTACGAAGTGTGTGTGCGTGTTCGAAAGGGGTACGTCATCAGACATAGTGTCATTAGAGAGAGTGAACGCCAAAGAAAACATTTATCATGCACCAATGCAAGGAAAGGAAATGGTTGCGGTTATTTTGGCCTTTTGGCTTCGGGTTCACACCCGAGGCATATACAGCCTTTTGGCCTTTATGCCTTGGTTATGAACTGAGGCATATTCGAGGATTATTGCCTCGGTTCCCTCCACAACTGAGGCCTAATGGAGATCAAGAAAAAAAAAGAAAATGAAATGGACTTTCTACCCGCCTCTGGTCCAACCGAGGCAGAAAGTGACATTTAAATCTCCTGTTGGTTTTACCTACACAACACTAATTGAATAATCTCATGTTGCCACCATCCACAAGCTTAAACTTATGGGAGATGTCTTCCTTGCTAGTTTTCAATTCGTGAATACATCAATGCTCTCTATCAAAAACAAAAATTTCACTAAGAACATAATAAAATAATGCAAAAAATGAGAGAAGAATATACAAAATTATGTTTCAATCAAATAGAAAAAACATATATTCAGATTTCCAGTACACAAACTATCATGTTTACTTAAGACCAAATGGTTAAGTGATTTAGCCAAAACCACATAGGACTAATAGTGTGTTTGCATTTACGTTAGCCAAAACCACATTTCAAAATTTTTTGTTGATTTTGACATTATTTTTTGTTGGAGCACGCATAGTTGATGGGAATTTAGACTAAAGACAATATTAGAGATAAAGTCTCAAACATCGGACAAATTCTTGGGCTCGACAATAAGGAAGGAACAAGAAGTGTATATGTTATAATCAGCAAATCTTTAGTAAAACAAAAATAGATTATTTATCTTGAGTCATGTTGTCTGCATCCTTTTCCCTTATCTCCAAATAAAGCCTTTTAAGAAGTTCAACATTCATAATACTATCTTCAGGGACACCTAATGCACCTTTCAAACAAACATCTCACAACCATCAAAATCTCCAAAACAAAATTATACAGGCATAGCACAATATAGAAAGCATTATAGATATACAATACTTAAATTTTTAGTTCATATTGAAAATTAATCGAAGACAAAATGTTGTCTTTTTTTGCATCAAAAAGCTTCACAAACTATATATAATGCAGAACAACACTAACTTTCAAAGTCTTCACAACACGCTTTGTTCCACTTGAGAAGCTTGAGTAATCCATGTCTTCCTTGCCTGAGTAAAAATGGAAGATCAACCTGCATTTGTTGAACCTTTTCTCCTTCAAAACCTTTCCGCAAAAGGCTCATCTTTTCCACTGTAACAAATTCATCAACCATCACAACCTCCTTCTTCCTTTCCATGACCTCTTCAAATCGCTTTTCTATCTCTTCAATTTGCTTCTCCTCTGTTGTAGATCATTCAATTAGTGTTGTGTAGGTAAAACCAACAGGAGAAGTTGCACAATACGTGATGGTAAAGAAAAAATAATATCCTCAGTACACTGCTAACAAAAATGCAACAAAACAAATACACACAAAAAAATGGATTCAAATCGCAAAAAATACCACAATGCGCAGATGAAAGTGGTTGTGTAGCTGGTGTTCTGGTCGTCGGAGGCACAACAACTCGTCGTTGGAGGCAACGCCAATAACAGGCGGAGAAGGCGGAGACGGTGATGAGGAGTTTGTGGTGTTCGTTCGCGCAGCAGAAATGGAAGAGAACATAAGTTGTGGTTCGCACAACAGAGAAGATGAGGTTCTGACTTTAACCAGCTCGTCGTCGAAGGCAATGCTGACAACAAGCGGAGGAGTCGACATTGAGTTCGTCGTCATGGTGGTTTGCGCAGAAATGGAGAAGAGGAAAACAAAATGTGGTTCGCACATAAATGAAGAAGAAAACGTTCGTGAATTTGGATTTTAAACCAACCTTATGCCTAGGTTCAATAGAAAATCGAGGTATAAACTCCCTATTGCCTCGATTCCATGACAACTGAGGCCATAGAGGGCACAAAAGATAAAGAAAAAAAAAGTCTTTCTAGTTACAACAACTTATCTACCTCAAGTCTTAACAACTAAGGCACGAGGCATATATTCTGCCTCGGGTTCTTCACAACTGAGGCATAAGGCGTATATCCTGCCTTAGGTTCTATGTGAATTGAAAAAAGCAGGAAATTGAAAATTTATGGAGGCTTTATGCCTAGGTTGTTTTACAATCGAGGCCTATGTGAATTTTTTGCCTCGGTTACCTGTAACCGAGGCATATAACATTACGATAATTACAAGTTTGCCACCGCATGTTTATATGCCTCGTTTCTACTACAACTCAGGCATAAACCCCAAGTTAGAAAACCCAAAATGCACTAATGATGGTCAAGAATAATATGAGGAGAGTTTCTTTTACATGTACATGTGTCATTTTGTGCAATTGCATATCCGACTACCCTTTAATGACTTCATTATGGGGGTTCTTCGTTTGCTAAACATTGCAGCAACCCAATTACATCCCAATAGTTGGGGATATTTGCAGGCTTCAGGATCCTATGTCGGTCATTGTATTTGTGTCCGTCACCAAAGTGCTTTTTGTATTTATATGATACCCATCCTAAAGATCATGTCACTTGGTTGTCATTAGTCAGTTGGCCAACTATAAGTAATTTAGACGCATACTCACAATCTTTTAAACACTTCAAAGAAGGCTTTTTCAGGGTTGTCTTGAAGTCGGTTGGTCATGCGCTTTTTTTAGATGATAGTGGTAACACTAAGGTTCCTTTTTATTGGACCGATAACCCCTGGCAGTTTAAGGATATGCAGAAAGATGAATTGTCAACAGAGGATAGGAATGCTTGAAATTTTTTTCCCACAAGTTGCCTACTAAGGGTCTAGTTAGGTTTATTTGTCCACTCATCCCCTTGTTGATTTGGAAGGTATCTTACTTAGTTTATTTTGTTGTTTTTTATGTGCACGTTTATGATTATGTCACTGTTTTGATGCATGTCATATGGTGTAACAAGGTAAGAAGACTTTGAATATGTTTAGGAGTTTAAGAAATGAGTTGGCGGGGGAGGCCAAGAAATTTAGGGAGCCTCAGGTGCCCAATTTGAAGGGTGCGTTGGTGGATGTCCATGCACCAAATGGCAGAAAAAGGAAGGTTATGGTGACTGCACAAAAAATGGTAGGGAAGGAGATGAAGAAACTCAGACCTAAACTTTTTGGCTATAGCTTTTCTGTTGGAAACAAGAGGGCAGAGGTCGGGCTGTTGGAGAGGTTAGAGACCAGCGTTCAAAGAGATATAGAGATTAATTTGAATGAAGAAGTGATGAATTCATCATATGACATGGAGCCAAATGTTGTTATTCGAGTTTGGTGTTCAGTCGTAAAGTTGGTGGTATGTTACAGAAGGAGCTGAAAGATGGTGAGAAGGCAAAGATTGTTGAGTATCTATTGTTGCTGTAGGCCAAATATGACGAGGATAAGGCAACCTAGGCTAAGAAGGAGGAGGTGCTGGAAGCTAAGAAGAAACATCTGGCTACCTGGAAGGTAAGGTGCCTAGATTCAAAGAAAAAGGCGAAAGAGAGAATGAAGTATTTAGAGGCTGACATTGATGAATGGAAGGAGAAGTATGAGGGGATAGAGGCATAATTAAAGGATCTCAAGAAGTATGTGGTGCTGGAACATATTAATTGTTTTCTAAAAGGCTTACGGTAGGCAGTGTTGTTATATAGTAGAGTAAGTTCACTTTGATGTGAACAAAGATGTTTACGATAAACGCCTTCTTGATGAAGATGAAACCGAGGTTTTCAAGGCCACAGAGGACCCATATGACCCAGAGACAACTATTGTTGGTCTTCTTGTCGGGAATGATGGTGGTTTAGGTATGGAGACGGACGCGGCTAACGAAGAAGAGGAAGTTGCTAATGTGTGATCACATCCTTTTGGTCATGTCGATGTCTTTTGCTTGGCCGATAGTGGGCCTTTTTTGCTTATTTTGCATTTAACAAATTGTATTTTGTTGTGGACTTGTAATAATATTTTTGTTTTTAGCAATGACCTTTAGGGGCGAAACTCTATAATGACTTGTACTTTTTGTGTTTTTGTTTCTTATCAAACATTCTGAATATAATAGCTTTTCTTTCCGTGAATTTTTTGTATGATATAGTCAATTTGAGAGTTGCTTATGAAGGTGTCGATAATTGAATAATTTAGTTTATATCGTCTGTGCAGATATCAGTAAATAATTTAACTAAGGTCGTAAATATAAAGGTTCTATAGCTGCTTAGGTAGGCTAGATAGAAATTTGTTCAACTAGAATCGCCTAGGTAGGCGGTAATGAACTCGAGATAATGATCTGTTTAACCAAGATCGCCTAGGTAAGCGGCAGGGAACACAACATAAAAATTTGTTCAATCGAAACCGCCTAGGAAGGCGACAAGAAACGAGAGGTAAATTTTGTTCAATCAGGACTGTCTAGGTAGGCGGTAGGGAATGCGAGAAAAATTTTGTTCAACCAAGACCGCCTAGGTAGGCGCCAGGGAGCGCGAGGTAAAATTTTATTCAACCAGGACCGCCTAGGTAGGCAACAAAGAGCACGAGGTAAAATTTTGTTCAACCAAGACTGCCTTGGTAGGCGGTAGGGAACACTCAATTGCAACTTATATTCTGAAGATGATCTTGAAAGAAAAAATGTAAGACCCATGAAAATTAAATTATTAAATAATTAATTAATTAATAAATGCGGATAGTGAGAACTTTTAAGGGATTAATTATTGATTTATATGATGTGGAAAAGTACTAGCTTAAATAGTTGAAAGTACTTGATTGTGTGAAAGGACTTGGGTTCAAGTCCTATGTATGCCAATTATGTGTTATTTAATTTATTATTATTTTTAATAATATGCTTGATCATGTTGAGTGATAATATAATCATAGAATTATATTAAATATCATGAAACATGAATTGGTTAAATGGTTGTGCATTGATTTAACATTAGCATGGTCATGGGTTCGAACCTTCGTAATTCTAAATTAAACTTCCTTTTTGCTAAAATTAGTTTTGGCATGAAGGTGAAAGGGTGGAGAAAACCCTAGATGAATGAGCAGCCAAAGGAGGCTGGGAAAACAGTCCATAAGAGACTTTGAATGAGAATTAAAATTAGTCTTAATGTCATTTTCGTTAAAGACAAATTGTGAGAGAATAGTAAGTGATTAGTAAGTGAATTAGAGGAGTTAAATTGAGGTGGTGCTAAGGATACCTTTGGTGATCAAAGGGGAGCTCTAGCATTTGCGTTTTAAGCAAGGAAACCATGTTAGGGGAGCTTTTAACTTTATTTTAAATCTGATTCGCATGCTAAATAGAGTAACCTTATGCGTTAACTGTATTTTAAACCTAATTCACATGCTAAATAGAGTAACCTTACGCATTACCTTTATTTTAAATTGGAATGACATGCTAAATAGGGTAATTTCATGCGTTGATTAATTTAAGTCTGATTGGTATGCTGAATTTGGTATGATCATGCTTGATATTTTATTTCCTTTTAATTTATTGTTTTGGGAAATTTCCAGAAACAGTCTGGTTGGCGATGAACTGCTGCCAAACGATCCTTTCCTTTCTAGTCCATTTAGGATTCCTGTAGAGGAACCACCTGCCAAAAATAATGTAAAAATAGCCTGTTTGACCAACATTGACCGCCCTTGCCCAGAGTTGACTGGTTGACCAGTGTTGACTCGTTGACTGACCAATGAGAGGCTGCCACGTATCAAAGCATCTCTCTTAAGCCAGAATTCTCTTCCCGCAATTAGGGTTTGGCTGCTGTGAGGGTTGTTGCAAGGGGCATTTCGCAGATTCTGATTGGGGCCACTAGTTCTCCGATAGAGGACCTGTTTGGTGTCTCGTTTATTGTTGTTGCGGTGCGGATGGTGCGAGGTATGCACTGCAGCAAAAATGATGGTTTCCCAGCAACGTGGGTGCAGGTTTCATGCGAGAGTGTGGTGGTACGCATTGGTGTGGGACTACTAGTAGTCTAGGGCCGTTCTGGCAAGTTGCGGGTGCGGAACATGAAGTTGTGCGAGTTTGAGAGATTCAGTAATGCAGGTCTAGCTGCGGAATGGTGGAGGAAGAAGGAGGCGCGAGTGCGATGTGGTGGCTGTCGTGGAAGCGATGCACGTCGACGATGGCGCAGGAGTGAACGTGGTCGACATAGTGACTGGCGGCGAGGCTGGTTCGAGCTTGGTGCAGTGTTGGTGGCAACGGAAGGCATCGGAGAAGATGGTGGTTGTTGTCCCGACGAGTGCAGTCACAGCATATGCAGGCACGAGCACGGTGGTGGCCGCGGGATGCTCGGAGAGACGATGCAATCTCGCGAACTCCAACGGTGCAGTAGCGGTGGCTGCGGTTTCCGATGAGGGCGCGACGGGCGGCTGCTTTTTGGAGTGTGCAACGGTGGCCGGACGTGGTCGTGGCGACTGCGGAGTGGGTTGGTGGGGAAGAGAGAGAGAGAGAGGAGTTTAAGGTTAGGGTTTTGGTTGTGTGAAGGAGAGAGAGAGTGTGATGAGGTGTCCTATTTTAGTTGGTTATTTTAGTGAGTGGGAGATTGCGGACGTGGCTTATTTTCATTGGTTAATCTACTAAGTGAAGGATTGCCACGTGGCAAAATCTAGTGGACTGAAGTTTAAGTGACATTAGGGGTGCAGAACAGAAATAGAAAGTCCAATTATAGAAGGGGGTGTAAACCTGAAAATAGGGGGTGCAATTAACTCCAGAAATATTCTTTTTTCAGAAATAGATAATTGAATTGGAAAAGGGGGTTATAAACATGGAAATTGGGGGTGCATTTAGTACCTGAACTATTCCTCTCCAAAATTTTGATTTTGGGACTTAAATTACGAGTTAAAATATTCACTATTTACACTCTTAAGGACCTAAATTAAACTACAGTTGCATTATTAAATTTAAGGATGTCTAATAATATAGTATGCAAATAAATACAATTTTTTAAGCGTAAAAATAATATTAAGTTCCCAAAATTTAATTATTAAATGTGAGCAAAGGTTCGACTCATCATACCTCCAGGCGGTCTGAAAGCGGGCAGCGCCTGGTGATACATGTCCCCTGTCAGGCGATTGTACTGCAACGGTATTGGTGTTCTTATTCTTGATGTCCGTGATCTACAAAGCTTTGGTGATGCCTTAAAGGTCAATTTGCTATTGTTGAAAGTAATAAAAGTTTTAATTTTCCCGCGTTTTGGGAATATCAGTTATAATAAATTAAGTTTTATTTTTTTCTTCTTTATTTTATTATTTAAATCCGTAATATCCGGTTGGGATGTTACAAAAACCATTTGTTTATTGATGGGGTGCCTCGTTAAAAACACTTTGGCCAAAATCCTCCTTAGGGAAAAAAGACTTGATAGGAAAAAGAGTACACCCAAGGTTACATTTGGTGTTGTCTTTATAGTTTCTTAATGAATGTTCAACTAAAATAAAATTTCAGGTGTGTTACAATTAATGTATTTGGTATAGGCTCACCAGATAATTGTTCAAACCTATATGCTCTGCCTCCAACATACTCTAAATGGTCCTTCCCAATTAGCAAAAAAACTTGCCATCCTTTTTCCTTATGTTGCTCGCCATCCACCATACAATATCCCCTTTCACGAATGTTCGTGGCTAGAGTTTGGAATTATATTTGCACGTCACCCTCTATTTGACCACCATGTTCCTAATTTGTGCTTTCTCCTTCAACTCAACCAAAAGATCTAGGCTGGTATTGAGACTTTCTTGGTTTCAAATTCATGGTAATTTTACCTTTGCAATGACAACTCACCAATTTCAACCATGATCCTGACATCTGTGTCGTATACCAAGCTGAATGGAGATTCGTTGATCGAGGATTGGGAGGAACATCTATATGTCCACAAGATTTCTAACAATTCTTCAGCCCCCCCCCCTTCGAGGAATCCAATCGCTTTTTTATATCCAATAGAATTACTTTGTTGGCGGCCCCAACTTGATTGTTACATTACAGCTCCACAAAACTAGTGATGTGCTTTACGCCCAAGCCTATATAAAATTTAGCTATTTCCTTATTAATTAATTACCAAACATCATATGTAATGATGGTATGCGGTACCCCATATTGGCATATAATGTTCTTCCATACAAATTGTTGTATTTGTTGTGTTGTGATTATGGCTAGTGGTTGAGCTTCAATCTACTTTGTGAAGTAGTCAATACCTACTATGAGAAATTTGACCTGTCCTTTTCTAGTAGTTAATGGTCCTAGTACATTCCCATTTGGCAAATGGCCAAGGGGAGTAAACATGATGGAGCTCTTCTTGTTTGATATGAGTGATGTTGTCGTGCTTCTGACAAGGTATACAGTTTTTAACAAAATCATGACAATCTTCCTCCATTTTTGACAAAAAATATATGGCGCACAAGATGTATTTTTTCATGTTGTGTGATCTAGAATGATATCTGCAAATCCCTTCATGTATCTCCTTTATTATGTATTTTGTTTGGTCTTTCGTGACACATTGTAGCATCGGTTGGCTATAACCCCTTTGTATAGTTCTCCCCCTATTAGTGTGTATCACGCTGCTTTTCTTACCCACACATCAACATACAGCGACTGCCATTCTTTGTTGGGCATGTGTGCCACTTATAAGTCATTGGCAAAGTCAGTCAGGCACTGGGCCTTTATAAGTCTGCGGGGTTCGTAGCAAATGTTGAACTCAGACAACTCTATCGCCGAAGATGACATTCTTCCTGCTAGATCATGTTTTTGCAGTATCTTCTGGATGGGGTAATCGGTCTTTACAATTATGTAGTGATTTTGTAAGTAGAGTTTGAGTCTCTTTGGCGTGGTTACCAAGAATAGGGTTATCTTTTAAACCATTCGGTATCGTGTCTTTGGATCTTGTAGGGTCTAGTTAACGAAATAAACTAGTTGTTGCTTTCCATCAATCTCTTGTTCCAGCGTTGCGCTTACCGTGTACTATGTTGTTGCTATAGACAAGCAGGGGTTGGGTACTCTGGTTTTCGTAGGATTGGAGCAGAGGATAATATTTCATTTAGTTGTTCGAGCATGTTCTGACATTCATCTCCCTAGTTGAACTTTGTCAATTTTTTTAGAAGCTGAATCATGGCTCTGGTCTTGTCAGCCAGTCAAGGCAAAAATCGTGATATCGCCGTTAACCTCCCTATCAATTATTGTATCTCCTAGGCATTGTTGGGGCTTCACATATCGATGATGACCTTGCAATTTTGTAGGTTAAATATATCCCCCTCTTCGTTAGCATGAACCCTAGGAATTTATCACCATCTATCCTAAAAACACACTTTTCCGAATTCAACCATAGATTAAATTTTCTTATAGCTAAGGACACTTCAGTTAAGTCCGCTAAATGTTGCCCTGGGTTTGCGGATTTCACCATTATATCATCTACATATACTTCAACGATTTTGCATATCAAATGGCTGAAAACTTTATCCATCAGTCTTTGGTAAGTTGTCCCAACATTTTTTAAGCCAAAGGGCATGACCTTATAGTAATAATTTGCCTCTTCTATTATGAAAGAGGTCTTGACCATGTCGGTTGGTGCCATAAGAATCTTATTATGTTTAGAATAAGCCTCCAGGAAACTAAGGACGCAGTTTCCTGCTACTTCATCAACTAGTCTATATATGTTGGGCAAGGGTGTAACGTCCTAGCCGGAAATTACTTACTAAAATAAATAAAAATATAAATAAAATAACAACCTCATTTATTTATCATCAGTTCCCAAAAATGCGGGAAAAATTTAGTTTAGAAATCCAACGCGCCATTACAAATAATAAAAAGACGAGTCGCATCATTCATATTACCAACAAAAGTGTCTAAAAATTATTATAATTAAATCCATAGTGCAACTTAGTAACTAGTAATAAAATCCCAAAGATATCCCCACTCCGTCTCTAAGCATCTGCTGGCTCACCTGCATCAACATCTGCTCCCATGTAACAAGTTACATGATCATCGCCACACACACACAGATAGGGTGAGCTCATTTAAATAAAAACAACAATATAATATTAAATACCATGTTAACAAATATAAACCCAGGTTAGTACACTTTCCCCCTTTTCCTTTCACAACTTCACTTCCAACACTTGCCTTTAGACGTCTATCAATTCTATACCCTTTAAGTGAGAACAATGACCGATCTTCGCTGCACGAGTGTCCACTCGCCCCTCCGACTACAGGCCACCACCTGATAGTTCACACGTGGGAATAACATTGTCACAGCATCTCACCGTGACACCAAGTGGAGCTCCCCGAAACAAACATAAAGTTTGTAGCTGTTCTAGACTACCAAAACTCTATTAGAATCACTCTGAAAAGGGAAATCACCCGAACCTCGCCGTACGAGCAACAACTCGCACACTCCACTGGACTTCCTAAACCACCAGGCTACAACCTATAGTGGTCACGTGTTACCCCAATACAAGATACACTCATAACTGGACCCCCAGCCAAAGCCTCGCATCATGTACCTCACCTAAAGCTGTGTAGAAACCTTTCCTCGCGCACTATCACTGAACCAAAACCGCCTGGCGAGCATCACACGCCGCTAGGCGGAACTTAGCTCCAGACCGCCTGGCGGACATCACACACCGCCACGCGCCACGCGCCCACAGTACCCTCATAGTACCGCCACCGCCTGGCGGACACCACCACACTGCCAGGCGCCTTGCCTCGTCGTCACCACCTGGCGCATCCATCGCCCACCGCCTGGCGCTCTGCTCCCGCTGTGACCACTGTCACTGATTTATTTTCTCGTCCGCCTGGCGGCTCGCTCACACCACCAGGCGCTATACCAATAGCACAATGCTACTGGTTTTTTAGCACCTAAACAAATCCCAAAGGATCTCCAAACATACCAATCACCCAAGTATAACACAATTATGATTTACCAGTCATATATCTATACCAAATTACATCACACTCATTTAGACATGCCAACCAATCCAATATTATCATGCATCCATACTCATCTCCGTTTACCCCTTTTAAATATGTCTCATACATTCCGCATACTCCCAATCATAAAATCATACATTCTGGAATTTATATAAAGCATGACACCACACTTTAATCCATATGTACCATACCAATAGTTCACAACCACAAAACATGCCTAAGGAAAGATTACACCAATCATACCATTTCATATACCCCATCTCATTCAAATTAACATTCCAACTGAGTCTGTCTTACCACATACGCCCACACGTTTAAAAGAACATTACTATTTATATCATACCTCACATCTTCATTTATCTCAATCTCCCCCTGACTCCCATTTAACTCAAATTTTCCTTTTCTATTAAATTTTCTTTAAATCCCACACGTATAACTTGCCGGTTAAACCCCAATGACATGACGCCCATTTAAAATTGTACATCACCCACTGCACTGCCAGACCGCCTGGCGACAGATCACGCACCGCCAGGCGGTGCATACATATCTGGAAATCTCCAGATTATTTTCCTGCACCGAAACGCACCCACACCTGCCTATCCCAATTTTCCCTTTCATACAAACATAATTTTATATCAAAGCATCATCCTGAATTCATACATCAAATATATTAATCACAATTCTGCAAAACCAACCCCACCAAGCATTCACATGATTTATGTTGTTTATCACTAAGGCCATCATAATCCTAACCCCCCAATTTCAGATCAACCAGTCATGCCTTCCAACAAAACCAGCATACGCATTGTCTTATTAAAACATCAAAATTCACATTCGAGCATACAGACATCACGACCACATCACAGGTACCCCAAAAATACCAAAAATGACCAAACATAGTGCAAGCGTGTTCGTGTCGCTTGGCGGATCATCCTCTGTCGCCAAGCGGTTCATATTCAAGATCCCAGAAACCAGTATTATCACTTGTGTCGCCTAGCGGGTCGTGCGTGACCGTTAGGCGGTTTATGGAAAATTTCCAGAAACCCGATTTCAGCTATGGTTTTCAGATGAATTACAATCCCAACCCCTCAAACATCAAGATTCAATAAAAATTCGATAAAAATAACATCAAACAATTAGTAGGAACTCCCCTAACCTCGATTCCTTGCTCAATTTGTTAAATGTGCTACTTCTTCCTTGCTCTTCTACCAATTCAGACCCAAACCTCTCCTAACACTCAAAATCACTCTCCTTTCGTGCTCTCTTTCTGGTATAGACTCAGACTTGGCAAAACCCTTCCTAATACTCCACTTTTTCCTTTTAAGTAGTGCTTAAATTTAGGTTAATCAAGCAAAAATGGGTTCTCCCTTAATTAATGGTTAATGGCCATTCATGACCCCCTTCATGATTGTTTTTCAGCCTCCCTTGGCTGCTAGATCAGTTAGGGTTTCCCCTAACCCTTCCCATTCCACCCAAATCCACCATAAAAAAAATATAAAGTTTAATTTAGGTGTTCCCTAAGACTAGAACCCATAACCATGCAATTGCCAAATCAATATCAAACCATCATGCCAATTCATGTTTCATGCCAATTAGTATAACTCAATTGCCATCTTCTTACTCATACACATACAAATTAGAAAAAGAAATAAATAGAATTAAATCCTACAAATGGCATACTTAGGACTCGAACCCAAGTCCTCTCACACAATTAAAGTACTCTCAACCATTTGAGCTAGTACTATTCCACGTCATGAAGGTTAGCATTTAATGTCATAAAGGCTTCTCTCCCTCGCATTAATTAAATAATTAATTATTTAATTATTTAAATTTAGTGGGTCTTGCAAAGGGTTATGCATCCTTAGGGCATGCTTTGTTTAGTTCTGTGTAGACAACACACATTCGTCATTTGCCGCTATATTGCTTTACCAACGCCATGTTTGCAAGCCAGGTGGTGTAGTGGGCTTTCCCTATAAATCCGACGTCCATAAGTTTGGCAGCCTCGACCTTAGTTGTCTGTCTCTATTCCTCTCCTAACTTTCTTTTCTTCTGGGATAAGTATCGAGCTTCTTTGAAAACGGATAGCTTGTGAATGGCTACCAGGGGGTCAACTCCGAGTAGGTTTATGACTGCCAAGCAAAAATATCCGTATTTTTCACCAAGGTTTGGCTGATTATTGCTTCTCCTTTTGGGCTTAAAGTTGATCCGACTTTCAAGCTTTTCTCCCCGAATAAAGAAAAGTTTTTACTCTCTCCTCAAGTTCAATTCTTGAATCATTTCCTAGTCGAAGGTCCAAGGCGGCTCCTACGTCAGGTGCCCGTTCAACGTTGCTTGCTACTAGCGTTGGCTCTTGGGGCCGCAAACAAGCAATATAGCATTCTTTGGCTAACTTTTCTCCATTAATGGTGATGATATCTCCGAATGCTGATGTGAACTTCATAGCGAGGTGGTCTCCCCAACAGGACGTTGTAGGATGTATGTGCTTCGACCACTAACTAACGCATTGGTATCATCTTGTCTTGGTTTCCTTCGTGGAATACCGTATGCAGATCTATATACCCTTTGGTTCACACTTACTCTCTTGAGAACCTGTAGATGGGGTCGTCATAGGGTATCATGGCTTCTTCCAGTAACTGCAACTTTGTTTACGTTTTCCAAAACAGGATGTCTACTAAACTTCTTTGGTCTATTAGTACTTTCTTTACAGTGAAGTTTTCAACCTCTATGGTGACCACCATAGGGTCGTCTTGATCAAGGTTCGCTACCTAAAAGTCAGCATCCATGAACGTAATTGGTGGCATTTTCCTACGTTTGAAGGTGCGTGTTATGACTTTTACTAATTCTATACTCCTTAAGTGTTGTTTTCTTGTTGAGGTTGACGTTTGAAACTGCTGAATATAGTATTTATTGTAACGCATAATGAAGGCCTGTATTGGTTGTGTTATTCTCTTGAGGGATCGTCTCCTTCTTTTGTTCGTTCCTATCCTTATTGCCTTTGGGGTCCTGCCAATTTTCATAACGTTTGTATCCTGGTCTTGAGATGCTTTCATCATCTCTTCTCATAAGGCTTGAGATGCAAATCATGGAAACTAGTCACTTGTACTCCAAAATTTTTTATAAACTTTTCCTAGAATTCAAAGCCCAAATTTTGAAGAAAGAACGTTGTCATATCATTGGGCGAGTATTGTTGGTGGGTCATAAGAATAACAAATCTTCTATGTTGAGGAAGTTGTTTTGTTATCATTTACTATGATTAAGTTTTATGCAAACAATGGTTCATAGCATGATTGTTGAATTTAATAAATTGAATTCAAAATGTTGCACAAAAACCAAGACTAGTAGATCGTGGCTTGATTCAATCAGTTGAATTCAAAATTATTATTTGGTTCTTTGCAATTGTACATTTGAGATACATACCTTGTTAATGAATCAATCATTCGGAGATTACATGGAAAAACACATTTTTTGTACTCTTTGATTCAATTATTCTCAAACAAATGTGTTTTCAATGAAAACTAATTTGAATTAAAAGATCAATCATTTTAAATATACTCAGTTTAAATACATGTCCCACAGAAAATCCTATACTACTGACCCTAAATTAAATCATAATCTAATATTTACAATTAAAGAGTCCTAGGTAAGGTCTTCATATACTCCTTAGCCAGATGAACTTCACTTAGCCCTGAATGCTCAAAGGAAGCTTAGTCTTCTTGTATCCTCCTAGTCATAGCTTCGGTTGTGGGTCCTTGATAACGTTGTCGTTGATGCGATCAAATTAACACTACTTAACTATGACAACTTCAGTATTGCCAAGTTTGAAGTGAACTAACTAGATATGGTTAAGCTAACCCTCGGTCGTATCCCAACGAATACGGAATTGATTTCCAATATTTGAATCTTATAAAAATCTAATGTAATGCAATTAAAACAATATGACGATATGCAAAAATTTAGTGAAGAATTTAAGAATAAATGAAATAGCATATTAATAAAAGACTTTGAAACAACTTTAGTAAAACAGGCTAATTCTACTACTTTCAAAATAGATTCATCATCAATTATCTAAAGATTATTATTAAATTAATTATTGTTGTAGATTTACAAATCAATCGATGTAAAGTTTCAATTCATTTGTTGGCGTTCTCACTTTTAACCAAAGTACAGTCTCAGTTAAAAGTGAGAACATTTAGATTATCCATAGTAAATTCAACAAAAGTACAATCTCAATTAAATTTTACTATGCCTAATTATGTCTATTCCTTTGCTTTCTCACAAAATAAGAAACTTAATCAAAGTAAAGTCTTGACTAATTTTATTTAAAGTGATTACCTTCAATCAAAGTAAAATCTCAATTAAATTTAAAAACCCTTTAACTCATTATTAGCATGCAAATAGATTTAAAATCATTATTTTCTATTCGATTAAGAAGTAAAGGACATAGAAAAATGAAAACCACAACAAAAATCAAAATAGAGAACAATATAAATTGTTTCCCCACACCCTCACATTTAATCCATGCAGTGTCCTCAATGTATTCAATATATATAGAATGCTAAGAAAAAGTATGACGGTTACTTATGTCCTCAAGGCGGAAGGTATGCAGGAGAAGTCAAGTTCATCCCATCCATCGTCTTGTCAACATATCTTGATTTTCATTGAATATTTGAAAACGATGTCCATTAACTTTGAAAATTCTTCTTGAGGATTCTCCCTTGACCTCCACCGCTCCATAAGGAAATACTTGTGTAATAATGAATGACCCTTCCCATGTGGAGCGTAACTTACCAGTTATGTGACCTGGTTTGGATTTATACAGTAACACCTTTTGCTCTACCTAGAAATCCTTTCTAGCTATAAGCTTATGGTCATGGAATTTCTTGATTTTTTTCTCCTTGTAGAATTTTGAGTTTTCATAGACTATGAGCCTAATCTCCTCTAGTTCTTGCAACTGGAGTTTCCGTTATTTTCCCGCTTCTTCCAAGTTTAAGTTGTGAGCTTTCGCGGCCCAATAGGCCCAATGTTCAATCTCCACGGGTAGATGGCAAACGTTTCCAAAAACAACCCTAAAAGGTAACATACCTATAGGTGCTTTGTAAGCAGTCCTATGTATCCAAAGTGCAACATCCAATCTTGTGGCCCAATCCTTCCTATTAGGCTTTACCAATTTCTGCAAGATCTTCTTGATCTCCTTGTTAAGTATCTCTGCTTACCCATTAGTTTGGCAATGATATGATGTAGCCATGCAATGTGTCACCTCGCATTTCTTCAACATTTTCTCAAGCAACTTATCACAAAAGTGGGTCCCCTAGTCACTAATGATGCCTCGTGGTGTCCTAAACCTATAGAAAATGTTAGACCTGGCAAAATTCATGACAACTCGAGCATCATTAGTCCTTGTAGCTATACCTTCCACCTACTTGGAGACATAGTCTACAACAAGTAGAATATAAGAAAATCCAAAAGGAGGAAAAGTGATGTAGGATTATCTTGATTCTTTTTAAGATTCATGAATATGGTGATGATGATTAAGAAAGCTTAGTGAAAATTTCTACCAGACTTAAGATAGCAAGCTATCTAGATGTGAAGGTTTATTTCACAAAGCTCTAGAAAAAGGTGAGAATGGATTTATTCAAAGAAAAAAGAAATGGAATGCACATAGAACCATAAAAACCCGAGAGCAAACAAAGAAGAAGAAAAAAGCATAGAATATGGAAGGATTAGAAAGGGATGAAAGTGAGAAGCACGTCATTACAAAGCTAGACTAGAAGCCATGGCAACCTTGAAGATGAGTGGATGGTGTAACATCCCGACCGAATATTACGGATTTAAATAATAAATAAGAAATATTACGCCAACCTTATTTAATAATGTATCATTTCCCAAAACACGAGAAATTTAAAATAATTTAATATTTCAAATTAAAATCCAAAATCCATAGTTTATAAGACTAGAAATAATATAAAAGCCTCTCATAGGAGTTTACAACTTATTTCAAATAAAAAAAATACAAAACTCCCAAGCTTTCCCCGCTCCGTAGCTAAGTCTCACCAGAACCACCTGCAACAACATCATCTGCTCACGTGTACCGCGTACACGATCATCGCCAAACACAAGCAGATAGGGTGAGCTTAATAGAATAAACATATATATATATATATAACACTTATTTTCATATATATCATACAATCACCCCAAAGAAATTCCCCCATTTGATTCCATATCACATAGCCATAACCATGTTATTCGTGTTCTACATTTTCTAGTGATTACTTCAAGATGACTTGCTGCCATACCTATCGGTCACAACCAATAGAGCACGTGCGAGAAACCATGTCACGGATCACACACCGTAACGCCGGGTGGAGTTCCCAAATACGAACATAGTCGTAATGTCCCAAGACTACCAAACTCGTCAGCTACTACTGAGGAGGGTAATCTATCTGGACCCATCTGTACTGGCCACAACCAGTACACTCACACTGGCAACACTCGCCAACCCAAGCTCAACTCAAGGGTTCCTTGTGTTCATCTGCCATCCCAAGCTCAACTCGAGGGATGTCATTCTGAGCTCAACACGAGGAATGCCACGTGCTTAACCCCTATCCTGAGCTCAACTCAAGAGATACATTCCGAGCTCAACTCAAGGAACACTAGAAAGCTAACCTTTAAAGCATCCTAAAAGCCTTGTAGATCACGCTTGAAGTACCAGCAAACAAAGGCTGCTGCAGCATAATCGCTTGGTAGAGGACACGTACCGCCAGGCGCATTCGCTTCTAGACCGACTGGCGAGTGACACGTACTACCAGGCGCATAGCACCTCAAAAACACCATCGTTGTCGTCAACGCCTGGCAGAACTCCCTCTTGTCGGCAGGTGCGCGAGGTCTAGGAGCGCGAGGTCCAGGAGCCCATAAATGTTGACGTTATCGCCTAGCGGTGTTGAATTTACCGCCAGGTGCCACACCAGTACAACAAAAAATACTAGTTTTTTATTGCTTCAGTTTTGCTGACACACTCTCACTAGGCACCAAACCCCATAATGCTTTTCACCAGGTTATCTCATTTCATGTCTAGTTAATGCCCTTGTCACCAAGCTACTTATTACCATTTATATTCGTGAGTCCAAGATTTCTCAATAATGAAACTTAGTTAACCTACCATATTTGCTAATTCACAATCTGCCATTGTTATTGTTGTGCCCTTGTTATCTACTAATTACCCATCATTAGCTAAGTTCCCAATAGATATCATATGACATAACCATCATTCCTAATCATTTGTATACCATTCCTCCAACTCGGAGATTCCAATTAGCTTTATAAATCAACTTTACTATTTTCACCTCTTATCATGACTAATGCCACCGTGTTTATACCATACTTATTTTCCCTTTTTGCTCTGCGACTCTTAATGCCTTACACTAACATTCTTTTTCCATCCAATTTCTACATTCTACATTGTCCTACTATAATACCTCAATTTCACAACCAATTTCACAATTTATTCATCCCACTCAAGCTTATAACCTTTCCTAGGTCTCCATTAACCAATGCAATAGAAACAACTTCATGTAATTCTTGCCTTATACCTTGGTTTAGCTAGTTCCTGTTTGAACTGTAAACACTGCTTGTTTTAGCATTATTCCATTCCTTTACCACAATTTAATAACTCTTATCACTTCTTTTCATTACTTAACATCCTAATATCATCTCCATAAAACTTCTCTCTATGTATTTATTTCCTTATCCATTAGTCCCAACTGCCCCTAAGTTTCCCAGGCACCACAACAATCCCACAATTTACTCTCTCTACGATGGCTCCTGGCGGCTTAATCCTTGCCGCCAAGTGGTGCATTCTATTCTGGAAAAATTCTCGAATTTCCAACTCTGCACAGCCCCTCCTAGCAGCTCCTCAACGCATTTCTATGCATATTCTCATCGTTCATCTCGTGAACATAATAACAGGCTTACCAATAATCAAATTTAATTATATTCAACACAATAACAATTGTATCCAATTCATCCAGACTCCAATCGTCAAGCCTAAACTCACATTCATACCATGTTCACTCAATTGAACCCTAAACTCCACAAATTTAGGAAAATGTATGATGACGAATTATTAACAACCATTAAGACATGATTTTCTTCCAATCAAAATCCTCCCAAAATATCAAAATACCCAAAATTGAGCCAAAAGGCTCGCGTCGCCTGGCGGTTCAACCGCCACCGCCAGGCTCTTCATCCAAAACTCAAAAACTGGGTGAAATAGCTCTGTGTCGCCTGACGGTCGGGAGCTTACTGCCAAGCGGTTCCTTTTCAAGAACCCAGAACAGGTGAAAAACTTATGTGCCACCTAGCGGCTATGAATAGCCCGCCAGGCAGTTTTTGAAAAATTCCCAGAAACTCGAAAAACGCAACCAAAATGAGAGACATGCATACAATTCATATCAATCATTATACAGTTCATGCTCATACATAAAAATTAACACATAAACTCCCTTAACTTGGATCCTTTTGCTTAGAAACTTAAATGGCTCTAGATTCCCTCTTGCTTCCTGTAAGACCCGAGAAAATTAAATAGTTATTTAAATAATTATTTAATTATGGCGGGTAATAGAAACATTTAAAGCAATTAATGTGAGGAATTATGACGTGAAAAAGTACTAGCTCAAGTGGTTGACAGTACTTAATTGTGTGAGAGAACTTGGGTTCGAGTCCTATGTGTGCCACTTGGGTGTTATTTAAATTATGTGTTTTTATGTGTTTATATATTGAATGCATGGGGTGATGATAAATTCCTAGAATTGTAGGAGTTATCATGAAATCTGGATTGGTTGAATGATATGGCCTTGGTTTGGCATGTGCATGGGTGTGGGTTCAAACCTCGTTGAGAACTAAATAATTTCTTTTTGCCAATTTTTCCTTTGGCATGAATGTGAAAAGGTTTGGAAAACCTAGTAGCCAAGAAGGCAGCTGTGAGTGCTGGAAAAATACACTGTGAAGGATATTGAGTAGACATTAACACACACTTTTATTGTAATTTTCGTTTTAAAAGGTTAAGTGAAATTAAGGGTGGAATGAATTAGAGTGAGAGAGGATAATTAAGGGATTAAGGGTCTGAGACAGGGGAGTGCATACGGAATCACAGACTTCTGGGCGATTGGCACGAATTGTAGAGGAGAATTGGAGTGGGAAACCATTGTGGAAGAGTGAGGCAAGAGCAAGGGTGAGTTTGAATTAAAAGTCACGTGCAATCCGTGTTTGGAGCGAGGATCAGAGGTTAGGGGAGCTGGAACCGAATCTTTTATTTCTTGTTTTTATTTGTATGAAATGTATGAGAATTTGAATGCATGTACTCTGCTATTTCATGTATTTTCGTATTTTCTGCAATTTTCCAGAAATCGCCTGGCGGGTGATGAATCACCACCAGGCGACTCATCTTATTTCTGGGTAATTGTGGGTTCTGGAGACGGAACCGCCTGGCGGCACGGGCTTAACCGCCAGGCGGTGCATGTTAGAGTACCCAGTTTTCTGGGTTTTATGAAGGGCCTAGCGGTGACGAATACCCGCTAGGTGACGCGAGCCACTTTTGGCTCGATTTTGATGTTTCACAGGTTCTGGGAGGTTTCTAATCAAGGAGAAATTGCGTTCTAATATTTATGAATGATTAAACATCGTATTTCATGGGAAATTCGTGGAATTGGGGTTTAATTGAGAAGAAGATTGCATGAAGGTTATCTTAGGGTTGATGAATTGGGGATTTCGAAAACGACATTAATCTAAATGGAAAGGGTGAATGAATTCGGGTATGGGAAGTGTTAGAGAATGAATTGTAATCCTAAAAGATGGAATCGTATCCTATAGAGTCATAAATTGGTTGAACTCAGAGTTGTTCTGAAAGGGTTGAGGTTCGCAGGTGCAAAGAAAAATGTTGGGGTTCCTGGAACAGCAGGAACCGCCTGGCGGCACGTTGGTTACCGCCAGGCGCCATATTAGTGAAGCGTGGTGTCTTATTCATGAAAAACGCTATTTTTCGTACTTTTCGTGGAACAGGAACCGCCCGGCGCTAGTTTCATGCCGCCAGGCGCCATCGATTTTTCTAGTCTGCGCAGTTTTCGTAAAACTGCATTTCCCGTTTCGTTAACCGTCTGATTTAGGTGAAATTTGGACAGGTAGTCCATAACATGTAGTTCTTCATTGTGAACGGTGGAGATTTTATTTGGAGGACAGTAGCTAGAGATATACGTCACGCATGATTGGTTGTTTGAATTCCCTAATAATATGATTGCTAATGGATGATTAAGTGTTCTCAAGTGCTGGTATGGCCTTGATTGGTGAATGTATATATAGATATATAAATGTGTGATTGATGAGTATGTTTTTGGTAGTGCTTGCTGAGGCATGTTGAATATATGAAGCTATATATGTTAACTCGAATGCATGATGTTATAAGTGTGTGAATAAGACCACTATTGATGATACCACTATGACCGAGTGTTGAATGATCATGACGGGTTTTGGGAAAGTATGGGAATATGATAATCATACTTTAAATGTAATAGAATTGCGAGGGCGTGCAAAATAAGTATATAGCTTTGATTGTGTCTTATGTGGAGTATGTGAATTGTAAGCATGCAAAGGGTTGGAAAAATGAGAAGGGGAAATAAAGTATGCGTTGGAGTTGACTTAAGAGGTAAGTATATATGAATTATAAAAGAGAGGAATGTGTGCTTATACTTGAAAGATGCATGTGTTGTGATGTTGTAATTTGGAATATATGAATGTGTATGTTGATTTCTGGATGTTTGAGAATTAAATGGTTGAATTCTAGGAAATGAATTAGAGTACCTAAAACTAGTAGTGTCACATTACTGGTGTAGCGCCTAGCGGTGTAGACTGAACCACCAGGCGATAATATGAAACAAGAATTTCTTATAAGTTGTGGCGCCCGACGGTGATGTAAAACCGCCAGGCGGTCTGTACTGCCATTTCGTTTAGCGGCGCTTAAGCTACGCTAGGCGATGGTGTAGTGGCAGGGTGCATTGTGATGTGTTTTGCATGGTTTGTTGTGTGGGTCCTGGTCTGGGATATGCTTGATGTTGTCATGAGCGGGTAGGTTCATGACTGGTGATGAACACGTGATGATATGAGCGGGGAGGTTCATATCCTATTACTCTCGTGTGGGGATACGAGCGAGGTAGGTTCGTATGTTCCGTGCTCACACTTGAGAGATGCTGCGTGCGGGGAGGTACGTAGCTAGTGGATCACGTGTGATGGACTACGAGCGGGTGTTAGTGAAAAACCAACACGACAAGTGCACCGGTCACACATAGCAAGTAATAAGTATGTTATCGTTCTCTCCCAAGGGACTTGTGCAACACATGACAACTCTCGCAATTCACGACTCAATTAGACACAAAATTCACAAAAATACTAAGAAACTCTTTTTGTATTTTATGAAACAGTTGGTGTGCAACTAGAAATTAACATAGTGTATTTACAATTTGTCAAGATTAGACTTCAACCATTTCATTCTCATGCATTCTAAATTATCTCAATTCCATATTCATGTTAAAATCAATTCACAAGAATACTCAAATCCTATTCCTAGAGCCTTTGAGCCTATATCATCAAGTTTCAATTCTTGAATCCTCAACAAGTGAAATCATGCATTAGTTTCAAGAATCTAAGATTACTAATGAACCAAGTTCTATTCCTAGATACAAGCATCCATTAGGTATTTAATTTCAAATCTAGATTCTAAAGATGTTTCCCAACACCTCAAGAACCACAAACAAGCCATGGGTGATTAAACCACAACAAGCATTAAGCATGGAAATCAAATACTAACATGAATTGGAAAAGCATATAAATTAACAACACAATTTTACACAAGAATTCAATGTTTTACATCTAATCTCAACAAATAGAAATTGCTCTCCATGGTGGAGAACCTAGGGTTTTACAAAATTGAAGAATAAGGAAGAAATTGGAACTATAAAGTAGAAACAATCTCTCTCCCAAGGTTCTTGAATACTGCTCATGGTTCAATTGCGCCTCCCATTCGCATCTCCGCCTTCAATTTCGTAGCCCATCATCCTCTCCAACCTATAAGGGGTAAAACCCCATGGATGAAGAAGGAAACCCAAGAAGGAGAAGGGAGAGTTTCCCAACACCCCTAATAGCCTCCAAGAGTCTCTCCCAAGCACCCAAGGTGTTTCTATTCGTTAAAAATGAGGAATCCCCTGGTACTCTCGTAGAAACATGATTAAATAACCATATTCGTGTATTGGGATCGATATTCTCGCCCAGCGGCTTCACACTCGCCCAGCGAGGCCTAAAATCGACGTTCTCGGACATGCAACTCGCTGGGCGAGCCACATTTTCGCCCAGCGACTCGAATACTGCAGTTCTGGTCTGTCATTTTCGCCCAGCGAGCCACCCAGCTCGCCCAGCGAGTGACCCTGGCGCCTAATGATCGCTTTTTTGCCTTCCAAGGGTTGTCCAAGGCAGTATATACATATAGTTGAGTCCTTTCTCCATTTTTGCAGTGCTGGACTTGATCTCGATGCCCCTCGACATGATTATTTGTGTAAAAGTCAATCTTTCATGTCCAATCATGCTTCCTTGAGCTTTAGCTTGTTTTCTTCCACCAGAATTGCTTCCTATTGTTTTATTTCACACACTCATAATAGAGATTAGAAGTAAAAAAGCATAAAACAACTAAAATACGAAACAATGTAAAAACAACACAAACTAGAGGATTAAACAAGATAAAAGTTATGTAGGAGTTGATTTTATTCACAAAACTTAACATCAATAAAAGGTAGAAAACAACGTTATCAGCGGGGAGGTTCGTAGAGTTGGACCACGAGCGGGCAGGTTCGTGGAAGCATTGGAATCCCTAAGACCAGCTTGAGTATATACCTTGTGTAGGGTGGTGTGCTTTGCTTGTTTTTTTTATCATGTTGTGTTGTGAAACTTGGATCAGGGGATGTTGTGCCATGAGCGGGTAGGTTCACGGATGGTGGTGAACACGTGATGATATGAGCGGGGAGGTTCATATCATGTTACTCTCATGTGGGGATACGAGCGAGGTAGGTTCGTATGTTCCGTGCTCACACTTGAGAGATGCTGCGTGCGGGGAGGTACGTAGCTGGTGGATCACGTGTGTTGGACTACGGACGGGTAGGTCCGTAGAGCAGGACTACGAGCGGGGAGGTTCGTAGAGGCAGGACAACGAGCGGGCAGGTTCGTGTGAGCATCATAAACCCTGAATCCGAGGCTAATTATTTATGTGTTGTGAAGGTTGAAAAGCCTTGGGGATTAAGGTCTGGGCCAAGAATTAACTAGAATAAAATAGATGGGTGTATCTTGACTTTTTTTTATTAACTTATATGTTAATTATTTATGAGCTCACCCTATCTGCTTGTGTTTGGCGATGATCGTGTAATGCGTTACATGGGGAGCAGATGATGTTGCAGGTGGTGCTGATGAGGCATAACATCGGAGAGAGGGTTAACTGGGAAAAGCTTTTACTGGAGTTTTACCGTTATTGTTTTTATTGAATTTGTAAATAGTGTCTTACTGATTTATGAATTTGGATACTGTATTGGAGTTTCATAAATTATGGATTTTTGGATAACATCGGATTAATAAATGTTTTAAAATTTCCCGCGTTTTTGGGAAGCGAAGTATAATAAATGATGTTTTCATCAAATTTCTTAATTTTTATTACTTAAATTAGTAATATCCGACCGGGATGTTACACTTCCAATAGCCTCCCTTACTCCTCCTCAAATCTGCCTCAATGATTCCCTCAACACCCTCTCTTCACTCTGATTTTTCTCTCCCTAATTGTGCAGTACAATCAAAGGCCAAGCAAAACCCTTTTCTCACCTCTAAATTACCTTTTAATTAGATCTTAATGGGGGTTAATTATCAAAACGAAAATTGGGTTTAATGCTAATGATAATTGTCATTCAAGGCCATTATGGAGTTGTTTTTCAGCCCCCTGCCTTCACCTACTAGGGTTTCTACCCCTTCTCCTCCTTGCCAAAATCAAGTTTAGCAAAAAAAGAAAGCTTAATTTAGGTTCACCAAGGTTTGAACCCATAACCATACCTTATATACCAATGCCAAATCAATGTACAACCAATTAACCAATCCATGTTTCGTGATGACTACTATAATACTATAATTATCTCCTCATTCAACATGCTCAATCATATTATTAAAAACAATAATAATTAAATAATACACAACTGGCATACATAGGTCTCGAACCTAAGTCCTCTCACACAATTAAGTACTCTCAACCACTTGAGCTAGTACTTTTCCACATCACATTAATCAATACTAAATGTCATAAAGGCTCCCACTACCCACATTTATTAATTAATTAATTATTTAATTAATTAAATTTCACGGGTCTTACAGATGGTGCCGCCACTTGAGTTTAGGCTCAAGATAAGGCTAAAAAGTATTCACTCCTTAAGGAGGAAACTCTCACAAATAGTTGTTACACAAAGGTGATGAAGGAGCGTCTCGAATTTGGGTAAAAATTAGGTCTCAAACAAACTTGGGTATGAACCCTAGAATGAAAATGGAAAAAAAAGTGGAGGACGTCGATTGGTGGTTTTGTGGAACAAGAGGAAATCACACCACTTGGAGGAGGTTCCAAGGTAAGTGAGGAAGATCCGCCACTTTGAATCGAAGATTCAAAGATAAGTATCGGTGCTTCTAAAGAGAACCTCGAGATTTGAGAGAAAAACTCATTGTTTCATAAAACTCAAATTTGCATACAAATGTGTCTCACAAGGGCTTATATACTTTGGACCAAAACACCAAAAGGCCCAACACAACTAAAGCTCCGATAAAGCCCAAATAAAAACATTACAAAAATTATAAAAGAGTTCTTATTCTACGATCTGAAGCTATATCGAGATCTCTTTGAAGGTCTTGGGCATGATTCCATCAATTGCTCTTAAATCCATGTGACGATCCCAAACCACGCCTCCATTAAAAGGTGTCTTAAATTCTCCAAAATTTTTAACCCTTTTACAAATGTTAGAGGAACCCTTATATAGAAGTGTTTAGGGGTCTCTAAGCAAAGGTACATAAGTTCTATAAAAGTTCTATAAAAGGGCTACAATGCAAATAATAAACCCTACATTCTACAAGGTAGATTAAAATGGTGCCATAAGATGGTCTCTTAGAGTGGCTTCTTGGCCAAGACAAGTGCTAACATGTTATAGATGTTTTTAGAACTCTTCAAGGTGGATTCTTGACCAAGTGATGTGGTCTCTCATTCTAGATGCTTCTAGAATGCTTTGCTCCTTCTCTCTCTCACTCTTCCTCATGTGCTACTAAATTTGTGCCACCTATGCCACCTTCTTTAAGATATTAATTGTCCTACAAAACAAGGATATATGGATTAACATGTTGGCTTAAGTTAATCTTGAGTCAACAAGTCAACCTTAGACCAAGGTCAACAAGTCCACTAAGAAAAGTTAACTAAGCCAACTTTAGGGAATTCAAACTAAGGAAAAATAAAAGCAAAGAAAGGGATTAAGGAACTTCCTTTCTTCTAAGCATGTGCCATAGGCCATCATCCTTGGTATGGATCAAGCATTCATACAAAAGGACCTATAAAATCAATACCCCAAATATCAAATACCTCACAATATAACATAGGTTGTTGAGGCATCTCATCCCTTCTTGTAATGGATTACGCTGCTTTTTGACACAACTAACAATTTTCATACACCCTCCTAGCGTCCTTAAAGATAGTAGGCCAATACAATCCATAATCCAACACATTCCTACCCATCCTTTGTGTGACATAATGTCCATCAAAAGGTGATGAATGACATAACTCAAGCACAAAAGGTATCTCGGTATCTGGAACACACTTCCTTATGACTTGGTCACTAGCAATGCGCCATAAGATTGGATGTTTCCATACATAGTAGTTTACCTCACTTTTTAGCTTGGTTCTTTCAAACTTTAAGAAGGAAGGAGGAATGACAAAAACAACCAAATAATTACCAATATCAGCAAACCAAGGTTCAAGAAACATATCTTTCACAATAATCAAAGCTAGTATAACTTCATCAGGGAAGTTATCTTGTATAGGAATGTCATCTTCTTCCTTTTCAATTCTGCTAAGATGGTAGGCTACTAAGTTGAGTGCCCCTTTTTTATCTCAAATCTCAATATCAAAATCTTGGAGCAATAACATCCATCTAATCAACCTTTGTTTGGAATATGCTTTCTTCAGAAGGAATTGCAATGCAACATGATTAGTATGAAAAATTACCTTGGAACCAAGTATATACGATATGGATTTGTCCAAGGCAAACACACAACTAATAATTCCTTCTCAATTATGGTGTAGTTAGCTTGCGCTTTGGCTAGTGTCCTGGATGCATAATATATTTGTGGTAGCTTCCCATCTCTTTTGTGCAAGTACTGCTCCCACAACAAAGTTTGATGCATCACACATCAACTCAAATGGTAATGTCCAGTCAAGTGGTTGAAGGGTGGAAGTTGTGGTGAATGTCTTTTCAATATATCAAAAGCATCTTTGCACTTTTCTCCAAAGTCAAATGCCATATCTTTTTGCAGCAAGTTAGAGAGAGGATTAGCTATCTTGTTGAAGTCTTAGATGAACCTCTTGTAAAACCCTAAATGTCCAAGAAAAGATCAAACCTCTTTCATAAAAGAGGGGTAAGAAATTTGAAATAATATCAATTTTAGCATGAGCTACAGATATTACATTCCTAGAAACAACGTGACCTAAAACTATACCTTGTTCTACCATAAAATGACACTTTTCAAAATTTAAAACAAGGTTAGTTTCTTCACATCTCTCCAAGACTCGCGAGATTAGACCAGCAATGATCAAAAGATGAATCATATACACTAAATCATCCATAAAAACATCAATACAATGTTCCATCAAATCTGTAAAAATGCTCATCATACGTCGTTGCAATGTTTTAGGAGCATTGCAAAGGCCAAATGGCATTTTCCTATAGGCATATGTACCATAAGGGCAAGTAAAAGTATGTTGATCCTTTAAGGTTATACACATGTTAAAATAAATATAGAATCCATCAAGAAAGCAGTAATGGGACTTACCTGCTAATCGATCTAACATCCGGTCCACGAATGGTAAGGGAAAGTAATATTTCTTGGTTGCCTGGTTTAGTCTCCTATAATCAATGCAGACCCTTTAGCTATTTTGAATGCAAGTAGGAATCAACTCGCCCTTCTCGTTCTTGACCACTGTGATCCTAAATTTCTTGGGGACTACATGTACAGGACTCACCCAAGTGCTGTCAAAAATAGGATAAATAATACATGTTTATACCAAGTTGGTGACTTCCTTCTTCACAACCTCCATCAATTGAGGATTCAGTCTCCTCTAAGGTTGCCTTACTGGCTTAGCATCCTCTTCCAAAAGTATTTTGTGCATCCAGAAACAATGACTAATATCAGGAATATCTGCCAAAGTTCAACCTATTACTCTTTTGTGATCTTTGATAACCTGCAACAACTATTGTTCCTTCTCATTAGTAAGTAAGGCAAATATAATAGTAGAGATTTTTCCATCCCTCTCAAGATAAGCATATTTTAAATGAGATGGTAAAGGTTTTAACTCTAAAGTAGGTGGTTGTTCCACTAATGGTAGCATTTTTCTGCCTAAGGTAATTTCAACCACCTCAACATCACACTCGAATGCCACATAGGTATCATAGTGACATTGTGTCCTTAATATCACCTATTTTATAGTTTTATTTGTTGTCTAAAATTGTGTACGACATATTTGAAAAAGAAAAATCCAAAGACGAAGAAAAACTAGAAAAAAAAAACATCTAAGAAACCAAAAGAAAAGTTGTTCACTACATCACTTAGTATACAAATACAAAGCAAAGAATGGTCTTCAATCGGGTGCTTCATGGCTTCTAGTACATTAAATTGTAGCTTCTCATCTCCTATCTCCATAGTCAATGATCTTGCATGCACATCTATCTTGGTACGTGTTTCCCAAGATAATAGTGGTCGAACTCATTCCTTCATCGTCCTTCATGTCTAGGATGTAGAAATCTGCAGGAAAAATTTACTTGTCCACACAGACAAACACATCTTCTAGCACACCTGCAAGGTTAACTATGCTATAGTTGACCAATTGAATGACCACACTTATAGTCTTAAGAGGTCCGAGACAAACTGAAGTAAAAACTAATAAGGCATTACATTAATAGAAGCTCCTAAATCTAACATAGAATTGTCAAACTTAGTACTTCCTATAATGCAGGTAACAAAAAAATACTTGGATCCTTTCACTTTTGCGGTATTCTAACTGTAGGTTTCTTAATTTTTCTAGATGTAGTTCGTCCCATGTTCATTACCTCTTTATCCATAACACTCCTTTTCTATGTATAGAGTTCTTTAAGAAACTTGGCGTATTTAGGAATCTGTCTTACAACATCTAACAAAGGGATGTTTATCTCCACCTTCTTGAAAGTATTCAAGATTTCTTTGTCCAACTCCTTCATATTTTTAGTTTTTGGTTTCAAATGGTTTGGATAAGGAGGAGGAGAATAATATGAAGTGTTTTTAGAAGAGGAATTAGAGGATACTAACTTGGAATCATCACTAGATTCAGACGTTTTAGATGTTACTTGTGTTGCTTCGCCTGATCCTCCACTTTCATTTAGGTACAACTTCATTGTCCTTATATTCATCCTCAAGGCCTTGTACTTGCTTACCCTTCTTTAGCGTAATAACACTTACATTTTGTGGATTGATTACAATGTGTAAGTAGACTGCTCGAGCCTTGTTGAGACTTCACCTAGTTCAACTCATTTACCATTTGTGCAATCTGGTTCTGTAGATTTTTTTTTAGTTGCTTCCATTGTCTGCCTCAACTCATTGATTTGTCCCTTCATCAACTCAACCATTATTTTCATCATTGTTTCCATTTTTGAGTCACTATATGTTGTAGTTGGTTGTGGTTGTTGCCTCTATTGAGGTTGAACATAGATTTGTTGGTGTTGCTATTGATCTTGGTGTTGAGACTATTGATTTCCCCATTTTAGGTTAGGATGTTCCTTCCAATCTAGATTGTACTTGTTGGAGGAAAAATCATGATTGTATTGTTGTTGAGGTTGTCTACTATTGTCGTAGATGTTTGCAGCATACGCCTGAGGTTGTTCGATGTCTAACATTTCTTCTTTTTCTTTATTTCTATTCAACTATTAAGATACCTTATTACTCCATAATCATTCTTTAACAAATCAACACATATTATTTATAAGTCATGTTCTATTATTGATTATAATTGGTTAAAAATCACAAATCTATTTAGGTTGCATTCCTTATTATAATGTCACTCTAATATTTAATATACAAAATGTATTTATGCTTAAATATAAACAAAACAACTGATTTTTATTTTATTTAAAACATTTTATAGTATTGTTTAAAATTAAATAACATTACATTTTTTTTTCTTTTTATTTTCTTGTGAATGAAAGGAAAATTTTTTTATCAAAGAAAACACGAGAAACACGTATTTACATAGGCTAAGATAATAATAATAAATAAAAAAATCATCTTCCTATCCATGTATTACGCGAACTTGGTCAATGGAGGTTGAGCAATTTGATTTGCCTCATAGGAGTATAAGACTTAACCAAATGATTTAGCAATTTTAATAATTTTAACTCTAAATTTATCTGTTTTGCATAATTCTTAAATTTATACGGTAATATATGACTCAGAAATTTAATATAATTTTTTTTTTCATGAGATGTCCTTCGTTTAATTAGAGTTTTATTTTTAATGACTTTATTTTATTCTTGATAGTAGATTTTAAGAAAAATATTTGTATTTTAACACAAATATACTATTCTTTTGAATAAAATACAAAGAGAGTAATATTACGGTTGGTGGATTAAATAATTATAGAAAAAGAGCGAGTAGCCTTTGGAGGAAGTATGGAAAAGTCTAGACATAATGAGGAATTTGAGTCAAAATGGGAGATATGTAACGGATAATAAATAGATCCCTCGAGTCAATCCAAAAACTCCGTTTCTTTGTTTGCCCAAATTAATCGAAATAAGTTGCAATTACTAACCCACCACCACCGCTTTCCAATCACACAACACACCATTTTCTTCACTTTGAAACCCCCACCCATATTTATTCCTGCAACAACTCTTCCATTACAATAATCAACCCCTTCGCTTCCCCTTCTCACCCTTTTTCTCTTTCCCTTTCCTCTTCAATGGCCTACCATTAACACCCTTCAATCATCTATTTCTATCATTAACATCCTTCAATCATTTATTTCTATCCATTAGCTTCCGACGAACCTCACGTTCCTGTAAAAGTGTAAGCAAAAGCAAGGTATAGACATATATGGTTTTCTTTTTCTTCTTCTTCTAGTTTTTACATTACACATATCATGCGATTCCTGCTGTGTATATCATTCATTTCTCCGCATGCATGCGATATGTGACTTGAAAGTGATACTGATAGATTTGTTTTTTTTAATGAAGTTTATTTTTTATGATTATTGTTATTGTTACTGTGATTATCATTCGGATAGGATGTTAAGAGACACAACTAATCTGTGACTTGAGAGTGATACTGATAGATTTGTTTTTGTTTTTATTAACGAAGTTTATTTTTATGATTACTGTTATCATCGTTCGGATAGAATGTTAACAGACACAACTACGCTGGGTAGGTGGAAAGGCTATATAAGAAGAGATATGTTGCGTACGTAGTGGATTCAGTTCAGACACTTCCTCCGTCAACATCAACATCATCGTCATCATGTCTTCTTCCAATAAACACTGGCCAAGCATGTTCAAATCCAAGCCTTGCAATTCCCAAAACCAATGGCAGCATGACAACAACTCTTCTGTGTTGTCCACTGGATGCCAAAGAAGCCCTTATACTCCAGGTTCCTAATAGTGATGTTTCAAAGATCGCTTCTTTTTTTTCAGACTAGATGGTTACGCTCACCTTTTCATGGTGCAAAGAGAGTTTAACTCTAAACCAAACGATTGACATTTTCAATTCGTGTGTTTTGGAAATTTAAAGTATTTTGTTTGTGGTGTGCATTTGTAGGAAACGAAGAGAAAGGTCCAGAACCAAAGGCAAGATGGAATCCAAAGCCCGAGCAAATTCGCATTCTAGAAGCCATCTTCAATTCTGGGATGGTGAATCCCCCAAGGGATGAGATAAGGAAGATCCGGGTGCAGTTGCAGGAGTATGGCCAAGTTGGTGATGCAAATGTCTTCTACTGGTTCCAGAATCGCAAATCCAGGAGCAAGAACAAGCTCCGCCACATCCAAAACTCAAAGAACCACAACACAGAAAGAGAAATCCCTCAAATCACACCATCTTCAACCTCATCCTCTTCCTCTGACAAATCCTACTCAAAAGAATTGGTGCACCCAAATGCCATCTCCTTTGGCTTCTCAAATGTCAATGATGCAGTTCCTAATTCCCCCACTGCTTCTGTGAATCAGACTTATTTTCAGTCTCACAACCACAATAACACCACTTTGCTGCCACCAGCGATTCAGTCTTTCTCATTCCCTTTGCACAACAATGATCAAGGCGTAATATTTAACAATACCATCACAACGCATGGATTTCCTGTCCCTCACTTCTCCAACAATATCATGCAATCTCAACCAAATGTTGGACCTAGCAGTGGTTTTTTTCTCAACGAGATCATCAACCATGGAACCTTCTCAAAGAAAGACCAAGATCAGGAAAAGGCTTTAAGATCAACAACAAGTGTTCCCCCAATCTCAACTCTTCCATGTCCAATCACCCAACTTCAAGGTAATATACATGTTGGAAAGGAGAAAGTAATTGAAGAAGTTACACCATTATTTTTCTTAATCAATTTTTTTAAAAAAAAATGTGTGTAAGGAAAAGTAAGTTTAAATAAAAGTTTCTTATGTTATGTAGTGCATATTTATTAGGTAAGGAGTAGTTGTGTGATTAGGGTATATGTGGTGTAGTGTTGATGTAGATGGACGTGTGCATGGGTTGATTGGGTTTTGGAGTGGCACATGAGAGATGATTCGTTTTGTGTCAGGTGTAGGTGTTGGTGATGAGGTTACAGGAGATAGAGCAAAATGTATAGTTTTCATTAACGATGTTGCATTTGAGGTAATGATGGGACCCTTCAACGTGCGCCAAGCCTTTGGAGATGAAGCCGTGCTTATCCACTCTTCCGGCCCTGTCCCCACCGACGACTGGGGCATTACCCTCCATCCGCTGCAGCATGGTGCTTACTATTATCTGGTCTGGACTTTCGTTAAACACTGCAACTTTTTTTCAAACCTTCCATGTTAATCATGTGTAAATGCATTTTTTTCAATTGTTTTTTGTTAATTAACTGGAAACTTACTTCATTCTTTCTTTTTCTTTTTTTGTATTTTTTGCAGATATAAGGAAGTGAAGCTGGAGAAGGAAAACATGATTTAGATATTTAGTTTTCTATGTTTTCGTTTGGTTGTTCCCTTTTGTCCCTACATATAGTTATTGTTACAGGGTTTGCAATATGGTTCATAAATGACTAGTTGAGTGTAGGTCTCTCAAAGTATAGAAATCGTGTCTTGGTTGACCAGGATATTTGTATTTTCATTTTATGGATACATTGTTTAACACACCATATCTTACTTTGGACACTATATAATGCTTTTACTCCAAGTAATAACATACGATAAATTCTATAGACAAAATTAAGAAAATAAATACACATAAAAAATTTATACATTTTGTACAAAATAAAGCAAATACAATAGCCGATCAAAAAGAAAATAAAGCAAAAATAATATCATCAAAATATGATTTACATGATAGAATGGATTATTTTAATGATATTAGCTAAAAACATAATTCATAAAAATGTAAATTGAAAATTAAGATAAATGTGCATTAATAAATAGAAAAGAGGGAGAGATAATTTTTCTTGGCGGTTTATGTGAGGTCATGATTCTCCCATTTTCTGCCACTTTTTGAGATGCACTACTGTTCCACGCTCCTTCTTCAGTTGCCACGATAGTTTTACTTGCGGATTATATACTTGTTTTTGTAAGTTGTCAAAAAATTTGTTTGTCAAAGTTTCATTTCCTTTGTCAAAAATACATTTTTCTTCTAAAATTTATGATGTAAACCACATATCCTAGAAAATTGTAGTCTTTCAAACTTTAGTGAGTGATCTGTTTGTCAAAACTATATCGTTTTTACGCTACCATTTAACTTGTTTCAAATATTTCTTTTCTCAGAAGCTTAATGATAAGTGATTGGTTTGTTAAGTGAGTTATATCATGTGTTTGAATCATTAACTTCTTCGATCTAAAATCCAATCAATACTTCGTACACTCATTTTTTACCGCGAATTCAAGAGAGGATGCAGGGGAACTAGATGGATTTAAGTGGATTTGAAATTGAATTGTATTTTATTTTTTTAAGAGATTTGGAGATGATAAGGGGATTTAAATTAATGTTTCTGAAAGTTTGTGAGTGATTAAAAATCACCTCCATGAATGTGGGATTGAAATATCACCCATCCCGCAAATAATTACATTTCCTTGTTCTCACACCCACTAAAACGAATATCATCTTAGTTCTTAATCCATCTTTGTCATTCCTTGCAAATACTAAATGCATCTCAAGCAAAAATAACATTAAGAAGATTTGAAAAGAAAGTTTGGTTATTTGGATTAAAGGAAAAATGATAGAGAAATGAGAGAATTTAAGATGAAAATTATGAAGTCATTGACTAATGAAATAATTTTGATATATTAAAAATGTTATAGTTTGTATAGTTTGTCAAAAAAAGTGTATATTATTATAGTATATATATATATATATATATATATATATATATATATATATATATATATATATTTGAAGGAAAATTATTATAATTTTCATTAAAAAATATTTAAAATTAAAAATTAAAATATATTAAAATTTAAATGATTTTACTATTTTAATTATATATATTTATTATAATATAAAATATATAAAAACATTATATATATATATATATAATTAAATACAATTAATATATAATTTTATATATAAAATAAGGGTTAACTAGTCAAAATTAGAATTAGTCCTCTTTGAAATTTTGACTCAATCTAGTTTTTTAATTTTAGAAATGTGTCGATATTATCCTTTTAACAAAATTTTTTTTATTTAGCTTATTTGACTATTTGACGTTTCAAAATTTTATGATAGCATTTGAGTTGTTTATATCTGTTTAACACATTTATGTTTCAATGTTAACTGAGAAACATGTTTGAAATATCAAATAAACTTAACAAAATTTGATTAAAAAAAGTAAATTCATACATTTCTAGAATTAGACTAAATTAAGTCAAAGCTTAAAAAAATAACTAATTCCAATTTTCAAGAAACTAAAAATATATTTAATTTATAAAATTATAATCACTATTCACTTACGGCACAAATCTTCTTATGTATGATGAAAAGAAAGTTTGAAATAAAAAAGCATTTTCGTTTATCGTGTTTTATTGATTTTATTGCATCATTATTCGCTTACTTTTCGTCTTTGACAATATATATCTCCACTTATAAAAACACAGGGTTAGAGATGTTTATTAAAAATCGTATAAAATTATATATGTATACCTTTTTAACAGGTTAATTTAAAAAAAAAAAAAATTGTTAGTTGAAGTAAATAATCAATATTATTTCTACAATTGTATTTTACTGTTTCACATTAAATACTTTTATGAATTATTTTAGAATGTTCTTCACGTTTTTTAAATTAATATATATTTTTATCACTCTTTAAACATTTGCTATTAAATCACTGTACAAAAAAATCTCGGTACCATATCAATTTATAAATTAAAAATTTATGATAATTAAAATAGTTTTTAAATTAATTATTATAATGAATTAGTTCCTAACTTTAATTATTAAGGATTTAGTTATTAAAAGAATTTGTCTTTAAATTTTTTCTATTAGTAGCAAATTCAAATACAAAGTTAGAGATCAATTATTTTGATAACAAAAAATTAATAGTTAATATTAGTAACTAATTTAGAAATTAATTCATTATAATAAACAATTTAGAAATTACCAATAATTTTTATTTTGTAAATTAGTATCTAAATTTGTTACTAAAGTAATTAATAATTTTTTATTACTAAAATTAATCATTAATAAAATATTTTTTTAATAAAATATTTTTTTGAAGTAATCTCTGTTAGGAAAAGAAATTCAATTTTAGAGACATAAATAAAATCTTAAAAGAATTGAGAGATTTAGGAGTAATTAAGAAAAAGAAGTGGAAAAAGTGATTTGGAAGTGAAGCTTGTGCGGAAGAAGAAAAAGGGTGTGGCCAGAAAGGGAATGATGCTAACGTTTTCAGAGAAAATGGTAGTTTTTGTCTTGAACTGAGATGAAGACAAGAGAATAGGAAATGGTTGCAGATTAGAAGGCACAGTTGCAAATTGCTTTGCGTGTGCTTTCATAACAACAGTGTTTGCTCTCTCATCTTTGATTCATGCATGCCTCGATTTGACTCAGTGATTTGGATACATCTCTGCCATTTGAAAATCCCTCACACGTCACACCTCATTCCTGAACATCCATTTTCATCTGCATCAACCATCATCTCCACATGTTATCATCAACAAATACAATCATCACCTCAAAGACTTCCAAATTCATATTATGTGAAGGATATCATCATTTTCCGGTTTCTCTCTCTACAATATATATATATATATATATATATATATATATATATATATATTAACTATGTTTTTAGTCTTTATGGATTAAATATGTTTTTACTTCCTCAAGTTTCAGCGACATTTGGAATTAGTTCTTCATCAAAACTTTTGACCAATTTAGTCCTTCATCTTTCAAAATGTATGAATTTAGTTCTTTTAACCAAATTTTGTTAAGTTTATCTAATGTTTTAAGCGTATTTCATTATAGTATTTAAATTATTTACACTGTTTGACACATTTTTACTTCAATGTTAACTTAAATACTATCATGAAATGTACTTGAAACGTCAGATAAACTTAACAAAATTTGGTTAAAAGGACTAAATTCACGCATTTTGAAAGATGAAGGACTAAATTGGTATAAAGTTTTGATGAAGGACTAATTCCAAAATTCACTTAAACTTGAGGGACCAAAAACATATTTAACCCTTAAAGTATTAGGCTTTAAAGTAATAGACGATTTTGGTTTCTGTCGCTCTTTCAAAATCCTCCAAATCCTAAAAGATGAGTCCCAAAACTTAGCGAGAAGAGTTAAAAGAATTAGAAGAGAGGCATGACCACAAAACAAAGAGATTTGACACTAGTCAAAAAATTAGATATGGATATAAGAGTCAATTCTATGGGTGTTTGTTTTCATATAGGTTAAACATTTGAAACATAAAAAAAGACTAAAAATCGAATATTTTCTATTCTCCTTTGATAAACGACCATAAATCCTTATTCCCGAGCCTTATTTCTCGATGCTTGAAAAATTCAAAACCAAAAGTTTCTCGTGAAAACGACAAAATTTTCTCCAAAAAGTTCACCTTATCCGATTAAAATTAGAAAAAAAATACTGGGGAAAAACAAAATTAAAAGTATGAGACGACAACCAATCTTGTAATAATTGAATCATTGTTTTCTTGGAATTAAAAAATGGAAGAGCGGAAAATGTATTCAGTGAGAAGGAAAAGACAAAGGAACATTCAATATCCTCAGAAGCCTCGAAACCCTAAAAGATGAGTCTCAAAACTGAGTAAGAAGAGTTAAAAGAGTTAAAACAAAGGAATGACAAAAAAAACCAAAACATTTGACAAGTGTGGAAAAATTAGATATTGATATAAAGGTCAATTTTAGGGGTGTCTACTTTCATATATGTTAGAAAAGATACATTTGTTATCTTGATTTTAAATTATGATTTAATTACTCGGATGATACCCACTTTGGTAAATGTGTGTCAATCTGGTATTCGTTTTTAAAGAAGTGTCAATTGCACCTTAACTTTTGAAAAAAATATTTCAATTAGGTATCTTTCAAACAGAAATTATTAAGGTCGTTAACAGCGTGCCACGTGTCAATATGTGATTTTTTAAATTTTTTAAATTTTTTGTTATTTTTTTAAAAATTTTTAAATTGTTTTTACATTTTTATTTATTTTGCAAAAAAAAAAAATTGCCACATGTTAGGTTCCTGGTATAACACGTGGTATTGTCAATGTCACTATCAAATGTCATTTGTTAATTTTAATTGTTTTCCCGTATATGTCTTCTTGATTCAATTTAGTCCCTACTTAGGTATCTCTGATTCAATTTTGTCCCATTTTTTTAATAATTAAAATTTTTTTAATTCATTTTTTATAAGATTAAAATTAAGTATAAATGTTTTTATTAAATTATGTACTGATATTTACATTGTTTCTCTCCAATTTCAAATCAAATTTATTATTTGTATAACGTTATACTAATATTTTTTTATTAAAAATGACTTTTTAACATATTACATTATTGTATATTATTAGCTTATGTTTTGTTAGTTATTACTTTTATTTTCAAAATAGAACAATATTGTCTCTCACTAATTTTAAACCAATTTTTTTTATTTGCATGAATATTATACTAATATTTCTTTTTATTAATTAGTTTTAATCTTATCAAAAATGGATTAAAAAAATATTTTAATTATTAAAAAAAATTGGGTCAAAATTGAATCAGGAATACATAAGTAAGGACTAAATTGGATCAATAAAACATATAGGGGGGTTAAATTGAAATAAAGACAATGACATTTGATGGTAACAGTGACATGTGGCATTGCTTGTGGCACTGACAATGTCATGTGTCACACCAGGAACCTGACATGTGACATTTTTTTTACAAATACAAAATTAAAAAATATTTATAAAAAATATCACATATTGATACGTGGCACGCGACATTAGTCACTTCTATCTGAAAGAGACCTAATTGAAACATTTTTCAAAAGTTATGATGCAATTAACACTTTTTCAAAAAACAGATACCAGATTAACACATCTCTACGTACCATTCGAGTAATTAAGCCTTAAATTATTTAAGATTTAAAATCAATTTAAAGTAAAAATACCAATTTTAAAATCAGTATCGAATCAATTTATAATCATTCAAACTATTTTTTTAGAACGTGTAGATTTAGATTCCAATCACGAGCTTTAAAAGTGAAAACTAGTTTTTTTTAAATATAAATTTAAATTTAATTTCAATCCAAATTATTTGCATTTATAATAGATTAAATTAGCTCGTTAATATTGAGTTTGGTACAATTTTATAAATCTTTTGTCCTTCTCTACCAACTCTTGAAAAGCTGTAATCTTATACATTTTTGTTATCATTTGTCTTATAAATTAATGAACGTGAATTTGTTTTTCCTATATGGGAAAACTCATAATATATGCTATCGCCAAATGATCAGTAAAGTTTGTAAGAAGATTGCTTCCCCTTTTTGGTTCAAGTTCGGTGGAAAAAGCTTTCTCACACAAGTCACTCAGAAAATTAAATTTGTGCAAGTACCACAACTTCTATTAAATAGATGTGATATATCCTTTATCTTAAATTTCTATAGCTATTTAGCTAGAATCAAAAGTAAAGTAACGATAATATTTCCTTATTATTCAATATTGTATAGTTTTGAATATATCAACAGGCTCAGTTCAGTGTAACCGAGTGCGTTTTGTTCAGTAGAAAAAGTAGCAGTTTTGTAGGATTTGTTTGAAAAAAAATCCTGAAACTCAAAAACGTTACAAATTGAATTGAAAGCACACTTTTATTAGTAATCATGCAAATGCAACCTGGAAAAAGAAACTATGTTCTAATTTAAATAACTTTACTTTGAATTCTATAACTTCTAATATAAACAAGTAACTCTTATTTATAAAAATGTCATCAAACATTCTTTACGTCATTTTTTTTTTTGTCAGCATAAATCTGATGACTTGATGATGGACCAAACACAAATTTTAACTTCATATTTATCATTTGTAAAGATAAATAATAAATTCTCTCAGGTTTATGAAAATAGATGGATGTGTCCCACTTTTTTTCATGACTTTGAGGCTTGTATTGCATGCAGCATTCCGAAAATCCCTACAACACCACTTATTGGTTTATTGCTTTTCAGAAAAAATAAAATAAAACGTTGGTCATTGGCTGATTTTGTGAACGTGACCGAAGCCAAGTACACGAAACAGGGTAAAAACTAGAAACAGACATTGAGAAATTGCAAAAGGGGATTCCCAATTCAAATGAGGGGTCTCTTTTTGTACAATAAAAGTACTAAAATACATAACCATAATTGGATATTGAAAAATGAAATAATTAATTGAAGAATGCAATACTAAAAGTTCTCATTTGATAGGAACCTAAAGTTCTTCTCAGAAATAGTCCATAAACTCATAGGCTCTTTATATATATATATGGATCACAAAGACTAAAAACATTGAGCTTCAATAATGCTATATAAATGAGTTGGATGAATATGAAATATTAGAGGAAAAAACAGGTCCTTTTCTTGCGTGGTTTCTTCTTTGGCTTTGGTGGCCTCAATGCCACCTTTATTGCAGCATCAAAAACTGTCTTCACATTCTGCAAAAAAACAAACACAGATCACCAGTTCATGACTTTGCATTTTTCTTCATACAGATACATCATACTATTCATTACTATGATGTTTCAAACAATTTTATCATTTAACTTCATCTCAGAGAATAACTTGGGTTCACGTAAAAAAAAAAAACATGGCTCAAAGTAGTTCAATATGAAATTCACCTGCTGTGTTTTGGAGCTGCACTCAATATATGTGACTGCACCAATCATTTTCTTCAATTCTTCACCCTGTTCACAGCAATCATTGTTAAACCGTTATGCATGCAAAGTAGTAATTGCAGTTTAAGAATGACCCTTTTTTTTTCAATTTTATGAGAACATGCCTGAGCAGTGGTAATTCGTGTGACTCCGGGATGATCAATCAGAAACTGCTTGTCATCTCGCAAATCTGTTCATACATAAGATTTAAATGGAAACTTGTGTTAGGTTTGAAGTCCATTGACGAATTTGCGTGCTGTGTAAGCACTAATGGATCAAATTTTAAAATATATTTGATGATTTCTGTACACATGAAGCTATCAAACTACGCTATATATTGCGTAAAATAAAACAAAAGTTGGAAAACTATGTTTAGTAACTCTTGTTACTTCCTCTGTTTTCTGCCATGACACGAGTCACAACATTCAATAGAACAAATGGTATACCCAATTTCACATTTTTCCCATAAAAGCAAAAAAAGTAAAACAAAAAAGTGAAAAAATGGTTACTTGTGAACCCATGATGACGATTGTTATGGTACTCGAATGAAATTTAGCTTACCTAGTTTTGTTCCCACCAGCACTATAGGCACATTTGGAGCATAATGTCTGAGCTCAGGTATCCACTGCTTGTCAAGAATCCAACATGAATGCGCATGTTTATTTCAATTATTTGACAAAACAAATCTGAAAACTAAGTGAAGTTACAAACAACCTTTTTGGAAATGTTCTCATAACTGGCTTTGCTGATGAGAGAATAGCACAACAAAAACACATCAGCTCCTCTATAGCTTAAAGGCCTTAGCCTGTTGTAATCTTCTTGTCCTACAATCAAAATTTTATTCCAAATCACCAATTATCTTCATCGTTAAAGTATGTTGAGATTTTTGTTCTCATTATATATGAATTATAATACAGAGAGATCGTAGTTATGTATATATGACATTGATCGTATACATATAAGATATTCGACACCACTTTTATCCTAAAACCTGAAGATAATAGATTATGAGTTTTTCATCTTATATCTTATATAGTGTTTAATTTTGTGTTTTCCACGTAACGTGGGACTTTGAATCACACTTGATTATTATTTCCAAGAAAATAAAATATAGAAGTTAAGTTAAGAAAGAAGGGTGACGAACCTGCAGTATCCCATAAACCAAGATTCACCGTACTACCATCCACCGTTACATTAGCACTAAAATTGTCAAACACTGTTGGAACATAATCCTTGGAGAGAAAAGAAAAGAAAATAATATTAGCTTCCTTACATTAGTAGGAAATATATTTTACAGAAACATACCGTGGGGAACGTGTTGCTGGTATAGGATATGAGCATGCATGTCTTTCCCACAGCACCATCTCCAACTGTTACACACTTGATAAACCTGGCCGTACTCATTCTTCTATCTTCCAATGCTTAGAAAGTTTTTGAGGTAGAAATAACGAAAGTCTACTTCAGTTGTGGCTCATGGAATTGGTCATATTTATAAATTGAAGTGATTACTCTGGAAAAGCATTTCTTTTCTTTAAGTGCAAGGACACAAAAAACAAGATATGGTTGTAGCAAAGTAGGTATAGTGCTGGCGTTAGTTGGTTAAGTGTGGGAGAAGGGAGGTAATGAATCATGAAAAGCCAAGAATTTGCCTAATTAACCAATACACTATGATGGAGTTAAAGAACAAATTCAGCTATGATATGATGAAAAGTAAGTCAAATAGTTTGTTGCGTTCTATTTGGTATGTTTTTGTTTCATCCAGCATCTCTCTTATACTTTTCTTTGTCGTGGGTCCACTTTAGTTAGAGAAATCCAAAACTGAATTGCTTTTTACTTCACCTTGTTTGTTGAAAATTATGAAACATTTAAACATCTTAAAAATATAAAATGGGATTTAATGCTTTCTTTATAAAAGAAGCAAGAAGATTAATAAGTTGTTTCAGAGGGACATTGAATATTGATTATGATTGGCAAATGAAGAAAACAAAAGACAAAGTGAGTATTTTTTTTTTACATCTTGATTTAAATCAATCTTCTTTTATCTATATTTTATAGTTCAGTCATACTGTCTCTAATCATGCGCATTTTCTTTTACCCAAAGTTAAGCTTTTATAATTCTAATTCATTAAAGATCTAGTACAGGAGAATTATGCAATATTGGCAGGGATAATTAATTGTTAGGTAATTATTTGTCAATCTGACTTTGTGCTAAAACAAAAGTGGTTAAAACTTTGTTCTTATAAATAATATTCAAATAAACAGTTTTATAGTCTTACTTATATCGAGAATGTTATGAGGATAATTTATTTCTACAAAAAATTTAAAATACTCTACGATAAAATATGTTGTTGGGTCAAAAAAATTCAAAAGAAATTAAGTCAAGAATTTTATAAGTAATTAGATTACTTAAAATTACACAATTTCAAAATTGATCAAAAAAGTAAAATCTTTATGTTCTTTATATTTTCAAAATCATTTTTTTCTTTGAATTCTCTCACCAACTCGATTTTGGTTAGAACGTTTTGATGCATCTCTCTTCTCCATCCTTGTAATAGAAAACATCAAGGGAAATGGCAAACTCTTAAACCTCCAAGTTTCTTTAAGGAACTCTATTAATCCGCTTCCAAGGGAAGTTTCTTAAAGAAGATCTTATGAAAAAATTATTCTCAGATCTGAAAGAACAAGAAGAATTCTCAAAAGTTATTTCAATTATGACTCAATTTAAGGTAAATTTTACGAGAGGGAAGAGACTATATTTATAGATGCATATCTCCCATTGCACCTAAGCTACAAAGATGTGGGACACATCTTCCCTTGCTATCTCCATGGGTTAGTGGTCCTATGCAAGGGCAATGGAAGCCCAATTAGAGGCCCAAAAATAACCTAAAAACAAGTTCACTTACGTTCCTACAACAAGGAATTTTTTATTGTACTTCCAAAATTACTTCTACACCAAAATATATTTTAAATTTTAAAATTATTCTTTGACCATTTGATGGAGTAACATATCTGACCCCAAAACTGTTTTCGAATGTCAACTTTCCGTAAAAGATATAACCATACGTCGACATCCGGTGAAAATCGTAGACTTTCAAATATCGATAAATAAAAAAAATAAAAAAAAAAAAAAAAAATATATATATATATATATATATATATATATATATATATATATATATATATATATATATATACCTGAAGTCGAATCCCAGTATACATATATATTTTTTTCATTTTTACTTTCTTTTAAAAATTTAAAGTTTAATTACTTTTAATTTTATTTACTTTTTAATACATTATATAAAAACAAAAGTTTATATATATATATATATATATATATTAATATTTTATTTTACTTTTAATATATATATTAAGAAACATCTAAATTTAAAAACAATTAACTTTCAAAAATAAAAAGTAAATAAAAAATTTAAAATTAAAAAAATAGATAATTAAAAGTCAAAAAAATCAAACTTCAGCTAAAAAGAAAAAAATTAAACCAGAATAAATATTTTTCATAATTTTACATTTAATTATTCTTTTAATTTAATTTATTTTTTAACTTTAATTATTTTTATGCATATATATAATTAATATATATATATATATATATATATATTATTCTGTTTCAATTTTTTAATTTTAATTAAAGTTAATTTTTTTAATTTTAATTATTTTATCTTTACTATATTATTTTTTGTATTATTTATTTTTTCTCTTTTAATATATATTCTAAAAATTAAATAAAATATTAAAAAATAAATAAAACTAAAAGGTATTAAACTTTATATTAAAAAATGAAAAAAAAAAAAAAATATATATATATATATATATATATATATATATATATATTGATATCCGGATATCGATTTTCGAAAATCGACATATGTGTTACTCTGGTCAAATGGTCAAAGGATATTTTTGGAATTTAAATTTTTTTTGAGTGCAGAAAAAATCTTGGAGGTGCAGGAAAAAACTACCCTTACAACATTCTAAAGAGTACAAAACAGATAAACTTATAAAATTTAAATACAAAAAGAAAAATATTAAAAGTCCATGACCTCCAAAGCTTTGGCCCAAAATTAAAAAAAAAAAACCAAAGAGGAAAAGATTAAAAAAAAATTAAAAAGAAGGAAACAAAAATAGAAATACATTAGAACATTCATCATGCATTTATCCATTTACTCATCTAAAAGTTTCGACACATTGAGTTGTGAAAAGAAAATAAAAGAACAAGTATCTCATCATGCATCCATTCATGTCAGGGTTTCAATACCTTGATTTTGGCACCTAGGTTTCAACACCTTGAGTTGTGAGTAAAAGTAAGAAAAATAGTAATCAAACAAGTTTTTCATCATGCATCTATGCACATCAAGGTTTTGACACCCTGATCTTGACACAAAATTTTTGACACCTCGTGTTGTATCACGAATAAAAAAACAAGTTTTTCATGCATTCATAATTCCTATGTTAGCATAATCATACATTCATGTGTTCATGCATATCGTGATTCTAACACCTTGATCCTGACATGAAGGTTTGGACACATTTTGTTGTATCAATAAAAAACAACAAATCTTTCATGCATCCATGCATCAACATAACCTTGCATCAAGTTCAAGAATCATAACAAAATGGTCATGTATTTGCATAACCATGCATCATATACAAACAAAGTTGTAACAAGAGATCATAAGATATGTCATTTCATCATCATGCAATGCATTTTAGCATAAATTCAAATTTCATCATCATGCATTTCAGCATTAATTAACAATCGTAAGTGATGCATCAAGATGCTTGTTAGATAGAGTGTTGTGCACGTTGATGATATGGAGAATGCACAATTCTCTTATATTCCATAATGTTTCAATCAACTTGAATCATGCAATCTCTTTCGCTAGATCATAAATTAACACCTCGAGTTACTTTCACAAGAATCCAAACAATGAGAGATTTTTGTATGGTGAATGTTCTTACGTGGCCGAGATAGTACCTTGCCAAGATCTTTGAACTTCACAATAGGTTCCTACATCCTCAATCTTGATTGCTTATGAAGTATTCATACTTCTTTTGTCACAAGTGGGGTATACCTATAGAAAGGGGCTACAACGCTTAAGTCAACACAAAGCACTTTCAAGGTCAACATAGAGCTCAAATCCACCTATATTTATACTATTTGTCTTATCTATTTTACTTACCTTTAATCGCCTTTATTATTGTGTTTTTATCCTTGGGGCCTTTAATTGGGATCATTTAGACCTTTAATTGGGGTCACTTGGGCCTGGACCTCTCATTGCAGTCCATATCTTACTATGAAATTTGTCAGAGATATAATTAAATTTGACTAAATTAAAAAATATCAAGATGGGAAGTGGATACCTATATTTCTCTGGCCTCCTAGGCCTATATATAGTGAAGAAAACACCTGTGCTAACATGCTTGTTAATTATAATTTAGACAATAATCTATGTAGTGGCCAAACTTTTCTAGTTGGAAGAAAATGATTTCTTTAAAAACATAAACAAAACAGTCTTCATATTTTTCGTTTTGCTTAGATTTTTTATGCTTCGTGGGTTTTCTCCTATTCCGCTTAACTCCTTTATTATTTTTCTTTTATTATTAATACAATCTTTTATGTGCTTCAGCACATCAAAGCCTATTCATAAAAAAATAAGAAAAAACAAATTATGTTTAAGCTTCATTCGAAGCTAATTGATTTTAAAAAATAAAAATAAAAGTATGTAACCATAGAAAATTATCAAATACCAGCACTTCAGTAAAATACACATATCAGATAAAAAAGAAACACTTGGGAAGAAATTGAAGGTTGTTGAAGAAGGTGGGAAACCCTTGAAAATGTTGGGTGAACTTTCCTCAACTATAGCTTACCAAAAAGTATTAGGAATGGACAAATTATGAAATATCCCTTAAATTAGAGGGATGTTTTGGTCCATATGGCTATATCTCATAGTTATTATTATTATTATACAATACATCCATTTTGATGGAAGAAATTCGAAAAGTCCATTTTGAAGTTAGAGAAGGGAGGAAGGTGAGAAGCACGTTAACTGTTCTTCCTTCTGGTCCCTCCCTCGTTTCTCATCAACATAGCCATCATTATGCAAACCTCTAAGCTTCTCCTGCTGCTTTTGTTGTCATGTTTTGTGGCCACCATTGAAGGTTCTAAGAAGCAGGTATCAGCTATGTATGTGTTTGGAGACTCCACAGTAGACCCTGGAAACAACAACTTCATAGACTCTGCTTTCAGAAGCAATTTTCCACCATATGGTAGAGATTTTGTTAACCAAGTTCCCACCGGAAGGTTCACCAATGGGAAGCTTGGCACTGATTTTATTGGTATACCAACTTCTCTCTTCACTTTCTTTGCATGTTAACTATTTAACTGTTATGTAACTTCTCTCTTTGCTTCATGCATGTTGCAGCTTCATATTTAGGCCTAAAAGACTTGTTACCACCATATTTGGATCCCAATCTCACCGACAAAGAAATTGTAACAGGTGTCAGCTTTGCCTCTGCTGGTTCCGGCTTTGATCCACTAACTCCAACTCTGGGTGTAAAACTCCTCTTTCTCTTTACCTTCATCTTTTAAAATTATAAAATTAAATTGACGAGTTTAAAAGTAGATTGTAAACTACAAAATTACTGAAAGCATATAGAAAAAACATTTCCTATCATATTCTGAAGCACTTGTTCTATTGTATCTATGGGGTTTTACTAATTCACTAGAAGCCCTAATATCAAAGCAGCAGTGATATTTCATATGTTATCTGAATATGTATCTTATAATAACTTTTTACTATTCTCTTTTAAGAACATCATGTGTTGTCACATTAACAGAACAGACATGTTTTTTGCACTTTGTGTAATTGAATACACTTTTTGTTTTCAGAGGAAACTGATATATATATATGGAGTGTACTCTCAACTAACTTTGTGATGTTTTGTCTTGGCAGAATGTAATTTCAATACCAAAGCAATTGGAATATTTTAAAGAATACAAAAAGAGGTTAGAGGGTATGCTTGGTAACAGAAAAACCGAATATCATATGAACAATGCTTTCTTTTTCATCAGCGCGGGTACAAATGACTACGTTATTAACTATTTTTCGGTGCCAATACGAAGAAACTACACTCCATTAACCTATGGACAGTTCTTGCTTCAGCATGTTAAAGATTTCATACAGGTTTGAATCTCATACATATACACACTTTTATTTCATATATTAATTCAATGTTTATATATAAAAAGTTCAATTTGTATAAAAACTTGTGAAAAAAATAGAAAAGTGTGCAGCTGCTCGCATTAAATTTGCTACAGTGGATAATTAATTGGGAGACTACTGTATACTATTTAGCAAATGCCCCAACTAGACCACTTTATGGAAAACAATAATAGAAAATCTTGAACAACTTCATCCAGCATTCAATGAAAGTTGCCAAAAAAACTATTGTTTGAAAAAAAAATTGTTTGTCTCTTTTCTGAAATGTTATACCATTTTTCATTATTTTAAAGTAAGTCATCAGATAACTTCTTTTTCTATATTTTAAATAAATTTCACCCCTTATCCCATAGTATCGAAAAATGGACAACAAAACACATCACATGGTACAAATTAGGTTGAATATGTTTTCTCCCATAACTTTAAGTGAATTTTGGGATTAGTCTATCTTTAAAATTTTATATCAATTTAGTCTTTATCTTTAGAAATAAGTGGATTTAGTCCTTCTTACTAAATTTTGTTAAGTTTATTTGACATTTTAAACACATTTTATGATAATATTTGAGTTAACATTAAAGCGATAATGTGTCAAACAATATAAATAATTCAAATACTATCATAAAATGTACTTGAAATTAACGTAGATAAACTTAATAAAATTTGATTAAAATGATTAAATTAATATATTTTTAAAAATAAATAACTAAATTAATTAAAAAATTTAAAAAGAACTAACTCCAAATTTCAGTAAAATTAATAAAAATAAGAAACTACAATTTATCCTCCCAACAAATATTGCGCTGACGTGGTAAAAATAATGAGACCCTTTTCAGTGGGTTGTTCGTAGAGTTGCTGTTGAAAGAACAAATATGATTGGAGATGGCCTTATATTATAACATCATTTCTTTTATATATATATATATATATTCTAATATCCTTATCATATATTACTAATATAAACACACACACTATTTATATATATATATATATATATATATATATATATATATATATATTCTAATATCCTTATCATATATATATATATAAATATATATTTTAATATATATGTAAACTAATTAAGTTAATATATAAAAAAAAGTAAAAAATAGAAATAAGTACCTTGATCTTAGTAGTAGAAAGAAATATATAAAAAAAAGAGAAAAAAAAAAGAAAATATGTGACAGTTTTATGCAAAATATTTCTAATTAGGACTTACTTCTAAAAAATAAATTAACAAATATCTTTTTTTTTAAATCAATTGACAATTATATTATAAAGGGTGAAATGAAAATAAAAATTGTGTAAAAAAAAAAATCTCTTGATAGGTATAGATAAAAATATGCTGTGCAAATAGAAAATGGTTGAACTTTTGTGGTGCATGTATATCTCATTCTTACGATCATCATATAAAGTAAAAAATAACTAACATAAAAAAATGTTAAATATAGTAGTAAAATGGAAACAAAATATCTTTTTAAATTAAAATATATTTTATTTTTCTATACCAATATGAAAAATAGAATTTTTTTCTTTGACAAAAAGGGAAAATAGTTTTTTTTTATAAAATGAAAAATAAAATGTTAATAGTTAGTACTCAGTAGTTATAATGTTGATAAGGCAATCAGAAAACAAGGAAGCATCTAGCATGCTAATCCAACAAAAAAGTTGAAAATAAAAAATTTCACATCATTCCTAACCCAGATTGATAGAGAGAAAGTTATATATAGTTACTATTTTCATTTAATTAAAACAAGTGTTCACTAACTTAAACTAAGTAGAATGTTTTGTTTTAAGAAAATCTCACTTTCCAAAGCACGTTGAATGATTATATTACCCTATTATGAATGTGTATTCACTTTTAATGTGAAGCCAACACAGAATATCATGATGAAATTTGTGTTTAGAACAATGAAGTAATTAACACATGTTTGTGTGATTATAGAATTTATGGAAAGAAGGTGCAAGAAAAATAGCTTTGGTTGGAGTACCTCCAATGGGGTGCTTACCGATCGTGATCACATTGAATTCCCATAATTTGTTTCTGGAGCGTGGTTGCATAGACAAGTATTCAGCTGTTGCAAGAGATTACAACATCATGCTTCAACATGAATTGTTCTTAATGCAACTAAACTTCTCCAATGGTGCCAAAATCTCCTACATCGACATATATGAACCCTTGAACAACATGATCCAATCGCATGAAAATCTTGGTTAGATAAATCTAATCCCTTCATTTGGTCATCATTTAAACATATTATATAAGTGATTTAGTTTGTTGTATGTGTGTGTTATGTGTTGTGTTGGTAGGTTTTGATGAGGTTGATCATGGTTGCTGTGGAAGTGGTTACATCGAAACAACCTTTATGTGTAATGGGTTTTCATTGGTGTGCTCTGATCCATCAAAGTTTGTCTTCTGGGATTCAATACACCCTACGGAAAAGGCATACTTTCGCTTATTTATGCTAGCCCGTCCCAAAATCGATGCCCTAATCAACGCCTAGAATCGATTCCTCTCGCTTATATATTGTTAATTCAATTTGCTTAGTTCCAAATTTAGAATAAAAATGCTTGTTTGTACCAAACTAAAAGGAAAAATAACAAAGTTCTTTCTTATTTTCTATAAAAACACCCTTCTTTTTCTTGCATCGTATTAGTAGTTTTAGTAGTTTGATTCCTTAGTAAGTTCTTGAGTTAATTAACGTTAATTATTAAGATGATCGATTAGTTAACTTGAAAATTATGTCATGAAGAACATAAAGTTGTATATGGTTATGGCGAATATCTTCCGAACATTTCTCTTAGTGAAAACCGCAAAAGCATTAAATATTAATAAATGCAACCTTGATATATAATTTTTTGCATGGTATTAGTTATAGTAAAGTAAGAGGGGCCAAGCTAATGTTCCCTACGTTGTGTGCGCATAAATATGTATGAGACTGGGGACCAAATCATAATTAAAAAAGAAGGCACAGTGGGAAAATGGATGGAGAGAGCACAAGAAATTAAAAAGGGATAAGATCACCGATTGAGCTGCCAAAACAAGTTCGACAAGTTACACCAGCAACATGGCGTTTAATTAATATTTTTTATACGCCCAAATTATACTGCGTTTGACCAAATTATATTTCTTTCACAAAAAAAAAAATATAAAAGAAAAGTTGCAATTGAATTTAGGAGTTTTTCAAACTTTCCTGAACTATTTATCAGAACTCGTAATAATTTAGCTGGTTTTGTTGACTTCTTTTCGTCAACTCTCTGACTTGCTTCTAATAGTTTCTCCAGGTGTGTTCTTCAAACTTTACGAGTTTTTTTAGTCTATTTCCCATACTTAACTTTCTTTGATTTAATTCTCCATGATTTATTATCACCTAAGTTCGAAAGAGATAGATAAGGAGTTTCACAAAAGATCTATTATATAAAGGTAAAGGCAGACTTTAGGAAGGGTTTTGAATAGATCACACAACTTTTTCACGTATATACTAAATCATATGTTATATAGATTGTTTATAAATATAAGGGAAGCATAATAAAAAAGTGCTTATACTAATACACCCTTTAAACTTGAGTCTTAAAAACTTTTAAAAGATGATATTAATCAATTATTAAAACTATTGTTTATTTTATTCTTTTTATGTTTACTATGGTTTATTTAGTGTTTATTTACATAATTGTACCTACCCATATATAATATAATAAAATAGCCTACAAATTAGTTATTATTATTAGACAAGTTAATAACCATTTACAAAATAATACCTAACAACTTAATTATATTTTTTGTATTTAAAATATAATATCAGTTATAATAAATTCATAAAAGGATAATTTTATACGTTGTTCAAATCATTAACCATAAAAGTAAGGGTTTTATAAAAGCCTATATACTAACACTCACATAGAAATATCTCCCAACCTATACTTTTTTACTTTAATATTATAATTTTTTTACCTTAATGTACCTACCCAGTCAATAGATGTGTCCAATAATATGTTCGATAAGGTCCATTAAACATCAATGGTAAGAATTTTAAGATACATCTACCGGATAAAATATTCACATATTATCGTAATTATGACAAATCTTTGTAGTTTGATTATGTCATAATATTCATTAAACCATACATTTACAAAATATTTTGTATATGAGGTATGCTGTCACATTATTATTATTATTATTATTATTATTATTATCACATAATTGAGGTAAGTCGATATTTTACTGATATTATTTGATACTACATTACCAGTTTTATCTCATGAACCTCAGGGCCCATAAATCTTATAAATCAACTAGTTTTCCTTAGGAAAAAACACACTCTCATAATCATTCTCTCCTACTCTAAAGACCATATCTCTCTTACTGATTTGAGCATCAGAGAGTCTTTTACAGGTAGATCTTCTATTGTGTTTCAACCCTCAAGAGCATATCATCAAGGTCTGTCAAAGCTATCAAGATCTTGTGATGAAAGGATTGAGTTAGTTCATTTTATATTTTTGAATATGGTGATGAGTTCTTTAAGAAAACCTAGAGAAGATCTTCATTAGACACTAAGATAGAAAGTTATCTAGATGTGAAAGTTTGTAGAGAATGAGAGTAATGGATTGATTTAAGAAACAAAATAAAATGGACAAGAACATAGCATAACTGAATTGAAATAAGAGAAATAAACTAGAAAATGGAAAGCATAGAAGATGGTAAGGATGGAAGTGAAGCATGCCACTCATAGAGGGGCCATATGGCTAACCAACTCTAGAGATGAGTGAGGATGCCACCACTTACTAGGCAAGATAAGGCTAAGGTGAAGACTCTATTCCTATGGAGGAAGCTCACAATTTTTTGGTTGAACAACGCAAGTGTATAAACTCAAATTTATCAACCCTTTTACAAGCTAAAGAGCACCTCTTATAAAAAGAGTTCTAAGATCCTTTAGAAAATAAACATAAGTTCAAAAGGGTTAACTAGCTAATAGAAAACCCTACATTCTAGAAGGTAGTTTAAATGAGACAACAAATTGAATGTTTTGTGCAATCCAATGGTGATTCTTGGCCAAGAGATGCTAGGTGTCGCCCATAGACCACTTGTACCTCCATGGTACAAGTTGCTTTATGCTTTTACTTTATGTTTTATGTTTCTTTCTCTCTTATCTCCTTTCCATGTGGTCCAATGATGTTTTGCCATGTATGAGTGCTCTAATCCATCTCTATTAGTGATCATCTTTTCCTAACCATGCTTAACCTACAAAGAAAAACAAGACAAACAAGTCAATATGTTGACTTGAGCTAAGTCAATTCTAGTCAACTAGTCAAACTTAGTCAAACTTAGTCAATGTCAACAAGTCAATTAAGGTTGACCTAACCAAGTCAACTTTAGGGAATCTCAACATAAGGAAATACTAAATAAAGATAAAGAAGAAGGAATAAAAGTCTCCCCTCTAGTCATGCTCCTTGTGATGCTCTTTAGGAGAGATTCCATGGTATCATATGTTGTTAATCCTTCATCATATTGCCACTTATCCAAAGGTTTACCACAAGTCCCTAGTAAGAACATTTGGCGCCCACCATGGGCTCTGGTAAAACTTTGCCCCAGCCTCACTATTCCATGGTCACCACCCGAAACCAAGCTCAATTATCACATGAGATAGAATCTAACGCAATGATGGCCCTTCAAAATCAAATACAAACGTTGATCCAAGAAAATGAGCAACAACACAAACACTACGATAAGGAACTTGCTACCTTGCGAACCCATCATAAGGCAGATCTTTAAACACTGAATAAAAAATTGATCAGTCTAGAGAATGGGAGGCCACCTTCGCATTCTTGTCTCCAAAGGAGGACCCCTCAGCTGGTAGTGTAGACTCTGCACTACAAATTTTTTTGTTAAATACGATGGTTATTTGTGGTATAAAATGGCGCTTATGATCGATATATTTTTTTGTGTGTCGAGTACAAGTACCACCATATATCTTATCATCACAATGCATAATATGACGGTCTTATGCGAAATGTCGTAACACATATCATTTACTGCCTTGCACAAATAAGGACAGTTCAGGCCGTCATATTTGTTATGCAAATAATTGTAGTTAGGACTATCGTAATTTGCTTATTTTAAAATGTCATTATTTTTCCTATACTAAAGCGTAATACGATGTTTCAAATTGTCGTAATTTGAATATGAAATTATTTGTTTAGTTGCATTTTATTTAACCTGATTTCTATAAAATCATAAATAGTAAAAAACAACAAATAGGCAACATTTTGATCACTAATTTTTTCGTTCGTAATTCATATTTAAAAAAATTCATATTATTCAACATCATCCAAATGTTTGCATATTGAAAACAAAAACCAAAAAAAGATCTTATATTATTATAATACATTTTCCAATTAAAAAAAAGATCTTTTAATTTGAACCTCAAATCCCCAATTCTACAAAAACCCATGATTCGAACCCTGAATCCATAATTGTATTCTCTCAATCTTTAACCTAACAAAAAAAACTAAGTTCCATAGATGAACGAAGTGCAATATATTAACCTTTGTTTAACACACAAGAACTGCATAACAATCTAATGTTGAGATTCAAAGACGCATTGAAGTGAAGCCTTAGAACCGAGACTTGGTGTGAGAGATGACATGGGACAATTTGTGAGTTTTTTAGATGCATACTAAGGATACAACCAAATTCGTATGTATCCACCTAATGAAGAGAATACGAAATTCATGATAGAAGGAGACAACTTTTGCTACAAGGTCATGCCCTTCGGTCTAAAAAACACGAGGGCAACCTATTAACGCTAGATGAAAAAGGTGTTCACCGATCTCATGGGAAAGACAATGGAAGTTTACATAGATGATATGGTCATCAAATCAACCATCGCAATCGATCATCCAACACATCTCCAAGTCTTCTTCGACAAGGTATGCCATGTGATAACATGAGGATAAACCCAGTGATAGAGGTCATACCCCACCAAATTAAAACAGTTAAATGCAGTATGCGAAAGTTGAACCAAGTCGTCTCCCAACGACCAATGTTTTCGTCCAAAGTTTCAATTTTCAAATGAACACAACACTATAACACAGGGGGATTTAGCAAATTCAGATTGCAGAATTATGAAAATATATTTCAACAGTCTTGCAAAAGTTAATAAACAAATTAAAAACAATATTGACTCCTTGAATTTGAATGCAATTTTACTCATCACAGGTCACGTAATTAGGGTTTTTGTCTCACCCAATCCACTCGTTCAGATCCACTAAGTGAGGGTTAAAAACTTGTTTCAATATGCAATTAAGCAATGCATACATCCATTCATCTGTGACAGTCAACCCAATTCATTAAGCATGAACGAATTCAACATGGACAACCAACCCAATCTACAATTAAGCATTAACAGAATAAAAGTAACCATTCACCACAAAATCAAGATGAAGAGAGGCAAAACACAAATTCAAAACAGAACCTCAAAGTTCAATTGCATCTCTTTCAAGTAATCAATACATTAAGTTAGAAAGCCATGAAATTCGAATTACAAAGCAAAGGTAAATGAAAATACATCACCATTATGGAGAAAACGGACTGCAATAGTGTGCAAATTATTCAAAAACACTCCAAAATATGTATCAAACAAGTGAAAACGAAAACCCCCAAATGGGTCTCCTTCCAAAGCTTCAAAAACCTAAAATGGAGAGTGGGCAAAGATGGTGGGTCTGGAAAACGAAAAACTCAGCCCCATTTTTATGTGGTCACATCACCTAAGATTCACATATTTACAAAATTGCCACTATTGGGTGCAGAATTACAAAAATGTCACTATTGAACCTTAAATTTGGCTCATTCACTTAGATGACGTGGACATGACGTCCAAGCTCCAAAATTGCTTCACCCAAATACCTAAAAATAATTAAAAATGAAAATTAGGCCAAATAATGTGAAATTAACCTAAATTCGGAACAATGGCCCAATAAAGTCCAACGGATGAAAATACATTAAAGATAAACAATTAAGCACTGAAAAACTATCAAATGGATACACAAAGGCTAGTGAAATGGGGGAAAATAATGACTTATCAAAATTGACCACACTTACCCTTTTGCACTCTTGGGCAAAATTAAAAAGTAAAGTAAAGCAAGGAAATCCCAAACATAACAAGAGAGACATAAAGAGACACAAGACAAACAGACTCAAAACAGACAAATGGAAACACATCCAACATAGATGGATTCAAAGCTACAAGGTATCCATGAACATCATCAAAGCAATTCAAAACATTTCAAGTACTTAGTTAAGCTCAAAGAGAGAATTGAAAGCAACATAACCTCACAAAATATGCACTGTATCACTAAAATCTCTAGGCTACTATTTACTCTCAAAGCACCCCTGAAAAACAAACATCCAACAGACTTGGCAAGTCTCTAGAACCAACAATCAAACCAAAACACATGCAAATCAAGATCCGAAGGACTTTTCAAGGTTGTAATGGGGCTAAGGACAAGGTGTGGAACATATGGATAAGTAGTTAAGCAACAAAGGAAACAAAGGAGCAATGGGGAATAAGTCACAATCAAGGATGAAAGTAATCCCAAATGCCAACACTTTCAAATTCGTTTCTCACACAATGCTCAAATCCAAACTCCTTTTATTTCTTTTCTTTGTTTTCTTTTCTTTTCTCTTTGTTTTCTCTCCCTTTTTTTATACAGAGAACATGCAGAGAAACAACAATTTTGAAATCCCACCTAGGTATACAAATGAGTAATTCCAAGAACCAATAACAAGTGTGCGCACAACCAAACTTGTTGTGCGCGACCACACTTAATTGAGCACTCATTCCTAAAACAATTCCAAAGCTCCAAAATTTCCTAAGGTAGGAAGAATCATGGTTTTTTAGGCTAAGGGCTTGTAATGAGCTATAAATCAATTAAAAAGGGTATGTAGGCTCAAAAAGGGGTTATCAAAGGAAATAGTTCAAGGTAGGCTCAGTTGGTTATAGGCTCACAGAAAAAAAATTGCCTAAATCATATCCCAACATGCATGTGAATTAGAAAAGCATCAGAAAGAGTCAAGCCAAGGCCGATGTGCAAGCATTCAAGAGACATATATCACACAACAAAGAACAGAGAGTGGCTCAAATCCTCACACTGGGTAAAACATTTCAAAAGCAACTTGACATGCAAGAAGAAAGCAAAGATATCAGTCCACATAATAACCAACAACTTATCCTCCAAAAGTGAAGTGAGTGTCCCAAACAGAAAACAAAAACATAACACAAATTAACACAAATTATCAAAAGGGAAACAAACAAAAGGAAACAACAACAGACAGACTTGGACAAGTGCAATAAAAGTAAAGAAGGAGAAAGAAAACTCCCTGAATCATTGTGAAACAGAAGTGGGGTCAAGTAGGGAAGTCTCTTCTACAACAATATCCACCAAGGCAGGGTTGCTGAGGAATGACTTCAGGGACCAATCCATTTTGAAGCTTTTATCGGTGGATTCACTCTTGATCTCAACTGCACCATAAGGATAAACATTAGTCACCACAAAAGGACCAATCCACTTTGACCGCAACTTACCACCCATGAGTCTAAGTCTGGAGTTATACAATAACACTTGCTAACAAACAACAAACTCCTTTCTAGCTATGCAGCTATCATGGAATCTCTTGGTCTTCTCTTTGTAGAACATAGAGTTCTGATATGCTTCCAGACGGATCTCATCTAACTCATTCAGCTGCAACTTTCTTTCCTCCCTAGCTTGATCAAGTGAGAAGTTGCATGACTTGACAGCCCAATAGGCTCGGTGCTCTATCTCCACTGGAAGATGGCATGGCTTACCAAAGACGACCTGATAAAGAGACATCCTAATAGGTGCCTTGTAAGCAGTCCTGTGAGCCCAAAGAGCGTCCTCTAGTCTGTTGCTCTAATCCTTCCTGTTGGGTTGCACAATCTTCTCCAAGGTCCGCTTAATTTCTCTATTTGAGATCTTGGCTTGCCCGTTAGTCTAGGGGTGATATGGTGTGGAAATCTTGTTCACAACCCCATACTTTCAAAGCAAAGCCCCCATGGACCTATTGCGAAAATGGGTGCCCTGGTCACTAACGATAGCTCTAGGAATTCCAAACCTACAGAATATGTGAGACCTGACAAAGTCTATAATAACACGAGCATCGTTAGTCCTGGTGGCTTTAGATTCCACCCACTTTGATACATAATCAACAACAAGTAATATATAAGTAAAACCAAAAGAAACAGGGAAATAGCCCATGAAATCTATACCCCAGACATCGAAGACCTCACAAAACAACATGGGTTGTTAAGGCATCTGTTGTCTCCAAGAAATGGCTCCTCCCGCTCTCTAGCATTGTTCACATGTGCTGCAAATCCTCCACACATACTTGAAGATGGTGGGGTAGTAAAATCCACAATCCAACACTTTACGAGTTGTCCTCTGTGTGCCAAGATGACCACTAGGTGCAGATGAATGATGAAATTGAAGGACCGATTCAAACTCGTGATCCGGAATGCATCTCCTAGTAACCTGATCATCGCACATCTTTCACAAATAGGGGTCATCCCAAATATAATACCTAGCATCGCTCTTGAGTTTATCACATTGAGCTCTGGATGCTAGGGGAGGAAAAATATAAGCAACAAGATAATTCACAATATTAGCAAACCAAGGTCAGAGAAAAGAAGCAAACCTCTCAATGCTGTTCAGGTGGTTTGCAACCAAGTTTTGTGCTCCACTTCTATCACGGATCTCCAAATCAAATTCCTGGAGCCAGAGCATCCATCTAATCAACCGAGGCTTAGATTTTTCCTTCTTCAATAGGTACTTAAGAGTTGCATGGTTAGTAAACACAACAACAGGAGAAACAAGCAGATAAGATCTAAACTTTTCAAGTGCAAAAACAATCGCAAGAAGCTCCTTCTCTGTTGTGGTATAGTTTGCTTAGGCATCATCCAATGTCCTAGAGGCGTAGTAGATTACCCTCAACTGTTTGTCAATCCTTTGAGCTAGAATAGTCCCCAATGCATAATTAGATGCATCGCACATCAGCTCGAACGGGGCTGTCCAATTGGGCGCTTGAATGATCGAAGTGGTGGTCAGGGTTTTCTTGAGGCAATTGAAAGCCTTTTTGCATTCGTCACTGAAGATGAACTCAATATCTTTTCACAATAAGTTGGATAGTGGAAGGGCCTTCTTATTGAAGTCCTAGATGAAGCGCCTGTAAAACCCTACATGGCTAAGAAAAGAACGAACCTCTTGCACAGAAGAGGGGTAAGGAAATTGTGAAATAATTGAATTTTTGGCATGGTTAACTTCAATGCCCTTACTCAAAATTATGTGCCCCAAAACTATGCCTTGTTCTACCATGAAATGGCATTTTTCAAAATTGAGAACAAGGTTAGATTTGATGCACTTATTCAAAACTTTGTGCAAACTGTCTAAAACATGCATCAAAGGAGGATCCATAAATAGTAAAATCATCCATAAACACCTCTATGCAGTTTTTAAGAAAATCACTGAAAATGCTCAGCATGCATCGTTGGAATGTGTTAGGGGCATTTCATAGGCCAAACGACATCCTCCAATAGGCAAAAGTGCCAAAAGGACTGGTGAATGTGGTTTTCTCTTGGTCCTCAGGTGCAATATGAATTTGAAAGTAATCAGAAAAACCATCTAAAAAGCAATAATGGGACTTACCTGCCAAGCGCTCAAGCATTTGATCAATAAAAGACAGGGGGAAATGGTCTTTCCAGGTTTCTTGATTTAGCCTTCTATAGTCGATGCAAACTCTCCAACTGTTTTGCACCCTAGTTGGAATTAGGTCGTCTTTTTCATTCTTGACTATAATAAGGCTTGTTTTTTTAGGAACAACATGGATGAGGCTGACCCACTGACTATCTGAAATAGGGTAGATGATCCCATCTTGTAGAAGCTTGGTCACCTCCTTCTTGACAACATCTGGGATGACAAGGTTGAGTCACCTTTGTGGCTGTCTCACTGGTTTTGCTCCATCTTCCAATAATATTTTATGCAAGCATGTTGATGGGCTAATATCAGGAATGTCAGCCAATGTCCATCCAATTGCCTTCTTATGCTTTTTAAGAACATGCAACAACATCTGCTCTTATTCAGTAGTGAGGGAGGTGGAAATGATGACAGACAATTTGTCCTTCTCCTTCAAGTAGACATACTTGAGGTTGTTTGGTAGGGGTTTCAGCTTTGGAGTGTTGGATTTTGGCTGAATATCAGGAACTAGAGGGGAGGGAGAAATGGGTTCCACAACCTATACCTCAACATAATAATCAGTTGCATATGTACTTCCTGCAACATGGTCAGTGCAATCTGATTGTATAACATCAAAGTCATATGGTACAACACCTAGAGACTCAAACTCATTAGATTTGACATTATCCACATTATATTCAGTATCAAAATCAGAATCAAGAACATTGATTTTCTTCCTTTACATCAAGGCCCTCTCCGATGGAATGGTTATTGATATTCTTTCTTTACATCAAGGTCATCTCTGATGGAATGGTCATTGATTTTCTTATGTTTACATCAAGGCCCTCTCCGATGGAATGATCATTGATTTTCTTATGTTTACATCAAGGCCCTCTCCGATGGAATGGTCATTGATTTTCTTTCTTTACATAAAGGCCCTCTCCGATGGAATGGTCATTGATTTTCCTTCTTCACGTCAAGGCCCTCTCCAATGGAATGGTCATTGATTTCTTTGTCACAATAGGACCCTCTCCTTCAGAGTGGTCTAGTTTGTTTTCTTCTTTGAATCACAACCCTTATCTTTGAATTGGTCATTGTATATGCTTGATTTGTTTTTTCCTCTTAAATCCAAACGAAATTAGTGTTTTTATCTTTACTCATCTTTTACTTTGATAACCTATGAAAGTTAAAATTTCATACTATCAAGTAAAATCTAAGTAAAGAGGGGCAGCTGTCAACACCCAATTTTGTCCGAGTAACAATGATAAAAATAATAAACAAAAAAAAATTAATTAAAGTTCAATTTAGCAGAATAAATAAATAAATAAATAATAAAAAAAGGGAAAAAATATGTTTTAGTTCGAGAAAAAAAATAAATATCTATGTTTATTTTAGTATTATTATTATTATTTTTAATTTAATTTTGCTTTATTTATTTATTTATTTGGGCTTATTTTATTTTCCTTTCTATTATTACAACTCCATTTTTGTTTTACGTCTCTCTTTCTAGTTTAATAAAAAGAAAAAAACAACAAAACAACAAAACCAAAAAAAAACAAAAAAAAGAGTAAAAAAAAGAAAACGAAAAAGGGAAAGAAAGAGGTAACGTAAGGTCTCTCTGTTATCAGACCCATGCCTGCTATGCTATCATGGTTTTGTATTGGGAATGACTTGTAGCATGGTCATAATGGTTGAAGGAGCAGGAAGCAACATCTGCTCTCAGCCTTGTCCCAAATTTCGAGATTGGGAGGTGTAGAGAGTTACATAATAAAAATGGGAAGATTCATGAGATGAGGGGTCTTTTTTTTGGGGATTACTACAGAGAGGGGTTTGGGCACTAGAAATCAGTGAGGGAGAGAAGGAGTCAAATTTGAAAACGGAAGCAAAGTTGTTAGTGCATTAAGTTTTATTTTCACGGTAAGTGTTCTTAACTCCTCCTTAGCTTATGTTACCGTGACTTGATGTTGTTGTTGATGTTCATGGGTCTATGAATTAGAGCTTATGTTAACGTGATTTGATATTGATGTCCATGAATGTATGGATGAAAGATGGTTTGAGATGAACATAGTTACATCTGTTATTCATTTTGTTTATTCCCATTGCACTTGGGTACAGTAAAGAACAAAGCACAATGTTTTTTTTTTGTTTTTTTGTTTTTTTGTTTTTTTTTTATTTTTTTTTTTATCTGCCATTGTTAAGATATGTTCTTGTTTGGGTGTTACTGCTGCCCGAATGAGTGCTGGAAAATAACCTCACCCTCAATCTTTCTCGTCCACCATCATCTTTCCCTCATCACCTTCTACCTCCAAGAAACCACCAAACCATAACCCAAACACACTTCACCAACAATTATTTTTTGTAGAACACATTTTCACTAACTTTCTCGTTCACCATCATCTTCATGTCACACCTGCATAAAAATAAAAAATAAAACATGGACCCGAAAGCAGTACTCACACGGTCATCCACACTGCATCCTATCATCCTTCGTAGTCCACTCATCCTTTCATTTTCACTCCACCCCCATTATTTCTGCGCAACACAAACTCTCCCATCATCACCCTCATCATAAACCCGCACCAGTCCGCCATTAACGAACCTTCATCACCAAACAGCTGATTCAATTTTGGACTCTTATTCTGCACTACAACCACACCCATTCTTCATCATCAATAGAAACCACCTTGTTTCTGTTACAACCCATCCCTACGATTCGTCATCACAACCCAACACGTGGTGGCAGCTGGCATCTCGGACAGTGCTCTCTACAAGCGGTAGTGGCACCGTGGCGGTAGTCTAGGTCGCGGCGGTCGAAGCTGACGAACATGAGGCTGGACCGGCATGGTGTGCGACGGCGGAGCTCCGGGATCTGGCCTATCTCGCGCGCGAAAGAGAAATGACAAAGGAGATGATCCGGGGAGCTCGGTTCTCGTCAGTGACACCTCCGACGGTGGCGCCTCTTGCCGTCCGTGGGAAGTGCGACGGCAGCACCTGCCGCTGGTGTCTGGATGGCTTGCGTCAACGAAGAAGAGAAGGCTGCCATGGTGAGGAGAAGAAGCTTTAGCTTTTGTTAGGGTTTTCTGAGAAAGAAAAAAAGGGCTGCAGGCCTTGAATTACCACACGTACCCTTTTTTTTACCTCATCCACACCCCATATATTATGTTATGTTTCCTCCTTTCCCTTCTTCGTGTACACCCCATTTTTAATCCTTGCACCTCCATTTTGTGTTTGCTTAGCACACCCCTTTATTTACTGAACGCACCCCATATGTTACTTCATGCACCTCCCACATGTGATACCTATGCATCCCATATCTTTGTCTATTATTTTTGGGTTTGTTGTTGTGTTTACTTTGTGCACCCCACTAATCAACCATGTACCACATTTTTTTTCCACTTTTATCCATCTTAAATATTTTCATCCTTTTATAAATTTATTTATTTATTTATTTTATTTAAAAAAACAAATATATTTGAAAATTATTAAAAATTACAAAAAAAATAGAAAAAATCTAAAACATATTCTCTTTCACTTTATTGGGTTTGTCCGATCGCTCGCACCGTGTGACACTCATTTTCAAAAATACCAAAAATAGTTTTCTTTTTCTTTTAGTGTCTGTTCGATCGTTCGCATCGTATGACACCTGTTTCCAAATAATTCAAAAACACCAAAAAATATATAAAATTTCAAAATACAAAAACATCAACGTTTTTAAACAAGATATCTTTTTAAGAACTACGTGATCCTTGATTCTCCACTGTGAGATACGTAGGAGCAAGGCCAGTCCTTGTCAGGTTCACCTCTAAAAAATCAAATCATTTTCTCAATTGTTTTTCAAATATCTTTTCAAGAACTACGTAACCCTGATTTCTTATTTTTAATGAGAATACGTAGGACCAAGGTCAATCCTTGTCAGGCCCAAAAGTGAAAAAAATATTTTTGTTTCTTTTTAGTATTATTTGTCTCATTATTTTTGGGGAAAATTAATATTTCAAAAACCACATCAACTTTGCACTTTTAATTAAAGGTACCGTCTTCGGGCGGGCACTGTAGGGTGCTAACACCTTCCCTACGCGTAACCGACTTCCAGATCCAAAAATCTGGTTTTTCGCAGACTTGCTTTATTTTTATGGTTTTCCATAGTTTTCCAAAAATAGTTGTGGTGGCGACTCCCAATCTCTTTTCAAACCCGTTTTCTTTTTCGATTCGCCTTCCAGTCGCGATCCTCAGAAGGATGTTTCATGGCATCCAAAATATTAAAACACGCGATAATGTCATCAAACTCCATGGATAAAGTGCCAGCATGGACATCAATCTTTGTTCGGGCTGTCCTTAAAAATGGTCTCCCTAAAATGAGTGGGGCAGAACCATGGGAAAAGCCCTCTTCCATATCAAGAATGTAAAAATCAACAGGAAAAATCAGTTCACCAACCCGAACCAAGACATCCTCAATGAAACCGGCAGGGTGGGCAACACTTTTATTTGCCAATTGAATGACCACACCCGTTGGTTGCAATGGTCCAAGAAACAGAGAATTGAAAATAGACAGAGGCATGACATTAATCGAAGCACCCAGATCAAGCATAGTATTCTCAAACTTAATATTACCAATAATGTAGGGAACACAGAATGTACCTGGGTCTTTACACTTTTCAGGGATTTGAGGAACATATTTACCTATCAGTGCAGATACGTTTCTCCCCATGTTAATCCTCTCATTGCCATTTCATCCTCATCTTGTGCGTGCACAACTCCTTCAAGAACTTTGCATATCTGGGGATCTGTTTAATAGCATCAAACATAGGTATGTTCACCTCCACCTTCCTGAATATTTCTAAGATCTCCCTATCAACCTCTTCCATCTTCTTGCTTGGAATGGCTCTTGGAGGGAAAGGAAGAGGTATGAAAGGTGCAGTAGTAGAGGTGGAAGGCGTAGGAGTCACACCAGAAGTGGAAGGACCAGCTGCATGAGCATCACACTTTCTTTAAAGCATGGAAGGATTGACTTCCTTTTCAGGTGTAGGCTGAGTAATGGGAACTTCAATGTGCTTCCCAGATCTCAATGTGATAGCACTCACATTTCTCGGATTCTCCACCGTTTGTGATGGCAACTTATCAGAATTTTGAGTTGGTGCTTGATTAAGTTATGTAGCCATCTGCCCCATTTGATTTGTCAAAGTCTGGATTGAGGCTCTAGTCTCCTACTAGAGTTGCATATTTTGAAGTGTCATCATTCTAACCAACTCCTCAAATGAAGTAGAAGAAGAAGGTGCAAGTGCAGCAAGAGCTGGTGTGGGTATAGGTGGAACAGGAGCAACTTGTGGTGTAGGTGTAGCTCTTTGTTGTGGATGTGGCTGCACATTTTGAAACAGTTGGTTTTGCTGCTACTGGTTGCCCTGGTTTCCCCATCTCAGATTAGGGTGATTCCTCCATCCTGGATTGTATCTATTTGTTAACAAATCATGGTTTTGTTGCTAGTGTTGGGGCCTATTGTTGTTGAAAATATTAACTACATATGCTTGAGGAGTATCCACGGGCGTAGAAGAAGTAGCAGCCTGTTGTTGCAATGCTGGGCAAGAGTCTGTGAAATGATCAACAGATGTTCAAAGGCCACAAACTCTTGCAAATGGGCTCTCTGATTGGAAGCAAGTTGGTTTACCAGTGTGGTAAGAGCATCAATCTTACTTTCCAACTTCTTTGTGTATTCGGCTGCCCCTACATCATGAACTTCTCTAACAACTATGGCATCATTCCTTGTGCCAAATTGCTGAGATATAGAAGCCATGTTCTCGATTATTTGCCTAGCTGTAGCTGGGGTCATGTTACCAAGAGCGCCACCACTTGTAGCATCAATCATGTTTATATCCATGTGGTACAGGCCTTCATAAAAATATTGTAGAAGGAGATGTTCGAAGATTTGATGGTGGGGGCAACTTGAACAAAGATTCTTGAACCTCTCCCAGTATTCATAGAGGCTCTCCCCAGACTGCTGCTTGATGCTAGAAATTTCCTTCTTTATGGTTGTTGTCCTGGAAGCAGGGAAGAATTTGGCAAGGAACAACCTCTTTAAGTCATCCCAGCTCATGATGAACTTGAGTGCAAGTAGTACAACTAGTCTTTTGCATTGCCCTCCAACGAATGAGGAAAAGCCTTCAAGTATACATGGTCTTCTTGGATGTTTGTAAGCTTCATGGTGGAACACACGACATGGAACTACTTCAAGTGTTTGCATGGGTCCTCACCTGCAAGGCCATGAAACTTTGGCAATAAGTGTATTAATCTAGTTTTTAAGACATACAGAACTTCCTCCTTAGGATATTGAATGCATAAACTGTCATAAGTGAATTCTGGTGCAGTGAGCTCACTCATTGTCCTCTCATGAGGTGGAGGAGGTTGAGCCATATTATCAGTATGAAAATGAGGATGATCAGAATAAACAGTATGCTCAGAATGCACAAAATGAAGAGTGTCAAGAGTATGAAGAGAATTAGAAGAATCAGAAGAATCAGGAAAAGTCACAAAATATTCAGCATGCAAAGATGGATTCCTAAGATGCTTACGTACTATGTGGAAGGTCCTATCAATTTCAGGGTCAATGGGTTGTCATTCACTTGGGTTTCCCCTAGTCATGCACCAAAATACATTAATTCTAGTGGTATTGGCATAACAAAGGGTAAAACTACAAGTATACTCAAACAAACTCCAAATGACTTGAAAATTGGTAGGATTGTCTTTTGAGTGATCAAACAGTACCACAAAAAAAATCAGCTCAAAATTCAAAGTGCAAGTATTTTTAAATTGTTTTCAAAAGTGGAAAAATGAAGAAAAATCACAAAAAACATTGCTAAAAGATAAAAAACGGCATTTTCTGGAGAATCTGAGTTTGATAATTGGTAGGGCGAGTACCAAATTAGTAGGAAATTCAATTCCACCCCAAATGCATATAAAATAATAGTGATTTTGATACCAGAGAAAAAGTTATGGTTCTCTTAAGTTTGACTAAAAATGAGTCCAAAATTTTTTTGAATCTTTCAAATCAGACCATATCAACTGCTCCAACCATTTTTCCCATTAAGTTCAATGTCTTAGAAGTGGGGAGAAAAAATTTCAAGTCAACCATACTTGAACTACACACACCAAAACACCAACACACAAACACAAACACACTGAAAATTTTACTTTAAACAAAACTATTGGTTCTCCGCAACAACACCAAATTTGATAGAGGTCGTACCCCCCCAAATTAAAACAGTTAAATGCAGTATGGGAAATTTGAACCAAGTCATCTCCCAACGACCAATGTTTTCGTCCAAAGTTTCAATTTTCAAATGAACACAACACTATAACACAAGAGGGTTTGGCGAATTTAGATTGCAAAATTATGAAAATATATTTCAACAGTCTTGCAAAAGTTAATAAAAAGAATTAAAAACAATATTGACTCCTTGAATTTGAATGCAATTTTACTCATCACAAGTCACGTAACTAGGGTTTTTGTCTCACCCAATCCACTCGTTCAGACCCACTAAGTGAGGGTTAAAAACGTATTTCAATATGCAATTAAGCAATGCATACATCCATTCATCTGTGACAGTCAACCCAATTCCTTAAGCATGAACGAATTCAACATGAACAACCAACCCAATCTATAATTAAGCATTAATAGAATAAAAGTAACCATTCACCACAAAATCAAGATGAATAGAGGCAACACACAAATTCAAAACAGAACCTCAAAGTTCAATTGCATCTCTTTCATGTAATCAATACATTAAGTTAGAAAGCCATGAAATTCGAATTACAAAGCAAAGGTAAACGAAAATACATCACCATTATGGAGAAAATAGACTACAATAGTGTGCAAATTACTCAAAAATGCTCCAAAACGTGTGGCAAACAAATGAAAACGAAAACCCCCAAATGGGTCTCCTTCCAAAGCTTCAAAAACCTAAAATGGAGAGTGGGTGAAGATGGTGGGTCTGGAAAACGAAAAACTCAGCCCCCTTTTTACGTGGTCACATCACCTAAAATTCACATATTTACAAAATTGCCACTATTGGGTACAGAATTACAAATGTCACTACTGGGCCTCAAATTTGGCCCATTCACTTAGATGACGTGGAAATGATGTGGCAACTTTCTTCAACTGAATGTTAATGTCCAAGCTCCAAAATTGCTTCACCTAAATACCTAAAAATAATTAAAACGAAAATTAGGCCAAATAATATGAAATTAACCCAAATTCGGAACAATGGTCCAATAAAGCCCAACAGATGAAAACACACTAAAGATAAACAATTAAGCACTGAACAACTATCAAATGGATATACAAAGGCTAGTGGAATGAAGGAAAATAATGACTCATCACCCAGAAAAATGTTTCTTTAGTGTAGGTGGCAACAAATTCTTGGGCTTCATGATAACTTGACGTGTTAACAACAAACTGGTCTGGTTGGCCATTTTCTGCCATGCCTAGCACAAAACACAAAGCCCCTTTGCAAGCTCTTAAAGGGAACCCAAACCTATGACTAGACCAAGGAATGCAAAACCATTTTTCAACAATTAAAGAGGGAGGTCACAATACTCCCCGTCGTTAGCAACCATCAACCAAACCAGCCTTTAACTTTGTATCTAGTAGTATCACATTTTGCAGTCAACTCGATCCCTATCATGGAGGAAGGTAAGAAGCAATACTTAGTGTGGATCACAAGATGGACTCTTCAACACCGTAGAAGAACAAACCAAACTATGGAGAAGCTTGCCCTAACTTTAATCTTCTTCGGCTAACGATTGCACCGCTACTTTCGCTGATTCAATATTTGTGCTTGCACAAATTATCCCATCAAGTAGATCCTACAAAAGCCTGAGTTGGTAGGACGCATGACAACATGGTTAGTAGAACTCTCCGAGTTTGGACTAACCTATCAAGGAACGAATGAAGTCAAACTTCCTAGCGAACTTCCTCACCGAGCCCCTAACTAAAGGGATCAACTCACATGATGGTCCCTTAGCATCAATAGGTCCTCTTAAAAGAAAGGTAGTGATGAAGGATTGACCGCCAACCAAGGATGGAGGTATATACTTAAGAAGACTAAGCATGTTTAGAAAGGAAGTTCACTAATCCTTCATCCCTTTCATTTGTGTTTGTTATTTTTTATTCCCTAAGTTGACTTAGTTGAATCAACTTTAGTTGACTTGTTGACCTTTGACTAGGTTTGACTTGTTGACTATAGTCGACTTGACATAAGCCAACATGCTAATCTATGTTTACTTGCTTTGTAGGTTAATTAGGAGTAAGAAAGCAATGCTAGGTGGCGCATGGTGATTGGGGAGCATAAATGATGTGGAGGAGAGAGTAAAGCAAAGGCATAAAGCATAAAGTAAAAGGCATGAAGCAAGTGTACCTATGTACCTTTGGTCTCTTTTGTTTTTAGCACACTTTGGCCACTTTTTTAGAGACATATGAGACACATTCTTCGTCTCCTTTTGTGCTAGAACGAGGTTAGCCTTGCACACACCATAGTTAGCTCTTTTGTCTCTCATTTTTGTAACCTTATTTGACCTAGTTTCTAGAAGCTAGGGTTAGCTTTTTGTAGAGACATCCTTAGGTATCTTTTATTTGCTTAGAGGCCCATAAACTCTTCTATATAAGGGGTGCTCTTAGACATGGAAAAGGGTTGAACATTTTGAAGTAAAAACACTCTTGTGTCTCAACCATTTGTGAGAGTTTCCTTCCTAGGGAGTGAATACTTTTAAGCCTTATCTTGCATAGCAAGTGGCCATGGCTTCTAGTCTTGCCTTGTAGTGGCGTGCTTCTCACAGTTTTACCATTTCTTTCCTTTCTATTTTATGTTTTCTTCTTCCTTTAATTGTTCTTGGTTTTTTATGGTTTATGTGATTTCAATTTCCTTTTCTTTTTGAATCAATCCATCATCTTCTTCTCTTGAGCTTTGTGAAAGAAACCTTTACATCTAGATAGCATGCTATCTTAATGTCTAGTGGGGATTTCACTTAGCTTTCTTAATCAACTCACATCATATTCAATAATCTTAGAAAAGAACAAGATAATCCTTCATCAGGTAGCGGTATTGACATCATCCTAGAAGAGTTCGACAACCTCATCCTAGAACATGCCATTCGTTTCAACTTCAACGCTTCGAAAAATAAGGTCGAGTATGAAGCCTTGATCATTGGGTTGTGTCTAGCTCACAAGTTAGGGGTAAAAAAACTACATTGCTATAACGCTCCCAACTAGTCACGGGCCAAGTCAAAGGAAGCTACTAAACTAAGAAGCCTTCCTTACTAAACTACTTTCACATGGTAAAGAACCTTTAAGAACGGTTCAACGAGTTCAAAATTAATCACGTGCCAAGAGAAGAGAATGACGAGGTCAATGTACTTTCGCAACTCGCCAGTACAAAGAAACCTAGACAAGATAGGTCTCTCGTCTAGCACAGTCTCTCGAGCCTAAGCTCGAACCATGAAGACGTCTTTTAAATCTCTTTAACCTCACTAAGTTGGATGACCCACTTCTAAATTATGATGACTCGACAGAGGCAAAACACATACGACGACAAGCATCATTCTATACTGCCAAAAATGGGGAACTCTTTAGAAGAGGTTTCGCTGCACCTTTACTTAAGTGCCTGGATCAAGAACAAACCTGATACATACTCGTCGAGATGCATGGCGGCATATGTGGCATGCACTCTAAAGCTCAATGCATGGTCGAACAAGTACTGAGAGTCAGGTATTATTGGCCTACAATGAGACAAGTTGCTCATGAGCACATCAAGAAATGCCAAGAATGTCAATAGTTTGGTCCACTACATTAGGTCCCTCCTGAAAAGTTACACACTATAATCGATCTCTGGCCATTTACTACTTAGGGAATGGACATACTCGACCCTTTTCCACTAACAAAGGACAAGTCAAATTCCTCATTGTGGCCATATACTATTTTATTAAGTGGATAAAAGTTGAACCACTGCTACCATCTCAGTCCAAGAGTTCCAAAAGTTTTACTGGAAGAACATCATTTGTCGACATAGGTTATCGCATTATCTAGTCACTAACACCGATTAACAGTTTATCGATGTCGGTTTCAAGTAATTACTAAGCCAACCAAGATAAGGCAAATGAGAGTCTCTACTACTTGGAGGAGAAAGACCTCACGATTTTTGGTTGAGACCATGTAAGTGTCTTACTTCAAAATGTTCAACCCTTTTACAAGCTAAAGAGCACCCCTTATATAGAGAGTTATAGGGGCCTCTAGGAAATAAAAAAAAAGTACAAAAGGATAACCTACAAAGGGAGTGCTCTAATCCATCTCCATTAGTGATCATCTTACCCTAACCATGTTTAACCTACAAAGAAAACAAGATCTTTAACAAGTCAACATGTTGACTTGAGCCAAGTCAACTCTAGTAAACTAGTCAAACCTAGTCAAGGTCAACAAGTCAACTAAGATTGATTTAACCAAGCCAACTTTAAGGAATTTCAATATAAGAAAATACTAAATAAAGAGAAATAAGAAGGAATAAAAGTTTCTCCTTTACTCATGCTTCTAGTGATCCTTCTTGGGAGAGCTTCCATGGCATCTTGTGTGGTCAAGCCTTCATCATTTTCCCGTCGAGCTCTACAATATTTTGATATTGGAATTTTGAGTTGTTTATTCTCGGATACTTAGGTATTTGAACATTGAACTTCCCTTCTATTCGGGAACTAGAGCACTGAGTTCAATAAATTCTTTTTGTACTTGGGTATTGGAACACCGAGTCGTTATTGTACTCGGGTATCAGAATGTTGAATTGCTCTTGTACTTAGGCAATCGAACATCGAGCTTTTCTTATACTTGGGAACTGGAACGACAAGTTTACTCATGTATTCAAACACAAAAATATCAAATTGTTGTTGTTCTTGGGCATTGGAACGCAAAGGTGTTTTTGCACCCGAACACTGGATTACTGAATTGTTCATAGGTCAATTAGGATAGTGCACCCATCAGTTGGAAATGGTGACAATGATAACTTTTAGATTGGCAAAGCCCCATATGGTAGTTGGGGTATATCTCAAAGTGTGAGATATTGATCACAATCACGAGATACCCATGGCGCAAGGTTGTGCATTGCTCCTCCATTGTTAGGGTTGTGATTGTTTTGTCTAAAGAGTGCATTCCTACGATCGTTGACTTTAGACTCTACTCTTGTAGGGTCATGGGACCCAACCACTCTTTCACGTCTGTGAGGTGAAGTGTGATCTCTCTTTGACCTTCGAGACTCTACTTGCGGTCTACTCTTCTAATCTCAACATTCTGGAGATCAAAATTATATCTTATTGTAGTGGTTGTGTGAGCCTTCACTACTCGGAGGGAGTTCATCAATTGCTTCTTCGAGTATTCCTATTGGAGAGATCTTTCTTTCTCCATTTTGTCATGTTTCTGGCTCTTTTATTCAAGTATTGTATTTATTTGCCACTTCTCTTATGCAGACTTCTTCCTGGACCTCATGAATGAGATCTAGACCAGTTTGGAGTTCTTCTTCGTTGTGTTCTTCATCAAAGTGTTGTTTTGTCAAGCTCTAGTAATGGTGAATTCTTTTTTTCTTTCTATGAGGAAGCGTGAAAATAACTTGTTGATGCTTTGGGTTTGTAATGAAGGATGGTGTAAGTTGATACCGAGACCATCCAAATTTTCTATTATACGGTGCATAGAAGTTTTCTAGAGAAAAATATTTTTTAGAGTTTTATAGAGTTGACTCTCAAGAAAGAGAGATGAGTCACAATGGACAGACTTAAGAACCTTATATTTCCTAGCCAGAGTTTTCATCAAATACCATTTATAAATTTCCTTATAGAAATCCATGCTTTTGATTTGATGAAATATCCTTAACCAAGACACAAACACTCTGATTGAGAATATTCTTCATACTCCCAAGTTTCTTCTTGTAACTTATACATATCGATATATTAGCATTCTCATGCATCGAGGATTTTTTGGTCATCGTGGTTACAATTGATTTGTAAGTTATCATCATTACGAGCGTCATCTTTGAATTGGAGTCTTAAGCTCTCAAGAGTCGAGCTATTATGTCCTTGTTGAAAATCTATAGGATTTAATAGAGAGGAAAAATCTACTACCTTATGTGTCGCTCTTAACGCTTTTGAAATAAATTTTGAATGACTCTGCATTCGAGGTGATGTGTCACTCTTAACACTTTTGAAATAAATTTTGAATGCTTTACATAGGAGGTTATGCGACATTTTAACACTTTTAAAATAAGTCATGAATGGCTTTGCATATGAAGTTATACGTAACTCTTAGCATTTTTAAAATAGATCTTGAATGGCTCTGCATCTACGGTTATGCATCACTCTTAGTGCTTAGGCCAAGCTTTACAAGAAGGGTGCCAAAACCTTATCTTCATGGTGTTGGCAGCAAACATTTTTTACAATGACATTCGCAACCCTATTATTTTGGGTAAAGCAAAACACCATGATTCCTTGTTTCACTACATGGAAAGAACTAGCCATCATGTCATCATTCAACAAGCTCGAAGTGAACCCATTGAGCGATACTGACATTGCATCCACACTATCACAGATGGCCTCGTCAAACGCCACCAAGATCAGCTCATCACCAGTGATGGGGGGATGTCAACAAACCTTGCACACAATTGATGAAGCCTTGGTCAAAGATGTTAACTCCAGGGACGACATTGGTAACAAACACGCAATTGGAGTCGATGGCGTCCTAGATGCAAATAGTGCAATCATCTAAGGTGGAGTAGAGATGCCCTAGAAATGGCCGACGAGGTAGTGAAGGAAGGTGAGCATGTTGAACTGGTGCTGCTCCACTAGTTACAACAGTTATAACGACCTTCAGGCAGGTATGGCGGTGGATTACGATGGCAACGCTTGAGATCTAGTGGGAAAAGATGGAAAATGAAGGTGATGATGTGTCATCATTGGCTGGTCAAATTTTTTACTAAGGATGATGAACATGTGGCAACTTTTCATTGGGTAGATTTAGACAGTAAGGATATCTATGTTGCGGCCTCTTATTGGTCAACTTTGTGAATAGAGAATTGTTTAAAAAGTGGAGTGCATAACTAAATTAAGGGGGTGCACAACATATATTTCCAAAATTTGCCAATTTTTTGTCTTTTTCTAAAGGTGTTTTGTAATTTCTTTATTTTCACACCTTGTATGAGTTTAGATAACTTTAACTACATCAACAAACATTAGAATATCCAAGAAAATATTATATCTAACTCAAATGTTATTTTCTATGCATTTTTATCTCACAAGGCCACCATTGGAATTTGACCTTATTTTGACATTGCTTTGTAATTTCTTTATTTTCACACCTTGTATGAGATTAACATAACTTTGGCTACATCATCAAGCATTAGAATATCTAAAAAAATATTTTATGCAACTCAAATACTATTTTCGATGTGTTTTTATCTCACAAGATCACCATTGGAATTTGGCCTTTTCTGAAGGTGGTTTGTAATTTCTTTATTTTCACACCTTATATGAGATTAACATAACTTCAGCTACATCAACAAACATTAGAATATCCAAGAAAATATTTTAAGCAACTCAAATGCTATTTTTGATGTGTTTTTATCTCACAAGGCCACCATTAGAATTGGCCTTATTCTTACGTTGTTTTGTAATTTTTTTTTATTTTCACACCTTGTATGAGATTAACATAACTTTGGCTATATCAACAAACATTAGAATTTTCAAGAAAATATTTTATACAACTCAAATACTATTTTTGATGCACTTTTATCTCACAAGGTCACCATTGGAATTTGGCCTTATTCTGATGGTGTTTTGAAATTTCTTTATTTTCACACCTTGTATGAGAGTAACATAACTTTAGTTGTATCAACAAATATTAGAATATGTAATCAAACTTCTAGGATTTAGTCCCATATACAGTTAATATATGAATATTTACACTAACAAATATATCTCAGAATATTTTCCAATCACTTTAAATCAATAAAGTTAAATAGGCTTGTTGAACTGCATCACTTAATATATTTAATATATTTGTTGCATCGACTATATAAATATTTTTTATATTCTATAATATACAACTCAAAATGCAAACTTGTATTGCAAACTTATACTTTGGATAGTACTTTCCAGAATACAAACTTATATTTTGGAATATGCTATTCATGATATAATTTTTCATGCAAATTTATCTTTTAGAATACAAATTTATATATTAAAATTCAAAGTTGTATTTCAAACTGTACATTCTAAAATATAAAATAAAAATACATTTTAATTTACATAACCCTAAATGCTATACGGATTTGATTTATTTGTATTCCATCAAGTTTTATATATTAAGATGTATAATTCGGAATATAATTTAAAATACAAATTTATATTTTAAATTATGTATTTAAAAATACAAATTTATATTTTGGATTTACAGTATAACTCTAAAATAAATTACACCAAGGTAAAACCACGTTAAAAAAATAGAGCCCTATTAAGGAATTTGCAGAAAGAATACGGTGATGTTGCAGGAAAGAAAATAAAGATAAATTGGTCATATAATCACGCATGGGTGCACGGTGAAATTATAGGGGTGGAGGAAGAAATGTCCTATCTGGTAACCAGTCCCATAAGTCTTCGCCAAATTTTGGCGGGAATATATAGTTTGCGCTCATGAAACTCTAGCAGTATTTTTTTTTTTTTCTGTTTGTGAATTGGCAAAAGTGAGTGCGGATATGGTGAACCCTAGCAATAGTGAAAGATGGAACAGAGCAGGGATCGATGATAACATGTTGGCCATGTTTGATGCATCCGAAACTAAGGATCCTCACCAAGATGCCCTCGATGACCGTACGAAAAACCCTTTTTTCTTTGTCTTTTTTTATATAATATTGTTAGGTTTGGTTTTTCTCCCCATTTTCACTTCATCTTTCCACCACGTTCGTGCCCACAAGGAAAATCGATGTGCTTTAGCTAATTGAACGTTGGGGTGACCGGAAAATTCGAACTTGAGTACAATTTGGTTTGGGTTTCTTTCGAAAAACAATAATATATACGAATTTTAAATGACTAAAACGAGTTATTTTTGCTTCTATGGTTCGTATGTGCAGGAATTGCTTTTCTTGATGTTGTTCGCGCATCTTCAATTGGGCCTGAATATGGAAAACCACCCACTTCGTAAGTGTTTTTATATCAATGTGTGAACTCCTAAAACTGTGATACCCCCAGTTCTGTTCTTTTCCACGATCATGGTCTATTCTCCGTAGGCAGGTTTTGTTTTGGGAGAGTAAATTGCGTTTTGTGTCTAATACTGTTCACTGAGGCTTAATCTCCAGAAAAATTTTTGGGGCAGTCTTCCACATGCTGAGGACAGGGAACTCTCTAGAAATTATTGTGGGAAGTTATAAGCTTCTGGTAGATTTAGACAAGGTATTTGAATGCAACTTGAGACATGACATTCTATCTTGGTATTCATAGGCCCTGATTGTAACTGATACCCCTTTACATCTGTGACTTCTTTTCGGGTTTAGCACTTCCCTCGTGTGTATTTATCCCGATCGTCGTCTAACTCTCCATCGAAATTGGTTGCGGTTAAAGAGGTACACATAAATATAAGTCATCTCAGTATGTTATTTTTGTTCTATTCTGGGTTAGTTAATTGAACTTATTTGCAAATATGAAATATTATCTGTCAGGCATGGTCTCCATTTATTGATTGCCTGGATAATGGCACTGCTGAAGCAGGGGACAAACAGTCTAGTGGACCCCTTGACCCCTCTGTGAGCTTATTTCTTCTGTATTTTCTCCTTTAGTTTTTTAGTTCTTTCATTTAATCGTAACAATTTCTTCTGCCATGATTGCATTTTTTTCTATCCTTATGTGAGCTAAACTAAAATAATAGAAGTATTTATTAGCTTGTCTTGGCAAATTTATTGCTCTAATGCATTTAAAAATTTAAAAGTGCAATATAGAATTACTTATTTTTCCAAACATTTTCTCTTTATCTCTTATTTTTATAATACTTTTATGTTGTTTCTTTTTTATCGTTACAAAATTTGTGATAATCTATTAAGAGCCTGCTTGTGTGATTGCTATAGTTGAACTATATAGCTTTAATTTATTCTATAACAATACCTCTCTTTGTCTACAAAATTCCAATTTCCAAACCGTTTCTCAAAACATTTCTCTGAAATTGCCATGCACATGGTTAAATGTACCAGTAATATAGGAGATCACTTATGTTCACCTTTTACATGTTTTGTAGAAATTCATTCTATTTCTAAAGTTATCTAAGTATGTGACTTCACTTTAGGTAATCTATACTAACTTTTGTTTTGTTGCATAATATAAGCATGGTAGTTGAATCGTGAATCGTATCGTGTATCAGAGAGCTTAAATTTTGGATCGTGAATCGTATCGTGAATCGTACGATTCATAAACATTTTATAAACATTAAAAGAATGCAGTTTATACTTAAATATATAAGATAGATAAATATGTAAAGAGAAAATTAATAACAAAACAATCTCATAATCAAAATAGAGTAGTTGTATCTATGTTTATCTACCACAAAGTTTCATAATTTCAACAACATGGCCTTCAAAAAACAATGTGGTTGCTGCATAAGATTCCTTCAACTATAGTTATATGCTACTAAAAAAATTATGCATTATAGCCATCCAAAAAATAAGTGTTTGCTCCTTGTATCCTTGTATCCCCCACTGTACTACAAACACAGAAGCTCAAACCCACTGAACAAACGAACAAAGGCATGCACGAGATGATACGGAACCACCACCACAACACCGTGCAACCAACACTTTCCATTGTGCGACCACCGCAACAAATAGAGATGACGTGATCACAAGAGGCAAGGAGGAGAACATGTTTTCGAGTACACTAACCTTAATAAGTAACATTAATTAGTTTCAATGTGCGAAAAATAAAGGGGGGAAAAATTAGGGCTTCAATTTGGGGTAAATTCGTATCGTGAATCGAATCATGATTCACACGATTCGAACTCGTATCGTACGATACAAGTACGATACGGGAGTAAAAATGATACAACTCACGATACAATTCACGATTCGTATCGCCAGGGACATGAATCGTTTCGTATCGTACGATTCGTATCGTGAATCGTACAATACTTACTACAATGAATATAAGAAAGGACGCACTCACATTTTCAACAGAAGTTTTATAATTGATAATAAAGGCACTGCAGTTCACTGAACTAATATATATTTTTAATTTTATATAATTTTGTTTATAAAATTTAGCATTAACTAGGTTCTCTCAGATGTATTTCTGTTAAATTGCATTTTGATATTGAGTTCTTACACATTTTTGTTCTTTACGTTTTCCACCTACTTAGAGCTTTCAGCTCCTGATTGAAGACGTTGCTGAAATAATATCTGGGAGCAAATTGCAAGCAGCCAACATGGAGGTTAGTTCACCAATGTTATAATTCCTATCTAGAATTTTGTGTATATTTGTTATACATTTATCGTTAGAGAGTAGATTCAATCTGGTAAATTTTCATTCCTGCTGAGTTTATTATGTGTATGTGTTATAGGACCTTATTATGAGAGTGTTATTGTCATTTTTGTTAGTTAGAAGAACAAACTTAGTTGTAAAATCATCATGGATAGTCACACGACTTTTATGTTTCAATCTTGATCAGTGAAATCTAATGATCAATATTTTCTCTTCTACACTCAGAAAGACTCCTCATTTGATATGCTCTCTGTGTCAGTGTGTTAGAGGTGGTCATAGGACAAAAAGAAGTTGGAACGACCTTTACCGGTCTATTATAAAAGAAGTAAAAAGAGGTTGAATTGTTGTAATTAGTTGTAACAGGTAGTTAGTATGCTATTTAGCCTAATAAACAGGTCCTCTCTTGTAGTGTTTATTTTTTCAGCTTATGCTTTTTACATTGATGTACTGGGATTTTCCAGAGTCAAAAGGACGGTGCTCTTTTTGGGGGTAATTTTGTTTACCCAGGTGTGTGTGTGTGTTGCTACAAGTGATGTAAAGAAATCCAAACTCTTTCGGTTACTCTGTGTTAGTAGCAGAGTAGGTGTTGTGTGTTAGGATTTTGGTTTCTTGGTTCCTAACAAGGTGGATGGGTGTTTAATATCTTTGCATAATCTTGCTGCAGCCCTTGAGGAACATGTTACTCTTCCAGTACCTTGTCATTGTTTTTGAGGATGATTTTATACCTCGCAACGGTAATGTATGAAGTTAAACTCATCTCTGCTATCACCATGCCTTAGCAAAATACTTATTCTATCTATTTTATTGCAGCATCCTCGGAATGGAACATGCAGAGGGAGTCTTTGCTTAGCCTGCTACTGGTATTTGTTTTTATGCCAAAACTATACTGATCATACTGTGTAAAAGAAGATTTTTTGCGTAACCAATTAACAATCAAACATATTGATTATGGTGCTATGTGAAAACTGATACTCTTGTACTCTTTTTTCCATTTGTCCTGTTGATGGGATATTTATGCATCTTGACTCCATCACCTTGAAAACTTTCCTTTCCCTTTTGGTTTTTTGCCAAAATATATGTTTTATGTTGTTTTGGCAGGGATCTAGGAAAATAAATTACAAAAGCTTGATGAAGGATTGCTTGACAATTATTTGTCAACTATCTCAACTTCTTCAAGGTGAATTCAGTAAACATTTGGAGCTTCAACAAAGTTCTAAATCTAAGTTATCCAGAAATTGTCATGTTGCATTGTCTCTTTCTTTATTTGGAGTATTAAAGGACACATGTGTTTCAATGGAGAAACTTCTAGTGATGGTAAGTTCCTGAACAATTTTATTCATTTTATTTGCGTAAACATCAAACAAGTGTTCTGTTTTTTTCTTACATTCTGAGTGATTTTAGATTATGAACCTTGATATGGCAAGGAAGAAAGCAGATATGGAAGGTCACACTACAAGAGCAGACAGTCCAAGGTAACTTGTAATTTTGTTTCTTTACAAAGTGGAAACTTTGAGTTGATTTTCTTGTTTCTTTATAGGTCAAATTCTTTTGATAACATACATTTAATAATATTGTATTTTGGTGCAATTGGTGCAGAACACCTTTGATGGAGATAATTCTTGATGAACTAGCTTACAACAAAGATAGTGTCCCTCTTTTTTTCAAGGTTGCTCCCAAACACAATTACTGTCTGTGCCCTTTCCCTCTCTATTCCTCTCACCCACCTCTCTTTCATTGTTCATAACTGTCTGTATACACGACTAGATGAATTACATACATAGGATTCGGGGGTTTGCCACATAATAGTGTATTATTGGTTGACTTGACACGTCCTACTTGTGTAGTTACTTTCCAATTCCAATTTCAAGTCACTTTTTGGGGGAATTATCTAGTGGATAACAGTTTCTTCTGCTTTTCATGAGAATCTCTTCAGACCTTCAGTGAACCGAAGTTGAAGCTGGAAATAGTTGTGCAGTATCTGTGGAAATACATAACCAAGGTAATCTAAAGGTGGACTTAATGGTATACTTTCCTCCTTCTGAAAGGGAGGCTCTATTAGTTGTATGGTAGTAGCTTTTTTGATAATCTCTTGATTTAACTATCTTTGTTTTATACAAAATTGCAGCCTTCCGTTCGCACTCGTAAGTCAAGTGATTATATTGAAGATGCAACATTTGGTGGGGCTTTGAAATGCTTTTCAAATAAAACTGGCACTAAGAGCTTAATGAAAAAAATTGGTGTAGATGTAATTCAATTCCTTCTGGCCCATGGTTTTCAGGTACTTGTCTTATTCAGGAATCAATGAATATATATTGATTTCAACATGTAGAAATACTATCATAAACAAAAGGAATACAAAGATTGATCCTTTCACGAAGAGAAAACTAAATCTGCAAAATAATACAACATAAACAGTATTTCCCCTCTTACAATCTCCATCATATGTAACTGGCTAACCTCTTAACATACATATGGTAACTATCCTAATTAGTGGTCCGTATTCCTAACAAATTTGTAATCTTTCTAAAGAAGAAACAAAGAACAGAAACGAAGAAGAATGTCATAATTAAAGTCAAACAAACCATAATAGACAGAGAGTTTCCTTATTCCTAAGGGTGGGATACCGATCACATGGGATAGAGAGACGAACTAGAGGTTTTGTCATCTGAATTTTTTGAATATGAAACTAGTCAATGAAGCATTTGAGAAGCTAAAGTATTAATTCACACTCCTTGAAAATCTAATTCCTTTTTGAAATGTGTTTTTATTGGCTTTCAGGCTCAATTGTCAATATTGTCAAATGGAAATGCTGATGCCAACATTTCTGGTGACAAAGAAGGGGGAGTCGGTGCTCTTGTGGATTTGTGCCAGAATTTTATCTCTGCTTTTAATGATTTTAGAAGCACGGATGCGTAAGGGAACCATTAGGATTTTAATTCACATTGCTTGCGTACTTTTCATTTGTGTTTTGGTATATCATGACTGTTGATCGTATTTTATTAACTTACAAAAAGTTTAAAATTTGCATTTACTATTGGTACATAAAACTACACTAATTTCTTTCCATGCTTGAATATTACCAAAACTTTGAGCTGATCCTATAATTCTCTTATTTTTGGTGGGTGGAGGAGACCCGTGAAGTCTTTCTTCTGTTCACGATGTTGACAATTTTCTAATTTGATATTTGTCATGGTGTAGGCATATGGAGATATTGTCGATTGGAAAAGAGGCACTATTTACTGCAGCAACTATTATGGCCGCTAAATCATAGGAGTGCAAGTAACTTCATCACTAATTCCGCTTGGTAAATACAGGATCAACTCATTCTGCCCAATAATAACTGCTTTTGATTTCATGAATTCACTGTTTATTCAGAATTGATGCCTTTGTAGCCAGTTTTGTTAAATGGTTGCGGCATGTCTCTTGCTTTTCCATCTCATCTCCTAAGATCCTTCGGCTAATGGAACTTCTAAGTTAACGTCATTCTTGTTTTCATGCATTATATTTTTATTTGCATACAACAAATTTATGTACATACATAATTCGTATATATTTCAACCTTCATGAAACTTCTGCAATTTACCTCGTTGGCTTTCAACCATTTTCCACTATATACAAATAGCATTGGTTTTCTTGAAGATAAAAAACAAAAACATAATTTCAAACCTATTCTCCTAATGTAACACAAGCAATACTTGTAAAAAACCTGTTAACTACAACACTGACTAGAGAAAGTAGAATTGCAAAAAGTGAAATGAAAAGAAAAAGAAAAAAGAAAAGATTAATCTTGAGAAATAATAATGTCCGAACAACTATTGCATTTATAACTGTACAATGCAGTGTGAAACGTGGTTAGAGTTGCATTGATGTTGTCTGGTATGAGTTATAAATGCAAGAATTGTGTAAATTTGTATTGACGAGAATTGCTCAGATGTGCATGGAACAATCTCTACGTTTCTCCCCGTGCCTTGCCCCTCGTACCACTTTGATTAAACTCAATTTGTCCATGGCCGCGACAAAAGCTTGGAAAAAGTTGCGGTTATCCTTGGCAAATTCTAGGACAATAGGCTTGGTTCGTGGGTCGAAGGCCAGAGCCTGGTCAGAGGCCAACAAGCCCATCTTTTGTTGCAAGTTGCCATAATAGGCATGGTCAAACAAGAAAGGCGTAGTGGCGTCAAAAGGGGCAACGATGTCGGAGTTTCCACCGAAGTTTGGACAGTACATTCTAAGTGCGTGTAGGAGTTTGGGATCCATGTCTGGGTCCGGTTGGCCCTTGCCTCTGTAACTGTAGAGACGGGCCACGAAGTTCTTGCAATGCGCAAACCCAATCGTGTGGGCCCCCGATAGGGCTACAAGGTCCCGTGTGGTTAGCCCCTTGGAATTGAACAGTTTGATGAGTTGATCCACGGTCGAGTTTGCACGAGGAATGTTGGATGCCACCCTTGATGCCGTTGATATCTTTCCGTCCCATCTCCCCTTCTTCACAGGGTAATATGGCCCTCCTGCCTATCATTCCATAAATTTAACTCTCACACCTTATTGTAATGCGTCTAAATTTTATTCGATAAGACATCACCATAAACACAAATGGGTAGTAACTTACTGTTTTTAATGTGACAATCTTGTCACTTACGGTAGCAATTAGATAAAAACAAAAAGTTGCCTACCACTTGCAAGCTTTTTAACATTAAGTATTTTATTATATAATAATGCTGGGTTTATGAACGGATAAGATTCGTGATAACAAATGTTGCCTTGACATCATTGAAATCTTTAAAAGAAACAGTAACTATTCGGAAGAAATGTGCATTAAAATATAAAGGAATCACATGGTTAGCCACATTTTTATCATACTTATCAGAGATAATGATTTGAATATGACAAATTTATTTAGTTTGATAAAACAGAAACGCCGAAGCCTTTTATAATTAGCTAGCACACCATTAAACAAAGTTCTTGATGCAACAAATTTAGGTGACGAATTGTGGAAATGAGATTACTTTTCCTATTCAATTTTAAAATAACAATAACTGAGTGGCATCCCCCTACATTGTCTTTAATTAAATTTAAATTCAAGTTTCTTAACTATTCATTAGACACGGTTTGGTTTGGTTGAAAATGAAAAGTCGTCAAAACAACTAATAAAATTTGGTCTGGTCAACTTTTAAACTTCATTAAAAAAATACCAAGTTAAAATATATTTGTCTATAAACATGTAAATTATAGAACAAATATATAATTAACTTTACTACCGATGGTGCGAAATTTGTTCATATATCAATGTTTTATGCCACAGAAAAGGACAACACAAAAACTTAGACCTAAGATTAAGACGCAGCGTTGTGTCTGGTGCCCAAATAATCCAAACATATAAGTACAAAAGTTAGGCTGTTTTGGACTCTAGCATATTGTGCCCAAATAATACTGAGCAATTCATCATGATCATATGGAAACAAATTTAAATTGAATTTATTCAGAATCCGTAATGAATGAAAAAACACCCACTCTGCTAATTGCTACAAAATTGCAATTAGAGATACATAACCAAACACCCTTTGCATCGCATCTCTTTTTTCTTTTTTTCTAGAGCCATATTTATTCTTAAACATTGTCATTAGCTTTTTGGGGTTTGTTCAGAAAAAAAAAATGGCTATATTTTCTTTCTCTATTTTCCTTTTCATTCTACAGTGTAAAGCTCTTTCCACCAATTAATACCCAATTTCGTTAGACATTAATTATATAAGATTTAATGTGATGATAAGTGGTAGACAGATACGGTAGATTAAATCTAGGACACCTTTTCACTTGTACCATAAGGCTATAAAATTTATAACATTTTTGGTATTGGAAGCAAAAGATGTAAGAAACACAGAATATGCATATTAGTAAAAGGAAAGAAAATCCGAAGAACCACTCAGAAAACAAAAGGGGATAAACATAATGTGGATTTCTTTCTTAAAAAGTCCTTAATTTCAGTGCACCAAAACTACACATGCTTTGAAATTGTATTGCATGTGAACTTTCAAGCAATGAATGATGTGTGATTAATAGAGTGTTAAAAACGCATAGAATTAAAGTGATAAGAATGATGGGAATGAATGGCAAGAAAGAAAAGTGAAAGAACTTACGAGGTGAACATAATCTCTGGCTGCAATTACAAGAATATCCGCACATGACACCACACCAGGGCACTTTTTCTCCACTACTTCCTTAGCTTTTCTCACTGTCTCAAAACCTTCCACCTTCAAGTCTCTGTTATCCTCTGCATCCTTCTCTGCCAACTCCTTGCTTCCACCCTTTGATGCTATTAAAATTGACGCATCACACCCCTGCACTCCACTAACATTTTGTGTTATTGGTTCAAAATTGTTAGAATCTAGAAAATCGTTACTGGGATTCATGCATGGAATTGGCCTTACCCCTACGAAGCAATCGTGGAAGAGGAGGCGAATGGTGGCAGGAGCAGAGACAGGTGATTGTTTGAATTGCTGAGAAGTGACTGAACCAACAAGCTGTTCTAGCTGGGGGCATGATTTCGCATAATAATTTAGTGAGAGTTGGCGAGGGGTGCGTGTAGTGTTGGCATGTGTGCCTAAGCAAAAACTTCCACTCATCAAAACGAAGAACACAAAGAGAGAAGTGAATAGTAGTGAAAAAGAAGGTGGAAACATGATGGGGCAGTTTAGGACAAAGAAAAGGAGAGTAGTTTAGAAGATCAACAGGGTCGAATGTTTTGGTGTATGGGAAAATGGGATGCTTTGTTTGTCGAATCAAAAACATGGGGGTTTAAATATTAAAGGGAATCAATTCCCGTGAAACGATGCTGAATTAATTGTGCAGAAAGTTTCTGACACCTCAATAAAGGATATTTGTAAAATCAACAACACATCCCTTTAAAATATTCTTCAAGTCCACCCACCTGAAAACACCACATTTTTGCTTCAAACATGTCTACCTAGATTCATTATGTCACTTTTTATTATGCTTCAACTTTCTATACGTGGAAATAATCACAGCAAAACCGTGCTTTGCAAATTGCCAGAACAGTAAAACAGGAAAAATATTAAAGAATAACTTCATAAACTACCCTTGTGAGTACCTCAATTTTTGGTAAAAGAAACGTGATGATTAGATTCATTCACATGTGTGTGTGTATATGCATTTGTTCTTGATCGTTCATGACTCTTGATTGATGGGTACCTCCCACCTAGCATAAATTATCGAACTTTTATTCATATTTTAGCAATTAACAAAATTACAATTGTAATGTAACAGAGTTGCAAAAATTGAAATTTAAAACAGTACCAAATTTTTGCAAAAGATAACGACATGTGCAAGTTACGCTGTCTAACTCTACCTTTTTTGTACACCACGGTAAAACGTAATCGAGTAAAGAATAATATAAAAGTAGGATTTTTGAATGTAGAAAGCAGGGTGGAGCAGTAATTGAGTGAGTGAAGCGTGAACCCCACAACATGACATCGGTGCAGCCATTGCATGAGTTATTTAATGCAAAACATGTGCAGCCAAAAAAGGCACTAGATTATAATTTATAAATAAATGAAGCTCTTAATAGTAATTAATCTTTGTTTACTGATTTCTCCATCCTTTGGGTGCAAATTCTGTGTTGCTTTTGCTTTTTCAGGTTGGTTTTAAGTGTGGGTAGCCTTATGCTGTGATTGCATTAAAAAGCTGGAGAACCGTCTCACCAAATTCATTCATTCATTCATTAAGCTTGTGGCCATTGATGAGTGTGTGAAGTGAACGTGATTCGGGTTTTCAGTGGGGCCTCCTACCCTCCACTTTCTTTTGGGTTCAACTGTTTGTTTCAATCGTTGGAGTGTCACGTGAGAATGAATGTTGATAAAATCATACAAAATAATAAAATATAACCAATACTCAAAAAACCTTTTTTTTAACTAGGTAAATTTTCATCTCCTAAAATTCAAACTTGATAAAATCAGGAAAAAGATCCCACCACCTAGTACAAATGTTTCTAATGTCAAAAGAAAAGTAAGTTTGGAAGTACAATGTTGTCTCTTTATAGATGAGAGATACATGAAATCTCACATTTTTTAAGTTTATGCCACGTACTTTACCAGTGATTTTGCATATGCTAAGGAAATATGTTGATGGGAGAAGGCTTGAAGCAGCAGCATAAAATAATACAATATGATGTAGAAATTTTATGAAAATAATATTGCGTGGAAATATTACATAAATGTTAAATTTATGTTCTGATATCAAGACTAAAAATTACATAAATGTTAAATTTAAGTTCTGATATCAATACTAAAAATTAGCCTATATATTAAGAAGAATGAGTCATTTATTGACAATTTTCATTCAGAAATTAAGAACGTGAAAAGTAATTAGGGATGAAGAGAGGTCACAATTAAAATTAATAAGTCAAAGATGTCACAATCAAAATTGATAATTAGAATATATTTGTTAGGCAACTGCTATTACTCGAAGTGGAGCTACACTCACAAAACAGGACTATTTTTCATTCATTCCTTAATTTCACTCTATGGAGTGATATAAATAATGGACAGGATTGCAATACAAATTTAGTCCAAAAGGTGAGTCCTGAACAACAAACATTTATAATAAAAATAAAAATCTTTCATCTTGTTTCTGAACCTTGTGCTTGGTAGGCTCACCAACCCGCTAATAAATTTTAAATATTAAAATAAAATATTTATATATATATATATATATATATATATTATATTATATGTTATATTATATATATATATATATATATATATATATATTATATTATATATGTATATGTATATTATATATATATTATATGTAAATATTATTTCTATTATACATGTATATTATATATTATATACGTATATATGTTTATATGTATATATAAACATATATACGTATATTGAGACTGGAGCATAGTTGCTCACGAAAATTGAGAAGATGTTCTATGAAATTCAAGTAGAATGAACTTGATTATGATCTAGAATCAAGCATGAATCATAGAAGAACATCTAGAACAAACAAAAGCAAGAATCCAATCGGTGAAATGGATCAAAAATAGTGAGAACATGCTTACACATCCACAAGCATCATTTTGATGTTCATTGCTCTTTTGTGTGATGTAGGACTTGGTTCTCATCAAGAAAATGCAGAAAATAGTAAATGAAACGAAAATGGAGATGAAACAAAACACTTAAACATGACTTAAGACAAAACACAAGATGATAAACTGAAAAATAAATGGAAACCACCGAATGAAAATGAAGAACACACACTAGGAAGCAAAGATAATGTTGCTGGAAAATGGAACTTAAGAACAAATGTGAACCAAAAATCATGGAGATCTACCATTTGAATCCATAGAATTCATGTAGACTCATAGATGTTCGGTTGATTTGAAGGAAACTTGAAGAAAACTCAAAGAAAATGGAAGAACAACACAAAAAATGAAAGAACACAAAGAAAAATGGATGAACAACACAAAAATTGAAAGAAAAACCACAAGGAAGATGAACTTATCTCTTGACGTCAAGCTTGATCAACCAAGGCTCTAGATACCACATGATGAGTCCATCTTCAAGAGTAAGGAAGCCAAGGAGAAGCCATGCAGAATTGATGAAGCTTCCATGGAGAAGGATGAAGATGCGGAAGTTAGAAGATGAGAGGAGAAGTGGTGCGACAATGGTGTTTGGAGAACCTCTCAAGTGAGGTTGGGCCAACACTCAAGGAAGGGGGCTAGAGGAAACCAAGAAGGAGAACTCTAGCCTAAGTTGATTCACAAAAAGAGAGGAGTCTGGAGTCATCTCAACAGAATTTCTCTACTATATTCATGAATGAAAATACAAGGCTCCTAAGCTCTCTATTTATAGGCTAAAATGAGACCAAGGAGTCTTCAAAAAGTGGAGGGAAAAAGGAGTCTAGAAAGTTGAATTTTTTTTGAGTCAAAAAGGAGCATGTGGGAGGTGTGACTTGCCACCTAAGCAAGTCACACTTGTCTTGCCATGGGAAGCTAACTCTCATCCTTGGAGAGCAAGTTTGAGAAGCTTCTAGGCTTTTTCTAGAGTAGACACACTACTCTTGGCCCATTTGGCCCAATTTCCCTTTTTGGTCCAAAATTACTTCTAAAGCCCAATTTCCTCTAAGGCCCAATACATGGCCCAAAGAAAACCCTATTCTACTAGGCCCAAAATACAAAGTCCAAAAATAAACCCTATTCTAATATTTACAAACAAAGAGTTGTAGGCTAGGTCTTCACATCTTCCTTGGCCCATGTAAAGTTCATCTTGGGCCTTGTATGTGCATTTGAGGCCCATTCCTCTTGTATCCTCCTAGCCATTGCTCTTGTTGTGGATCCCTTGGCCAGGCCATTGGCCCAAGCTGAAAAGCCCTATAGGGTGATATTCATCATCCCCTCCCTCTTGAAGAGGATATGTCCTCATATCTAGAGGATTCTTTAAGGCCCACAGCTTTGAAAGCTTGATTCCTCCAGGATAAAAAACACATCTACAAAAATCATCAAATAAATTTTCATTAAAATTCTGGACATCATGTAGACTATGTTTTCCGAAGACACATGACAATGGGATTTTATGTTTGGAAATAATTTCAATGAAACCCACTTCACTAAAACATTGATTTTCACTTTGACCTAATTGAGTCCAAAAAGGTAATTATAAGTCAGAGATTGACTTTTGCAAATCTTTTGAGGAATATGGAATGATTGGTGAAGATGGAAAAATAATTTTAGGGAGAGTTAAGACAAAGTATTAATGACTAATAAAGAAGAGTTGAAAGATGGAATTACTCCCTTAAAGTCTATGCAAGGAGTCGTAGGATGTTGTATCTCTACTTCCCTAAGCATTATTTCTTTCCTCTCAATCTCTTCCTCATTTCTTTTAAACTCTGCCTCTTGTCTTACTCCCTTTTCCTCTTCATATTCTATTCTCTTTTCTCCCTCCTTTTGTTTTCTCAACTTTTCCTCTTCTTCTCTTAATTCTTGCTCAAATTTCTCTCTTTCTTTTTGCTCTCTTTTCTGAATTCTTTTTTTTTTTCTTTTTCTTCCAACTCCTTCATCTCTCTTAAGAGTATTGTGAGTTTTTCCTCCTTCCTTCTTGCTATCTCAATTTTCTTTTTCTCTATCTCACGATCAAAATCAAAGGAAGGTGGTATGAATGTTCTTCTCATGCATGCTCTCAACTCACTCCAATTTTGAATGGGAGATTTTCTTCCTTTTTCCACTCTAAACTGCCTATAATCCCACCACTCTCTTGCATGTCCTACAAAACTTGAAATGCACAAAGTAAGAAAGTAGTATTTATTATGTCTAAGATGGAATGAATGCACCAAATCATCTATTTCCCTCTCCCAAGATATGTATGATAATGCACTTATGTCCTCACCAAAGAAAGGGTGTACTCTCATGTGTATGATGCATTTTATCCTCACTATGACTACCTAAATGCAATCCTCTATACGAATGAAAACTCATCTTGCCAAAAACACTTATCAAACAATTTTTTTCAAAGAAACTTTAGGAATTTTAAAGAGAATATAAAGGAAAAGATTTCTAGAGATGTTCCCAGGAAAAGGAGGTGAGTCTCATGGACAGACTTAGAAACCAAACCTTTCCTAGCCATAAATCTCTAAATTTCTTTCACAAAAATTCTCAATAAAATTTCCCAACAAGACAGATCTTAATTGTGAAAAACAACTTCCAAAATATGTGAAATCTTATGACCAAAGAAAGGTCAACTAAGTGTTTAAAGATTTGCACCTAGATATCACGGTGACCTAAAACATAGAAGCAATCATACAAATTACACAAAACCTGGACATTTAAAACATAAAGGCAGAAAACATAAAAACTGAAAACATAAACTAGACGAAAATCCTAAGTGAAAATTCAAGTGGCCTTTGGAACCCCTTGAACCTCACACTACACCTTAAACTATTACAATTAAATGCTAAGGATGGGATTGCTCTAAAGCATTTTCCCACCTAAGCCAAATGAAAGGAGAAAACTGAAAGAAAGAAAATTACATAAAATCCGTGACATCAAAACAGCAAAAACCAAAATAAAACTATGCTATGCCAAGCTATGTCTCTCAAGCTCTTGGTCCAGCCTCCAAAGTGTGTCTCCCTCAAGTGTTTGCTTTGAATTTTCTCCTTTGTGAACTTCACTTTTAGCTTGGAGTTCCACTTTGGTTTCCACCTCCTAGGATGCTACCTTGAGTATTTGGTTACCTCCAAAGAAATCTTCCACCAAGAATGTAACACCAAACCAAAGAAGCCAATAAGAAAAAACAAGAAAAGCTTAAATGAAAGAAGAGCTAAACTCAAGTGGAATATAGTTGAAACATACTCAAAGATTTAACAAAGAAAGACAAACTAGAAATAAGGCAAACAAACAACTTAAGAACTCAAATGAATTACCTAAAGAATGGCACTAGAATTGAAGAGAAAATCTGAAAAAGAAGTGCTCAAACATGAAGCTTATAGTACTCATTGCAACAATGCCAAATGAAGGGAAGAATCCACTTGAAATTAAGGAAACTCACGGCAATATAGAGCACACACCTAAGCCAAGAATTATATCAACAAAGAGCACTTAAAACACAGCAAAACGCACATAAAACAGCACTGAAAATGAATTTTCCAGAAACTGGCAGTCCAGAAAATGCTGATTGATGCCTCAACTTCACAGATTTTTCATATTTTTTGTACTCAATCTTTTTTAGTGATTCTTTTTTTTTCGTCTATCTCTCTTCTTTAAGAGGCAAAAATCGTAAAAAACTTTTTTCGAACCATGTGTTCAGGATAAATCACAAACAGTAGGTGTGCGTGCAGTGAAAACTAATAACAGAGATTGGAGCATAGTTGCTAACGGAAATTGAGAAGATGTTCTATGAAATTCAAGTAGAATGAACTTGATTATGATCTAGAATCAAGCATGAATCATAGAAGAACATATAGAACACACAAAAGCAAGAATCTAATCGGTGAAATGGATCAAAAACAATGAGAACATGCCTTACACATCCACAAGCATCACTTTGATGTTCATTGCTCTTTTGTGTGATGTAGGGCTTGGTTCTCATCAAGAAAATGCAGAAAATAGCAAATGAAACGAAAATGGAGATGAAACAAAACACTTAAACATGACTTAAGACAAAACACAAGATGATAAACTGAAAATAAATGGAAACCACCGAATGAAAATGAAGAACACACACTAGGAAGCAAAGATAATGTTGCTGGAAAAATAAATGGAACTTAAGAACAAATGTGAACCAAAAATCATGGAGATCTACCATTTGAATCCATAGAATTCATGTAGACTCATAGATGTTCGGTTGATTTGAAGGAAACTTGAAGAAAACTCAAAGAAAATGGAAGAACAACACAAAAAATGAAAGAACACAAAGAAAAATGGATGAACAACACAAAAATTGAAAGAAAAACCACAAGGAAGATGAACTTATCTCTTGACGTCAAGCTTGATCAACCAAGGCTCTAGATACCACATGATGAGTCCATCTTCAAGAGTAAGGAAGCCAAGGAGAAGCTATGCAGAATTGATGAAGCTTCCATGGAGAAGGATGAAGATGCAGAAGTTAGAAGATGAGAGGAGAAGTGGTGCGGCAATGGTCTTTGGAGAACCTCTCAAGTGAGGTTGGGCCAACACTCAAGGAAGGGGGCTAGAGGAAACCAAGAAGGAGAACTCTAGCCTAAGTTGATATAACCAATACTTAAAAAAAAAACATTTTTTAACTAGGTAAATTTTCATCTCCTAAAATTCAAACTTGATAAAATCAGGAAAAAGATCCCACCACCTAGTACAAATGTTTCTATTGTCAAAAGAAAAGTAAGTTTGGAAGTACAATGTTGTCTCTTTATAGATGAGAGATACATGAAATCTCACATTTTTTAAGTTTATGCGACGTACTTTACCAGTGACTTTGCATATGCTAAGGAAATATGTTGATGGGGAAGGCTTGAAGCAGCAGCATAAAATAATACAATATAATGTAGAAATTTTATGAAAATAATATTACGTGGAAATATTACATAAATGTTAAATTTAAGTTCTGATATCAATACTAAAAATTAGCCTATATATTAAGAAGAATGAGTCATTTATGACAATTTTCATTCAGAAATTAAGAACGTGAAAAGTAATTAGGGGTGAGGAGAGGTCACAATTAAAATTAATAAGTCAAAGATGTCACATTAAAATTGATAATTGGAAGATATTTGTTAGGCAACTGCTATTACTCGAAGTGGAGCTACACTCACGTAATAAGAAAAGATAAAAAAAAAAAATACTGTTTTTCATTCATTCCCTAATTTCACTCCATGGAGTGATATAAATAATGGACAGGATTGCAATACAAATTTAGTCTAATGAGGCCTTCTCCCTACACCTCCAACTATCTCTCTTGTACCCCAAAAACACATATATTTCCATTGTACCACCAAAAACACATATTTCCATCTTTGCCCACGGTAAAAACTAAAAGTAACTCACGGTAAAAACTAAAAGTAACTCACTCTCTCTTTGTATCACCACAGACCCTCTGCACTCCCAAAACCGCAGACTCCTCTGCACCCCCAAAACCACAGACCCCTCTGCACCCCCAAAACGCACTCCAATAAAAGGAATCAGATTCCCTGCACCCCTGCACCCCCGCACCCCAAATGAATAAATCGTTGACCTAGCAGCGGCAACCTTATTTCTTCTTCACCTTTCTTTAAGGTTTCACTTCTTCCTCTTCGTCCTCCACCATCCACATTGTTGCACACTCTTCTGCCTCTGCACACTCTCCTTTTCCTTCTGTAGTTGGCTCCCTTTTTCTCCCTTTTATATTCGTGCACCTCTCCTCTCCAATTGCATCTCCAATTAGCTCCATATTCTTGCACACTTCAACACTGCCAACACTCTATTGCCAAGGAATATAATCCAGTTAAGTTATTATATACCATGTATCTATATTTTATTTGATTTTAGGAATGGTTGTGCAATAGATCCATGCTTAATATTTGCTTAATTGGGTTTCTGTCAAACAAATTTTTTTTCACTACAAATGAGCATTAGATGTCGACATCTGTTTCATAAAAATAAGAAACAGATGAAACGAATGTCGACATCTGTTTTAGTTTTTTTTTCATTTTTCACCGTTACGGATGTCGACATCCACTTCGCAAAAGTCTGAAATGGATCTCGATATCCGTTTCAGTTTTTTTTTTCACCGTTATGGATGTCGACATCCGTTTTATAAAAGTCTGAAACGGATGTCGACATTCGTTTCATGTTTTTTTTTAAGTCAACTATTCTTCATTCTTTCAATTCAGTGACTGATTAAAATAAGTTGAGATCCAAACAGAGTTTTGTATGGTTACAGATGAAGTTAAAAAGCATAGCATGACTTTGTTTTTGTAAATAACCACATGTTTGTGTGAGATGACTTGTCCCTTCTGATGTTATTTATTTGTTTGTGTTTTTCTTATGTGTTTGTAACTGTGATTTTGTAATGCTTTTTGGGACATTAGGCAAACACAGAAAGAACATCTCATGTGCAATGAATAAGAAGGAATATATTGTTTTTGGGAAATTTTGATTTTTGAGGGAATGCAGATTAGGACCCGTCTTTTGGTTTAATGTTTGAGACCTTTTTTTGTCTCTGCACTATTGGAATGCACTATCGGAAGAGCGTGAAAGGAGAGAAAAAGAGAGGTTTATATGGAGGAAAAAATGAAAGCCGAGTGCATGAGGCTTTGCTGTTCCTTTGATGGAGTCATACAAACCATAATCATAATCAGGTTGTTTTGTGTTTCTTGGGGATTTATGTTTGCTTACGTGTTTTTATATTTGGTTACTGAAAATTTGAAACTTTGAATTATAGATATGGTTAGGACAAGAGGAAATTTATCTAAACGTGGTTCACATGATGCACCCGAGAGTTCTGCATAGGGTGCACGGAGGAGACCGACCGCTTCTGCTCGTAGAAGGGGTCAGCACGCGGCTGATGTTGTTGAGGATGATGTTGTTGAGCATCATGGTTCTGATGTTGCTCAGGACAAGGAGCAGGGGATTGGCCACGATGGTGCAGGATTTCCAGGTGGTCCCTCTAATACATCTTTATTGACTCGGTACTAGGATCATATTGCACATATCATATGGGAGGGTCAGGTTAGTAAGAAATATTTATAAATGTTTTATTTTATCGTTGTTGTGTATTTTAATTGTTTTATGTTTCTTTTTTCTTAGGATCGAGTTGTGAAACTAGTTTCCCATATTAAAAAAGTGAAAAATTTAGGACGTCCTCACCCTTCTATTCTCCCTTTTGTGGTAGCTTCTGGATTATCACCTCTTTGCGATATTTTATATGAATATCCCGATACTGGATTAATATTGGGTTTCATGGAGAGATGGCATCCCGAGACTAATACTTTTCATCTACCAATTGGTGAGATGATAATCTCTTTAGATGATGTTTGGTCTCTCCTTCATCTTCCCATCACTGGAGAGTTTTGCTCCACTGAAAATCTTGAATATGAAGATTCACTCGAGATTATGATGACACTTTTTGGTGTTGATCAGGCTATGACTTCTAGTGAGTTGAATCAAATTCGGGGTGTTGAATCAAATTTTGAATCGATGACAAGCACAGAAGGATTACATTATATCGATTAGCAATCGCATACCCCATGTCTGGTATAGTCATCCACTTGTCTCGATTAGCCTGTATATAATTAATTAGATTATAATCAAACAAAATCATAAAAAACTTTTAATAAATAAGTTCCAACATTAGTGTGTAAAAGTCATACCCCTGATGGTGAATGAATTAGCAAAGACTTTCTCAGTTCTTCCAGACGATCATAGCCTCCAACTAATGTTGCATATTCATCTCGCCATTGACTAAGTTCTTTGTCTAAATCATGTCTGATTAGAGGCCATGACTCTTCACCCATACCCAGCAATGCAGCAATGCATTTATACCCACAATGACCATCTCCCACTACATCTACAACATCCACTATGTAAGGCTGAAAAACAGGATTGATCTGTTCTAGCGTGGGTATTATCTTTTCTTGAATTACACCTTTGGTCTTCAACTTGTTTTCTGTTTTTGCAACACATGTATCTTTTCTTGAAGACTCAATGAAGGCGTCAACATGCTCAAAATATAAGGGGTCACATTTGGTTGACATCTTTGATTGATGACTTTTAGGTGCATCCTTCGTCTTAATTTTACTCGTTAGCGGCAACATCGATGTCATCGAAGGGCAAACTATGTCAGGTAATTTATGTTTGGTGGTGACTTTTCCTGCAATGTCAACTTCTTCGAAAAGATTAAGGAGTAGATCAACCTCTCTTTGAATTGATAGTTGCCCTTCATATTGTGAAGAGGACACATTTGAGAAGCTCAACCTAGTCCACATGACATGAATTTCTAGGAGAGGAATCATCCTAGGGTCATATCATGCTAATTCACATGCACATGGAAGACCATAAGTCTGTCTGAGAATGTAGCCACAACGACTAGTATCGAATCCAATTTTCTTAACTCTTTTTAACTTTGGAGCAAGGAGTTCTAAGGTAGATCTAAAAACATATCCCACTAATCTTCTATAACTCAATGCCTTGTAAGAGTCACTCATCAGATTAATACTTCTTTCAAAAGACGCCTTTATTTTGTTATGTTGCAAGATAATAACGTTGTGAATTCCATCCCAATACGAACAAAGGTCTCTTATACTACTTCCAAGAACTTTCTTGAGGCTCTAGTGAGCAGACTCAACCCTAGTACAATTTATACATGGAATCATATAAACCATTAATGAAAAAAATGAATTAATAAGAAGATGCAAACATACCTGTTTGATGGTGTATTCCTTAAATGCATAACTTTGTTCGTCCACGCCTTGACAAAGTATTTCTTGTAAGGAATGATCCACAAGTCATTAACATATTCAAAGAATACAGGCCATGACTGACAAACAATCTCAAGAGGATTAACACAATCATTAAACTTTAACTCATCTTCACAGTCCATAACATTCTCCCATGCTTGGAATACAACATCCCATGCATCAACAGAATTCACTAACATTTTGCACTTTGCCTAAACATTTTTTTGAATATGGAAACGACATAGAAGATGATAACACTCAGGGAACACAATGCCAACAACATTCATTAGAGTCAGATCCTTGTCAGTTACAATGACTTGTGGACCACCCTCAGATGTCATAAACAAACTTCTTAGCCTTTCAAGAGCCCAAGTGAAATTATTTTGCTTTTCACTAGATAAAAATGCAAACGCAATTGAGAAAGTTAATCTTGTTGAGGTTACAGCAACAATCTCAAGCAATGGCAATCGATATTTGTTGGTTTTGTAAGTACTATCCATTAAGAACACAATATTGAATGAATTTAACAACTTCAAAGCATCAGGATGGGTCCAGAACAGATCGCTAACCTTAGATTCATCAACACATATACTAAAATGGATATAGTGATCACGTTCCAACATCAACATTAACTGTTGTAACTCAAACCTTAAACCTCTTATTGAATGTTTGTACCTATATCTTGCATTATATACTTGCTTCAAAGTTGTCACATTACACTCATATTTTTCTTTGAGAGTGAGAAGTATATTTGCAGGTTTTACATGACTTTTAGTCATATCAATAAGCAACGAGTGTTCAGTGGACTTCAACCTACCCGCATACGGGTTACCAACTAAAGTAGATGAGACATCGTGATTATAGTACCCACATTTTACGTTCAACACCCATCCCTACCCTTGAGAGATGGGTTTGCCTCTCAATCTAAAGGGACAGTCACATTTTCTTGTCCCAGATAAACTCGGTTCTGCATCACATTTGTATTTTCTATATTTTCCACCTCTTTCACAGCCTAATAATACATGAGTCTTTTTTCCTAGTTGTCCATTATATTTATCTGATCTTAGAATAATAACAACAAATCCAAAATTAAAAGCAACCCCTCTAACCCACTTAATTAAATCTTCACGTGTTGGAAAGATATCATCAATTGTAAAGTGAGATGTATAATCTTGTTCGCAGATATCATGAACGAAATCAGAAAAATCTGACATGAGACTACAATTAACCTGAGAATCCACTTGAGAATTCAAGAAACTCAAATAACTAAAATGATGATCTTCCATGATGAGCTATAATAAATAGAAAATATTTTAATACGTTACAGAACCCGATTAAGGGCAACCACATAAGCAAAATATGTAATGCAACAGAAGAAAAAATTGATCCTTAGCTAAAACCAAAAGAAACCAACACAAATAATGAAGCGCACACACTAATATAATCACACACCTCACAAACTCACGCACACCACTACACCTCAATGGACTCTTTCACCTAGCACACAACACATACTACCTCACAAACTCCTGCACACCACTACGCCTCACTCACACACACTACAACCACACTCACTGCACTCTCTCACCACGCACACAACAAACACTAACTCATAAACTCACGCACACTACACCTCACTCACGCACACAACACACTCAGTACACTCTCACCACGCACACAACACACACTACCTCACCCAGATAACGCACTCAAACACACTGTCACCTACACTCCAACCTACATTGTCACCACCTGCACTCCAACCTCTACATTCCAACCTCACGCTCCCATTAAACCATTCAATTTACATATCAACTACTTCTGTATCATGGTTTTGCCTCAGTGATTCTTTGTCTCGCTTGCCTCCCATGACATCCGTAACAAGGAAAAAAAACACTAAACGGATCTCGACATTCGTTTCGTGAAAAAAGCCAGAAAATATTGAAATGGATGTCGAGATCCGTTTTAGGAAAATGTGAAACGGATGTCGACATCCGTTTCATGAAACGGATGTCGACTTTCGTAATAGGAAAAAAAAAACAAAAAAAAACATCCCAAATGGATGTCCACATCCATTTAACATTTTCTTGAAATGGATCTCGATATCCGTAATGATCACATCGCAACAGACAACATTACAATATTCCAACAAACCATTAATAAAAACATGAAGGAATACTAACTTGCAACGTGCAAGAGAACGAGAAAAGCTATAAGAAATTTCAACCACGTGTGGAATGACCTTGGAGCAATGAATTTGGAACAGCTGAAGCGCGACCACTGCTACAACTTCAGATAAGGAAAGCAGGGACCACCACCACTAGAGAGAGCACCTTCAAATGAAAGAGAGGCAAAACTAGGACCACTGGATAGTGCAGAGAATAACGATAGAAGAAGAAGAGAACGGAGGAAGCAGAAGAAAGAAAACGGAACAGAGAAATATTGGGGGTGCAGCGCTGCAGTAATAAAGGAATACCAGTCGCAGTAATTTCAGTTTAATTCTCTCAACCACCGAGACAGGTAAAACATTTATTAGGGTTAATACTGTCATTTTTGGGGGTACAGAAGAATGCTTGGCGGTGCAGGGAGAAGCCCCTTGGTCCAAAAGGTGAGCCCTAAACATTCAACAAATATTTATAATAAAAATAAAAATCTTTCATCTTGCTTCTAAACCTTGTGCTTGGTGGGCCTACGTGTCATAGGGCCCGTAATGATATCACATCAAGATTGATATATTAAAGAAGATTCTTCACTTTGAATCAAAAGATTCATATTCAATAATTAAAAGTTATATTCAAGAATTGAGGGAAGGAACAATTTTTATAATTCTACAAAAGTTAACATAAACCAATTTATGCCATGAACCAATGCTACTAGGTTCATCCACTATGAGCCTAACTAGAAAATAATATTCATACAAATTACAAAAATATAGAAATAATTACAAAAGCCCAATATATAAAAGAAAATACAAAAATTAAATATATATTACAAGAAAAGAAAATAAAAATGTAAAAACTTTAAATCTATTGTTTACTCCTTCAAGCACTAATCAAGTTTATATATTGTTCTTATCCTTGTGACGAGATTTAGCAATGATTAATTATGCAAAGGACAATTTTTTTTAACATCCTTCTTTTTAAATACAGCACCAAATTGAGCATATTACTGAGAGCATAGAAAGTCTAATACTTTAAACCCTTTTAGACAGTCTAATCCTCTAAGTCCTTTTAGACATTCTAATCCTCCAAGTCCTTCTAGAGAGTTTAATCCTCTATGCCCCTCTAGACAGTTAGATGAGAGATGTCAAAATGGCCCATCGGGCTCAACCTGACCCATCATAGGTTGACCATTTAGTGAGCCAACCCAACCCCAATCACACTTGTAGCCTTTCTTTTTTAAAGTATTATCTTGCCTTTTCCCACTTAAATTCCATTTAGTGGTTGGAAAAGTAGCTTAAGTAAAGAGTGAACAGACAATGTGAAAAACGTTGCGAGATCTAAATCTTGACTCAAGAGGTCAAAGAAAATACAAAAATCCAAACAAAAATTCAAGGAATTTTAAAAACACAAAATAATACAATTAAAAAATAATAGAACTATCAAAGAGAGTTAAATGAGACAACGTAGAGACTCTAAGAAAAAACTAATTGTAATTCAATAGATCAATAAACCAAAAACAAAATTAGAGACAAAATTTGTGTTGAACTGTTGAATTTTTATTTTTTTATTTTTTGCTCTTGGATCCTTACTTTTTCTTTTTCTTTTCTTTTAATATATATATTTGTTTCCAAAACTCATGCAAAATCAAAATAAATAGTTAATTAGAACTACAATTAACAAAAAGAAAAGATAACTTCCACACATCAAATGTAGAACTGGGCAATTATAAGCGAAGAACCTGAAATGCTAAAACCTCAACAGAATTGGATAAAACCTTAGGGATCTTACTCCTTACAAAACTCTAAGAACAATGAACCGAACAAAATGTCAAAACAAAGTACATAAAATAAACATTAAAAAAATGGGTTTTCTTAAATGATAGAAAAAATAAGATAGAAGAGGAAATTCAAACCGAAATCTTACTCTAGATAGCAAATGATACGATCATATCCAAGAAAGAGTACGTTCACTTTTGAATTTGAATCCTCAAGAGGCACAAACAAAAAATAAGTCAGAGAAGAACGCAAAATAAAACAAAGATATAGACGTAACAATTTAATAGATTGATGAGTCATTGAAGATTCACCACAAAGATTTTCATCTTTGATAAGAACTAGAGTAAGTGATGCCACAATCTAGCATATTGATGAGTCAGTGAAGATTCACCACAAAGAAGTCCATCTTTGATAAGAATAAGATTTCTATGATAATCAAGAGAATCCTCTCTTACTGAATTAAAAAAAAATCATATATTGACTAACCAAGGTGTCGACATATGTATTTGGTGCCCTTATATATAGGCACAAGTGTTTAATCAATCTAAGAAAGCCCAAAGACATCGAGCCCAAAATTAACTTGAAAATTCCAAAAAAAAAAACATAAATTAGAATAAAATTACAATTACTTTTAATTGCCTAAAACTATTCTATAGTTATGTTCCAAGTCATGATCTTCATGTCTTCATGTCCTTTGAATTGCAAAGGTTCCTCCTCAAGTTCTTCTTGTTCCAATGAATCTTAGAAAGCTCTACCTTGCATTTTGCACATGTGGTAATATGGAAAGAATGAACCTGCTAAGTTGGTTAGCCACACTTGAAACATGTCTAGTTTGGAGCCTTTTTTCTTTTGAATGTCAATTTTCTCGCCCTCTTTTTGTTGAGGTTGTAGTCAGCTCCTAATCCTATAAATAGGAGTGCTCAACCTTGCATAAATCAATTTGTAATTTATATGGAGAAACTCTATCAAATTTGTAGCTCTCTCTTGTTTCTAAGCTCATTAGGATAGTCTTTCTTCTAGATTCCCTTCCTAGACATTTTCCTTGAGAATTGGTTGAAGCTCTCTCATGACCACATTTCAATCCACTCTCCAAAAACTTATGATCCTTCATCCAATCCACGTTTTCAATGCAGCGTAATTCCATGGAGCAGTTTCAAGTCACGTCAATGGAGTTGATTTCCATTATTTGGAACCAAACCTTTTAGTTCTTCCATCATAAAAACCCAAACTCTATGTCTACATGAAACAAATTTGATCACCAAAGACCGTTATAAATAGAGGTCCAACATAGCTGACCAAATCATCCATACACCATCATGTTTGATGTTGTCTTCCACATGGAAGACTAAACTTTCGAGGTTGATTCTCTTGTAGTTTCATAATTAATTATGAGGTTATTTACAACTATAGTGTTTTTCTTTAACTTTCTTCAAAACAAGGTATGTTTTATTTGTTCTTTTTGAGGTTTGATTTCTACTCTTATGACTGGTTTAAAACGCTTGTTGATAATGCAATCTTATTTTGTATTAAAATTATTGTCAGTTTACTTAATCATGATAACTTTTTGTTTAGGTAAAAGAGTAAAATTTCACATGTAGATGCTTGAAACATGTGAGGTGTAAACAACACTTCATACATAAATACTTCAAATGAGTTAAGTGTATATAAAAATCACTTGTAGACGCTTGGATTGAGTGAAAAACTAAATGAATTAATTGATGCTTGTTTAATTAATTAAAATATATGTACTTGTTTTCATAATTAAAAAGGTAAAAGAATAAATTAATATTCCACATGTAGATGTTTGGAACATGTGAAGTATAATTAATATCTCACTTGTAAACATTTGGAACAAGTAAGAGTCTTAACAAATTAATTATGCTTATTTACTTAATTCAAAATCTATTTATAAATTATATAAATGGTAATTGATAAAGATTTTGACAATGAAAGAGCATAAGAATCAACCTGTAACATCCCGTATTTATTACATAATTATTTATTTATTTATTTAAATTTTACAGGTCTTACATTCCCCCCACCTTATAAAATTTTCGTCATCGAAAATTGAGCTTACCCAGGAAAAATGCAGATAGGACTGCCTCAACTTACCTTTATCTTGAAATTCTCCCTTCCTAGTCTCTACCCTTTTATTTCAACCTTTAACTCATACATTTCCCCATGTTTCCTCCCGACGTTAGTCATATCTTAAATTGTGGTATCAATTTAACTCTTCCACCCTACGGCATAAACATGCGCTTACACCTCTCCTTTTTCTAACTTTTAAATTCAATTCCTCTTACCACTTGTAGTGTTAACCCCAAGAACTTATCCTTAAAAATCCCTCCGCCAAACGCGTTGATTCTGTGTTTCGACTTCACTTTTTAGGCTCAAACAACCAACTTATTTTTTTTCCTTGCCCACCGAGATATCCTTATGCATACTCGCATCTTCGATCAAGAGATCTTCTCAAAGGTCCTACACAACCCTTGCAAAACAACAGATCAAGTTTGACCTTGATTCTATAGTCAACCACTACAGATAACACACATATCACAAAACAACAAAAACCTAACAAGAAAGGTATAGGAGACAAACTCAACCTATTACTTTTCTCTCTTTTACCAAAACCTTTAGAATTAAGAAAGGAAGCTATCTCAGATATAGTCATGAGTGTGCACCCTCATCACTCTACCAAGACATTTTCTGTTCTTAATACTTTCAATTCACAAGTTCCTTTCCTGCGCACCAACGCTTCTTGGAAGAACCTCTCCTCTTGCGCACCAACGCATCGGGAAAGAAAAGTAATACCCCTTACCTGCTCGCCAAAACCTGGTAAGAGCATTACTTTCCTTAGGTCTTATAAGCAACTACCCTAGCCTGCTCACCAAAACCTAATAAGAGTACCACTCTTACCTGCTCACCAAAACCCGGTAAGAGCGCTGCTTCTACTAAGACCTGTAAGCAACAACTCTTGCTTGCTCATCAAAACCCAGCAAGAGTATCACCCTTACCTGCTCATCAAAACCTGGTAAGAGTGTTGCCTACCCTGAGACTCACAAACAACAACCCTTGCCTGCTCACCAAAGCCCAACAAGAGCCCACCCTTTACCTGCTCACCAAAACCCAGTAAGAGTGTTATTTTCCCTGAGCCTCACAAACACAACTCTTGTTTGTTCAACAAAACCCAACAAGAGCCCCACCCTTACCTGTTCACCGAAACCCGGTAAGAGTACCACCCTTACCTGCTCACCAAAACCTGGTAAGAGCATTGTTTCCATTAAGACCCATAAGCAACAACTCTTGCCTGCTCACCAAAACCCAACAAGAGTATCACCCTTACCTGCTCACCAAAACCCAGTAAGAACGTTGCTTTTCCTGAGACTCACAACAACCACCCTTGCCTGCTCATCAAAACCCGGCAAGAGCCCACCACTTACCTATTCAACAAAACCCGGTAAGAGTGTTGCTTTTTCTAAGTCCCCACAAACACAACTCTTGTATGTTCAACAAAACCCAACAAGAGTCCCACCCTTACCTATTCACCAAAACCCGGTAAGAGCATAACTTTCCCTAAGCCTCACAAGCAATATTCCTTGCCTGCTCAACAAAACCCAGCAAGGACATTGTTACTAAGCTTAGATCAAAGTCTTACAATAACTCAAAACTCCATTTTACCCGACTCTCCAAAGTCCTAAGGGTAAAATGGCAACTCCTTTTACTCGACTCTTCCTAGTCTTTTGAGTAAAAGTACAACCTGGTTTTAAAAGTATGAACGAATTTCGAGCATACATCACACAAACTAACATAACATGCTTTACTACTCCAAAAACAATCAATTCGGACTTTACCTTATTGTTGTGGTGGCACTTCAGACTCTCCCCCGTTCAGGGCACGATTTCGCGTAATGACCTGGCTTGCGACAATTGTAACACTTCTTCTCTTCCGGCTTTGCTCCCGAAAGTTCCAGACAAACTCGTCGAAAATGGTCTCCCCCGCACTCGAAACACTCCATTGTCCCTTGTCCTTCACGTTGAGGTTTGGTGTAGGGTTTCTCTTGTTGTCTCTCGTTGATGCTACTTTTGTTAGGATGTGCCCTCATGACCCGACTTGGGTCCCTCTCTAGTCGTTCCACCATCTTTGCCTATTCCACCAATACAGGGAACTCTCAGATCCTCAGAGGTACGAGGAATGGACGTAACTCATGGTTTAAACCGCCCTCAAATTTTCTGCAGCACCACTCTTCGGTGACAGCCTGTGAGTAGAACCTCGCCAAGTACTCGAACTTGTCAGTATATGCTTGTACCGTCATAGTCCCTTACTACAAAGTAAGAAATTCTGCTTCCCTCTCATATTTGGCATTGTTGGGAAAGTATTTCTCCAAGAATCATGTCCTGAAGTTAGCCCAAGTCACCTGCTCTTCGCGGTCTGCATTAGTTGTTGCATCCCCACCCACTAGTACTCAACGTCTGCCACAAGAAGGAATGTGACGAAGGTCAACTTCTGTGCATCAGTACACCCAATCGCTTGGCATATCTTCTCACACTCACCCAGCCATGCATCAGCCTCGTCTGGAGTGGCCTTGCTAGTGAACTTAATTGGCTTGTGCCTCATGAAATCTTCCATAGTCACAGGACGAGTAGGCACGACTTTGGCTCTAGGTTGCGTTGCATTAGGTTGCATCGCGTCCACCATCCGATGAATCGCATGTGCAATCTCATCAGCCCTTGTATTATCCCTTCTTCTCCTATTTGCCAAAGCTTGTGCGCGCCACATTTTAGTTGTATTAAACAACACATCTTAAGTCATGACTTATTCAAACAAAAAGGTTTAACACAAAAGAATTAACACACTAACTCGTAAGCAGAACACGATAAGCTCACTCCCCATAGACCCCAAAAATCTTTTAAAAACCATTGCTCTAATACCAAATGTAACATCCCGTATTTATTACATAATTATTTATTTACTTATTTAAATTTTACAGGTCTTACAGAACTTGTCTTTATATATATTTGTGTTTTTCTTCATAATGTCTACTTAAAAACAACAATGATCAATCAGGTGTGTGTTAGCAAAATTACATAATTACCCTACTTCTTATTGTGACACATGTCCCCTTTAATGGTTTCTAGTCATTTTGCACCCAACTACCACTCAATTAATCGAAATACCCCTACTTTCTTAATTTACAAAACTATCACTCAATAAATAACCTTACCATTCTTCTTAATTTACAAAAATGTCACTCATTAAATTCCCTGTTATCATTATTTTTATTATTATTATGATTATTATTATAATCATCATCATCATACTATCATCATTATTAGTAATAATATTATATTAGTATTATTATTAGTATTACTATTAATAATATTATTAATATTTTTTTCAATTAATATTAATATTGCATTAGAGATATTACTAATTTAATTAATGTTATTATATATTGTTAACTATTTTTTTCAATTTTATATAGCGTATATATTTTTTACAATTTGTAATTTTATTTTCTTTATATTATTTTTTTCAATATCTATTAATATTTGTAATTATTTTTACTATAGTTTATACTATAGATATATTTTTAATTTCAATATTTGGGATTTAAATAACTATTACATTTTTATTTAATTTCAATATTTTTACTACAGTTTTATATAATAAATATATTTTTATTATTTATAATTTTAATATGATTTGTTGACACTACAAGAAAACTTGGTTTTAGTAACTAAATTATTGGTCACTAAAATGATAAAATTAGTCACTAATTCAATTAGTAACCAATTTAGAGTCCAATAGTCACAAGTAGCTAAAACATAGGTAGCTAATATTAGCTACCAATTTAGTTTCTAATTTAGAACCCAATTTAGTAACCAATTATGTTGAAACCAATTTAGAAACCAATTATGTTGAAACCAATTTAGTAACCAATAGTATAGAAACCAATTTAGTAACGAAATATTTAAAAACCAATTTAATGACCATTTTATTACAAACCAATTTAGTAACCATGTTATATAGAAACCAATTTAATGATCATATTATATAAAAACCAATTTAGTTACCAAAAATATATAAAGATAAAAAATGGTCACTATATTGGTGTCTAAATAATGATAATTTGTTTTTAAATATTTTCCACTTTCTTATTTGTCTACAAAATCTTTCATATTTTATATTTAATTCTAAATTTGATATCATTATTATTAAAATAATATATCAACAATTAAAATTTATTTTTACTATAATTTAAATTATTCATTACAATATTTAATAATAAATTCAAGAATTTATATCGTGTTTGATTTTCTCACATTAAATTCATATTTTAAAATTATAAAAATAAAAATATTTAACAATATATCCTTAATATGAATCAAAATGTAATATATTTAGAAACATATATGTATGTATGTTACATAATGAAGCAGAAAATCCAAACCACTACCACAGACATGTCAATGGAACACTAGTCCATCATTGAAAATTCCTCTATGCAAGGAATAAAAATCTAACAAAACTAAAAATGAACATATCGAAGCAAGAGTTTCATTTTATATATATAACACACCCTGTTCATTCATGAATTCAAGTGCAATAGTTGTTAAACACAAATAATCTCTTACTCATGTTGGAGTTGTAAAAACAACCAAAGTATTAGTTGTGTTATATAACCTATAAGCACAATTTTTTATTTGCCGTCATAGTTCCTCTCAAAACACCTTTAACATTTACTTCAAACCCAATTATTATCTACCTGTGAAAAAACATAAAAAAGTATTAGAGATTGAAATTTAAATAAATAAATATATATATATATATATATATAGAGAGAGAGAGAGAGAGAATAATGAAACAAAATTACCTTGACAAGAACTAGTTGGTTGTGTTTCATCTTCTTGAGTTTACTCAAAACTTAGTGGCATGGATTGACGATTAATACTATTCATCCATTGTCGAATCATTGCATTGTTTTCCTCAAACAACCTCTCAATATTTACAATTTTGATTCGAAGTTCATCTCTTTGTTGCTTAACTCCTTCAAGGTCTTTTTTAAGTTTTTCAAGCTCTTGACTTTGAATCCATCCATTTGATGAAGATGTGCCATGATAATAAGGCCAACCTCTAATCACAGTAGATTCCATTCCAAGGCCATATATCCTCCCATTCTTGGTTCCAACTACATCACACCAAACATCTAATTCATTTGGTGGAGTAATTCCTTGTGTAGATGCACTTTGTGTTAATTCTTCAAATTTTCGTGTAAATTATGCCTATTAACATAAAAGCATACATGAACAAAATTTCATTGTGATTAGTTCATAATTTTAAAAAATGCCTACATTAATATTTGACAAGAGAAAATACATATATAACAGTGAATAGAGATGGTTTATGCCACAGCACTAGTGCATTCCATTTATACCAATTAGGGGACTCACTGCTAGACACATGTCTCAATCTATTAGTTATTCTATAACTCACTAGGTATATATGTCTTTGTACAAGGTCATTATTTGGTGTGGATTTTCAATAAAGCACTCCAAATAATTTAGTATTATCTAGTTTCAATTTTGCTTCTTAACTACATAACTCGTGTTGTAATCAGTCCATAACTCATGCCTTAAATTAATGTGTAATCAACTAATATCAAGAATGTAATATCAATAAAATCTCAAAATTGGAGAAAGTTGTGGAATAAATATACAGATCAGAAAAAAAAATCAAACATAATGACAGCTTAACCATTTTACTTTACTAGATTTTAATTGTCTTTCCTTCACTATGAGATTTTGGACTAATTCTATCTTCAACATCTTACATATTTACTATACTAACCAGGAATATTTCATATTGAAAAGCCCATAGCATCCCATAGTCAAATATTTTATTTGAACATTGTGTGAACCGATGAAAGAGAAAAGAGAATTTAGAAATGCATTTATCGAACGACAACAAGAGAAATAATTATCCCACAAGGATTTCCCCTTCTCAGAGAGTTGTTTCTTCCCTTAAAACTTTTTAATTATCTGAATAATTCCTTTCACACTTAATCATTTCATCCGTACTTTATCTAACTGATTCCCACTAACCAACTGTTCTAACCGTCTCTAACTACTTTTCTTCCCCTGTGTCCTAACAATACCATGTTCTTTTTAAATTCAGCAATCCTTATGGTTCAAATCCTGGAAAATGGAAATGAAATAGATACACGTCCGACAGATAACTTTCCCACTGCCTTCTTTAGCTGGAAGACACGAAAAACATAGTGAATTAAGGCTTGTTCTAGGGGCCAAAGTTGGACAGTAAATGTATCTATCTTTTGAGCCTGAAACAGAGACCATGAACTATTTTTTTTTCTTCTTTTTCTTGGTAATATAAAGACTCGTGTATTGTAAGAAAAATATGAGTCCACTACATATTGAACAAAGCAACTAGTAACATTAGTTTGAAACTAAGGCATAAACATATGTAGGTATCTATATTGGAATGGCTGCAATCATATATTTTATTAATGAATATCAATAGTGGAAATAACCTTAGAACTAAATGAATATGAAGATCATAAAAGTTTAGGATTTATTACATTTACTTGCTCTGATTTTTCATCCACCCAAGAGTTGTCCTTACGTCGTTGGTGTGTGTGACGAAACAATTCTATTATTGTTGGAGGCATTCCATTCATCTTTGCCTACAAAAAATAAAATAAATTTTACACAGTTATGCACATTTATAAAAAGAAAGTAGTTAACAAACAAATTACCATATTATATCTATGTTGAGATGTGGTAATAGAGCCACATGTGTGAAGAGACCCTCCAAAACTTCCAAAGTTAGAGGCCCGATTTTCCTTTCCAGTCATGCTTTTTATTTTAAATTCTTTAGATTCCCAATGCTGACATAATATATCCCATGTGCTATCTAAAATCCAATTTGGCTTAGTATTGATTTTCCGAGCCTTTTGTAGACTACTTTTCATGATTACAGCACCTCGCATTTCAAAATTTCTTCTTGCCCATCTATGATCCGGTGGACAAATTGAAAACTTCTTCTACAATAAAGAAACAAAGTTTTCCATATGTAAGACTAATATAGACATGAAAATTAAACTATATAATTAAACAAAGTTAATTATATGAAACAACCAGTAACTCTCCAAACCACAAGTCCCTTTGTCTAATTGATATCTTCTTCCATGATGGCCATGGCTCATTATAATGACTTTTGAGGATATCACTAATCCAATTAGCTGCAAGGCGTGAAGGTAAGAATCTGCAAAATGACATGTATAAAGTCATAATAATTATAAAGTATTGAAATAAGCCATAAATTGTTGAAAGTATATGTATACCCTTGTCCATCAAGGTTTAAAATTGGCTTGAAAACACTGTAATTTGACTCAGATGCAACAAATGTTTCATTTGATCCAGGACTAGTAGCATTTATTGTAGAACTAGTTTCATCTGATTTGGAATTAGTTTGATCTAATCCAAGATTAGGTCTACCATCCATAGGAGTTGGATTTGGATTTGTTGATTGCACTCCTTGTACCAAAGGTGGAGGTGCAAAATGAGATGTTTTGAATGATTCATTAACATTTGGCTTTGAATTTGAATTCAATGTTCCATGTACTAACGGTGGAGGTGCAAATTGAGATGTTTTGAATGATTGATCAACATTTGGCCTTGAATTTGATTTCAATGCTCTTTGTGCCAAAGGTCGAGATCCAAAATGAGTTCTTCTAAATGATGAACCAATGGATGGGAAAGCAAAAAGTTGAGAACTCCAAGTAAATTGTGAAGGACGTCTTGGTTATCGTTTGGTCGAATGGCTTGTAGAAGCAACTTCTTTACCATGATCTTGGTTTGACATCTACAATAACCATAATTTGGATATTTTTCTACAACTCAAAAGTTAGCAATAAACATAATTTGGATATTATAGAAATCAACAAAACATAATGGAACAAAATAGAAAAGAAAACAACAAAAATACAAATGAAACATCACCTTTACACCAACAAAAAGAAAGTGATTTACTCATCACTATCATCATTGCTACCATTAAATTCATCATCAAGTTTATTTTGAGTTTCATCATCTTCAAAATCATACTCAAATTCACTTTGAGAAACAATTTCTTCTTTCTCTTCTTCCTCTTCTTCCTCTTCAACTTGCTTACTTTCTTTTGAATTATCAACAACTGCCATATCTACTTCATCTAGTTCCTCATACTCTTCTCCATCCACCAAATAAACAAGTAGCTCCTCATTTGTTGTGATATTAACATTAGTTGTTGATTCTTGGTAAGCAACTTCTAATGTATATCGATCATCAACTGTACATCTTGGTTTGGTTTTAATGACAACCCACCAATCAACCTTTTCTTTTATTTTTTCAGGATAAGGTACATAATATACTTGAATTGCATTTGTTGCAAATATGAAAGGATCAAAATTTGAATATCTTCTATGAAAATTAACCTCCACTATGCCATATTGGGGTTCAACTTTTATACCATGATTAATGGTATTATCAAACCACTCACAGTTAAATACCACTAATTGATTGGTTGGTTCTCCTGAGTATTCTACTTGCATAATTTCTTTAACAATACCATAGTAGTATTGTTCACCATCTTCCTTTACACAAACTCCACAATTGATTGTTTTTTTACCAATACTCCATTCTTCCGTGTGAAACTTGAAACCATTGACAAAGTATATGGGCCAAGTATGAACCTTTTTTTGAGGGCCCCATGCCAAGTGATGCAAATATTGATTTTGTACTAAGTTATTTCTATCATGGACCTATAAATAAAAAACACTATGTCATTAATTTTCAAAATTAATAAGATTAGTTAGGAGAAAATAATAGAATACTTACATATGTTCGAAACCAAAATGGAAATTCGGACGCAATTCTCCTATCAATATCTGTTCGATTTATATTTGGAATAGATGCTTCCAAATATTGCACAAAGTATCTGTAATTGTATACACTCTTATATGAATTACAAGCAATTATTAACAAAATAAATAAATGAGATATAATCTTAAATTACTTACCCAATATATGGTTGAACTTCTTCACAATTAAGCAAGACATGTAAATGCACAGCAACTAATTCTTTTTCATCCAAATAATGACTGTTACAAGTTCTTGTTGGACGACCAATATAATTGAAAACAGATAAAGTTTTGTAACTTCTGTCACTTTGACCTCCAAAATCATTTCGACTAACTTTAGTTCTCATTGATTGGACATGTGGCTCAAAATAATATGAACAGAAATGAGAAGTCTCCATGCTTAAGTATGCCTCACAAATAGATCCTTTGACATGGGATTTGTTTTTAACCATTCGTTTCAACCTATTCAAGTACCTATCCAAAATCATATTGTTAACTAGTAAACTCAAAAATAAGAAATAAATTCTATTTACATTAAATGAAATAAACAATTACCTCTCAAATGGATACATCCATCGATATTGAACAGGACCTCCTACTCTTGCTTCATAAGGTAAATGAATAGGTAGATGCTCCATGGAATTGAAAAATCCAGGTGGAAAGATTCGTTCCAACTTACATGTTGTAATGATGATGTTCTTTTCCATTAATAACAAATCATCCACTCTCAAAATTGTAGAGCACAAATCCTTAAAAAACTTACTTAATTCAGCTATAGGATTCCACACTTGATGGGGAAGTGCACGAAAAACAATAGGTAATAGCATCTCCATTAATACTTAATTTCATCCCAAACAACTTCCTCTGATCTAGGTTTACACACCTACACAAATTTGAGGCATACCCATATGGAATTTTCAACTCACTAATCCACTTGTAAACAAAAGTTCTTTGTTCGTTGGGCAAAGCAAACTTTGCTTTAGGCTTTAATACTTTTCCACTAGGCAAAATATGTAGTTCTAGTTCCCTTCGTTTACAATACTCTTTCAAGTCTATTCTTGCCTTAACATTATCTTTGGTCTTATTTTTTATATCCATAACAGTGTTAAAGACATTATCAAATACATTTTTTTCTATATGCATTACATCAAGATTATGTCTTATCAATTTGGTTTTCCAATAAGGAAACTCTCAAAAGATGCTTTGTTTCGTCCAATTATGAGACTCACCATGTTCATCACATACACAAGGACTGACTTCAGTGACTTTTGGAAAAAGACAAATTTGTTCCCATAATTCATTCCCAGACAAAAGGTGTGGAGGTTGAGACTTTTCAATTCAATTTTTATAAAATGCATCCTTATTTCTTCTAAATGAATAGTCCATAGGCAAAAATTGACGATGGGATCAAACCAAGAAAATTTTCTACCGTTTTTCAATCTAAAAGCCTTTGATTGGTTCATACAATATGGACATGCTAATCTCCCCGATGTACTCCAACCCGACAACATTCCATATGCAGGAAAATCACTAACAGTCCACATTAAGGCAGCTATCATGATAAAATTTTCTTTTTTCGAAATATCATATGTCAACACTCCAGTCCATAATTGTTTTAACTCGTCAATCAATGGTTGCAAATACACATCTATTTTACCTTTCGGACTATCTGGCCCAGGGATGATTAATGTCAAAAACATAAAGGGAGTTGTCATGCATAACTCTGGAGGAAGATTATAAGGAGTGACAATTACCGGCCAACAAGAATAAGGTGGAGTCGAGTTATAGAAAGGTGAAAACCCATCAGAAGATAAAGCTAACCTCACATTTCTTGGTTCAGATGCAAATTCAGGATACATTTTATCAAAATGTTTCCAAGCTTCACCATCAGACGGATGACACAACACCTCAGGTTCTCTTCTATTTTCATAATGCCACCTCATATGTGGAGCATAACTCATAGAGGCATATAATCTCTTAAGCCTAGGAATGAGAGGCAAATAATGCATTCTCTTAATAGGAACCTCTTTGTACCTACCAACACCTTTCATTTGAAAACGTGGTTTATCACAAAATTTGCATTCTTTCAATGGCATATCTTCCATAGTGTAAAATAACATACAACCATCAACACAACAGTAAATTTTTTTGTAGTTAAACCAAGTTTTGAGAACTATTTTTTTTGTAGTTCCAACTTTGGAGAGTTTCTGCTGTTCTTTCTCAGTATTCCATTCTCTGCATTTTTCTTCATCTCAATTTTCGTTATATAAATATTTATTCAAGATATTATTTATTTCCAAGAAAAGACAGTTGGTGGATGAGTGATGAGTGATGTGAGAATAATTTAATCATAAAGTGTGGTCCGTTTTATAGTTTCTAATAATAATATCGATAATTAATTAGTCTGCCTAATTACTTTATTTATCAATAATAATATATATAGACAGCTCGCGCATAATTTTCTTCTTTTCTTCTACTCTCTCACGCCATTGTGTTAGCTATACCTCACTACATCTTATATCCTCCACAATTTTTATTTTTCTTTTTTCCTTTCCTTTAACATAATAATTAATACCTACATATACATCCACATAGTATTGACCGTATAAGTAATTTATGAACCAAACTCCCTCGTACCATAGTTTAATTCACACAACCAAACTCTTGTTCATGAAATTCTATAAATAAGAGAATCTAAATATATATTTATATTTGTACATATACTATGGAAAGTGGAATATGAGATGGAAGACTTAAAAAAGCAAGTAGTAAGAAAAGGGGTAGATCATGATCGAAATCTAGCCCTTGGCTATTCGAACCTTAGCAGCGTATATAGTTTCTACCCTTTGCTATCTACTACTTTTCTTTTTCTCATTTACTCTTTTTTTTTCTAAATTCGTAGATTTAAGTCAATGTTCCTTTTCCCTTTTTCTTTATTGTGTGGTTGGAAACAAGAGTTAGAAGATAAAACGATATAATTAGAAACTAATAGGAAGCATTAACCATGTGTGTTCTCACTCTCAATTGTGTAATAATCCAAAAGAACATAGGAACAAACTAGTTTATGTACCTACCGTAGTATACAAACTGGAAGGTCGTTATCATATAATTAAAGTTATGAAAATAGTTTTCATACATGAGTTATACTAAAATTAAATTTCATAATAAGAATGTGTATTTAAGTGTATAAATTACATTTTCAATACTTTAGATTGTGATATTATGTAATTATCAAATAATGAAAAGTTCATTTAAAAAAATGATATAAAAATTAGAAATGGAGAGTAGACAAATGAGATAGATGATTAAGATCGAGTATATACATAAAGACAAAAATTGAGAATGCATTTTATATGTATACTTAATCCCGACACTGATTTAAGCTAGATGAGACATACCCAACTTACAGCAGTAAACTCCAGAATAGTGAAGGATAGAGGCATAAAATATTTTACATTGTTTATTAAATCTATCCAATAAATTTAGAGTATTACCTGGCCTGCTGGCATATTCAGATGAGTAAAGCCCATGTGCACTAATATATAGACCTGATGAAAGTGAAAATATTTAATATTCAATATACACTCAAATTAAAATCTTACAGTGAGCAAGCAATCTTAGCATCTCAAAAATACTAAATTAACAAGTTCTCTAGAATATCACCATTCAAAGGATCTAAAGAAGTTGGTATTTGAATGCCACTGAACATAGTAGACCCAGACAATCTTTTGCCACATTAAGGGATTCATGATTCAAGTGAATTTTTCCAATCAAACATCCATGGATGCAAAAAAAAATATGTTCATTGTAAAAACACCTCTATAAAGTATAACCAAGATTACCAAATCTAATATTAAAAAGTTTCTAACTACTTACACTATCTTTTACTTTCTCAGATATTTAATGGACATAAATTAGCACAAACTATATATCAGATCAACTAAACAAAATACAAAATTAATTTATTTGTAGTGAAGCACATCACAAGCATGTTTTTTCAATGCTAAACTATAAATCATTTAATGTATAAAATTTATTTAACTAAGGGTCTCTCTCTCACTTTCTTGGTCACATGGATAATTGTGTAACTTGGTTTTTCACTAAAAATTTCCTAAGGGCTACACGCATTTTTGTTATCTAATTCAACCTATTCATTTTCTCATTTAATTGTTTGTTCTGCTGGGTAACTTGTTTGTTACAATTCATTCAACCTTGAGTAAACTATAAATCATTCACACGCATTTTTGTAGTTGTAGCATTGGGAAATTGAACCTTTTATTATATGACATTTTAAATTTAATCACATGGTATAAATGGATTTGCTATCCTTATTTTCTAGTTTTAGAGAACAGAGTGTAATGTTCATTAGTGTTCATTGGGAGCATCATGAGCATTTGTTTTCCTATTTTCTGAATATTTTTCCTGTTGAACTTGATATGGATCATATGGATAATCAGTAAGAGTATATAGAGTAATTATTAATTTCTTATTTATGGTGCTTCTTACTCAATTTATGCAACTTTCTTGGTGTGTTAAAATGCAGCTCTATACCATTATAACTCTTGCTCTTGGTTTACAAACCATTTACTATGGACATATATATATATATATATATATATATATATATATATATATATATATATATATATATATATATATATATCCTCAACTAAAATACAGGAGACAGTTCAAGGTACCAGTCCCTGTGCTTTATTTCACCAATCATCATTGCCTTTTCAAAATCAGAATCCTTATAAAATATGCACACACACAGCATTTTGAAGGTACACATGATGCATATGCACACACACGTTAATGATCTATAAGAGAAAACAATTAAAATTAAGATTAATGAGTATTCACAAAAATTATTCATTTGTTAGAAAGTTTGTCCATAACAGATGTTGAAGAGTAGAGTAAAAAACAAGCTGAAATACTCTTTTAAGTAAATCAACTTTGTAAGTACAAGTAAGCTAACTTACTTTAACATTTTAAGGCATTAACTTCATCACCAAGAAGTAAGCGACCTTTCCTATTGCAAGAAACTTAGTAATAAATTCATAAACATACAATAAGACCACACTCATTTTAGTAATAATCCTAAATTTGAGTCCGGCTCGTGCTACAATTAACCTAATTCAAACAAATTGACCCTAAATTCAAATAAATTAACCAAAACAAGACAAAACCCTAAATTATATTCATGAGAGAATAAACCTAATTTGCCAAACAAGAATTGCACTTGAGTATTGATGCAGACGAAGACGAAGACGCACCTGAAGGCACAATGAAAATCGAGAGATGTTGAGAGGAACGTCGTTGACAGCGATGCCCAGAGGAGATGTTGAGATGTTGTTGAGAGGCACAAAAATATGGTGTTGAGATAAGGAGATGCAAGTGTTGGCAAAGGAAGAAGAGATGTTGAGATGTTGTTGAGAGGCACAAGAATATGGCAAGCGCTCGCAAACGAAGCAGATGAAGGACGGAACCACGTTTATTCAGAAACCAAACGAGGAGATAAAAACATAAAGGCTGACGAAGGAGGAAAAACACAAAAAAGCATTGTTTATTTTTAATTTTAATGTAACTTAGAATGTTTTTTCTTTTTTTCAGTTTATACACTATTTAAATAACTATACTGCCTTTAAATCAAGAAATACATTTTTTGATTACCGTTACCGATAATATAAATAAATTAGATGTTAATTTAATAACTAAAATTAGTTATTATTTTGGTGATTGAATCAGGAGAATTCTATATTTTTTAAAACTAATTTTCATAATTTAACTATTTTATTAACAAAATAATATATTATAAAAGCTTCAAACCTTATAATCAAGTTTTATAAAGAAATTAAAATTATTTTTAAGTTTATACACTTTTAAAAATAGTCTAGTGTGTCTAAATAATAAATAATATTTTTATTATTATTAATTACAAAAAATATAAATAAATTAAAGACTAATTTAATGACTAAAACTAGTTACTAATTTAGTGAGTATTAATAATGACTAAATTAGTGACCTATTTGAATAACTAAAGATTTTTTGTCACTAAATCAGTTGTTAAGTATTGGAAAAAATAATTGGTCACCAATTTAGTTATTAATAATGACTATATTTGTTAGTCATTAAATTTGGTCACCATTTATTAATAATAGTGACCAATTTAATTACTGATTTTTTGTTACTGATAATTCAGTCACCAAAATAGTCATTAAATAAATAAATATGTTTGGTCACTAATTTAATCACTGACAGTAACTAATATTTTTTGTCACTAAAATTTGGTCACTATCTATTAATTTTTTAATAATTGTGATTGTTTTAGTTATTGATTTTTTGTGACTAAGAATCATGTCATTAAATTGATCACTAATTTGAAAAAATAAAATTGGTCACTAATTAAGTAATTAATAGTGACTAATAATTTTAGTCATTAAAATTGGTCACCATTTACCTTTTTTCTTGTAGTGTGAGTCTATCAATACACAATGGACGACTATGTTCATTCACTGATTAAATGGGTCTAACAATATATATTTGATGAGTATGTCCATATATTGATTAAATGAGGTTAATAGTATATTTTAGACAAGTTTATTTATACACATATTAGATAGGGAGTATTAATGTACATTTGACGACTTTGTACAACGACTGATTAGACGAGTTTTACAATACACATTAGACGAGTATATTCATTTATTGATTATACGAGTCCTGCAATATACATTACACAAGTTTATCCTTTCTTCCTCATGTTATTTTCCTCAATTTAATGTTTATTGTGTCTAACTTTATCTCTACACATCTTTATTGCCCAACTTTGATTTCTTTGCTCTTTGTTTTCATGTTTGAGTTGCATTACTTTATCAATTTAGCGTTGCATTTATTTCTGCATAATTATTGTCCTTATTTTTTTAAATAGACTATTTGTCCATACATCCTATCAACATTTTAGTTATTATCCTGCACATATTGCTATAACCATGAAATTATGGTTCATGCTCGTTGTTTCGATGGTGCTTTTTTTTCTTTATGTTTTCCATTTTTTTATTGTGCAATTGACCTTTGATTTTAATGTTTCTTGTTCTATGTTTGGATATGTTTTTTTATAGTTCATCTGATCTTTTATTTGTATCCTTTTGTGTATTTATGTATGGTTTTGTAAATTGATAGTGTTTTTCAATTTTTGTACATTGCTTACAGTTTTGGCTTTTGTATGCAATTTTTTCAATTTTGGGTTCAAGTACTTCTTTGCATTGTGAACATCTATGTCTTTCTTGTTGACAAAAAGAAGAAGATGAACATCTTCCTTCAATAAGGATTTTTTATGATGATGATGATAACTTATGAAAAAGTATGGAAGACTTAATGATGGTGCATGGAAAAATGTTGAAGACTTAAAAGGATGTTTGGAATCAAGAGATACATTGAAGACTTAAGGATTTAGTTGTTTAGGTCTTGTAATCTATGTATGTTATTTAAAATAGTTAAATTAGTATGTCAAGAGTCCAAAGGAAAAACCCAAGCAATAGAGCACTAAGATAATTTTATTTATTAGCAAAACTCACTAGAATAATAGATTATTCTTAGTGATATTCGATTATCTCAGTTAAAAGTGATTTCTGAGAAAAACTTTGTGATAATCGATTATCACTGCTGATAATTGATTATCCTAGCTGACAATAGCTTATCATAGTGAGAAAAATGTTTTCAGAAAAGTTTATGTGGTAATTGATTATCGCTTATGATAATCGACTATCTATGGTAGTTGTGACTTAGCTTTTCATATTCTTAACATACTTTCTAAATAGGCTTCTATAAATAAAGCGATGGGTTTCATTTGGAAAATACAAAAGTTAGAAAAGTCTGAGTACTTGAGAACTCTATGTGGAAAGGCTTTGAAAAACCTAGTGCGGGTAAAGCGATAACTTTCATTAAGTGGGATCTTGAGTGATTGAGTGTTGTTGTTATTGCTAGGAGAAGCTAGTCATCCTTTGTGTGATTCAAAGGAGATGTTCATTCCTTGTGTGATTCAAGGAAGGTGTTCATCCCTTGTGGATTTCAAGGGAGGTGTCTTCAACTTTGTGTGATTCAAGAGAGTTGTTTTCTAAACCTAATCTTTCTTATCATTGATTGTAAGTTTGGTTTATTTTAGTGATTGAGTTAATCTCGTTTTTTAGAGATTAACAACTAGATGTACGGTCTTTTGATCCGAACCAGTATAAATACTTTGTGCAATTTTCTCTTCCCTGCTCTATTTATGTTATTGTGTTTATTAAAATAAAGAAAAGAATTTTAATTGAACTTTGATATTAAAAAAAGGGAAAATTTTAAAAGCACAATTTTTATTAAGAACCCAATTCACCCTCCTTCTTGGTTTTTGTTCAAACGCTAATTATTATGCTGCTTAATTTACAAAATTTTTATCCTATGACTTTTTATTTTTTGCCTAGCCTTTTTCTCCCAAACTATTTTTCCTAATACCTCTTTGGTGTCTACTATTCAGTTTGGAACCAAAGTTGTTTTACTTGATTCAATATTAATTCCCAAAATAAAGCCCAATACATTTCTTTTTATGTTCTTGATAGTTTTAATAGTTCTGAATTTTACATTGAGTATTTGGTTAATAAGTTCAACTATTATTATTGTCACAATTGAAATCGCAACTGGACGGCGAATAAAAAATAAACAAGTTTGAAAAAAGGTTTTATAGTCACCACCATAATTTATTCTGAAAACTATGGAAAACCATAAAGATAAAGCAAGGATGCGAAAAACCAAATTTTCGAATCTGAGAGTCGAATACGTGTAACCCTAACACGTCCGACCAAGGGTGGTACCATTCATTAAATATGCATAATTGATGTGAGTTTCATAAATGTTTAATTTTCCATGAAAATAGTAAGAATAGAATATACAAAAGAAACATAAATATTTTTTTGGTTTTTTAGCCCGACGAGAATTGACCTTGTTCTTAAGTATTCTCATTCAAAATGAGAAATCATGGTTATGTAGTTCTTTTGAATATTTGGAAAGAAATTGGGAAAATGATTTGATTTTTTGGAAGTGAACCTGACAAGGACTGACCTTGCTCCTACGTATCTCCATCCACAATGGAGAATCAATTATCACATAGTTCTTAAGAGACAATTTGTTTGGAAATGTTGATATTTTTATATTTTCTAAAATTTTATATTTTTTTGATGTTTTTTCATTATTTGAAATTAGGTGTGTCACACGATGCGAATAACTGGACAAACATCAAAAGATGAAAGAGAAAATTATTTTTGGTATTTTTGAAGAAAGGAAAGGGACCAAGTACTAGAAAGACGTCGACGGTCACACGAGTACTCAGGCTTTTAAATACGTATTTAATTATTTGAAGAAAAAAAAAATATATATATATATATATATATTAAGTATTAGGACGATGCAGACGATCACATGAACATTCATACCTTTGGAAGGTTATTTAATTATTTGAGAAGGAAAAGATCTTAAGTACTAAGACGATGCATACGATCACACAAGTACTTATATCTTTAAAGAACGTGAAAATCTATTTTTAATTTTTTTAATTTTTATATTTATATATTATGAAAACAAAAGCATGAAAAAGTAAGGTGTTAAAATGAGGTAAAAGTCTAAGAATTTACAAAAACAAAATAAAAGCCCAAAACAGAAAATAAAGCCCAAATAGAAAATAAAACCATCACGTGTGGAAATAATAAAGATGTGGTGTAGTGAGCAAATATTGTGAGGTGTGTGGTAAATGTGGAGGTGCAACAAGTAAACACAATAAAACAAATCCGAGAACAACAAATAAACACTTAAGGGGTGCAGGGTTATAACATAAGGGAGTTGCATGGAGTAAAACAAAATAAGCCCAAAATGCAATGAAAATAAATAAATATGGAGGTGTGAAGAATAAAACCAAAGGTGCAAAGAGTATGGTTGCTCAACCCTCAAACTCAAAAAGATGGAGGTGTGGTAAGCGACATTGGCGTGCAGAAAGCATTCTGATCCAAGCCAGCCTAACATGTGTGTGTCTTTATCTTCTTCACAAACAAAAGTAGTCTCCAAGGGTTTCTTCTCCCTCCGAATGCACGGACAACAACAACACCCCTTCATTCGCGATCACACCTTTTCCACTTATTTTATATATATATATATATATATATATATATATATATATATATATATTGTATAACAATTCTCGAATGGAATACACAGTAAATATGTTGATGATCTTAATGCATTTCTTTAATATGGTGAAGCTCAACATGTTGTTATTGCATATTTTTGCAAAGTTAAGGTTTTCCAAGGTATGTTTAAATGTGAAATTATTGTTTTTCATTTTATACATTTTCGACATGTAAACATATTTTGCTAATATTTTCTCAATAGAAACTAATACATTTACTATTATTGATTTTTTTTAGATAAAGTTTATTTGCATACTTGCATGGATCGCACAAGATATTTTATATCTTGGATGGGAAAGATGCAAACGAACTAAAAGTAAGGTAGATTTTCTTCCATTATTATCATAATAAGTATTTTAAGACTTTAACTTACGATATTTATACTTCATAAGATGTAGGATGGTACAAAATCACCGTATCAAGCTCTCAGTCAACTTTCTTAGTCATCTAAGACCACCATCGAAGATGATTTTCTTGAAATACGTCCCAAATTATCTATTGAGGAACTTAAGGACTACAAAAAAGTATAACAATATTAATCTTTGTTTTTTTATAATTGTAAATTGTTTGTTTTTCTCATACAGATTAACTGTAAGGCCCACTATTTATTCTGCCCTAATTTTAAAGGAGTTGTCCCAAATCATTTGGGCCTAGGGCAGACCTATAAGGAGTCCAAACCCCTAAACCAGTCTAACACTCTCACTTCCATCTCACTTTCAGAAAACATCAGTTCTCAAACCCTCGTGTTCTCAACATAAGCTCTGCTAGGGTTTGATTCTTAGCCTCCGTCAAGTTTGCTCAAACTCATTCGACTCCACGTAAGTTGCTCCTTAACTCATACTAGTTCTCCCCTAGTCTTATTTTCGTGTTTCCTTTGAGGCTCATCTCAATGGCCTCGTTCTGTTCCGTTCTACTATTTTTCCAACTCACTAAGTTGTTCCCGAAGTTGTGGTGCTCACTGTTTGCGTCTACGAGTCATTTGGTTAGCTCTTTCCAGGTAAGGGAAGTCAGGGTTTCTTATTTTAAGCGTATTTTTCCTGCATTTGGGTTATGTTATATATCTCTAGTGATTGTATGGTGCCTGCTTTGAAATGGATATGCTTGGTATATTATTTTGGATGAATCTCGGATTTTACAGGTGTAGAACAGTGAGGGAGAACTGCTATTTTTGCCCAAGCGAGCTCATCTCGCCTAGGCGAGAGTAGTAGAGGCTCGCCCAGGGGTTTTCGCTCGAGCACTCGCTCAGGCGAGAAACCAAGTTTTTGAGCGAAAAACCATCTCGCTCAGGCGAGATGGCCTCGCCTCAGTGAGAGTTCACGAAACCCCCAGGACCTATGTTCGTAGTCTCGCCTAAGTGAAAGCCTGCAGCTTGAGCGAGAGCATTCCTTTCGCCTGAGTGAGGGCTTCTGGCTTGAGCGAGACCTGCTGTAAATCACGTTGTTTTCTCACATGATTGTTAATGATTGTATGATTGGCTAGGTTGCTCTATTTAAAGTATGAGGTATGCGAATATGCATGAAATATCTGAGGTGATGAACTGTATTGGTGTGTTGGTATGATCTTGTCATGTAAATTGAATGAGATGGTTGGTTATAGAAGTGACGTGGTGTTGGTATGAGATATGGTTATATATATATTGATTGATGGAAACATGATGTTGGTTTGGTTAGGACGTATTTCCACGATAGCTTCGTGGTGGTGCCTCATTGCTCAGGGCGTAACTCCATGAATCTCTATGTGAGATCTCATGGTGTTGCCTCAGTTGATCAGGACGTAATTCCATGACCCTAGTTAGTGGGAGTTCATGGTGGTGCCTCATTTATATAATTTAGTAAGGATTCAAGGTAAGGATTGCATCCTGACACTCTAATGAGTTAGTTAGTCTCACATAGAGCGTACTGACTCAAGTGGTGAGAGTAGCAGGAGGCCTGAAACACTTTAAGGGCTAACCTTGTGTGTGGGGATGTAACATTGGAACAAATAGCTTAGTAGAGCAACTCGGTACAGCAGTAAAGACCACCACAAGCGCAAGCATCCGCTGAATTCGACTAATTATATGTATCCGAATGAGTTGTGTCTTGAGTCTTAGTGTATTGTTTGCAAGTAATAACATGATTGGTTGGCACATGCATCTTGGACTATGAAATTGTATATAACTGTATGATAAATCATTTTCTGCTCTAACTTACCATTTGCTTGTTTGATTATTATGTGTGTGGTTTTCTCTTTTTATGATGATCATCAACTTGTTGATGTGAGCAGATGCGAGAACTCCCCGTGGTCATCAGGGTGATGAAGGTTCCGTTGCATAGCCTATTTGGGCTGGATTCCGCTCATCTTAGTTTTCTTTTAGGGCTATGACCCATGTATTGTCTTCTCCTAGAACTTTATTTTTAATATTGTTGATCACTTACTCTATCTTGTCACTGACATCGTGGTGTGTCTTAGTTATTTTCTGTTTACTTCTGGACAACTGTAAGGAGTAGTTTCTACACTCCATGACTCCGCTTCTCGTATTATTTTGTGTGACATTTCATTTAATAACAATATTATTTAAATAGGGTGTTACATTTATGGTATCAGAGCGGTCAATCCTTAAAGTTTGTGGACTTGGGTGTCTGCTTAGCTTTCGTTATGTATTTCTAAGTGTCTTTAGTTAAGTTCTTGTCTTATCAAGTATGACTGACAATTTTCCTATATGCCAGTGATATGGCACCTCCATGCAGGACTCCTCAATCTTCTTAGGGTGACGAACCAGATATCTCCAGGGCGATAGAAGCAATGGTGGCAACTATGACTCAGTAGGGTACTGCCATGATGCAACAACATGAGGCATTAATGCAGCGACAAACAATGTCGCTTGAGCAGCAACAAACAATGTCGCTTGAGCAGCAACAACTGATGATGCAGCAGATGGAGGTTGCTAGGGTAGTTGCTGAGGTCGCCCATAGACAACATATGGAAGCCCTCTGCCAACTGAAGGAGAACAGGACAACTGCCCCGTCTTTGGTCTTGATCCACGACCGCCAGTCTGGGAGTGGAGTTTGGAGGACTTCTAGAAGCACCACCCGACGAAATTCAACGGCAAAACTAGTTCTAATGTCGCAAACCAATGGCTGAAGGACATAGAGAAAATACTCGACGCCAAGATGTGTACTGTTGAGAACAAATTGGCTTTTGCAGTGTATATGCTTATAGGGGAGGCTGAGCATTGGTGGATCAGCATGAAATCCATCATGGAAGAAAGAGAGGAACCGGTCACTTGGGAGGCATTTAGGGGGAAATTCCTCTTTTAATATTTTCTAAACAACGTCCGTTACAGTAAGGAGAGTTCCTCCAGTTAACTCAGGGGAGTAAGATAGTAGCAAAGTACGCTGAGAAATTCAAGCACCTCAGTCGTTTCTACACGATGTCACTTGATGAGGAGTGGTGATGCAGGAAGTTTGAGAATGGTCTTCGGGAAGATATTCGTCTAATGGTTGCACCACTATCCATCAAGGACTTTGTTGCGCTAGTGGATAAGGCTAGAATGATGGAAAAGATGAAGAATGAGGTAGAGACTCAACACCCATAACAACATCTGAGGATTGGTGGACCATCTGGGTCCAAAACGAGGCATGAGGAGAGGAGGAAACCATATGACAGACCTCACCATCAGTCTCAAGGGTCTAGGAGCTTTCCTACACAATAAGGCCGAGTGCAGTGTTTCTAGTGTGGAGGCCCTCATCTGAGGAGCGTTTGCCCACATATGGAGGGTTATAGCATATGTAATAACTATGGTAAGGAAGGCCACTTTGGCAAGGACTGCCCCAATCTTGCTAGGGCAGTGACACGACCTCCAGTTGAAACTCCTACCCAACACCAGTAAAGGAACAAAGGCAACAGGCCTCAAGCGACAAGCAGAGTCTACGCCATGACAAGAGTAGAGGCTGCAGGCTCAGGTAACCTTATTATGGGTCATTGTGTGATATTTGGAAAAGATTGTTGTGTGTTTATGATTCTGGAGCGACACACTCTTTTGCGCATATGTTTGTGTGAAATGTTTGGGTTTATCGGTGTGTGAGCTGTAGTGTGAGCTTGTGGTATCTACCTCGGTGTCGGGTTTGGTCAGGACATCGTCATTGTGTGGATGCCATCCTGAACAGGGTGAGAGAATAGCTTGGATCAGATGAAGCGAAGGATCAGATGATGGTATATTGCGGTTCCAGGATAGAGTGTGTGTACGTGACGATGTTGAGGTGAAGAAATTGATCCTTGAGGAAGGATACAAAAGTTGTCTTAGTTTGCATCGCGGCATGACTAAGATGTACCAAGACCTCAAGAATACCTTATTATGGCAGGGTATGAAGACGGATGCTGCATAGTTTGTATCAGCCTGTTTAACATGTCAGAAGGCAAAGGTAGAGCATTAGAGACCTGGTGGAATTCTACAACCTTTGGAAATACCACTATGGAAATAGGATAGCATCGTTATGGATTTTGTGACCCATTTGTCACAAACTTTTAGAGGGCATGATACCATATGGGTCATAGTGGACTGACTGACTGAGAGTGCTCATGTCTTAGAAATGAACTTGAGGATGCCCATGGCCAAGTTAGCCCAGTTGTACATTAAGGAAATTGTGAGGTTGCATGGGGTACCTTCGAGTATAGTCTCCGACAAAGATTCGCGGTTCACTTCTCGGATTTGGCAGACCTTGCAAAGTGCTTTGGGTAGTAAGCTGACCATGAGTTCAGCCTATCATCCCCAAACTAACGGCCAGTCAGAGAGAACGATCCAATCACTTGAGGACTTGTTGAGAACATGTATACTGGATCACTTGGGTGCGTAGGATGAAGTTTTACCTCTGATAGAGTTAACCTACAACAACAGTTTTCATGCGACCATTAGCATGGCGCCATATGCGGCTCTTTATGGTAGAAAGTGTAGGACCCCTCTATGTTGGTATTAAGATGGGAAAGCAGTGCTTGTTGGGCCAAAGTTGTTGGAGCAGACTACTGAGAAAGTGAGAATGGTGAAGGATAGGATGCAGGCCTCTCAGAGTAGGCAAAAGGCTTATGCGGACCGTATAAGGAGACCTTTGGAATTTGCTGCTAGAGATCACGTGTTCTTGAGGGTGACCCGAACCACTGGTGTGAGAAAGGCTATCGGCTCAAGAAAGCTTTCTCCTAAGTTTCTTGGCCCTTACCAGATCTCGAGGAGGATTGGGCTTGTGGCTTATGAGATTGCTTTGCCTCCTCAGTTGGATAATCTTCATTCGGTGTTCCACTTCTCGCAGTTGAGGAAGTATGTTTTTAACCCGTCTCATGTGTTGGAAGCAGAAGATGTACAAATCATGGAGGATCTCACTATAGAAGTACCATCCGTGGCTTTAGAGGATAGTCGAGTAGATGAACGTCGAGGAAAACTAGTCAGTCTAGTCAAAGTCATTTGGGACCGGAGGACAGGTAACTCTACTTGGGAGTTAGAGGAGGATATGAGGAAGTCACATTCACATTTGTTTTCCTGGTAAGTTTTCATTTTTGAGATCGAAAATTTTTATTGTTGGGGAGAATGTAAGGCCCACTATTTATTCTGCCCTAATTTTAAAAGGGTTGCCATAAATCAGTTGGACCTAGGGCAGGCCCATAGGGAGTCCAAGCCCCTAAACTAGTCTAACACTCTCACTTTCAGAAAACATCAATGCTCAAACCCCCTTGTTCTCAACAGAAGTTCTGCTAGGGTTTGATCCTTAGCCTCCGTCAAGTTTGCTCAAACTCATTCGACTCCACATAAGTTGCTCCTTAGCTTATACTAGTTCTCACCTAGTCTTATTTTCGTGTTTCCTTTGAGGCTCATCTCAATGACCTCGTTCTATTCTGTTATGCTATTTTTCCAGCTCACTAAGTTGTTCCCGGAGCTAAGGTGCCCACTATTTGCGTATACGAGTCATTTGGTTAGCTCTTTCTAGGTAAGGGAAGTTAGGGTTTCTTATTTTAAGCGTATTTTTCCTATGTTTAGGTTTTGTTATGTATCTCTGGATATTGTATGGTGCCTTCTTTAAAATGGATATGCTTGGTATACTATTTTGGATGAATCTTAGATTTTACAAGTGTAGAACAGTGAGGGAGAACTGCTATTTTCGCCCAAGTGAGCTCGTCTTGCCTAGGCGAGAGTAGTAGAGGCTTGCCCAGGGGTTTTTGCTCAAGCACTCGCTCAGGCGGGAAACCAAGTTTTTGAGCGAAAAACCATCTCGCTCAGGCGAGCAGGTCTCGCCTAAGAGAGAGTTCGCGAAACCCCCAGGACCTATGTTCGCCTAAGCGAGAGCCTGCAGCTTGAGCGAGAGCACTCCTATCACTTGAGCGAGGGCTTTTGGCTTGAGCAAGACCTGCTGTAAATCACACTGTTTTCTCACATGATTTAGTGATTGTATGATTGGCTGGGTTGCTCTAGTATGAGGTATGCGAATATGCATGAAATATCCGAGGTGATGAATTGGATTGGTGTGTTGGTATGATCTTGGCATGTAAAATGAATGAGATGGTTGGTTATGCAAGTGGCATCGTGTTGGTATGAGATATGATTCTATATATTGATTGATGGAAACATGATGTTAGTTTGGTTAGGATGTAATTCCACGATTTGTGGTGGTACCTCAATGGTCAGGGTGTAATTCCATGAATCTCTAGGTGAGATCTCATGGTGATACCTCAGTTGGTCAGGACGTAATTCCATGACCCCTGTTAGTGGGAGTTCATGGTGGTGCCTCATTTATATAATTTAGTAAGGATTCAAGGTAAGGATTTATATAATTTGTTAGATACGCTTGCTCTTCTAGGGGAATTGCAAACCCCTGGTAAAACCATTAGTAGGGGTTAAAACCCCAAAAACATCAAATATAACTTCCTATTAAAAAATATTTTTGTAGTGGTTAAATTGTTCATCCAAAAATATAAAAGAATAAAAGGCTACAATACTCTAATTAGAAAGTGTTACAATAAAGAAAGTTTAGATTTCACCTTTGTAGGTCAAAACTAAAAAAATGCAAATTAAAATTAAAAAAGCACAAGCAAAGAATGCAAAACTATAATGAATAAGACATGACTAACAAACATGAAGCTCTTTTAAAATCATTCACTGATGAACAACTACATGTATATAAAAAGACATCATGGCAACGATGCTTTCACAAAAAAAGAGGATTCTTTGTCTTGTATGGATATGGTGGAACATGTAAAACTTTCATGTAGAGAACATTGTCAGTTGTTGTAAAATATAAGAAAAATATTGTTTTAAATGTAACTTCGAGTGCAATTGCATATTTATTACTTCTTGGTGGAAAAACAACAAATTCTACATTTTGCATACCAATCTTGGTAAATAAGGAATCAACTTGCAACATCACTCAAGGTTGTCTTCGTGTTAAGCTCCTAATAGAAATCAAATTGATTATATGAGATGAAATACCAATGATGAATAAACTATGTTTTGAAGCATTTGATAGAACATTGAGAGACATTATGAAAAATATTGATGATACAAACAATAAAAAACCATTTGATGGTAAAATGGTTGTTTTGGGAGGAGATTTTATGCAAATTTTGCCTATGGTTAAAAAAACTTGTAAATATGATGTTGTCAAATCAACAATAAACTATTATGAATTATATAAACATTGCAATGTGTTCAAAAATTTTGAAGAATAAGATTAAACAATACAACAAATCAGACTACAACAAATATAAAAGAATTTGTTGATTGAATCCTAAAAATTGGAGATGGACACATGGATTTAAATGAACATGGGCATTCTTGAAATACCAAAAAGTCTTCTAATTCAAAATAGTGAATCGCCTTTATTATCATTAGTGAATTTTGTTTATCCTGAATTTATATTGAATATGATGTCTCTTAGATTTTTTGATGATGGAGCAATTCTATGTCCAAAAATTGAATTTGTAGTGCATGTTAATGACTTCATTTTATCTTTCATAAGTGGTGAAGAAATCACATACTTATGTTTAGACACACCATACCAATCAGATGAGGACTAATAAATTCAAAGTTAATGGTTTACATTAGAATTCTTGAATGAAATAAAATGTTCAGACATACCAAATCATCGATTGAAGTTGAAAAGAGGTGGGCCAATTATGCTTGTAAGAAACATTAATCAAGCAAAAAGGTCTTTGTAACAGTACAAGGTTGCAAGTTAATGAGTTAGGCAAAAATGTCATCTTTGCTACTATGATCACAGGAAAAAACATGGTCTAAATATATTTATACCAAAAATGAATTTAATGTCTTCTAATTCTAGATTGCCTTTCAAATTTCAAAGAAGACCATTTCCAATATCACTTTATTTTGCAATGACAATTAATAAGAGTCAAGGGCAATCTCTTTCAAGAGTTTAACTTTATCTGTCACATCCAATATTCACACATGACCAACTGTATGTTGTTGTTTTTGTAGTCAAAACAAAGAAATGATTGAAAATCACAATTTTGGATGAAGATGGAAATGTCAGTACCAACACTAAAATTGTTGTGTAAAAAAAAAATCTTTGAAACTCTTTTTAAAAGAAACATGTACAACATTTTGAACCAAATCTAAGGTATGCACCTTCTTCTTATTTTAAGCTTTAATTTAATTATAATCCATGTTTATCAAATTTGTGTTTTAACTTCATTACTAGAATAATGACAAATGTAGAAAAATGCTTTCATTGTCAATAAAAGCCTTCTTATATCAATATCATTTTTTGAGGTTATGCAACATTATTAACATCAACATTGATACTTGAAACAACTTATGTGTATTTTAATTTTAACATATAATGAATGATGAATGTATTCTTTTGTTATTGAAATATAGTATTTCATGTTTATTCATCATGTTTATGAAAGTACTATTAAAATACTACAATCTAACTTATCCATGCGTTCACACAGGTTAAAAAACTAGTAAGACATGTTTAAGAACAAATTCACCAGTATAAGAATTTGCATAAATACTTATAAAAGTCATAATATTAAATTTTCCATAATTCATTCATAACTTTTCATAACACATAATGCCTTTCGGAACAAGTTTTCTGAAACACCCTTACATGAAATGTCTTCCAAAAAGACCTTCTCCGAATATATAGAAACATGTTTCAAAACAAATCTTTTTTTCACATTTTCTCATCTTCCTCTACAGTGTGCTCCTCCTCCTCATCTTTCTTTGCAACAACAATGATAGTAAAAGTGACGACAACAACAATAGTACAACAATGGTGTGATGCAAAAATATGGGTGTTTGAGTTGGGGTGCAGTTAATAATTATGGAGTGCAGGAAGCAATAACTAAACTCTAACTATCGTGTTTGGATTATGAGTTGTTTGGGATAAATGCTTCAAATACATTTTGAGAATTTCTTCATACACCTCCAAGATTTCTTTTGCATCTCCAATAATTTTTTAAAACCCAAAAATATCCTTTGACTATTTGAGAAAAGCTATGCAGATTGCACCTAAACTTTACTTTTAGATGTCGACTTCTGATAAAGATGCTTCTAGAGATCGACATCTAATAACAAATTTAAACTTCCGGATATCCAAAAACTATATACCAGAAGTTAACTTTCAGAAATATATATATATATATATATATATATATATATATATATATATATATATATATATATATATATATATATATTTCAAAATGGTATATATATTTTTAGAAAACAATTTTTGGTATATATTTTCTTTTATATTTGGAAGTCTAAATTCTTTATCGGATGTTGATATTTAGAAATTTTTTTTGAAAGTCGACATCCAGAAATAAATTTGAAGATGCGATTTAGGTATTTTTTTTTTCGAAAGATAAAAGGTATTTTGGATTTAAAAGTGTTTTAGAGGTATAGAAAAAATTTTGGAGGTGTAGAAAGAAATCTCCATACGTCTTTTATGTCTGATTCTAATCTAGTGATGACCTAGTTGAAACCAAGAAGATTCATCAGAAGTATGCAACAATTATTGAAACTATGAAAGAGTGGTTTAAAAGAGGAACTCTTTTGCCGATCTGCTTGCTAAGTTGGGAAATTCGAGTGGTCGCTATTAGATTCAGATGCTAGGGGAGTAGTATATACTATTTTTTTACATCTTACTGGACTGTGGTGAGATTCTCACTGCTTCAACGAGTTTTCTTGGATAAACTTATGAATATTAATAAAGTATAGTAAAACCATTGCATATTTTTAGTACGCCATTAAGAGTTTATTATTTTATATGCTATATACACATAATATTTATTTATAAGCGTAAATCTTTTCATTTTTTTTTTTTGTAAAAGATGATCTCATTTTCTACGAAATGCATTACTTTTATTTTAAAGAGGAATAAAACAAAAATTCTGCTTTAACTGTCTTGTATATTGAATACTAAAATTTAAAAACGATAACATCTAATCAAAGCAAATTTCCACAATTCAAGAAACAAAGAAAAATAAATAAAATAAATGAAACATTAATTCGTGATGAGATTCACGAGTTGAACAAATAATAAAATAAAATAAAATAAGTAGCAATACTATACACGTTTTTAATAAAATTTTGAAATTAAATCTTATTTTAAGAAATTAAAAACATTTCACAAAGAAAAATAAATTGAATATTTTGTTATGACATTACTCTTTTTTAAAAAAAAAAAAAACTAAAGTCATAATTCAATGAGACCTTTTATTTATTCTTTAATTTATTAAAAAATGATTTTATGTATAAAGTAACAAAAAAATATTAAAATTCGTAATTTATCTAAATATAAAATAAAATTAAAATTCGTAATTTACATATTTAGTCAATTCTCTCCGTTTGATGAATGTACCTTTGCGAAACGACATGTCGTCTTGTGCAGTATATACAGAGGTAGAGTTTTTCGATGACAGAGATAAGAGAAGAGAGACACTACAGTTTTATAGTGGAAAGAAAGTGTGTTGTGTGTTTGTGTGTGCGGCACGGTTAAGGTTAACTGATCCCATTGAAGAGCTACTTGACCTTACCCACTGAATCATTCCCTACTCAGCAACACTCTTCACTTCACTCTTCAGGTTAGTTACTCTCTTTCTCGCTATTCCAACCCTTAACATAACACTGCAAAAAACCCTCTTTTTTTTCCCCCTTTTTGTTTGATGCTATTTTTGATTTTGTTTTTTAATCCCAATTGCCGTTGCCATCGCAATCTCCAAATCGCTACCGCAATTGCAGAGCCTTCCGATGACTGACCCTGCCGAAGAGGCTGCTTATATCGAGAAACTTTACGAATACGGGGAGCAGCTCAACAATGCCAAGGATAAGTCTCAGGTTCGGAATTTGCTTTTTGATTCTTGCTTTCTCGGTTTAGGGTTTTGGATTCCGATGTTCGAGCTTGCAATTAGGGTTTTGGATTGTTTTGTGGTTTCGCAGAATGTGCAGGATTACCAGGGGATCATTGATGCGGCGAAGACCAGTGTGAAAGCGAAACAGCTCGCTGCGCAGCTCATTCCCAAGTTCTACAAGTTCTTTCCTGACCTTTCTGGTCCCGCTCTCGATGCCCATCTTGATTTGGTCGAGGCTGAAGAACTCGGGGTACGCATTTTTCTCCGTTCATTATATATATATATATATATATATATATATATATATATATATATATATATATCATGGGATTTGTTATTTTTCATTAGTGTATGTGGTGGTGACTAAGAAATGGCGAATTCAGAATGGAAGAAAACCAAGGGAGATTTTGACCCCACTATCATTAATATCATGTTGCTATGCTACTTCTCTCCAAGTCTTAGCGATGGTTTTAAAACTAAACTAGGGGTTGAACTGCCAAGGCTTCTGAGTCATATGATTGTGTTGGTTCAACGGGCTAAATTAATTAAGGGTATAGTTGGAGCGAAGATAGTTAGTGGAGGATACATCTAAAGGGAAACAATGATATTTATTAGATTTAAACCAAACATTGGGAACGGGAGAAAAGAAGTGTTCTGCTTACTGTATCTTGGTGGTTTGTTCTGTTTCCTCTCTGGATTTCTACTAGTGAACTCTGTATGTGCTGAGGTTTCTTTCCACTGTTTGGTGTTTTTCTGTTGCTTCACAGGTTCGTGTGCAAGCAATTAGAGGACTGCCTCTTTTCTGTAAGGATACACCTGAGAATATAGGGAAGATGGTTGATATTCTTGTGCAAATCCTTGGCTCTGGTAAGTTGGGCTCTTTGAAGGTTTTGCGGTTGAGAACATAGCGATGATTGATTCTAATATGTTTTTTTCCTCTTTCATTCTTTTAGAGGAATTCGTGGAGCGTGATGCTGTACATAAGGCTCTTATGTCATTGCTGAGGCAGGATGTGAAAGGTACTGTGATATATCTTTACCTTGTTAGGAAACCCATTTGCAGCCTTGTAACTAGAAAATACGACTTCCCAGAGCAGCAAACATAGAAAGAATGGGACTTGGTTGATTGGCATTTGGATAAGCTCAACTGAGTTCCAAACACACTCTTGATAGTTTAAATTTTGCTAAGGAACCTGAATCTATCAATGCTAAAGTAAAATAACTTATAATTTTGGGTGTTGCATCAGTATGATTTGACGTGTGCTTAATTGCTTGTTGTATTTTGTCATGTAACAGAAGTATGTCACCAATCTTCTAGAATGATCGTAAACTGAATGAACTTTAATTCAAGAACTTTATATCTCAATCTCCTTGATCTTGTAACCGTATTTTACATTGAAGGTACATGCAGTTTTGATCTTTCTGCAATTCTTTTCGTTGTAATTTGAATAACACTGATCAATATCATCTGTATAAACAGAAAAAGATGCATCCAATTCTAACACTAGTCTTATCTATAGTCAGATTCAGTGTTCGTAAGATGTGCATTAAGAAATACTTTTTCTGAACATTGGTTTATGCATGGATGGTATCCTATTGATGTTAGCATGCCCTGAATAATTTGCTGAATTTGAAATTATGGTTAATGTTTCTTTTTTACCGGCACATTGTTGGTAATAGAACTTTAGAAATTTGTAATTGAAAGATCAATCGTGGAAGTCCAACAATTCTGTAGAACTGTTGTATTCCGAACTGAAGGTGTAGAGTTAGGCTAATTGCTTTGAATGACGTACTTGCACAAACTTTTTGCCTGTGAAAGCTCTATCTTTTGACAGATATCATATATATGCTTTTCTGATTGTTGACATTTGACATTTATAATTAGTGCTGTCTTTCTGTTGTCTCCTTATAGTTTAGTTTTCAATGCAGCTTCTTTGACGGCTTTGTTCAAGCACATTGGCAGTGTTGAAGAGCCAAGTACTGATGATGTTATCCGTGAGAAAGTTATAAACTTTGTCAGAGACAAGGTAAGCAGACAAATGTTTGATAAATGAGACCTTTATTCTATTGCTTCTTTAACATGGAAGGGAATACTGAACGCTAAATATGTGAATTTTAGGTTTTCCCTATCAAAGCTGAATTGTTGAAGCCCCAGGAGGAAATGGAAAGACACATAACTGATCTCATAAAAAAGGTATTCATTATTTTTATGATTTCATTTGATGCTCTATTAGTGTTTAATTTGTGTAACTTATGCAGTGTTGATATAAGTTGAGGGTAATTTAATTGCAGAGTTTAGAAGATGTCACTGGCATAGAATTTCGAATGTTTATGGATTTCCTGAAGAGTTTGAGCTTATTTGGTGAAAAGGCTCCAGCAGAACGGATGAAAGAGCTTATTGGAATCATTGAAGGGCAAGCTGACTTAGATGCACAATTCAATGTGATTATTGCTCTTCTTTTTATCCAGTTGAATGCACAAATACAGTCATTTTATATGTTAAAAGAATCTGTTATGTTTTCCTAAAATGATCTCTTGATTTTAGGCTTTACTGCTGTTAGAAGTTAAAGTAATGTATTTTGTTTTTAAGGTCTCGTATAATGGGTTATTAAAATGGAAATTTTCAGGTTTCAGATGCAGATCATATTGACAGGTTGATATCATGCCTTCATATGGCTCTTCCATTTGTTGTGGTAAGGACTGCTTACACTGCTTAATGTTCCTCATATTGTTTTGTTTAGTCTTTTATTCAACGGTATTATTTTCTTTTTCTTGTAGAGGGGTGCATCAAGCAGCAAATTTCTCAACTACATAAACAAATATATAATACCTGTTTTTGACCAGGTATTACTTCAGATAATTTAGTTTGGAAGAATAAGAATGCATTCATATTATTTATTCAACTCGAATAATATTTTTCCTTTTGCTTTGTTCAACTCGTTTAATAAGAATGTTTTATTATTTTTAATAAGAATGTATAATATTTCTGCTTCTTGCCTTAATACTTTATGCCATTGGTTGTAGCCATAAATTGATAGTTTATTCTATAACTTTTTGTACGATCCAAATGTACTGATGTAACTGTTAAAATACGTTATATAATTTTGTTGTCAAGGATGTCATTTAGGTAGTTGAACATGCACGAGAATCGAATCTTATTTTGAATTATATTGTATGTTAAAATAAATTGATAATATCAAATAATTTTTAAGTATATGAAATTTTGTATACTTAATCTATTTAATGAAACTTTTTAAACAAGCAGCTAGTTTAATTCCTTTGAGAATGTTATATTAAATGGATACTTGTGAAATAAGTGGGTCCCTTTCCTTTGTGTGTGGGTGTGGGATGGGATTAAGGATGTTCATCTGAAAAATTGAAAGGTAGATGTATTGAGCCTTTCAACGAGATACTGCCCTTTCTACTCTCTCTGTATTGGAATCAATTCTGAACGTATATACCATGGTTTCATGCCTTACAAATATCTAAATTATATTTTGTTGGACTAGTGACAGTGCAGGTTTCTAGATTACATAGAAAAATCTTAACTGGTCACCTTTGTAATATTAATTTGTTTTACTTGTTCAGATAAAATATAATTAAGGAATCTTATCTTTGGTAGTCTTACTGGTTACCTTTCTAGATCTTGTATTAGCTGGTGAATGTTTTTGATTAGTGAAATCTTTTTGGTATCATGTTAATAGTCGTCTTCAATTGAAGTTTTCTTTTGGTTTTTAAGAAACTTAGTTGTGTGAATTAATTATTCCTTGTCAGCTTCCCGGAGAACGTAAAGTAGATTTACTCAGAAGCCTTGCAGAATTTTCCCCTTATACAACTCCACAAGATTCACGCCAAATGCTTCCTTCTATTGTTCAGTTGTTAAAGGTAAACCTGTTGTTGAAAATTGGCAAAGTTAGTACTTCTAATTTGTTGTATATAGAAGTATGTTTTCTGTCATGTCAATGTTGATTTCTTTTTTTTTTAGTTTTACTTTATGCTGTTATTTCCAAGCGCATTGTGGATTAACAGAAGTGTGCTTTTGATGTGGCTAGCATGTTTTTATCTTAAATCCATTTTTTTTTTCTTGAGTAACTATTATTAAGACTTCATCTATCTTTTATATTTGTTATAAATTTATAATGTTATTCATATAATTTCAGCTCTGTTCAGTATACTTTGAGCAATATGTTGATTGATGCAAATTCAAATTGAAAGTGTGATGTAGTTACTGCTGTGTATGATCTTTGGAAATTGAATCAAATTAAATGCAATCTGTCAAGGATTAATATATCCATTTATTTAATATTCTATTTAAATTAAAATGATTGGTATTTTCTACTGTCACTGTTTCCATTAAGCTTCTTGCTTCGTATTTTTCAGAAATATATGACTTGGAAGAAAACTGGAGAGGAGATGAACTTTACCTATGTAGAGTGCTTGTTGTACACATTTCATCACCTAGCTCATAAGGTGGTTTACCTTGCCTTGTCCAAGTTAATGCTGTGAATAGTTAGTTATATATTTTGCTAAATTGAAGTTGGTGATGTAGGTTCCTAATGCAACAAATAGTTTATGCGGATACAAAATTGTTACTGGCCAGCCATCTGATAGGCTCGGAGAGGACTTTTCTGAGCATTATAATGATTTTACTGAAAGGTATCAGCATTCTTTTGGTAAAATTATGTTGTCAACTATTCACCTATTCTTTGGTTTGTAATATTAATATAATTTGGTCAAGTCATATATGCAAGTATTACAAAAGAATTTATGAGGGGGTTTCTAATTCCAAAGATAGCACATGCTACAGGTCTTGATGAAGGCTTACAGTAGCACTTACTAGTGATAGACCAATGAAAGCTCCCAACTGTAATCAAGTCCAAGTAATTCTAAGTTTAGGGGAACAATATTGTTATGTAGATATGGAAAGTGAACCTGTTATGTTTGCATTCAGCTTCGGAAAACTGATTGTATTTTACCCGTTTGGTAGCTGGGAGATCTTTCAAACATGCACTATGGTGCTAAGTATAAGGAGTAAAAGCTGTTGGGGGTTTCATTTAGATGCACAGTAATTTTTTGTAAACTGCAGTTTTTGAACTTGAACTTGAACTTCTCTATGTAAGGTTCAAACATGGTTGTCGTAGAGATAATGTGGTAGGACATTACCTTTAATTTATTAGCTTAATACTTTTTATTTGTATTCTTGGGTAGTGTGCAATAATTATTTGTTTGAGATCAATGAGTAATAGTTTGCCTTGTTTATCATGTTTTGGGGTTATTAGACTGCATAGTTAGAATTGCTATTTTCTTCATTGATTTTTCAACCATTATCCAGATATGGGTTCATTTGTTGCCCACTCCCACAAATTCTTTTGTCAAGTTCACTTTTAGTGAGGACGTCAATTGAGTGCAAAGTTATAGCAATATTTTCTATATTTTCAAAAACATGATAAGTCTATGAGGCATGTAATGAGCAACAAGGTCTGGTTAAGATTTTATCATTATGAGGTTATATGTTGAGCATCAATATGAACGGTTAAAAAGTGGACTTTAAATCTAACTCTACCTTACAAAAGCGGCTTGTAAGTTGAGATTTGCACTTATATATTGTAAATTGATCTTACCTCTAGTCGATGTGAGAATTTCAATACAAAGTTAGGATAAGTAGTCTTTAATAGGATTTATTGTAAGGTGCTATGTGCTTCGTGTTGGACCTAGTTCCTAGGAACATGTTTTGTGCTAGACCTAGTTCTTAGGAGCATCTTTTAGAATTCTCTTCTTTTCTCTTCCATTCATTGTAATGGATCCCAAACTATTATAAGTATAAAAACCTAAGAGAGGGGAATACATACTAATTATAGAAAAAATATTCTATTTTTTTTGTATTTTTCTCAAGTTGGTATCAGAATGGGTCGATCCTATTCTGTTGGTCTCTGTCTTGCCTTTTGTTTTGCAAAAGAATTATCTATTGGTCTTTGTTTGTGTTCTCTGTTGCTGTTCACTGCGATATGTTGCTATTTGTCGTCTGCTGCCATATGCTTCTGTTTGTCGCTAGTTTTTGGTCCTTCGACACCTTGGTCTGGTGTGCCTTGAGGAGCGTGACCCAACCCCATTGAGTGTGTATCCATTCTTCAACTGATGTGCTGTCACACGTCGTCCAGACCTGCTCTGCCCTAGTGCGAGTGTCACGCATCGACTTTCGATGGTCAGGATCTTCCTGGACCACCATGGTCTGACTCGCCAAATTCTTTTGAGCCTATTTCAGCTATGTGTTTCGTTCCAAGAGCATTTGGTGTGTGTCTTCTAGTGTTAATCACCGTTTTCCTTGCTTGAAACCCTAGGTTTCTCTCTCTTGAAACTTATGGTTTCCTTGTGTTTTTGGATTGTCACCCTATCTTTGCTCAACATGCTTTCAGGAGCTATATCTTCTGACATAATTTCTACTTGTGAAGAAAAGAGATCTTAGTAGTAGAGGGGGGCGTCATTGTGGAAGAGAGCATCCTCAATGGATGTTGTAGAAGAATGGGTCACATTCAAGAAAATTGTTACTCTTTACATGACTTTCCTACTTGTCCATCATTTGGGTGATGTCCTTCTTACTTATTGTTGTTATCTTATTAATCAAATGCCTTCTTATTTGAACAATCAAGTTCCATACTCCATTGTATTTTCAAATGAGCCTCGTTTTCCCATTTCTCATTGTGTATTTGGTTGTGCTTGTTTTGTACATGATGTGTCTTCAGGTTTGAACAAACTTTCAGTTTGAGCCATCAAATGTGTCTTCTTAGGATATTCTTGTCTTTGTAAAGGGTATCAATGTTATTCTACTGACACTGAGAAATATTGCATGTTTGCAAGTGCCACCTTTTTTTGAAGAAACTCATTTCTTCTCTTCCTCCGCAGAAGATGTTAGCTCTGTCCAATAAGTGTTGTCTTGCCTTTAGTTGAACCTTTTGTGTATCCAATTACAAACACTTTCCAACTTCTCCTACTAACCCAAGTTCCTCTCACGAGCCCAGTTCTCCCAGGCCGACCCACCCTTCTCAAATGACTAGTCCATTACCACGTGATGAGTCATCTTCATCAAGTCCTTCACCATCATCAATTTGTACTGCGTCTCCTGATGATGAGGATTCTAGTTGGCTCGTTGCCATTTCCAAAGGTACACATTCTACACTATTTTCTAAGCTATCACCATTTCTCTCCTTCCTATTATTCTTTTATCTCTTTATCTTCTATTACTATTCTTAAAAATTTAAAAGAGGCTCTTAATCATCCTGAATGACGACAAGCCATGATTGTTGAAATGCAAGCCCTTGAACAAAATGATACATGAGAGTTAGTTTCTCTTCCATTTGGAAAGAAGATATTTGGCCATCGTTGGGTCTATTCCATAAAAGTTGGACCGAATAGTGAAATTGGTTGCTTCAAAACTTTTTGGTAGCCAAAAGGTATACACAAATTTATGGGCTTAACTATAGTGATACTTTCTCTCTTGTGGCTAAAATGACTACTATCTGACTTTCCCTTGCCATGGCATCCTTTCGTCATTGGTCCCTTTATCAATTTCTTTATCAATTTGATATTAAAAATACTTTTCTACATGGCGATTTAGAAGAGGTGTACATGGAGCAACATCTTGGGTTTGTTAATCAGGGGAAGTCTGTTTGGTTTACAAGTTGCTTCACGCTCTCTATGGTCTAAAGCAATCTCTCCGTGCTTGGTTTAGGAAGTTCAACCACATTGTTCAATCCTTTGGGCCGAAACATAGTGAGGTAGGCCATTCTATTTTCTATTATCACACCTCCCCCAACAAATGTGTGTACTTAAAAGTGCATGTTGATGATATAGCCATCATAGGGATGATGCTGTTAAAATCTCTCAGTTAAAGGAGCACTTATGCAATCATTTAGACTAAAAGATCTTGAAAATCTCATACTTTTTGGGCATAGAAGTTGCTCAATTAGAGGAAGGAGTTGTAATCTCTAAGAGAAATATGCTCTTGACATCCTTAAAGAGACATCATGATTGATTGTAAACTAGTGGATTGTCCCATGAATTAGAAATTAATGGCAAAATGAGAAGTTTTCTTTGACCTTGAAAGATGTAGGAGACTAGTTGGAAAATTTATTTATCTCACTATTACTAGACCAGATTTGTCCTTTGCAGTTCATGCAAAATCCTTGTACTGATTATTTGGAATGCCATCATTCGTATTCTGAGATATCTTAAAAAGGTTCTAGAATAAGGACTACTTTATGAAGATAAAGGGAATACCCAAATTGTTGTCTATTGTGTTGTTGATTGGGTTGGTTCTCATATCGATAGATGCTTTACGACGGGATATTGCATGTTGCTTGGAGGAAATGTTGTCTTTTGGAAAAGCAAGAAGCAAAATGTTGCTGACCAATCATATGCTGAAGCGAAGTATAGAGCAATGGTATTCTTTACCTATGAGCTTATATGGGTAAAACAATTCTTACAATAATTAGATTTCAGTGACATTCTATCGATAAAGATGCATTCTGATAATCATGTTGCCCTCCAAATTGCTCCTAATCCAATGTTATCGATATTGGATAACGAAAATATATCGGAGACCCCAAATATCCTTTAAAGTTATAGTGGAAATCATAACGGGAGTGGAAAATTCAGTCAAAGGAAATATAATATATGCATTATAAAAAATACAAAAATAAAATTGTTATGCAAAAGTAATGATATTGTATCTAGAAATTGAAATATGGGAGTGAGAAAAGAATTAAAGAATGTAGGTGCCACTTTACAAAAAATAAAAGCAGACATGTAATATGCTAACAACAACAGCAGTAGTGTTGATGGCGGTGCACGGTGTGTGGTGGTGAGCAGTGCAGGGGGCTGAAGGAGAAGTTTAGGCAGTATTTGAATATTAGGTTAAATATAAAAAATTTATTAGGCCATAAACGACCCAATTTCTATCTAAGTTGTTATTTGTGCTTTAAACCCAATAGAACACACTAAAGAAAAAAATCTCGTACTTAAACTAGATTTTTTCACAAGTGTTGTTGCCCTAGCTGAAGAGTCTTCTTCTCCATGCCACTGCTGCCTCAATAGGGTTTCCTTCTCCGCCTTTTCCACCATAGCCATTTCAGATCTGCTATTCGTTATCTAAAAGGTGAACGCCATGAAAAACCACCCACATCGCCATGTTGTTGCGACAAGCACCAGAATCACCACTGGTTTCCACCTTGTTGCTGTTATCACTGATTTTCGATAACACAGAAGACTATACATATTGAAATTGATTGTCATTTCATTTGAGAAAAGTTGTTGGCCAAGGAAATCTGCATGGAGTCTGTTTGCTCAAATAATCAACTCATGTATTTACAACATCCTTGAGAGGTCCTCGTGTTTAATTTATTTGTTCCTAGCTTGGTACATACAATTTGTATGCTCCAACTTGAAGAGTAGTGTTAGAATAAATATTCAATAGGATTTATTGTAAGATGCTGTGCGCTTTGTGTTGGATCTAGTTCCTAAGAACATGCTTTGTGCTAGACTTAGTTCCTAGGAGCATCTTCTTATTTTCTGTCTCATTCATTATATATGATGTATCTCAAACTACTATAAATATGAAAACCTAAGAGAGGGGAATACACACTTTCAAATTCATTCTAATTTCTTTGTATGAGGCTATATGCCGAGCATCAGTATAAACTATAAACAAACTTCTGATGTGTATGTTTGTTGTAAAATTTGGCTTGATCAAGAACTAAAAACCCGTCTTCTTGACTGTGTTTATGTCATTGTAATATGGATCTTACTTTTCCTGAATCTTGGAAATACAATAGTTTGGGAAGGATTGGATCCTCCGCTGTTTAAAATTAACAGCAGCGTCCTGTTGAATAATTCTTAACCATTTATTACTAAATCTAACTATTAAAATAAAAGCCAATTAAAGCTAAATGGGTAAACATGAGTGTCTCTTTTACTGGCATTATGAGTTTTTATTTCAACTGTGTGTAAGTAATAAAGACAATAAATAGTTATATTTTCTTAAACATGACTTCTCCAGTTAATCGTGAACAAATGAAATTCCAAATCCGTTTGGGAAGGGCTAAAGTACTTGATTTGACTGGTTGCAAATATTCCATTTTACTGTGAACTTCTTGTTGTATTACCTGTCTGTAGGATTTAAGTTTTTCGTTTTGTTTTCCAGTCACATTTTTGTTTATTTTCTTTAATTAGATTGAATAATGTTGAGGAGTTCACCCGGGCTACAATCAAGAAGTTAACTCAAGGAATGGATGAAAACAACAAATCTCTGGCAGGTGCTAAAACTGATGAAGAAAAGGAAAAAATTGTGCGTTCTACTTGTTTGATGGTTCTTTGTATTGCCTTTCTCTTATTGACATGTCATTCTTACATTTTTACATGATTATGTAGAAAACTAAAAAGCAGAATGCCACAACTGGGTTACGGACCTGTAATAACATTTTGACAATGACGAAGGTAAGAGGGATGCTACCCTCTTTACTTGACCAAATTGGTTATCAAATTATTTGTGATTCACCGCCTTTGGTTTGTGTGTTCAGCCATTGCGTACCAAAGTGCCTTCCTTTATTGGAGATAAGAGAATCAATCTTTCTTGGAAAGAAGCAACAAAAACTGCATCGTCCAATGCGCCAGCTGCTGGGTATGTTATCTTTTGTTTTGCTCTAAAAGATCATTTATAGCTTGTTTATTTGTTTCTTTTTTAAATAAAATTGAAGTACTTAATTTTTAAAATAGAATTTTTTTTCTGTGGAAATAGAGCGAAACCTAATAGAAGGACTGCTTTAGAATATTTTCCAGATGCTAACAAAAAGTAGTTCTGAAAAGTTATATTAGTTAATATCATAACGCATTTTAACAAAATTTATCTAATCTAAAAACAGTACTTTGTTCTTTTTCCCTTGAGAGTGAGTAATTTGTTTCATTATTCTCTCGAAAGTGTTAATCTTTGGCCTAATTTGCACTGTTCATGGAATAAAATGATTTTTTTAAAGATATAATTTGCACTGGGCGTTGGGACAACAGTAGTAATTGAAATTTATAAACTTAATAATTTAGTTTAAACTTCTGCAGAGCAAAACGGCCTTCTAATGCTGCTAACGGGTCCAACAATATTGCATCAAAGAAAGGTCGAGGAGGTGGTGGGGGTTTGCAAAATCAACTTGTCAATAGAGCACTGGAAGGATTATCTGCTGGTGGGAGAGGGGGTATGAGGGGCAGAGGCCGGGGCTGGGGTGGTAGAGGAAGAGGAAGAGGAGGAGGAGGGTATCGGTAACTTCGTTGCATGTGATGTAGAAAATATCAGATTTCACGACTGTACCAGAATACGAATAGGACCTGTTGTTAATGTACTAAAATTCTTTCTCAGAGGAAGTTTTGATTATAGAGGACGTGAAATTTTAATGTAGTGGTACTTTTTACAAAGGTTGTTTATGTAGAATTCTGAGTTATTGATCATTTTCGAATCGATTAGTTGCAAGCAGCAGATGAGGACCAACTGACGGAACCTATGTTCGTTGGTATGTATGCATTTAATTTAATGACGAGTGCAATCATATGAAGACCGTATGTTACCCCTTTGAAGCAATCAGAAATTTAATGATCTAGATTCTTTGTACAGTTGTCCTTATCAATGCCAATTAATCTTAATGTATTCATTTCCTACCCATTGAGTTTGATTTGGTCAATTATGCAGTTTTTTGACTACACACACTTGCAGACAAAATTGGGTGTGGGAAGAGCGATAGTATACACGCGTCGATTCCTTGCCTCAATATATTTTATTAAATAAAATATTATTCATCGGTTAAAAATAACATTTAAAGTAAAGATTTTTTCCCCTTTATAATTAGTAATTATTTTATTTATTTAATTGAATTTTTAGTACTAAAAATAATCTTGATGGTTAGTATCTTGATTGAAATACAAAACATCTTTTTATTGCTAAGCTTTTTTAATGGTAAACTTGAAGAATATATACGCTTATTATGAGCCTTACAAATATTCTCAGACTGTAATAAAATAGTATTGAAGCGGTCTTTGTCTAATTTTATTATTCTTTTCAATAGTTTATTTGTCTCTTTAATAGCACAACTATCGTAATAATAAGTGAAAAACATAGCAACAGTAGGCATTTCAATAATGGAAAATACTTGCTAACATAATTATACAAAAAAGACTACACTTTTTAAAACAAGGGATGCATTACTAATAAGAAAATGTCTAAAATAATTAAATAGATTGATTTAATTGTTAAGTTAAATTAATTATCTGGCTACAAAAAAAAAAAAGTATGACGCAATAAGTATTTTTGTTTTCTAGAAGTTCAAAACATAAATTTTACATTAGTTTTAATATGCATATTTTAAGGAGTACTCAGTTTTAACATTTGCTTTAGGTCCACGTAACTTCGGACCAACTTGTGTTTATAAGATGGAAACAAGGGTGTGGAAACCAATAATAGATTCTTGACGATACGAAGCAAAAACTTGAACAGGAGAATGGAAAATATTTTGCAAATTGCTCTGCACTTTCGTAAATTTCAGACTTTTATGGGATCTAGACTCTTACATATTATTGATTACCAGTTCTAATTTACGTATAGACCCGTTCAAAATTCAAATAAAAAAGTTCAAAATTCATTTATAAAAATTGAAAAATAGAAAGAAAAAAAGAATGAGAATGAATCAATCGACAGATTTTATCGGAGCTGAACAAATATTTGTGGTTTATATAAAAACAAGATATTTCAACATTAATTTGTTGGAGTACTAAACTAGATTAGTAAGATTTTGAATTTAAGTTTTGTTGAAAGAAATAATGTCAGAAAAAGATCCTTCAATAGAATTGATAGAATTGATAGTGAAAGTGGTGAGGAGAGATAGTGTCGTCTTTGACGATTAACTCACCGATAATGCGGATTTTCATGAAAAGTTTTTGAAAATTAAAATAATATACTTAAAATTTATATAATATTATTGTGACTAATTCAATAAAAATAATATATAATCTAATATATTTATAATTATTAAAGAAATTATACATATCTAAAAGAATGTTTATCGTTTTTTTATATTTTTGAACTCATAGTAATTAAATTATAATTAAATTTTCAGTTAACTTTTTTTGATGTAAATAACCATATTATCTACAAAATATTCATCTTCCATTTTATTAATGTGCATTTGATTCAAAAAATATTTACAAGCTTTCATTTCATTTTTATGGAATAAGCAACCATATTATCATATTTTCATCTTCACCGGTAGTTTCTCTATCAATTTTTAAAAAATAAATTTATTTGCTTTTCATTAATATACCTATTTAAAAAATAAGTTTAAGACTAAAAAATAATTTATCTAATCAAAAGTTGAGAAACATAATTACTAAAAAAAACTATGATAATCAAGTTACAATTAGAAATCGACTATGAAAAATCACATAGTACATTGTTTTATCTTCTATATTAATAAAAAATGAATATACAAAAAGGTCATGAGATAAAAAATAATGCTAAATTAAACAAATAGTTCACTATCGAGTGAGACAAGAGAAATGAATCTTATTTATTTATTTATTTAATAATAGAAGAAAAAATATGAAAAAATGAAGATAAAAATAATAAGTTTATGTCTAACTTTTTTTAGTAACAAAAAAAAGCATGAGACAAGAATAAAACATATGAAAAACTCAAAAGATAATAAAAAAGAAAATAAAAAATATTTTAATAATTTTATTTCTTTATATATTTGATTTTATATTTTATTATTTATTGTTGTATTTTATAAAATAAATAAAAAAATACTTAATTTAATTTTTATTAATTTTAAAAATAATATTATTTAATTTAAAAAAATATAAATAATTTAAAATTTTAAAATTTTATATAATTTAAAAAAATTAAATATAAAATAATGAAAAAAATAAAAAAAATTGGGGGAGGGAGGCCGTGGCCCCTGCACCTTCCGACCTCCGCCGCTGCTAACGGAATAAGAACATATCTCTTGCTGCTTCAAATACCCAATGCAATAGATGTTTGAACATTCAGCAATCTTTATGAACATATTTAGATATCTATTGGTATTACTAAAAATAGAAATAGCTTAAAAAATATAGTTTTATAAGGATTAAGATTACGTTATTAGTGAATGTGTGCAGTAAACAATGATAAATAGGATTATCAAATTCAAACGAACCTGGCTGATATTACTGAGATTTTAATATATATATATATATATATATATATATATATATATATATATATATATATATATATATGGTTAAATTATTAATTTGGTCCCAATTTTCGTATGTAAATTTGAATTTGGTCCCTCAATTTGTAAAAAGTGTTAACTAGGTCCCTAATTTTGATAATTTGTTTTAATGAAGCCCCTTCCGTTAAAATGGCAAAAACGACGTTAAGAGCACAGTGACGTGGAGATGTTAGACGGAACTGAACAGTAAAGTGGTACACATGAAATTTTAAATGCTGTAATAAATAATTAATTTCGAAAAAACGAAAAATGGTGTGCATTTAATACGTAAGAAAACAGAATGAGCGTCTTTGTTAGGCTTCAAATTGGGGTTTATTCTAGGGTTTGCGTTCGTGGCCGAAATTGGAGGAAGGAGGGGTTTGCAGAAGAATCGCGAGGGTGTGAGATCACATTGCTAGAAAGTTGGCGTTCGAACAGCTGGAATCAGAGTGTTCTTAGTGGAATTGCGATCTCGGTTTAATTTCTTAAGTCTGCTTCTGAAATTAATCAGCTAAGCTCTCAGATTCCATCAAATGCTTCTGGAATATCTGCAAAGCCATCCCTTAAAAAGTCTGCTGCTACCCAAAAGAAACCACTTGAAGCACTTGGTTCCTCACCTCCTCCTTCTAGGTCAGTCATGCCTTTCTCTACTGGTTAATTTCTTAACCTAACTAATTTTAATATATAAATGCACAATAATCTTTTGTTTCAAAAGTTTTGTTTGCATTGAAATTGAATTGAGTAGGTTTGAATTTAGTGCAGTGACCTAAAGGTTGTAGTGGAATGAGAGTCTCCAAACACACTGTCATCACGGAGAAAAAGTAAATCACTTAAAATATGTAGGTTTTGTTTCAAAGTCTCATTTTTTCAACCCCTTCAAACTTATTATCTCAAAACACTGTTCATTTCTTCCTTTCAAGAAGAGAGTGTTCAATTGACTTCATACATTTCTCCATTTCTTCTGCCACCACAGACCTCACTGCAGCAGTGTATTCTACATTCATATTCCCACCACAACCTTCAACATTCTTTATACTCAGACCAACTTTTTCTTCAATTTTTAGCTTCCCACACGCAGAATGATGAATAATGGGGTTTATGGATGATTCATTACACTTATATATTGCAATTCTTAATTGTTTTTCAATGCATTTAAATATAAATGACACGATGACACGTTTCAGTCTAACATTTCCACGTCACTGTGCTCTTAACGCCGTTTCTGCCATTTTAACGGAAGGAGCTTCATTGAAACAAATTATCAAAATTAGGGACCTAGTTAACACTTTTAAAAATTGAAGGACCAAATTCAAATTTACATACGAAAATTGGAACCGAATGAATAATTTAACCTATATATATATATATATATATATATATATATATATATATATATATATATATATATATATATATATATATATATATATATATATATATATATATATATATATATATATAACAATAATAAAAGGGATTCCCTCATTTGTGTCCATTTTTTTAAATTCCTATTCTACCCTTTCGAATATAATAAGTTATTTATTATTTTAAAAATAATCTACAATAATAATAAAGGGGATTCTCTCATTTGTGTCCACTTTTTTTAAATAAAGGGGATTCCCTCATTTGTGTCCATTTTTTTTAATTCCTATTCTACCCTTTCGAATATAATAAGTTATTTATTATTTTAAAAATAATTTAACATATAACCGTTATTTTATCATTTGTTTTTTCTTCTGTCCTCTCAGCATCCCGCATTAATACATATACATCCATAACAATATATAAAGGGATTCTCTTATTTGTGTCTACATTTCAAAATACCAATTTTACCCTTTAAATATAATAATTTATTAAATTTTTAAAAATTGACTGTTACTTTTTCAAGTATTTTATAAAATTGACTATTTCTACTTCTTTTTTATTTATTAATGATTATTCTTTCATCTGTTCTTATATATTTCAATTTATTTTTAATAAATATAATTTTAGTTTATATATTAACTTAATAACATTACAATATTATTACCTACTAATATAATATCACGTATATTTAAAAAATCATACACACATTCGCACGATAACGGAAATTCTCTCATTTGTGTTCACTTTTTTTAATTCTTATTTTACCCGTTCAAATATAATAAATTATTTATTATTTTAAAAATAATATTTTAACGTCTGATTGATGGCGAGGGTAATTGGGAACTTCGTTCGATCAAGCAATGATTTTCGCAAGGTACTATTGCTGCTGACTTCCATCGTTACTACTTTAGATGTTGCCGATTCTTAAACATATACAGACTGATGTATTTTTTTCTTTTCGTTTTCGGCTTATCATATTATTGTCCAAGCTTCATTTTTTTGCGCCGTACATTGTGGGGTAAACGAACAAAAACAGCAACGATAGCCAAAATGGTTTTAGTGTGCACGATCCTTTCTTCATCCCTGCAGTATATAATCAATCATCATGTACAGGGTTTCCCCCATTTTATTATTAGGTAGTTGATATTTTTTCATATTTTGTAATCATCGGATGTAATTATTAAATTCTTTTATCTATAAACCCGCCAGTAGTTTTGTTAGAGATATTTTAAAGATTTAATTACTCAAATTGTTCTCATTTTGGTAAGAGTGTATTATTTATCTATAACAATAATAAAGGAAATTCTTTCATTTTTGTTCACTTTTTTTAATTTCTATTCTACCCTTTCAAATATAATAAGTTATTTATTATTTTAAAATAATTTAACATATAACCGTTATTTTACTGTTTGTTTTCTCTGCAATAACATTATTTCATTATTGTTCATCTTGTGAAGTTGTCTTGTCTTGCTTGCTGATGCTATTTATCTTCATTACATTAAAAAAAAGGTATTTTTTATTGTTTCTTTTCATTTATGATTATCGGTGTGTATGCTTACTATTGAATGCCCAATTGTCCGATTTATGATTATTCGCTTTTCATGTTTTTTTATTTTTTCTGATGTTTCAAATCTTTTTCCTGTGTCAACGATGAAAAATGAAAATTTAAATCTTTTATAATCACAATTAATTTTCTGTACGCATCTTCTTTACTATTGTTTTATGATAGATTTCGTTAAGGAGGTGGAAAATTGTGAGATGAGAGTTTTTTTATTGTTAGGGTTTGCTTATTGTTAGGATATTGAAGATTAATGTGCAATTTGCACAGTGTTCACACAGTTTGGACGCAACAGACGGTAGCAAGGAAAGTCATAATACGCGAAAAGCAATAGGATTCAGAGAGAAAGAGTGTGTTCTTCTGTCTCTGCGATTTGATTATTTTAATCTTCAATATCTATATATAGGCAAAGTTCAAATTTGTAATCTTCAATATCTATATTTTAACATAAATATTTTTTATTATAAGTGTTTCAAATTTTTCATTATTTTTTAAGTTTACAGCATAAATATTTTTAATTGTAAGTATTTTTAATTTTTAATCATTTTATAAGTTTACAAGATTAATATTTATAATTTTTAATTATACATTAATGTTTTTAATTTTTAATCATTTTATAATTTTACTTGATAAGTATTTCTATTTTTTTAAATATTTTTTATTATAAGTTTTTTAAATTTTACTTTATTTTTTTAGTTTTCAGTGTAATATTTTTCATTATAAGTATTTGTAATTTGCTCCAGCAACAGACGGAATGAAGAAGTTTCATTATAAGTTTTTTTTTAATTTTTTATTCTTTTTTAAGTTTACAATATAAATATTTTTCATTATAAATATTTTTTATTTTTAATCACTTTATAAGTTTACTATTTATAATTTTTAATTATACATCAATGTTTATAATTTTTAATCATTTTATAAGTTTACTTGATAAGTATTTCTATTTTTTTTACTAATCTTAAAAGTTTATTACATAAATATTTTTTATTATAAATCTTTTAAATTTAACTTTACTTTTTAAGTTTACAGTGTAATATTTTTCATTAGTATTTGTAATTTTTAATCACTTTATAAATTTATAACATTAATATTTTTAATTTTTAATTATACATCAATATTTTAAATTTTTAATCATTTTTTAAGTTTATCAGTATTTCTAATTTCTAATTAATTTATAAATTTACAACATAAATATTTTTTATTATAAGTGTTTCAAATTTTTCATTATTTTTATAGGTTTACCTGATAAGTATTTTAAATTTTTAATAATTTTACAAGTTTACAACATAAATATATTTTAACATAAATATTTTTTATTATAAGTGTTTCAATTTTTTCATTATTTTTTAAGTTTACAACATAAATATTTTTAATTGTAAGTATTTTTAATTTTTAATCACTTTATAAGTTTACAAGATTAATATTTATAATTTTTAATTATACATTAATGTTTTTAATTTTTAATCATTTTATAATTTTACTTGATAAGTATTTCTATTTTTTTAAATATTTTTTATTATAAGTTTTTCAAATTTTACTTTATTTTTTAAGTTTGCAGTGTAATATTTTTCATTATAAGTATATGTAATTTTTAATCACTTTATAAGTTTACAACATTAATATTTTTAATTTTTAATTATTTTATAATTGTAAGACCCTATTCCTTTTATAACCCTTTAATAAAAGGGCTGCCCCAAATCTGATGGGCCAAAGAACTGGCCCAAAGGATATAGCTGATTCGAAGTTGCCCTAACGTTTCCACTCTCACTCTCTCACAGATCCAACCGTCACCTCTCTTTTCCCTCTCACAGAAAGCTCTGCTAGGGGTTAGGATTCTGCCATCTTCAAGCTAGCTCAAAGCCGATTTCTACTCCATGTAAGTACTGTTGCTAGCCCGTACTAGTCTTCATTGTTCCTTTTCGCGTTTTCCAGTTAGGGTTTCCAAGTAACCCATATCGTGTTTCTGCTCCTTTATTCTTTCAGCTCCTCCGTTCGTTCCTCGAGCTACTATGTTTTCCACACTTGGCTGCCAAAGCCCCTTTTTAAACCCTTTCCAGGTAAGGAAAGCTAGAACCCACTCGTGTAATGCATTTTGCGGCTGTTTTCGCTCTTGTGCTGTGAACTTATGGTTGATGTGATGTTCTAAATGTTTGATTGGTTCTAGTGTGTGGTTTGGTTTGGTATGAGTGGCTGTCGCAGGGAACAGCGGCGAGGTCTGATAGTCTCGCCCAAGCGAGTCTATCTCGCCTAGGCGAGATGAGCGGAGGTTCGCCCAACCTTTTTGCGTGAAGGGTCGCCCAGGCGACCCGTTCAGGTTTTGAGCGAGCGAACGTCTCGCTCAGGCGAGGGAAGTCTCGCTTAAGCGAGAATGCGCAAATGGCCCCTATTTTTTGTGTCGAGCTCTCGCTTAGGAGAAGGAGCTCGTCTGAGCGAGAGTCTGTCTCGCCTGAGCGAGGCCCTTCAGCCTGAGCGACAAGCTGGGCGAGACTGCATGTTGGTTTGGCAATTTCTCTATTATTGAACTTACGGCTTGCATTCAATCTGTTTATTTTATGATGGTATGAGGGAAAGGATTATGCATGGGTGGGATGGTGTATGAGTTGTGTATTGTGAGTTTTAACATGATGTGAGTATGATAATTGTATGAGATGATACATGAAATTGAAATGATGGGTTTGATATGAGTTCGACATGAGACATGAAAGAGTTGGTATTAATGTGGCATGGTGATGTTATGAGACGAAGTTCCATATTCCGAGTTCGAGAAAAATGAATTGGTATGGTTTGGCTGGGAATACGAAAGAGGTGAATTATGAGAAACTATATATGATGTATGTGTATGTATGCCGAATCTGTTTGATTGATTAAGGAAGTTGGGTCCGTGTCAGTGCGTAATCCCTTAGGATCTCTAGGTGAGATTCTCAGGGTCGTGCTTTAGTGGTCGGGACGTAATTCCATGGCCCCTGTTAGTGGGTGTTCATGGTGGTGCCCCATCTGTATAACTAGGTAAAGATTCAAGGTAAGGTTGCATCCTGACACTCTAAGGAGTCAGTTAGTCTCACCTAGAGCGGACTGACTCCTGTGGTGAGAGTAGCAGGAGGCCTGAAATTCATTAAAGGCTAACATTGTGGTGAGGGAAAATTGATTCATTGTACCACTTGTAACACATAGCTCGGGGGTGAGTAGAGATATCCACCACAAGTGCAAGCATCCGCTGAATCCGACCAGGTTATACGTATCCGGATGAGTCATGTCGAGTCTTAGTGTATTGATTGAAAAGTCCTAACATGCTTGGATGATGTATGCATATTGGTTGGTGAAAGTAAATTTGATTGCATGATAAAAACTTTGTTGGCTCTAGCTTACCCTTTCTCGTTGGTTGCTTTGTATGTTGTGTTTCTATCTTTGCGATGATCATCAATTTATTGATGGGAGCAGATGCGAGGGATAATCGTGGTCATCAAGGGGAAGACGACTCTGCTGGTTAGTCTTCTCGGGATATCTTTGGGGCTATGACCTATGTACTTGTCAGTATTTACATTTCTCTATGGTTCCAGCAGACTATTTATCATGTTTTTTTTTGTGGCACCGTGGTGTGCCTTGGTTGTAAGGCGTTATGTTAAACTCTAGGACTGCGCTACTATATTATAATTGTGTGACGTTTTCTTTTAATTATGCTTATCAATTAATTGGGACGTTATAATAACTTTACCTGATAAGTATTTCTAATTTCTAATTTATTTATAAGTTTACAACACAAATAGTTTTCACTGTAACTGTTTAAAACTTTAAATTATTTAATAACTTTACAATAAAGATATTTTTTATTATAAGTTTCAAAGTTTATAACATGAATATTTTTCATTCAAAATACTTTAAAATTTTTTTCTTAATTTACTAGTTTACATGAATTTTTTTCATAAATATTTTTCATTATAACTATTTTTAATTTTTAAACACTTTATAAGTTTACAGGATTAGTATTTTTTATTTTTAATTATACAACAATGTTTTTAATTAATAATCATTTTACAAGTTTATAACATTTATACACCACATCACTTTATTTTATCATTACAATTCAATGTTTTTTTTAGAACTTAGCAATTTTTTATTCAGTGTTTTTTTAGAACTTTGCAATTTTTTAACATGCTATATTATTTTAAAACTGACAAATTAATTTTTTTAACTACAAATCTTTTTTTTTCTTCAGTAATTTGCTAACTAGTCTGTCATCATCTGCATTTGTTACTCTTCATTGTTACATCAAATCAAATTTTGTACTCTTTCTACTAACACATTTAGGTACTTCTTCCTATATCATTATCTTCTTTTAGTTTTATTTGTTGTACATATTATGTACTACTTTCATTGTCCTTCTTTTCATTCATTACTTTCTTCCAAGTAATACATTTTTAAATTATATTAATTTTGGATTTATTATTTATTGTTTTTGGTTTAAATAGACATCATACCTAAATGGAAAATATTCCTTCTAATAAATCGACATCAGAACAACAAAGACAAAGATGGAGAATAAATGCTGCAAATACATGACGTAGAATGATCCCCCAACAAAGACTTATTGAACAATCTAAAAGAAGGAAAAATAATCCTGAAAACACAACCAACATTGTCCAAATGCCAAACAGAGCTCCTTGATTGAGAATGACATCTATTCGACAAATGGCTCGATCAGTAACTATGCAGGTAACACCACATTTTTCCTCATCATTATTGTATGTCATTGGCCGAGAATGTCCTTTCGAGTATCCTCACATTCTTTTTTGTTATTTCCTGTAAACTATATATTTGTTTTAAATCAAATTTAACTTATTTTTTAAATATTATATTATGGTTTGGTCCCACAAAGGTTTGCAGAACGTAATGATAATGAAGCAGGACCAAGTAATACACACATTACTGACACTCAACATGGTCAGTCAATTTTATTCATCAATATTTAATCCATGTTATTTACTCACCATTTTATGAAATATTTACATATTTTTATTTATTATGCTCCATGCTTTCACATAACAGGTTCTACTCATGCACCGCAAAGGTTTGAAGAATATAATGTATATAAAGCATTGTCAAGTACTTCACCTATTAGTAACATAGATTGTGGTCAGTACACTATATCCTTTGTATTATGTACAATAGTAAAAAAATGTACATAAACAATAATGTATTCTAACAATCTTAAAAATACTTCATAAATAATTACATTTACTTGCGCTTAAACAAAAAACTTATATATAACTCTATACAAAAAAGTAGAATACAACTTCTTTGTTTAGGTTTAAACCTACCTCATCACTACTGTATGTCATTAGCCGAGAAAATCCTTCCGAGTATGCTTACATTCTTTTTAGTCCTTTCCCGTAAAGTATATATTTGATTCAAATATAATTTATCTTATTTTTTAAATATTATGTTATGGTTTTGCCCCACAAAGGTTTCCAGGACGTAATGACAATAAAGCAGGATCAAGTAATACGCACATTACTGACATTGAACATTGTTAGTCAACTTTATTCATCAATAGTTAAATTGTCATCGATTATTCTTAACAACAAGCAATCTATGTATAATAGAAAATAATATAATAGAAATAAGTTCCAAATTCCCTTTCTAAATGTCAGTTTCTGGTATATTTATAGACAACTACCATTGACTCCATTACATATAGCTCATTAACCCCAAATCTTGATCAAATTTATTAAATATTAGTTGATACATAATCTTACAAATTAGTAATTTACTGCTTTCTTTTTCAACCAATCTACGTATACCCATAATAAATTGTCATCGATTATTCTTAATATTATACATAGAGATACATAAAAAAAGTGAACACACAGGCGCGACAACGCTTGTGTTTTCGCTAGTATATATAAAGAAAACTTTTCTTTTTGTGTCCACATTTCAAAATACCAATTTTATCCTTTAAATATAATAATTTATTAAATTTTTAAAAATTGACCGTTACTTTTACAAGTTTTTTATAAAATCGATGATCTCTGCTTTTTCTCTTCTTCTTTATCTATCAATTGTTATTCTTTCATCTGTTCTGATATATTTCACTTTATCTTTAATAAATATAATTTTAGTTTATATATTAACTTAATAACATTACAATATTATCACCTACTAATATAATATCACACATATTTAAAAATCATACACATATCGCGCTTGTATTTACGCTAGTATATATAAAATAAATATTCACAAGCATAAATGTCAAATTTTAATACGAAGATGTTAAAATTAAAAAAAAATGAAATAAAGATAATTAAAATATAATGAAATACTTAAGTGAGAAATTAAATTATTTTATTCAAACAAAAAATTGACATTTCAATTACTTTATCCAAATTAATTATTTAAAAATAAGAAGATTTAATTATAATTAATTTAAATATTATGTATTTCATTTTTTTAGAATTACTAAAATCATTTATGCAAACATAATGTTAGATTTCAAGCACTAAGAAAACTAAACTAAAACAACACATAAGAGAAACATAATTTCTGAACATTTAACTCATAAGGACATTCAATTTATTACAAAAAGAATAGAATCAATCCCAGTACTTCTGTTGACATCCTCTTCATACATAACACACATCAACATATGTTAGACTGTTGTGTTATGATGAAATGCAAATATTTGATTTTCATTCCATGTTCTTCATGGAATCAATTTTCCATTTTCATCAACAATATCAGAATGTTATTCTTAATGACTTATGGAAAATCTAGTCAACACTTTTAATGTAAGCCATCATTCTTAAGCTCCACAAATTAACCTTTCTAGTGTTGAACATACGAGGGCAATCCATAACAAATCCACCACTTGTTAGTGCAAGGTGGCTTTATAAGGGGATGATAGGTTTATAGAGATTATAAAAGCGTTTTGTGCAGTAGTCAAATAATCAAAATAATAGTATAAGGAAGAGAATGCATACACAAATTTATATTATTTCAGCACAAACGTTAATGCCACGCCCATTCTTTCAAGCAATTTGTTTAAGATATTTCACTAATCAAATCCCTTGACTAGCACAAGTATTAACCTCTCTAGATTGCAACGAGTATCAACCTCTATCAACCTCTTTAGGTATCACAAGTATCAATCTCTTCAAGTTATGAGTATAAAGCTCTTCAGGTGTCCTTCTTAATGACCACTGAGAAAAATATAACTCAATTGATATAACAACAACAATCTCTCAAATAAAAGAGAACAATAAAACTCACATGGTATATTTCACAATGTGAAGGATGTTATAATGGTTTATCACTCAACAATTTGGATTTGACTCTAAGCTCGTAATATCTTTTGTCTTTGAATCTTCTAGAGTATTTGACAATTTTGTTTGTTCTTTATTCTTTCACGTTTATCTATTTTCACATCCACTCTTCTTCTTTTCTCCATCTAGGTCTCGACATTTATAATTATGCTGTGTAATTTGATTGCTAATGTATATTCAAAAGTGTTTTATATGTCATTCAGAGTATTTTCTTCCTCGAATTATCTATCTACTCATTTTCTGTATTTCTTCAATTTTCAGTCATATTACCTTTATGGCTTTGATCTTCAATATATTCTCTTATAATATTTGGTTTTCATAGTATTTCCTTACTCGTTTGGTTTAACATATTTTATCAAAATTCACTTTCTTCAATGAAAGAATATTTTCTTCATATATTCTTCTTCAATCAAATGTTCAACATCAATCTTCTTCAAATATTTCTTCAATCAAATCTTCAACTAGTGTTGATCTTATAATTCTTGATTTGCAATTTGTGATCTTGATGTTCTCTTTGTTGATTCAATCATCAATTTCAACATTTAGATTTCCTTCATCATATCATGCTTGATTCTTGTATCATCCATCTAGTGATTTGTTGACTTTTTATGTAGTCTATTCAATTCATCTTGACTCATCTAATGGTCATTATACTTGTCTAATGTATGGTTGACTTTTACTCATCTAGTCAATCTTTCGATTGAGTTGTTTAATTAAAATATTGGTCTAGTAGGGATATTTGACTTTAAACTTCAATTGCTGACTTGAATCGTCTAATGGTATGCGTTATCTTGACTATAAGACCCTGAAAAATTTAGAATAAAGAGAAACACATGAAAAAAGTGATGGCTTGATTAAGATTGTTGATTTGTTTAATTTAATTTAATTATTTTATTGAATTATGAAATATGAAAAAAATTATTTGAGTGATTTAAGTTATTGATTTATTTATTTTTATTATTAATATTATATTTAAATTGGAATATATGTGTTTAGAAACTTATAGCTTAGTGGTTGGTGTAAGCGTTGATGAGTGCAAGGTCTTATCTTTGAATCTTGTCTATCTAATAAAAGTAGGTGCATTTAGTTGTTTTATGTTTTTTCTTTTTAATTTTCTCTCTCCTTTTATGTTGGGTCACGTGAGTTTGCATTTTATTATTTTTTAGTTGCTGCAATATCCAATACATTATTATGTTGTAATGGAGTTTCAATTCTTTATTATTCTATTAATGATATTATTTGTTTTTCTGAATTTCAAACCTATCATGAACGGTAAAGTATGTATGTTTCCCATGCGTTTTCGTTATTGGAATAGGAGTGTATTTTTGTGATGTTGGTCGAGAACCTGGCAATGGATGCGTTTCTAGTTTCATTTCATATCTGGTGCACTGTTAGCATTCGTGGTGGTGGGATGGTTTCATGTTTGCATGGTGTGGTTCTCCTTTCAATCTTTCATGAAGCTTTGTTAGTTGGGTGATTATTAGACGTGCATGAGTTCTAGGGTGGTCTTAGGTGCATTCACTTGGTAGCTTGGCACATTGTTTTCTCATGTTCGTTTTCCCTAAATCGTTAGTTGAGAAGATGGATAAGCAAACCAAAACCCTCCTTATGGCTCAAAGTCCTTGATAGCTTGGGTGATGTTTCTTTGTTTTTTTTAAAAAAATTCATTCATCTTAGTATTATTAGGTATCACAACGTTGGTTTTCATTTATGTTTCATTCACAAACCATGGTGAGTAGTTGGTGTAAGATTGGTGTAGTGGGGTTTCACGTTCAAAAGGTGAGGAGTTTTGGTTGGAAGGATTTGATGTGAGTGCGGTTTTGGTTTGTTTCCAATATGGTGCAACAATGGTTCTACGTGGGTTCACGGTGCAGTTTCAGTGGTGCTTGGGAAAGACCATGGGTTTCACATGCAAACATTCTAGTTCTTCCCTTGGTTTTTGAGTGTAGTTGAAACAATAACCTAATAAGAATTTCTAACTAGGGCACTTGAATATTATAATGAAGGTATTTAATAGAGAAGTCTAAACAATATGAAATCAACATAATTGAAATTTAAGACAATAACAATGTCTATGAAATTTTGGGCCTCGCAATAACATGAGTCAACCTGAAAAAGAGATAAGAACACTTATGGTAAAATTGGAGTAGAGGAATATTCAGAAGGGAATGAGACAGAGAATTCAGAAAGAGAGTCATGCCACACACGCCTCTCCTTATTTTGCATAGTCTTTTAATAAAACACATTCTTTTCTGACGTGTGCACTTTTTCTATTTCCTACTACTCCATAATCATCCTCCACACGACTAACAAACGTTTCCTCTTCCTTTCTTGTTACAGCAGCCTTACACTCCTCGAGTCTATTTTCTTGTTCACTTGGTTCTTTAAAATAGTTTTTAGTTAGTTTTGGTTCTTTGCATGAATGGTTTTACATGCAACATAGCCTTCACATTTTCTTTTGGTTTCCCATTGGCCTAACCCATTCTTTATTTTAGACTTAGTGGTGATGTGACTTTTGCATAATTGTGGTAGTTTTTGGTTCCTTTTCACTTTATGTTCACAATGCATAGTAGGGGTTTAATTATTTGGCCAAGCATTTTTGTTGTTTCTTTTCACATGTATTTATTGGTTGAAGACCATGGATCCCACTTGCTTTGTTTTTCTCTTTCTTTGAATTTTGGGTGCAGACCAAACTTGAATGCATTGTTCATCTCTCTCTTAGAATGTATTCCACTTATAAATTTACTTTTATATTTCCTTAAGTTTTGTGTGCATTTTCATTCTTATGGTTTGGCCATGAATATTGGGGTGAGTTAAAATAATTGAGTTATGGGATAGGACGTGACGCAACTTTGAATTTTTTGTGTTTTTTTGACATGCATTTTCTTTGATCCTTAACGTAATTTTTGGTGCAACAGGGGACACTAGTTAGTGGTCTATTTATCTAGTGTTTAAAACCTTCAAAGCTTTGCTTTCACGTTTGAATGCAGTGCATGGTGTATATTTTTCCTCTCTTCTTCTTTGGTTGCTTGTTTGTCCTTTATGGGGTTGACGTGAGGGTGTATACATTGGGATGATTTTCGGTAAAGCTTTTAATTCTTGGGCATGATGTGACAATGTGAATTCGAATGATTTGAATGCCATACGTTTTCATGAGTTGCATGGTTATGGAGTTTAAGTGGTGGTTTGTGGATAGTTACTGGTGTGTGATGTTATACTTGTGTTTGAATGAATGTCACTCGTTGATTTTGTTACTTGAATGTATTGATGGGTTTTTGATGAAACTTTATTTTTCATGCATGATGTGATGATGTGTATTTTGTTGACAATCTATAATTCTCATGTTGCATGTTGGGAGTGTTTGTCTTGTTTGAAGAGTCTTGGTGGAATTAAATGTTGTGTGAGGTTTTCTGCACCTAGGGACCCAATGATGACTCTTTCGCCTGTGTGAAGCAGTGGAAAATGGTCATCTCCGCTTGTATGAAGCAGTGGTAGAGGATTGGTCCGAGTGTTGTACTCTCTTGCCTGTGCGAAGCAGAGTGGAGAGAAAAAATGTTTCACCTTATTTCGGCTCGTTGCGAGTATAGTACCCAGTGTGCGATGTATCAATGATTTTACTCATAATTCCTTGAGGAATAAGAGAGATAGTCTGGCTGCAATAGCGGGACACATCAAACCATTTATTTCTAGGAAACTAGATGTTGTTGTGGGGTAAAAGGTCGCGGAAAACCAAAGCTTGATTATGATCACTATGTTTAAAAATTCTAGATGAATGTGATAGTCTATTTAGTTTAGTATGGTTGTTTGGATTTTGGGGGTTGTGTGTTCAAACCAAAGATTGATTGTGATCATAATTCTTAAGTGTTACTTGAATGCAATGTTGAGTATTATTTGTCATGTTTTATTTATGAATTATTTTATATATATCATTGTTTATGGTTAGCTTACCCCTATTTGTTTGTTTGTGTGTTTGTTGTATGTGCGATGATCGTATAACGTGTGTGTTATACATGAACATATGGTAATGCAGACGTATTTAGCACAAAGTAGATCCTAGAGAGGATGGAATGAACTCGGGGGTTTATTATTTATTTAGTTGATTTCAATCAAATGTTGAAAACTATGAAAATTTCTTTTGTTTTCTAGTTGTTAATTGGAACATTGGTTTTTCATATTTATTATTATCAATGGAAGTTCTGAATTAGTCATTTATATTTAAATTATAAATTTTTGCATAAGTACGTATTTGGAAATAATCGTTTTACTTTTTAATGAAACATGAATTATAGGTTCTTGTGACATCCTAAATTGGGGGTGTTACTCTTTCCCATTTCCAATCTGGAACATCTAAGGATTGTAGTTCCCCAAAAGGCTTTTTATGTTCAACTTTTGTTTTCTGACACACTAGACAAAGTGCGACAAACTCCACCACTGCTTTCTTCATCCCAGACCACCAAAACATTTTCTTCAAGTCTTGATACATCTTTGCAGCACCCGGATGAATACTTAAGCTATTCTTATGAGCTTCCTCTATTATCAGCTTTCTCAACTCTTCTTTTGCAGGTATGCAAGTTCTATCTCTAAACTTAATGATTCCATTTGAATCCTTGTGGTATTTAGATACCTTTCCTTCAACTTTTGCAATCAACTTTTCTTGCAAAAATTGATCTCTTTCTTGAGCTCTCTTTATTTCTTATAAGAATTCACTTGATATTTTTAACATTCCTAAGCATATGCTATTGGGTCTAAGTTTTACAGCTAAGTTCAAGTCTCTGAATGATTCTATCGAATCCAATTCCTTCACCATCATCATGGATGCATGTATAGACTTTCGACTCAAAGTATCGACCACAACATTTGCTTTCCCAGGGTGATATTGCAGCTCAAAGTCGTAATCCTTAAGAAATCCCATCCATCTATGTTGTCTCATGTTTATCTCTTTTTGATAAAAAAAGTATTTCAAACTTTTATGGTCACTGAAAACTTCAAACCTTGCTCCATACAAGTAATGTCTCCATATTTTCAACGCAAACACCACTACAGCTAATTCCAAATCATGTGTAGGATAATTAAGCTCATGTTGTTTGAGTTGTCGTGAAGCATAAGTTGCAGTTTTTCTTTCTTGCATCAACACACATCCTAATCCTTGTCCACATGCATCACAATATACCTCAAAATATTTTTAGAGTCAGGAAGGATTAAAATAGGTTCAAATGTTAATTTTTTCTTCAACTCTTGAAAACTAAACTCACATGCTTCATTCCATTCGAAAGGTTATCCCTTACGTGTTAACTTAGTCAAAGGCAATGCTAATTTAGAAAATCCTTCAATGAATTTTCTATAGTAGTCTGCCAATCCTAAGAAACTACGTATTTCTGTGATATTCTTTAGTTGTTCCCAAAGCAGTACCACTTGAACCTTTGAGGGGTTAACTGCAATGCCATTTTGTGATATCACATTGATAACGCTGTCGTTGACGTGATCAAATTAATACTACTAAACTATAGCAACTTCAGTATTGCTAAGATAGTAGTCAAGAAAATAGAAAGGGTAAAGTAACCCTAAGTCGTCTCCCAACGAACACAAAATTGATTTTTAACAAATTAGTTCTTATAAAACTATACAAAAGAGTTAGTCAAATAAAATAAAAAATATAGGGGATTAAGATAAACAAAGATAGAAATAAATTTAAAAGATAAAAAGAAATAAAAACAATAATAAAGAAAATATATTGATTCCATTGCTTTTTCAAAATAGATTCATCATCGGTTATCTAAAGATTATTGCTCAATTAATTATTGTTATAGATTTACAAATTAATCAATGTAAAGTCTCAATTAATGTGTTGGCGTTCTCACTTTTAACCAAAGTACAATCTCAATTAAAAGTGAGAACTTTTAGATTATCCATAGTAAATTCAACCAAAGTACAGTCTCAATCAAATTTACTATGCCTAATCATGTCTATTCTTTTATCTTCTCACCAAATAAAAAGCTTAATTAATCAAAGTAAAGTCTCAATTAATTGTAGTTAGAGTAAATACCTATAACCAAAGTAAAGTCTCAATTATTGGTAAAAACTCATTTAATCATATGAAAGTTTCTAAATAAAATCAAAGTAAAGTCTCAATTCAATTTAAAAACCCTTGGACTCATATGACCAACATGCATATAGATTTAAAATCATTACTTCTTACGTGATTTAAAGATAAAAGACATAGATGAATGAAAACCTCAACAATAATAAAAAGAACAAAGAAATTAATTGATCTAACCTCAGAATCCAATTAAGAAATTACAATGGAATCAACCCAAGAAGTTTAGAACTCCAAGAATGCAAAATAAAGAGAGAAGAATAAAGAGAATAAAAGAGAGAGAAAGAAATTAGGTCCCCCTAAGGGTTCCTCAATTCTGACGTGCCGAGCTTCTTCCCCTTTTCTGCTTCTCCCTTGGTCTCTTTATATAGGACTTGAACTCGGCTTTTCGGTTGCTAAAACCTCTCAAATATGTTTTAAAATAAAGATAAAGATAAATATTCAAAGATATTTGGAGAGATCTAAACTATTTGACAAATATAGTTTGGTTAATAATTTATGATATAATTAAATTAATTAATTATTTAAAGATATCTAATAAATTATTAACAAATAATATTTGCATTAATTTTCTCAATAAGCCATTTTTAATCCTGTAGTCAAAATTTGCAGAGACATCCAAAAATATCAATATTTGCAATTAAACCCCTCCTCGTTTGACCAGTCTTTGAAGATTTGACCATTTGACTAGTGTTGACCAGTTTGATTGTCCTATCAAATGCTGACACGTGGCGCAAAGACATACTCTCCAAAATTAGGGTTTGCTCCTCCTTCCTCTCTTGGCTACAGGTGATGGCATGAAGGGTTTTCGGCGGTTGATGGACTTCGGCGAGGTGGTTGCTAGCTCACGGACTGCTGTTGGAGACGCAGGTGCTGTTTCGAACAGGTGCTGCCATGGAAAGTTTTCGCTGCTGTTCTGGTTGTTCGAACTGCTTTGGTTCATGGTGGCGAGAAGATGGTGGTGCGGTGGTTGCTCCTGCGTGGAACCTCGAAGTGCAGGTGTGATGTTGTTGTGATGGTCACGATGGTGCAGATTCGCAAGCTTGGTGGCGGAGATGCTGACTCTATGGTGGCTCCGGTAACGTGAATGGTGGCCGGCGATGATGGAACAGAGGAATGCAACTGCAGGTTGTTCACGACATTTGCGTGGTGGTGTCCGCAAGGTAGGATGCGTGAATGGTGCGCGATTTCTGGCATGGTGGAGCCCAGCTCACGGGGCTTTGATGGTGAACGGTGATCGCTGCCGCGGAGGGTGGTCATGGTGGCTGAAATTAGGGTTAGGGTTTCATGTGTGAGATGGAGGAGATGATGACGTTGCAGTGTCTAATTGGTGCATATGTGTTTGCAAGGATTAATGCCACATGACAACATATGGTTGGCCTGATTTGAAAGGTGGGGATTACCACATGGCATGATTTGAGTGAGTTGGGTTTAAGTGGTAGAAGGAGTGTAAATAGACATATTAGGGGGTGCTGAATAGGTTTTTGGTGAGACCCATTTAGAAAGAGGGGAGTGTATAAGTAAAAACTAGGGGTGCAGAAGTGATTTTTCCAAAACTTGCTAATTTCAGCCTTTTAAAAGTAGTTTGTAACTTTAATCAATTTATTTTCCCACCTTGAATGAGCTTAATCTTAACTTCAGCTGCATCAACAAACGTTAAAATATCCAAAAATAATTTATGCAGCTAAAAATCACTTTTTAACACATTTTTATCACACAAGCTCAAATAGCCTAATTATTAGAATTGTCAATTAAATCACCCCTTAAACACACAAATTCAATTAAATACCTAGAATTAAACATTGAATGAGGGCAAAAATACGCACTCATCACACATGTCCTAAAAATTGAACTTCTTTCAACCAGAATTCACACTTTGACCATTTTCCAAATGATTGTCTCTCTTTGAGAATTTGTAACACAATCCTCAAATGTCTCTCATATTCTTCATGATTTTTGGAATAAATTAAAATGTCATCAATGAAAACAACCATAAATTTATCCAAAAATTCATGAAAAATACGGTTCATATAATCCATGAAAATGGTAGGAGCATTGGTCACACCAAAAGGCATTACCAAGTACTCATAATGACTATATCTTGTCCTAAATGTTGTCTTTTGAATATCTTCTTCATTGACTCGAATTTGGTGATAGCCAGATTTTAAGTCAATTTTGGAATATACCACAACACATCTCAATTGTTCCATCAAATCATCAATCCTTGGTAAAGGGTATTTGTTCTTAATGGTGATTTTTTTAGGCTGACGGTAATCCACACACAACCTCATAATGCCATCTTTTTTCTTGACTAACAATATTGGTGCACCTGAGGGAGAAACACTAGGTCTGATGAATTGTTTATCCAAAAATTCTTCTATTTGGTTTTTCAACTCTACTAACTCTAGAGGTGACATCCTGTAAGGGGCTACCGACACAGGTCTTGATCCTAGTACCAAGTCTATAGTGAATTTTATTTCTCTTTGTGGAGGTAACCCAGGAACTTTCTCAGGGAAAACATCAAGATACTCACAAACACAGGAAACTTATTAATGCCTGAAATTTCCTTGACTTTTAAAGAAGTTAAGATCATGTATACTTGAGATCCTTTTGGGATTTCATTGTGGTTGATAGTACTCTCTTTTAATTCTTTTGAGTCAAAAGTTTCACCTATGTGTGATACAAAAATAAAAGTCTTATCGTGATAGTTTAGGAGAACATGGTTGGAAGATAACCAATTCATTCCAAGAACAATATCCAAATGAGACAAGGGTAGACATATAAGATTTACAAAAGATTTTCTATTCCCTATAGAAATATGACAATTTTTGCATGTAAGTGAAGTGGTGACTGAAACATTGGTAGGAGTAGATACAATTAAGTCATATGGCAATAAAGAGACAAGTAACTTTAAATGTTTGACACATTCATGTGATATGAAAGAATGAGTAGCACCTAAATCATATAGTACATTAACGAGGTGACCATTTATGATGCATTTACCTTGAATTAGATCTTCAGATTGAACAACTTCAGTACCATTCATCGTGAAGACTCTCCCGATTGTCTTTGGTCTTCCAAGTTGATTCTTTCCTCTGTTGCTGCTTTCCCCACTTCCTTGCTCCTTAATTAACTCTTTGCATTCATTATGATAATGACGCAACTTCCCAAAATTGAAGCAAGTTACAGTCCTTGTGGTGTAGTTTCTTGACAGATAAGATCCTCCACAGTGGAAACATTTGATAGGGTTGATTATGCCTGAATTATTAGTAGGAGAGGAATGTTTTTGTCTTGAAGAATTCCACGAACTATTAGATGGATGTTGACAGGGTTTCTTATTATTAAAATAATTTCTTTTGTGCCTCAAAGGCCCTCATTGCCTCCACTGAGTTTGCCTTGCCTTAGTATCATCCTCATAAATCCTACAACAATTTACAAGAGTAGGAAAGGAAGAAATATCTAAATAACCAATTGCTTGTTTAATATCAAGTCTCAGTCCACTTTCAAACTTGGAACAACGGTAACGTTCATAAACTCTATCATGAGAGTAAGGACAAAATTTGGAAAAGTCGTCAAACTTTGCTGCATATTCTCCTACAAATAAGACTCCTTGACAAAGATTAAGGAATTCAACTTCCTTCCTCCTTCGAAGATCCTTTAGAAAATATTTTTCCAGAAACTTTTGTTTGAATACTTCCCAAGTAATTTGTCTCCCTTCATCCTCCAATTATTGTTTTGTAAATTTTCACCACTTTTCAGCTTCTTCAACGAGCATAAATGTAGCAAATGTGACTCTATTTGCATCCGCACACATCATTACGATGAAAATTTTCTCAATTTATGTTATCCACGATTGAGCACCTTTAAGATTAAATCCTCCTTTAAATTTTTGTGGATTGTTCCTGCGAAAGGTTTTAAATCCTTGATTTTCCATGGGTTCAACATTTTGTTTTCTACTCATATTTTCCAGGACAATGTTATTCTTTCCAATAATTCATTGGTAATGTTTGGTCCGTTATCCATCTTTTCTTGAAAGAATGAACAATTTCCTTAGTTTTCTTTATATTTTTTTTAACTATTGTTAAAACTTATCCTTACTACAAGTATTAATTGTTGTTATTACTTACTTTTATTAGTCTACTATCTTGCATTTCTCTTTTCTAAGAAAAATGTAAGAACAAACAACTTGTACCTCTACTTATTAGTAGAGACTACAAACATGGAAAACACCATACCCAAGGTCTTGACAGAAGGAACTGCTCTGATACCACAAAATGTGACGCATCGACTACTATATTAAATAATTATTATTTGATAAAAAGATTAAATTAATTTTTTTTACAATAAGATTTTCTTTAAGAGGACACTAACAATAACATAACTTCATATCCATATATATATATATATATATAATTTACATCTTTGTAATTGTTCATAAAATATTACAAAAATATATATATTTGTATAATATTAAGAGTTCTACATCAGAATAGAAGATGATCTATATTTTTAATATTTCATCAAGATATTAATATAATTTATCCACGAATAAATCTTCCGAATATCCACCAATAATATCCCAAACAACTCTCACTGAGCAAGTTCCCCTTCTACTCATGCAACATGTACATAGGAAAGAAAAATATGAAAGGAGTGAGGTCTTTATAAGCCTTAAATATCAATCTTAAAAAAATCAACAAACAATACAAACATTGGGGGCCTAGAATATGACCTACAACCATGAAACTTGATCTTATTTTACCAGACATATGGATCCATATTCCAGTTCTGATGATCCATTATGAACATCAAAAGTTACTTTGGGAAGTGATTAGATAGTTGAGTATTTCTCATAAAACATTGGTACAATCATAATTATTTCTTTCTCGAGAATATTAGTCATTTATAGGCCCATAAAGATATATATATATATATATATATATATATATATATATATATATATATATATATATATATATATATATATATATATATATATATATATATATATACTCACTACTTAACCTTGGCGATGCCGAGCAGGTATCAGATAGTCCCAAGTTTGGCCTACGAATATCCTATTCCAGTGCGCTATTCTGAACTATCCAAATACTCACTTACTTGGTAAAACTTCCTTAGACCCCACCATGGTCCTTGCCTTTCATCCCGTAGTGTACCAAACTGTGACTTCCCAAATACAAACATCCTGACACTGGTTTAATCTCAACTTATTGAAACCAAACTTAATTGACACACTTTTAGATATTGTCAAAAGTCATAAAATGTGATGACTATCAAATCATGTCATTGTATAAACTATACACAAGGAATATAAAATAAAATAAAATTTACATGTAATTTTCTTCTATCTAAGCTTATTGAATAAAATAATATTTACTTTTACTTTACATTTATTTATTTATTAATTATAAAATAATGATAAATAAGAATCAAAGCAAGAACTTTAAATAAATATTTAGATAAGGATTAAAATGTTATAAATAAATATAATAATAAAAATATAAATTAAACAAGACATATTAAATGAAATAAATAAAAAAAGACTAGTTCATAACTAGAGATAAATTAAATAAAAGAAATAAATAAGATCAGTGCATAACTGGAGATAAATAAAATAAAATAAATAAACAAGACCGGTGTATAATTGGAAATAAAATAAAATAAATAAATAGGACAATGCATAACTGGAGATAAATAAAATAAAATAAATAAACATGATGAATGCATAACTAGAAATTAAATAAAATAAATAAACAGAACTAGTGCATAATTGGAGATAAATAAAATAAAATAAATAAATATAAGAGTATAGTAAATAAAAATAAGTTAAATGAAAGTAAATAAAATAATATATGATTCAAAATAAATAAGAGATTAATAAAAAAAAGCTTAACCTCACTCCCCCTTACCTGATTGATTGAAGGGCACACTAATAATATTTGTAGAGGATTAAGATCTCTTTGAATCTTTGCTCTAAACTTTCTCTCTCTATTTTCTCTTTGTCTCTCTCTCTCCTTTCTTTCTCTCTCTCCTTCTCTTTTTTTCCTTTTTCTTTTCTTTTATCTTTTCTATTTTTTTCTTCTTCTTATTTTCTCTCTTTATCTTCTTATCTCTTTAGAAGTTTTTTTTATACACAAACTATAAGACCCGAGAAATTTAAATAATTAAGTAAATAATTATTTAATAAATGCGGGTAATAAGAGCCTTGAAGGCATTTAATGCAGAGTGCTATGATGTGGAAAAGTACCAGCTCAAGTAGTTCAAAGTATTTTAATTGTGTGAGAGGACTTAGGTTCAAGTCATATGTATGCCAATTGTATGTTATTTTGACTTGTGTATTATTTTAATGATATATTTGAATGTGAGTTAAGAACAAAACTAAACTTCATTTTTGCTTAATTTTGTTTTTGGCATGGAGACAAAAAGGCAGAAAACCCTAGCTACCAAGGGAGACAACTTAGGGGGCTAGAGACAAACCAATAATGGTTCTTGATTAACCATTAAACCTAAAACTTAATGGCATTTTCATTTTTTAGAGTAATCTCACTTAATTAGGGTAGTAATTGTGAGAGAGAAGAGAATTGGAGAAGAAAAGGGTGTTGCATTTTCGTGTCAGGGTTAGGCAAAAGTTTCCAGAGGTATTTTCGTTCTAGTTGCTGAGAGGTTGAGTGTGGAAGATATCGTTGGGTGCAAGAAAAGGCTAGGAGAGATTTTGGGTTAGAGACACACACCAAAATTCAAATTTAGAGCAATGATTCTAGGTAAGGGGAGCTGCTTTCATGTGATTTTATTCGTATATAATGTATGGTGCCATGTGTGAATCAAACTGCATGAAAACCCTACACTTTCGCACTATTTTTCGAGGTTTCTGGGTTTCTGCTAAGAAACTGCCTGGTGGTATAACTCGAGCCACCAAACGACGCAACAAATTGTATTGTATTTCTGCATTTTTGTCATGAACCGCCTGGTAGGGATGAATGGCTGCCAGGCGGCACGACGCTGTTCACGTTTCTTTTGGTTGTTTTGATGCTGTCTGTGCGAAAATCAATGTGAATTTTTGGAATTGATGTGTGTATACCCTATTGGGTGCCCTGTTGATATGAAACTGATTGGAATTGTGGGTATGGCAGAGTTTTAGACATACCCGTGCATGATACTTCATGATCATATGTGTAATGGTGGTAGGGAGTGAAAATTGGATTGGTTCCAGAGAGTAAAGGTCAAGAAAAATTTAAGAATTGAATTGGGAATGGAAAGTCTAGTCTATTATATATGCATTGTTGTATCTTGGCACGTTTAGTAACAGAGATGGATATTAGAAAGGGGCTGAATTACTTGCAGGTATGGAGAAGCCTAGGTTTAGGCTGGGTACTGATACACCGCTTGGCAGCGCCTTGCTTGCCGCCAGGCGATGGCGAGGCACAGGTACTGGTTTGCGAGTTTAGGTAGTAGAAAATGAGGGAGAAACCTAGGTGAGTGAGTGGTACTGGAAATTAATTGGTGAAACTGGAAGAGACAATATACTTATAGTAATCAAGTATGTGAATGGTAAGAGGTTTGAAAGTATGATTATATTATGGTGTGTTTATAGGAATGTTAAGGAAAGAAAGGGAGAATGATAATTCTAATTAAAATTTTCTGGTTTGGAAAGCATAAGTTGGCTTGGGGGTGTACAATTGGCACACGAGATAGTATGCCTTAGTGGGTTAAGGTATTAGTTATGAATTGTGTAATATGGATTGGAAGCTAATTGACTGGAAAACGTATTACTATTATAATGTGATTTAGGCAGGTATGTGCTATGAGGTACTGTGCTGTGTGGCATCCTTTTGAGTTAGGTTGAGTCATTGGATAATGATGGAAGAACTTGGTAAATCCTAGGTTTTGTTATGAGATTGGGAATGGGAATTATAGGTAACGAAATCACTTGTGGGGTGCCAGTGAATCAAGAATAAGACTTGGATGGATGAGAGTGCATTACTACCTTGGAGGAGTTAAGGGAATATGAGATAATCTGGTTGGAGTTTCGAAACCAGCAACTGGTACGCTACTGATATAGCGCCTGGTGGCTAGAGCATGTGCACATGCGATAGGAGTTCCAAGGAGGGTTCTACAACGAACGGCGCCTGGCGGTGGGGTAGGTTCCACCAGGCGATAGACTTGCAAAATAGGGTCTGCGAGAGACTGGCACCTGGCGGTAATTGGCGATCCACCAAGCGATAGCGGAGAAGCAGGTGTTCTATTCGTGGACCTGGCGCCTGGCGACGTTGTCTGAACTGCCAGGCGGTCTACGCAGGTTTCGCCTGGCAGGGCTTTGGTCTACGCCATGCGAGAATGCTGCATGTATCTGTGACTTACGTGTGTTGATTCTAAGCAGTGATGCTATATTTGGATTAGGGGATGTTGTGCCATGAGCGGGTAGGTTCATAGATGGTGGTGAACATGTGATGATATGAGCAGGTAGGTTCATATTCAGTTACTCTCGTGTGGGGATACGAGCGAGGTAGGTTCGTATGTTCCATGCTCACACTTGAGAGATGCTACGTGCGAGGAGGTACATGGTTGGTGGATAACATGTGTTAGACTATAGGCGGGCAGGTCCGTAGAGCAGGACTACGAGTGGGGAGGTTCGTAGAGCAGGACTACGAGCATGGAGGTTCGTAGAGGCAGGACCACGAGCTAGCAGGTTCGTGTGAGCATCATAAATCGTGAGTCCAAGACTAACTAATTGTATGTTGTGAAGGCTAAAAAGCCTTGGGGATAAGGTCTTGGCTAAGAACTAAGTAGAATGAATAAGATGTGTGTCGTATTTATATATTCTGTTAATTTATATATTATTTCTAATTTTATCAGCTCACCCTTTCTATTTGTGATTGGCGATGATTGTGTGATTCGTTACACGGGAGCAGATGATGATAGAGGTGATGCTGTGGATGCGTAGACGACGGAGTGAGAGCTAGCTTGAGATTAGAGCTAGGGGATTTTACTATGCTTTTATTTATGTTAATGGAATTTGGAAATTGTAATGATGTTACTACTACTATTTTATAAATTTTGACGCGTTGTTTAAACATCTTAAATTTCCCGCGTTTGGGAATAATAATATTGGGACGTTTGAACTTCATTTTGTATATTTATTTATTTAATTAAGTAATATTCCTTAGGGATATTACACACACCTATTTAGTAATATTTTAATTAATATATTTTTACCTCATATTTATATATATATATATATATACATATTTTATTAGTTTTGTTTTCTTCTTATTGTTATTTTTAATAAGTAAAAACTACATCATGATAAAATATATTTTTAATGTTTAAACTACATCAAAATAAAATACGAAACATTAGTAAATATATAAGATTTTCTAAGTGTTTTATTTAAAGTAAATAATACAGTTTATTAAAAGTTGGGATGTTACTGTGTACCGCTAGAATCACCTCTGGTGATTGACATATCTTCTGATCCATCATCTGAACCGAAAATTGAAGAAGATAGGATGGAAGAAAGAACAATAAGAGAGTTGGTTACACCAGATGCAGCGGCTACACAAAACATGTGCATCCAATATCCAAACGGAGAATGTGAGCTAAAGTCTGGATTAATCCATCTTTTACCTAAATTCCATAGAATAGTAGGAGAAGATCCGTACCAGCACTTGAAGCAATTTCATGTTGTTTGTTCATCCATGAGACCTACAACAGTGACTAAGGAACACCTAAAGCTCAAGGCTTTTCCATTTTCATTGTAAGATGCCGCTTAGAATTGGTTATACTACCTTCCACTAAGATCAATTAATACTTGGGAGACTATGAAAAGATTATTTTTGGAAATTTTTTTTTCAGCATCTAAAGTTGTTATTCGCAAATATATTTATGGGATAAGGTAGCAAGAATGAGAAAGTCTTCACGAGTATTGGAAAAGATTCAAGAAGTTATGTGCTTCTTGCCCTCATCACCAAATAAATGTGCATCTCCTCATTCAGTACTTTTATGAGGGATTGAGTATCATGGATAGACAAATGATAGATGTTGCAAGTGAAGGGCATTGATGGACAAAACGCCAACAAATGCGAGACAATTGATTGAGAATATGGCATCGAACCATCAACAATTTACCACCAAGAGTAATTCTGCAACTCTAGTAAAGGGAATCCATGGAGTAGAAGCTTCATATGTTGCTGATCACAAGAAAATAGAAGGGAAGGTGGATTACTTAGCTGCCATGGTAAGGACCTTGACAGATTTACATAAAACTGTTACCCCTGCTACCTTATATAGAATTTGTGCTTTTACTAATCATCCTATCGAGGTGTGTTCTATGTTAAAGGAAATAGGGACGCTAGACGTTGAACAACCTCAAGCTTATGCTGCAAATATCTATGGAAATAATAGACCACCTCAGTAGCAATACAACCATGATTTGTCCTCCAACAGGTACAACCCATGTTGAACGGAACATCCCAACCTAAAATGGGGAAATCAACAGTCTCAATACCAACAAGTCTATGTTCCACCTTAATAGAGGCAACAACCACAATCACCTGCAACATCTGGTGACTCAAACATGGAAACAATGATGAAAATGATGGCTGAATTAATAAAGGGACAAATCAATGAGTTGAAGCAGACGATGAAAACAACCAACCAAAATCTGAAGAACCAGATTGGACAAATGGCTAAGTAGTTGAACCAAATGAAGTCCCAACAAGGCTCGAGCAATCTGCCCACACAAACTGTATTCAACCTACAAAATGTAAGTGATATTACTTTAAGATCGGGTAAGCAAATACAAGGCCTTGGGGATTCCCAAGAAGATGAAGATAAGGACAATGAAGTTGTACCTGATAATGAAAGTCAAGGATCAGACGAAGCAACAAAGCAACATCTGAATGGCCTGAACCCAATAACAACTCCAGGTTAGTATCCCCTAATACTTCCTCTGAAAAAAGATAGAGAAAACACGCAAGGTCCAATTTTTGTTGCCCATTCCCTATTCTTGGCTTAGCCAAATTTCTTCACTTTTCAAGCTTTTCTTGCCGTCTTCATGCAATGCTTGGCTTGGATTTTTGTGATTTGGTAATTTCCTATTCTTGGATTTATCTATAAGGTGTCATGAAGCTTTAAGCCATTTATTTCTGCACCTCCATGAGCTCAACTTAGCTACAGATGCACTAACACACCTCAAAATATCCAAAAAACTTTTATGCAGCTAAAAAACTATTTTTAACATCTCTTTGTATCTCATGCTCAATAAACCCAATTATAAGAAATTCCAATTAAATCAATCTTTTAAGAACAAAATTCAATTAAAAATCCAATATTTAATACCAAATGAGGGCATAAATATGAACTCATCACCTCTCAAACCTAAACCATTAAAGAAAACCCCACACCGAGAAAACCTTTGAAATGGAGGATTTGATGGTGATTGATCTTATTCGATCTGATAAATATGTTGTCAAAGCACAACATGATGCATATGTTGATAAGATGCATCTTAAGTTTAGTTAATGTGAAGTTTGGGATATGAAAATCTTTAACAACAAATGTCAAATGTTGTCAATTTGTCTACATAAATCAACATGTTTGAAGAAAGTGTTATCACTAGAAATGGACTCTTTAACGTCACTGATTGTTTTATTTTTAAACTAATATCATAGGTATTGAGGGTCTGACCCTCGCTTATTGTTTTTTTTTTAAATAAATGTCATAGTTAAAGATTGATAATCCCTCACTTATTGTTTTTTTTAACATAAATATGATAGTTAGAGATGGTATAACGCTTGCTAACTATTTTTCTTTTTAAATATCATAGTAGTGTTTTTTTTAATAAATATTATAGTTAGAGAAGGTTTGGCCCTCACTAATGGAAATGATTTAAACAAAATCTTTGTTGGTAATTAATTAGCACCTAGTGCCAATGTTGGTTTCCACGCATACAGTCCTACACTAACTCCCATGTGTCGCTTAGGTTTAATCATGCCTTTGGTTCCTATTTTCGTAGCAAAATCTCAATTTGCTCCCTCTATTTTTTTTCATCTCAATTTGGTTCCTATTTTGGAAATTTGATCTCAATGTAGTCCTTTCTGTTAGTGGTACAGTAACAACGTTAAATGGGGTGCCACGTGTCAGTTCCTCGACTTTTTGAATTTATTTTATTCTTTTTTTAAAAAAATTTGAATTTATTTTTTATTTTTGATTTTTTTTTTAAAAAATAAAAAAAATTGCCACGTGCCAAGATGTCATTGTGCACGTTACAGTGACAGAGTGATGTGGCAGTAACAACGACAGGTGTCAGTATTTTGCCAGGTGTCATTTCCTTAGTCTTAATTTGGTCCCTGTATTCTAATTTTTGTCTCAATTTAGTCCCTATTTTTGTAAAAACAGTGCAATTTTGTCCCTCTGCAAATTGAAACAAAAATTATTTTTTATGTAAATGTTATACAAATATTTTTTCTTAAATTTGATATTTTTATTCAAATTGATATTTTTATTATATATTTTTAACATAGCTAAGTTTATTTAAATTTGTGTTTCACATTCAACTTTACTTAAAATTGTTTTCAAATTTTAAATTTATATGTTTTTTATTGTTACATGAACTAGTTAATTTATGATTTTTTTTCTATTAACAACTTTAAAAAAAATTTAAATAAAGTTCAATGTAAAATATTAATTAAATTAACTTAATTTTGTCAAAATTATTTACTTGAAATATCAATTTTGATAGAAATATTTGTGTACATTAATATAAAAATTAAATTTGATTTCAACTTTGTAACACCCCATTTAATTAATAACGCTAATTAAAGGAAATGTCACACATGATAATATCGGAAACAAAGGTCTGAAGTATAGACACTACTCCTAACATTTAACCAAGAGAAACCTGAATAGAAATTTAGGCACACCAAGTTGCCAATGACCAAAGTGGAGTAAGAGTCTACAATATTCAAAATAATTGCCCGAGGGGTAGACAAGTACATGGGCTACAACCCTAAAAGAAACTTGGACGGCAGAATCCAACCCAGAGCTAAGCAGCGGAGTCTCCATTATCCTGTTGACCACGAGGAGTTTTCGCATATGCTCACATCAATAAATTGATGATCATCGCAAAAAGAGAACACCACACACAGAGCATACAACAAGCAAAAAGGGTAAGCTAGAGTAGAAAACAGTTTGTCATATAGTTACATGCTATTTCACAGTCCAAGGAATATATGTCAACCAAGCTTGTTATGACTCTTCAAACAATACACTAAGACTCAGACACAACTCATCCGGATACATATAATTAGTCGGATTCAGCGGATGCTTGCATTTATAGTGGACTTCCCTGCTCTACCGAGTTGTTGACCCCGAGCTAAAGGGTACAATGTTTCATCCCCCACACACAAGGTTAGCCCTTAATGAGTTTCAAGCCTCCTACTACTCTCACCACTAGAGTCTGTACGCTCTTTGTGAGACTAACTGACTCTTTAGAGTGTCAGGATGCAACCTTACCTTGAATCCGTACTAAATTATATAGATGAGGCACCACCATGAACTCCCACTAACAGGGGTTATGGAATTACGTCACAACCAACTGAGGCACCACCATTAAGTCTCACCTAGAGGCTCATGGAATTACGTCCTAACCAAATGAGGCACCACCACGAAACTATTGTCGAATTATATCCTAGCCAACCCAATCATCATGCTTCCAACAATCAATATTGAATCATTTATCATGCCAAAACCATGCCACTTTCATAACCAACCATCCCGTACAAGTCACATGCCAAGGTCATGTTAAACTTATCTATCACAGGACATAAACCATTCTACTAATACCCATTCGCCCAATTCATGATTTTAAAAGTAATTGAATCAATCCACAAGTTAAAGTTAAAGTAAGGAATTAAAATTTTGCAGCAATTCTCGCTTAAGCTAGACTAATCTCGTTTAACCTAGACTGGTCTTGCTTAAGCTAGAAATTTTTGCTTAAGCTACACTGATCTCGCTTAAGCTAAACTGACAGATTTTCACTAGTTTCAACATGTAAAAACACAAAATCCTAAACAACAAAAATTTAAGAAAACTCAAGCACGTTGTATAAAATGTTGGCAGCCATCATATTTCATGCTTTAAAAGGGTAAACAAATCACTCATGGGAGCATACAAGCATTTAAACAACTCTGCTGTTAATCTCGCACAAGCTAAGGAGCTCTCGCTCAGGCGACAGGGGTCTCTCGCTCAAGCAAAAAGTTTTCGCTTAAGCGAAATTGAAAACAGAGAGTACTTCGAGTTCTTGCTCAAGCTAGCCCATCTCGCTCAAGCGAGAGGCCTTCGCTCAAGCGAGCACTCGAAACCAAAGGGGGACGAGTTACTGCCATTCTCGCTTAGGCGAGAGCTCCTCGCTTAGGCGAGAGCTTCCCGTTTGGGCGAGAAATAACTAGCTTAGGTGAGCATAGCAAATCTCATTTGCTTTCACGCATGCAAAGCCAAAAATCCATCCAAAAACAGTACACAGATTATTTTCACACCATAAAAAGCACATCAAATCATCAAGAGCACCCAACAGAACCAAAACAGACACATTATTTATAAAAGAATGAAAAATCCTAGCTTCCCTCACTTGGACAGATGCTAGTGGAAAGCACATGCACCTATGGCAACGAACCCAACAACTCTAGGAGCATACTCAAGAGATGAAGCAGAGAATAAGGTTGAGCTGACTTGAATCAGAATGAGCTTCGAACCCTAGCTGAGCACAGTTTGAGAGGAAAAGAGAAGAGGAGTAAGGTGGTTGATTTTGCAAAGTGGACAGAACATGAAAGGGTTAGGCTGATTTAGGGGTTTTGGGATGTCCTATGGGCAAGCCTTAGGCCCAACTAACTAAAAGAGACCCTTAAATTTTAGGACAAAATTAAAGTGGGTCTTACATTCTCCCCAACAACAAAAATTTTCGACCTTGACAATTCACTATGAGATGGGATGAAAACTACGTTTTTCTCATTTCATTTGACAACCACCACTTAGACATGACTAATAAAACGACTCCAACACCTATAGTCACTGAAAACTTTGCCTATGTGCTAAGCAATATGTGTTCAATTGTGTAGATTGGTTTAGTCACTACTCTCAAAGTAACTTCGACCCTACAACCTTAAAATTGGGATGCTCCTTCTTACCTGCCCAACCAACTTGTATCTGATATACCGACTCGTCTACCATATGCTCTGCACTACCTCTTGTAGGTTTTTATCAAAGTCTCAGATGACTTCAAGTCTCAAACTAAAGCATGTAGTTATCACTTCACATCACTTTGTTCTTTCCTTTAAGCATCACTCCACTGACTTGATCACTCTTGAGTTTTGTACTACTGCCCCACCATCAACACTCTTTACCACTTTTATGTATAACGACATTCATAACAAAGCCCTTCGATTCCTTGAAGGAGAAAGAAAAATTAAAAAACCTAAATCGACAGATTCAATCATAAAACCATGGTAGAAGAACACCTATTCTTCAGAAGGTGACCATCCCCAAGTCAACAATTGCAGCTTCTTCTATAGCTTCCCTACCATGAACCTCTGCTCCAAATGTTACCACGCGATCCATTTGATGGAGGAGGACAAATAGATTTGATTTTTATTTAAAAAAATATTGCTACTAACGCGGGTTAGACCCTTGCTAAACCTTTAATAATTTTTTTATTAAAGTTTGCAATTCTGCGTCAATTTAATCAACATTTTGATAATATTATTTGATCTTCATCTAACATTTATATTTGTTTAAATTCTTATGAAACTTATTTTTTATTTTAAAAATTATTAATGTCACATTAGAGTGGGCTTAACCCACTCAAGAGTATGTTACATTTTAATATTGAGTTAGAATTTACCAGTCGATTGTTATAATGTCCCATATTTGGCTCTCATTTTTTTTATGGCAACTAATGTGTCACGTTCTTGTAGTGATTCTTAATATTCTTTTGGCGCTTCAACCATCAGCTGACCAACCCTAACCTTCTATTGTGTTTAGAGATGGCAAATAAACTCGCCTCGTGGATATTGTCCGAACCCGTCTCCGTTTTGACGGGGAATTCCCGCATTGACTAGGTATGGGTATGGGGAATCCCCGACTTTTTCAATTGGGTATGGGGATGGGTATGAGGATATACATATCCCCGTCATAATACTCGTCCCCGCCATATCTCCTTCTCCGTTTAAATTATTAAAATATTTACAATTAATTAAGTAACCCTATATATATATATATATACTTTTATTTTTTATTTCTTCTAATTATTTGGTTTGTCATGAAACTCATTCGCATCTCCAATATCTTTTTCATCTTATCATAACCTTTATGTAATTATGTTAAAATGATTTATGTCAATTAAAAAAAATTTATGCCTCACATTTGAATATTTGTATTATTTTTTAATATTTTTAGTTATTATATATTTTCCTTTCACATGAGAATGTTTAATACTCTCAATTTAAGTAATATAAAAAAATCTTTACTTATTATTCTTAATTTTTGTTTAATTTGAAGAACTCTTTCGTTTTGTTAAAATAATTTTCATTATTTTTCAACCATTGAGTATATATGTTGATATTTGAAAAGTTTTCTTAGATCAAGTATTTTTCATCTTATCATACCCTTAATTATACATTTGATTTCCTTTGTGCGATTTCTTTCAATAGTCTCTCAAATTATTTCTAAGACACACATTTGTTAATTTTTTAATATTTTTATTTATTGTTTATTTTCATCATGTAGAATAATATTTCGATATATTCTATCTAATTATTTTTTATTTTCTAACTCATTATCAATCATACTATAATTTTTTCACTTTATTGTATAAATAACTTTTATTTACTACAATATAAAAATTTAGTGTAATTGCCATGAATATTTTTTTGTCACTATCCAACATATATTAGAGTTCAAAAGATACAAAATTTATGTCAAAATTGTATTATTATGTTTATTATTCGTTCTTTGTGTCATTTTGATCAATTGATGTATTATAACTTTTATTAATGTATAAAAAAGAGATTCATTAGAATTAAAAAAATTGAAGTAAACAAACATTTAAAATATATTTTAATTTGAATATTTGTTTTCCTTTTATATTTTTTTAAATATTTTTTAATTTTATCAACTAAGTTTCATTAATGTTTGTAGTTTGCAAATCTAATAAATGTTTTGGTTCCCATGAGATTTTATTTGCTATTCTGATATAAAATGTAAACAATTATAATTTATTTCAAAGTATTTGATATGGATAAAACAATCATCCTCCTAATATTGAATATTTGATAATATTATGTTTCATTCACCGTAATATGTTTTTTTATAAAAATTAATATTGAAGTAGTTAAAAAACGGGTATGAGTATGGGTACGAGATTATACTTGTTACCCGATGGAGATGGGGATAGGACAAAAATTTAATACCCGTTGAGTTTAGGTATGGGATAGCGAAATCCGTCTCCGCTCCATTGTCATTGTCATCCCTAATTGTGGTGCTTCCATGCCCGAAATAATTGTCATTTATTCATCTGATGATGAAGATGCTTTAGATGCAAATAATATCACTATTGATGATATGGTGATTGATGCCAAGCACTTGTTCATGGTGTGCTTTGATGACATTAACACAGAGATAATCAATGTACAAATGATTACTTTTCCATTAGCTGCTAAAGAAGGTTTATGGCGTGTTTGGTTCTACGGACGGAGAGCTTGGAGGTGTAGAATTTGAACAAAAGTTAGATAATCAAGGCAAAATTTTACGAAAATCAAGATAAATTTTCTCATTCAACTTTATTCGTTCATATGCAAAGATTCAATAGGAAAGTACTTTTTTTTTTCTTTTAACTTTTATATTAAAAATGAATTTCATAGTTATGAAATAAATAAATCTATTTCATTAAAATCAAATAGAATATAATAAATCAAATAATAATAATAATATAATAAAATAAATAATAAGAATATTAATAAAATTAATAAAAAAATAATTATAACAATAATATAAATATAATAATGTTAATAAAATAAATATAATAATAATAATAAATGTTAATAATAATAATCTTTCATTTTTATCAATTAAAACATTTTTTAATCTATTAAATCTATCACATTATTCATTAACTTTTATAAACTTTCTTCTCAAATCCTTTACCAAATAACTTCTTTCTCACATACCTTTCTTCTTAAATCCACTCATTTCCACACCCTCAAATTCACTCTTTAATCCAAACACAACCTTAAAGCTTGATGAAGATCCTTGTGTTGTTGGAATCTACTTTAGATGATGAATAAGAACATGCTCCATGTAGGCACTCTCTGTTGTTGTTATCTTTTAGAGAGGATTGGTTGCCTAGGTTTCTAAATCCCAAATATGTATGTTGTTATCTTTGTGGTTCACTATTTGTTGGTTGTTGCCGAAGATGGTAGTCTTAACAATCTAACTACCTCTGGCAGTGGCACTTCCAGAAGGCCTCATCATGATCTTTGGAGGATTGAAGCACAAGGAATACTTCTTATTATATCATCAACTCAGACATAAACTATATTTTTTTCTAAAGCATGCATTCTAAAGTTGTCTTCCATAGGCACTATGGGTTAACCCTTCATTTGGAAGATCAAGAAGAAGAAAATGATGAAGAAGTCTCTTCAAACGATGATGAGCAACATGATTCAGATATGCCTGCTGGACCTTTACAAAGAGTTGGTGCATACCTTTGGTGCTTGAAGAATCTAACCTCATCATGGTGTATAGTTAGTCTTACAAACCAAAAATCCCTACAAATGTGGGTGTGTAGGAGTTAATCATAGCATAAAATTAAGATATTTCAATCAACATTCCTATTACTCTAACGAAAGTGGTTATCAACTATCTAAGTTGACTTACCCTTTCCTTGGATTCGTCAATCAATGTTGGTGCAAAATGGATTTAGAAAAGGGGGTTGAGTAGAGTTTGTAGACATGTTGCAACCAAGATCGTAGTGGGATGCTGAAAATAATTTAAAAGATAGAGAGGAGTCTCCACCAAAGTTTATTATGAAAAACTATAGAAAAACCTTAAAAAAAACAAATAGTCTTTGAAACCAAATTTGGGTTCGGGAGTCAGTTATGTGTGGTGAGGGTACTAGCACTCCACAACGTCCGTCCTAAGACAATTCCCTTTAATTAAATATGCCAAAGTTAGGTGTAAAAACGAAAATGCATACCATAAATCAATCAACAGGAAAAATTTGGCAATGACATACCTTCTTTGTCGATCACATTCTTTCATTCCATATCATTTTCTCCTCTCTCTTTTTTCTTTTTTCTTTTCCTCTATGCCTTTTTCTCTATGTTTTTTTTTGTTCTCCCTCAAAAAGGTGTAGAGCTTCTTCCTTTTTTTTTTGACAGATTGCTTACTTATAAAGACATAGATTGCTTGACATATTTTTTGTTCTCCCTCAAAAGGTTTTTATTACTTTGGGTACACAAACCTCTCCAGGTTATAAGTATCAAACTCTCCAGGTATCATAAGTATAAAATTTTCAAGGTTAGTTCAACCTCTCCAGACAACCATCTTAATCACCCCTTGAGATAAGAATTCTTAATACAATAATGGGAAACATTCTTAAATATAAAAAGTACAAATAAAGCTCACTAGGATAAACTTCACAGTGTGAAGAATATTACACTGGTTTATCCCACAAACATTGGATTTGACTAGACTATTTCAACACACATGATTAGCTTGGTCTTTTAGTTTTTAGTGTTTTATTGTTCTTGTTGTTGATATGTTTTTCATTTCTTCTTTATGACCTTGCTCCTTTATTTATAGGCATACTAGGATTATGACTGTCGAGGCTTTTTGATGAAGGTTTGACCCTACCAAGGATGATGGCCCATGTCATATGGTTAGGAAAAAGGAAGTTCCTTAATCCCTTTCATTGTTTTCTTTTCATTATATTTGAATTTCCCTAACTTAGTTGACTCAACCTTAGTTGACTTGTGACATTTAACTAGGTTTCACTTGTTAACTACAATTGATATGACTTAAGCCAACATGTTAATCCTTTTTTATCTGTTTTGTAGGTTTAATTTAGTTGGATGAAATGCGCAACCTTAGTGGAGGAGTAGAGATGATGTGTAGGCCATGTGGAAGAGAGAGAGAGAAAGCAAAACCTTCTAGAAACTTCTAGAATGGGGGACCACATGACTTGGTCAACAATCCACCTTGGGGGGTTCTAGAAGCATCTAAAATAGAGGACCGCATGTCTTGAACGAAAATCCACTTTAGGAGTCCATTTGTTGCACCATTTTAACCTACCTTCTATAATGTAGGGTTTTCCAAACTTATGTTTATTGCTAAGAGACCCCAAAACCTTTCTATATAAGGGGTACTCTACTATATGTAAAAGGGTTGATCATTTTGGAATTTAATATACACCTTGTGTTCAACCTTTGTGAGAGTATCCTCCTTTAGGAGTGAGACTTTTAAGCCTTATCTTAATCTAGACTCAAGTGACGGCACACATCCACTCATCTTCAAGGATCCATGGCTTTTGCCTAACCTTGTAATGGCGTGCTTCACTCATAACTTTCATTCCTTGCCTTTCCATTTTCATGCTTTATTTCTTCTTCCTTTGCTTTGGCTTTTATGTGTTATGTGTTACCATGTCTTTATTTTTGTATCAATCCAATTATCTTCTTATCTAGAATCTTTTGAAGTGCACATTCACATCTATATAGCTTGTTATCTTAATGTCTCGTGGGAATCTTCACTAAAATTTCTTAAGCAACTCTCAACATGTTCATGATCTTAAAAGGAACCAACTTAATCCTTCATCGCTTTTTCTCTTTTGAATCTTCTTCAATATTTTCGTCATACCAATCTTCTTTATTTTTATTTTCTTAGTAAGGAAAGTCATGATGTTATATTCAACACTTTTTGTTTCTTCCATTCTTGATTTTCTGTTTCTTTCACTTTTTAGATTTTCTTCTTCAAACTTCAATATGATCTTCAAATCTTCTTCTTTGGATTTTCAATCTCATCAAATCTTCAATCAATAAATTTTTCCTTCAAGTCTTATGTCGTATCCAATATGTGCTTGATATAGGAGTTGTTGATGTGATATTCTCTTCCATCACTCATATTTTCTCTATCATAGGAAACATATTGATGTAGGTTCATTTTACCTTTTATAAAATATGGTGTTTGAGTTCTTAAGAAAACCTAGAAAAGATCCCCACTGGACATTAAGATAACAAGCTATCTAGATATGAAAGTTCACTTCTAAAGGTTCCGAAGAAGGAGAGTGATGATTTGAATCAAGAAACAAAACAAAATGGACAAAATAACAATAAAGTCAAATGGAAATAAGCGAACATAAGATAAAAATGAAAGAAATAGAAGATAGTAATAGAAGATTTAGCATGTCACTCATAAGTGAGGACCAAAAGGCCAACTTTTTCCTAGAGATGAGTGAGGAAGATGCCACTTGCTATGCAAGATAAGGCAAAAGGTGGAGACTCCACTCCTTAGAGTAGAGTTCATTATTTTGTGGTTCAACCCTTTTAAAAGTGAAATAAACAAAAGTGAAAAAGGGCTACTTAGCAAATACAAAACCCAACATTCTAGAAGGTAGGTTAATAAGATGGAACAAAAGGAACGAAATGAGCATTCCAATGTTGATTCTCAGCCTATAGAAGGATGACGCCTCCATGTGGTCCACTTGTACTACCACAGTACAAATTTCTTTTTCTTTTTCTTTATACTTTTCCCTTTCCTCTCTCATCCCCTTTCCATGCGGTCCAATGATATTTTTCCATGTTGGAGTGTTTTAAATCAAGCCTTCTTAACCTAATTAAACTTACAAAATACATTAAACATAGATTAACATGTTGGCTTAAGTCAAGTCAACTCTAGTCAACAAGTCAAACCTAATCAAAGGTGAACAAGTCAACTAAGGTTGAGTCAACTAAGTAAACTTAGGGAAATCACATAATGAAATACAAAACAAGGATAAAGATGAAAGACTAGAAGTCTCCTTTCTAGACATGCTCCTTGTGGTCCTTCTTGGGAGAACTTCCATGACATCTTGTGTGGTCAGGTCTTCATCACATGTAAAATGTAATATGCAATATTTTGCTTGAACATAATATTTGAGCATGCAAGATATTTCAATAAATATGATTGCTTGACAATTAATTTCAATTTCAAAATATGATTTGTTTACTAAATCTTTTCTTTTCTTATTTAAATTATTCAGAAGAGACATGATCGTTGTTGTTATGAAAATATCGTACATCAGATTAAGAATACTTAATAAAGAAGTTAAATCATAAAGCGTTAGATTCATCCATGTAGTTTTTTACTGTATGGTCTACTAAATTCATTCATTTGATGAACTTTATCATTCTAACTAGTTTTGACCTTTTTTGTTCTTACTATCAACACATACTTGAGTTGTTTGATGAGTGACATTATCTCTGTTTCGTTTGACAAATGTTACTTTGAGCTTTCATCATCTAATGGTTTTTGACTTGTATTGTTTGGTCACTATCAATACAACTGGAAAGAGTTATTTCAACTTATGAGCACACGTTAGATAAAATATAAATTTATTTGGTACATTCATATATAAGTATTAGACTATGAATGGCAATATGCCTTTAAACATTATTTTACAATGTCTAATCAATATTATCTTTTGTGATGTTTGATGGGATTAAATACTTATAATGTAACATGAGTTTCAAACAAAATTATTCTTTCTTTGTCTGGTCTATGTAACATCCCAATCGGATAATAAAATAAAGAAATAAAAGACAAACGACATTTATTATAATTTCATTTTCCAAAAACGCAAGAAATTTAAAATTTTATTACATCGTAAAATAACTCAAAAACCAAAATTTATAGAACTCAAAATACAATAGCAAAGTTCAATAATTCAAACGATTACAAAGTCTTTAAAATCCATAAATTAATAAAAACTATAATAAAACTTTTATCCCAATCTAGCCCCGTTCCGGCTCTATGTCTCACCAGATCCACCTGCAACATCATCTGCTCACGTGTAATGCAATACACGATCATCGTCAAACACAAGCAGATAAGGTGAGCTATAAGTATAAAACATATATATAATTCAAATATATCAGCACAAATACATCAAAGGAACATTATCCTTTGATTCCACACCACATGGCCAACACCATGTCATCCATGATCTACGTCTTTAGATGAATACCTCAAGATGTCTTGCTGCCACACCTACAAGTCATAACTTGTAGAACACGTGCGGGAAACCTGCTACGGACCACACTCCATAACGTCAAGGGGAGTTCCTAATACGAACATAGTTCGTAACGTCCCAAGACTACCAAACTCGTCAGCCAAATACTAAGGAGGGGAATCTATCTGGACCCATATGTACAAGCCACAACTTGTACACTCGCCAACCTGAGCAACAACTCAAGAGATCCTTGTGTTCATCCGCCATCTCAAGCCACAACTCAAGAGATGTCATTCTGAGCCACAACTCAAGGAATGCCACGTATTTAACCCCTATCCTAAGCTACAACACAAGGGATATGTTTTGAGCGACAACTCAAGGAACACTCCAGCAAGCCAACCTTTAAGGTATCACCAAAGCCTTGTAGATCACGCATATCCAAGCAGACAAAACACAAGTCCTGCCTCTGCATTATCGCTTGGCACTACTACAGAGCCGCCAGGCAAAACACCGGTACTTGCGCAGTACTGGTTTTTCACACTTCAACAGATCAGTTTTCCAACTCCTATACACACCACATCACGTTGCTCAATCTCTGATGAATCTCCAAATATCTTTTACAATTGGAAGTTCCTTCCCTACATGGATTACATTCATTTCTCACCTCCCCGTATTCATCCAATTCTTGGTTTAGTGCCTAATTTCATTAAAATACCACCACATATAAGGCTCATACAATAATTCCCCATTGATTCCTACTTCTTCCATGATCCTAGTAGTACTTTCGTTTCTTAACCTCTGTTATAACACAATGCGTTACCCTATAATATTTCACATACTCATTCATTCACAAATAAGATCAAATTGCTTACAAGTTAAAACAAGAACTAAGGTACCCTACCTATACTTCTCTCAAACCCGCCACTGCATCCTTTTATAACTCAACCCTAATCTCATTGCAACATTAATACACTAAAACATGAAATTCCTTTCCACTTCCTTTAATCATGCTTTTCTTTCTAACCTCCAAGGTATTCACAATAGCATATTTCTGCTTTAGTTTCACGACCCTATTTCTCTCAACCATCCAATGGAATCCACTCCCACACCCACAACACCCAGAACGCAAAACAACCACTATGTTCTCCGCTGTCTCCTGGCAACAAGTTGCCCACCGCCAGGCGGTGCATTAGTTCTGGGAAAAAACCTAGTTTTTGATACACATGTCAAAGCCTCCCAAAATTCTAATACATTTCCCTCTATTTAATTCAACAACTCATACATGCAACTTGTAAGACCCGAGAAAAATAAATAAATAAATAAATATTTATTTAATAAATGCGAGGGCCGGAATCTGTAATTTAATTAATGCAGAGAGAGAAGACAAGTAATAGTGCTAGCTCAAGTGGTTTAAAGTACTTGGTTGTGATGAGAGGACTTGAGTTCGAGTCTTATGTATGCCATTAGTATTATAATTTAATTAATTAATTATTTTGCATTTATGCATGAACGCTTGAAGTATATTGATAAGTGTGTAGGCACTCAAAATAGCAAGAAACACAAATTGGCTTGTTGGTTGTAGATTTGTTAGTCATTATGTGGATGTGGGTTCAAACCTTTGTTGGCGTAAAAATAATTTCTTTTTTTTTGCATATGGATCATGTGGATCAAAAATAATTTCTTTTTGCATATGGATCAATGGGAGATACTCAAAAAACCTTAGCCATCAATGTGAGAAGCCAGAAGGGTGGAGAAACCATCAAGTTAATGGTAATTGAAGACTCTTAACCTTGTCATTAAAATTTTCATTCTTTTAATGAATTTTTAAGAGTGGGGAAAGAGAGGTAGAAGGAGGAAATTAAGTTAGAAAGAGAGGGTCACTGTGTGGAAGCGTAAGGGTGTAGAGGAGAGCACTGCAATTGAGTTTTGGAGAGTACTTGGAAGGCTAGAGAAGGCTGTTGAGTAGAAGCCAGTGTGGAGTTTTTTGGAAGCAAGAAAAGTCTTTAAAAGAGCACTCGGAGCAGGAAATCCAGGTTAGGGGAGCTACACCTTATATCTATGGTTATTTGTTTATATGATGAATGTCTTGTATATGAGATAAGAAGTCTTTATCCTTGTGGTAAAAGAATGTTGGGTTTTTGGTGTGAGGGATGCTAAACCATTTTCTTGATATTACATGATTGTGTGTAGAGAAATGATTGTAAATTTATTTATGGAATTAAGGAATTGTGAAATGCATATTTGGGTTATACTTTGGTGTAAGGAGGTGTTATGTCTTGTTCTCATTATGTTTGTGATTATGTATGGAGAGTTGGTTGCATTTGAAAATATGGAATTATAAAGGGGTAATTTCGTTCTTATAGATGAAGATGATAACAAGTTTCTTTAATGCTTGAATTGATGGTGGTAGTGTTGTTTGTGATTAAGTTTATTGATAAGAAAAGATAATTTTTTTGTGTCTATGATTGTTGTCAATTTTTTGTTGTTGTTATTGTTGTGAATATGAGATGAGATAGATGAAAAATTCACTTTGATGGTAAGGTTAAGATGTTTAATCTAATTACTTTAAATTTTGGTTTGGATGAATCAATGGGAAAATTAGGGATTTTGATCTTCATCTTGTTACCATGTGAATTTATTTGAGGTTGGGGCAATGGTTGTAAATATAACTTATTTTCCTTTGGAGTGTTAATTATGGTTGAAGTAAGCATGATTTTATAATGGGTTTTTGGTTGAGGCTACGAAATTTTGTGAACTGCGGGACGTTAGTGCTAAGTTGATTAGAAATTTTGTTTAAAGTATTTGATGAACTGAATTTATCATTTAGAAAAGTAAAGGTGGAATGTTGTATGGAATAAAATTATTTTGTTTTTGTTCTTGAGCATATGGGAAAATCCACGGTGTAATAGCAATTGGAGATATTTCCTTATGATGATGAAATTATGATTTGTGTTGGAGTACTATGAATTGGTTAAATTTGGGGTCTTGGATAAAGTTAGTGGAGTGAGTATGGTTCCTAAGGGTACTGTTAATTTTGGTTCAGGTGTAGTAAGATTTTATGAGTTTATTAAGAATTCATCAATTGTGTCAATGCTTGGGTGAATTTTAGTTCTTGGTTTTCCTCTTTCATTTTCAAAGCCAAATCAACAAGTTGTGGTAAACTACCCTAGTCAATTGTGGAATTCACTGTTTTGACTCTTGCGCATTCGAAGCCAAATCTACATGTTGTGGGAAATCCACTGGTCACTTGTGGAACTCGCTGTTTTGACTCTCGTGCATTCAAAGTTAAATCCACAGGTTGTGGAAGAATTCACAAGTCTTTTGTGGAGCTCGTTGGTTCACATTTTTGTTTTCTAGAGTTAAATCCATAAGTTGTGGAAAACTGCACTGGTCACACGTGGAATTTACTATTTTGTTGTTGTGGTTTGTTTTAACATGATGTTGTTGCTAGTTTAAAAATGTGTTGTTTATGTATTATTTAGTGTAGAATTGTCGGGTATAACACTTGTTGTTGATGGGTTGTGTGAATACATGTGAAAGCATAGATGTATATGATTGATACATATGGTGTGTGATGGTGCATTTTGAGTCCTGCTATGATTATTGGATGTTAATTATAAACGATAAATTTGGTGATTAAATAGTATTTGTATTGTGAAGGAATAAATTGAAATTAGTTTTGCTAGATGAACCAATAAAGGTAACTTTTACTAGTGTGGCGCTTGGTAGTGCAGAATAGACCCGCCAGGCGGAAGATACCACCAAAGCCTTGTAGATCACGCACATTCAAACAAGCAAAACTCCTTTGCTTCTCGATATTGCCTGGCGCAACACACTAGGCGCCAGACACACAACGCTTCCAAACCGCCTGGCCGGGGACACGTGCCGCCAGGCGCCAAGCGCCTCATCCCTCACTGCCCTGCATCTATAACCTAGCGGAACACTCTCTACTGCCAGGCACCACGCGTACATGTTGCTCTTTGAATCCAAGCTATCGCCTGGCAGTTCCCATTTTACTGCCAGAGGCTATATCAGTAGTTGCACAATATGCAACTGGTTTAGGTTATAACTTCCTTCCTCACACTCTCACTTCACCAGTTCAATTGCCATTTCTTTTCCACACCCAGAATGCCTACAACATGCTACCACCAATCGAATTACCAACCCAAGAGTTTCTCAATTCAAATCGTGTTCTTAGTCATCATTGGTATCACTTATTCCCAATCACTTATATGCCTGCTACATCTGATATAAGCACCACTTGCCATGAAATTGAATCACTATTGATAACACCTCCAATCTCAATGTGTCAGATTTTCCTCAAGTTATTAACCTCTTCCGACGCTTATCAAATTTTCATGGATTCATCCCATTTATTATATATATTTATACGAGCTCCTACTTCTCCTTTTACTAGCATTTTTCAGTGCATTCCCTGCATTGTCTGCCTAGTCACACTTAACTACAATTTATACTTCATTGACTATCATCCCTAATTCCCCTGCACTTACTGCATCATAATAATCCCTCCTTCACATGGATTTATTCCTACTCCTCGTCCATTATTGAAGATAAAAAAAAATGAAACTTTTGTCCCATTTGATTATAAAACATTAGTTTATTAGTTAATATTTTTTCATTTCATGAACTTTTGTATATTTATTTTTTTAATAATTAGTAATTTTTTTGTCTTATAAATTTTTTATATTTTTTTTATAAATATAGAAATAAAAGTTATGTATCATGTGTTTTGTCATAATATTTTTTATATTATTATCGATTTCTTTTAGTATTAAATTTTTTCTTTTTCATTACGTTTTGATAAATTATTTTTTATTTTTGAATTATTTTTAAACAAATATATTGATAAAAAATAAATTCATTTTTAAAAATTATAAAAAAATTCGACTGAAACATAATATTAAAAATATAATTGTTGAATTAAAAAATCCTTTATTAAAATTATAAAAGTTACAGATGTAAGAAAAGAGTTTCATATGTCAATATCCGCCGCATGTTTATAAATATATTATAATCATCGTTAAAGTTTTTAACGCTACTTAGACACCAGGAGAGCATGTTTTATTTTTTTTTTGTCTAATTCTGCTGACTAAGTTATGTATTGTTTATTGTGCATATTATATTATACTTTATTTGATCCTAAAACATGTTTATCTTTCATTTCTATTATTTTTGTTCTCAAACAAGTCGTGTAGAATAAAAAAGTAAAAGTAATTTCGTCTTCTTTATATTAAATTATAAATATATTTGTTAATTGAATTATTATAATTTATTAAAAGTAATTTAAGTAATAATTTTAATTTTAATAAATTATAATAACTAGACTGAAAATGTTATTAAGAAACTAAATGATTTAACATTTTAAAGAAACTAAAACAAAAAAATCATACTGAATCAGCTGAAAATATACTTAAACATATAAAAATTATTAGTCGTTATTTCACAAAAGATCCTACCCAATGTACTGATTTAACTCCTATTAATTAAAAACATGTACTGATTTTTTCATTTGACTCATTCCAACAACGCGGTTTTATAAAAGTAAAGTAGCAACGACCAACTATGGTATCGATGTGTCCACGTTTATGAGGCACATTAGTTCATAGCAATAGTACCTAATATACAATTCTCTTCAACAAAATTATTACTAGTTTTCATGACAACATATTTCGAACACAGTTTGGTACGTAACAAACGTTAATGAATATAAATCAATGAAAGTTCAAGCATTGAGTTTGTCTTTTTCACTTGTCCATCAAGTCATGCCCAGCAAACAACAAAAAGTCAAGTAAAAGTTTTTATGAAAATAAAATATTGAAATGATTTTGAACGTTTAATACGATCTATTTAATGGTTTTACTCAATATCACATAAACAACAAATAAGTTGTTATTTGTTATTTTACTGTCTTGCGAGATTTATCATGGCTCAAAATAATAATCAATTCAAAATAGAAAATATCTTTTTAAAATCAAACGACATCTTAATTTCAATGATACATAATTCGTTTAATTCATTCAAATGCCTTTTAAAAATAAAATTATGATATAAATATAAACTTTCAAAGTACATAATATATACAAATCCTAATAATTCTATATTAAGTTGACCTAAAGTTGAAAAAAAAGTACAATGCTTAAATTTAAAAGAATTAAAAAAAATCATATTCCCATTACGTATCACCTTTTAATATCATTAGAAATTAATTTACACAAAAACGCCAAAAAAGATAAAATCCATAGACAGTATAGTAGTTTAGATCTTTGAATTGTTTGAAGAAATTAATGAAACGCGCGGTACTTTTCTTTCTTAGTACATAACCGAAAGCTTTAGCTCACTTAATATCGAAATGCATACTTCTTTTCTGGTTCCATATTACTTTTTCTTTATTACATTGAAATGAATCACTTTATTAAACATCATGCATAAAGTTAGAGTCGTCAAAACAGATCATCTGCCGGTCTAACTCACAACGAGTTGGCTATTTAATGAGTTAACCCAACCCAGCTTATTAACGAACCTAAAAATTTCGAACATGGCTCGATACACCACGAGTTAGTGGATTAAACGGGTTGACTCACTTAATTAAAAAAAATTCTTCAATCTTAAAAAAACAAAATTATAATTTTGATTAAAATCTAAATAAAGTTAAAGCATATTATAAGTTCATAGGTTTAGAGAAACTACATTCAACCGAAAGAAAAGGTACTAAAAGCCAAAATAAAGTGACATTAAGTTGATAAATGTGACTTTGGTGTGCCATTTTACTTTTTGAATTTTTATTTTATACACTTTTACACAATTGTATTTATTCTAAATATTTATATAAAGTTGTATAACTAATTTTACGTAAAAAATGATGAGTTATACTAGTTTAGAGAGAGAATTAGGGAGAGAAGAACATTTAGGGTTTTCATTCTCTTTAATATAATTTAATATTTAAAATTTATGGTGGGTTGGTGAGCCAATCCGGCTCACCACGGGTTCAATCCGAGTGAGCCAAGTTCTTAATGGACCGGGTCAAATTTTTGCTCGTAACAAAATTTCTAATTTTCTTTTAACCTAACTCGACCTGAACTCATGGTAAGACAGGTTGACTCGCAGGTTATAATATATTTTGACATCTTTACATAAAGTTGTGTATATTACCATTATTATAGATTTTTTAGTATGGGATTGGTATGTAGCGTGGTAAATGGAACGCTTAATGGAATCATATAAGTCGCATATTAAATTTTTATTTTTCTCTTTGTGAATTAAAGTACAATACAAATGTAAGAACTTTATAATTTTCTATTACATATTCTTTTGTATCATACATGTCTATGAACATGTCGGTCACCTGGGTTGAGATGTACTCGACCTAACTATATCCGATCAAAGCGACATCATATCGATCATGTCTTTAACTTTGGCAAAATGAGATTAAGTTAAGACAAAGGCAAATGAAAATGCAGTAGGAGTTTGTTTAAGACAAAGACAAAGGCAAATGAAAGCTTTATGGTATCTACAAGAAGAAAGATGGTTGGAGCAAGAGAAGTAGAAAAATCTCAGGCTAACATAGTCGCTATGTTTAAGATGCAAATGAAAATGCAGTAGGAGTTTGTTGAGTTTAAGAAAAGAAGTGTTGAGCATATGAATGCCCAAAGGTAGAAAAATGCCAAGTTGGGGAGGAAGGTAGAAAAAGGTGAGAAAGTGAAGGAGAATCCACACAATACATTTTCTATGCAAAATGTCACACCAATGACTGAGAAGGGAATACATCATAGAATACATTTTTTGCTCCTTGCCCCTTGATGAGTTCAAACTTTTGCCCTCATTTAATATTAAAATTTGGGGATTTAATAGGATTTTTGTACTTAAGGATTGATTTAATTAGGATTTGTGATTATTGGATTTATTGAGTATGTAAGTTAAAAATGGCGTAAAAATTGATTTTAGTTGTATAAAATATTATTGGATATTCTAACGTTTGTTAATGCAGCTGGAATTTAATTTGGGTCATTAAAAGTGTGGATTTGAAATATTTAAAGTTGCAAAATAAGTTCAAAATCAAAAAATTCTGGAAATGAATAATTTAGGAGCTAAATGCACCCCCAGTTTTTATTTTACACACTCTTCTTGCAAGTGGACCACCTAAAAACCTGTTCTGCACCCCTAGTGTTTACTAAGTTGCACCCCTCCTACCACTTAAACTCCACTCAACCAGATCATGCCATGTAACAATCCTCCATTAATTAATCTGTCCAACCACATGATGACACGTGTTATGATCCTCTACTCACTAAATTGACCAATCAGAGCTTGCCATGTCACCATCTCCAAAACAAAAACCCTGGTTTCCATCTCTTCAAGTTGCAGCACTTGCACTGCGCCGACAGCCACCGCGTGATCCAACATCACCGTCAGCCAGAACCACCACTGTAACTCCCCATTTAAAATCGCGCCATCAACTTCATCACATGCAGAACCTTTACGTCATGAACAACACCATGCAGCAGCCAAAGCAGACCTCCATGGCAACGACACCTGTAGTTTTCGACGCCAATCTTCTCCCTCAAGAGCACACAGATCGTGGGTTCCGTCAACCTCCATTGCTCCATCTTCTCTCACGGACCACTACAACAAGGCAACCATCACCATCTTCGCACCTGTAGAAAACACGAAGTCACCATGCTTGACACCTTCAATGGCAGCACCACCGCCAATCTGCAACAGCGAAACCTTCACGCATCCACCATAACAGCTCTGGAATAAGTTCCAGACTCCTGGAATAATCAATTATCATGTGGGATAATCGATTATCATGACCCTGCCCAAATTACTCAAATTCATTTTGGAATAATTGATTATTACTTATAATAATCGATTATCTGCTCATAAAAATATTTTCTAGAATCCATATCATGAAACAATAATAGATTATCACCTAGAATAATTGATTATTGCACGACGTTGGGCGAGAAATTTTCAAAAAGTAGTCGTTGTAACGGCTAGATTTGCTTTGATTCTATCATTATAACCGTTGGCAGCCTTCTCCCTATAAATTGTCACCCCCAATTTTAACTATTCACGCAGATAAGTAAGCTTCTCATCATTTGCCCTTTTTTGAAACCCTAAAGACCCATTCAGTGTTATCTCTCACTCTCAAAAATCAATGCCACGTCCAACTCAACCTTCTACTCAATCTGCATCCATTGAAGGCTGGATCTTTGATGAAGAATGAAGATATGAATTCATTCAAATCTGGAAAAACAAGGCAATCATCTCTCTAGAGTACATCAATTCTCGAAAATTCACAACTACAGGTTTTGAATTTCCTGCTCTATTTAATTTCCAAGGCATCCAATAGTTTGTGGAAATGCAGGGAAAATATTATCCTGATCTTGTTCGAGTCTTCTACTACAATCTCAAAATTAGAGATGAAGTGGCTTATTCAAGGGTAAAAGGAGTAGACATTATCATTGATAATGATATTTGGGAAAATGTGGCAAAATTTCCCATCAATGATGTTGTTGAATCCATTCTTAATGGGATTGCTGGCTTCAATCGAATCTTAGCCTATCAATCCTTCTTACGCAACCCAGCACAGGATGTTGGCGGACAATTATTGACTGGAGGACTCAAAATGGATGAAAGACTCATCCATTATTTAATTGTTTGGATTTTGTGTCCTGCTGCACCAAATGTTGGATCTTCCAGTGGTGCCGGATCATCCTTCTCCATAGAAGACAACATAGCAAACATGAACAAAAGGCTAGAAGAATTATTTCTTCTCTCTAACTCACGTCATGAAGAGGTTGTCGGCTTAATTAGGGGGATTGATACTAGAATTTCCCATCTAGAACATAGGTTTCATGAGGAATTCACTCATGATGATGACATAAGTGCAGAATTTTAGGGGGAGGATTTCTTTCTAACTTATGATTTGCCACTGTTTGTACCCTTTTTTAATTTATGAATAATGAATGATTAAGTGTTTCATTTTTCTTGTGTGATATAAAGGTTATCCAATTTATGGGGAGCTTTAGCATTTTCTCAAATGATCAAAAAGGGGAAGAATAAGTTTAAAAGAATACATTATTTTATCTTAACCATTCTCTTTGTAAGTCTCTCAATTGCAGGAAGCAATAGGTACTTTAAACATATTTTGATCATCATCAAAAAGAGGGAGATTGTTGGCAAAAAGAAGGAAGCCTATTGATTTTGAATGATGATCAAGAATTGAATGATGATCAAGCAAGAATGAAGACAAAATGTTTAAATGTTTAGATGTTTATCTTGTAAAATAAAATAAGTGTGTTGTCGAATAGTTTAATTAAACTTAGAATCAGCAGCATAGCCTTCGTCTCTCTAAAGCTTCTTATTTTTTGAAAAACTGCAGTGATAATCAATTATCACTAATAATAATTGATTATCTATGTAAAACTTTTATTTTTTTGAAATCCTACTAGAATAATCAATTATCTCCTGTAATAAATGATTTTCTTGTTCAAAATTTGTTTTTCAGAAAACCTACTAGAATAATCGATTATCCTAAGTGATAATCGATTATCCTTGGCAGTTGGAACATGACGTTTCAGTTTTTAACCTAATTTTCGAAAACCCTATTTAAGGAACTACAGTTCAACTTCGAAAATACCCTTTTGAGAAGTTAGAGTGCTAAGTGTTGTGACTGCAAAGAGAGTTCTATGAGTGTTCTCAAAAGAGCTTTGAAAAACCTTGTGTGAGTAGAGCGATAACTTTTGCTGTGAGGGTTTTCTAGGAGATTGAGTGCTGTTGCTGTTGTTAGGAAAGTTAAGGTGTAGGTTCTTTGTGTGATTCAGAGAAAGGTGTTCATCTCTTGTGTCTTCAAGAGAGGTATTTTCTTTCCCTATTCTTTTGTTATCTGATTGTAATATGATATTTGTTAGTGATTGAGTTAATCTCTTTATTTGAATAGATTAACAACTGGACGTAGGATCTTTTGATCTGAACCAGTATAAATTTCTGTGTCATTTCCTCTTCTCTATCTCTTTTTATCTACTATTGCTTTTAAAGGAATTGATATTTAAATTAATCAGTAAAATTTTGGAAAAATTTTAAAGTATTAATTTTAATACTAAAAACCAATTCACCCCCTCCCTCTTGGTTTTTATCCAAATGCTTAAATATTCTGTTGCGTGAAGTTGAACACCATTGATGAGTATTCTTGGTGCAGCAAAGTCTCCAAATCCCACACTCCACGATTGCAACAGTAGCAGCCATCATTGCCATCTACACCTCCAACCAACGAAAACCCTAATTCTAGAGAGAGAGTGTACCACCTGACAACCTCTCATAGGGCAATCAACTGGTCATATTTGGTGAAACAAGTCAAATGGTTAAAGCATCAGTCAACTCTGGTCAAATTCTAGTCAATATTGCAAAAATGGTTAAACAAGAGGGGCGGAATTGGAAATTGGACAGAAATTAAGTTGCTAATTAATTAAATAAAGATAAAAGATTTCAGCAACCAAACAGATAAAGTCCAAGTTCAATCGAATCCTATATAAAGAGATCCAAGGGAGCAGAAGAATGACACTTAGCAACTCTCTAGTTTTGGCAGATACCATCATCCACCACATCTCTCATTCTTCCTTTCCTTTTATTTTTCTTCTCTTCATCATATTATCATGTATTCCATCCAACCTATGGAGCGCTAAGCTTTTAGGGTTGATTCCACTATAATTTCTCAATTAGATTCTAAGGTTAGATGAATTAATGTATTTGTTATTTTGATTCTTGTTGAGATTTATTTTTCATCTATGTCTTTTGATTCTTAATCTAGTAAAAGTAATGATTTTTACATTATAGCAAGTTAGCATAGTGTTAAATCTACATAACATAACAATCGTATGAGTCTAAGGGTTTTTAAATTTTGATTAAGAAGTTACTTTGATTAATTTAAAAACTTTCATATGATTACATGAGTTTTTGCTAATAATTGAGAAGTTACTTTGATTAGAGGTAAAAAACTTATATTAGAATTAATCAAGAAGTTACTTTGATTGATTAACCTTTTACTAGATATAAGGGGTAAAAGAATAGACATGATTAAGACTAGTAATGTTTAATTGAGAAGTTACTTTGGTTAAATTTACTAGGATTAATCTATAAAGTTCTTGCTTTTAATTGAGAAGTTACTTCGGTTAAAAGTGAGGACGTCAACAAATTAATTAAGAAGTTACATTGATTAATTTGAAATCTTCAACAAGAAATCAATAACAATAATCTTTAAAAAACCAATGATGAATCCTATTTTGAAAGAGCAGTGGAATTGACCTATTTACTATTACTATGTTTACAATCTTTTATTTGTGTGTCATTTATTCTTTGCATATAAAAACCTCATATTTTTATAGTTACTAGTTTTAATTGCATTTAGGATAGATTTTTTATAAAACTCAAATATTTGAACTCAATTCCGTATTCATTGAGAGATGACTTAGGGTTAGCTTAACCCTAACTAGTTTGTTCACTACTAACTTGGCAATATTGAAGTTGCTAAAGTTAAGTAGTAGTAATTTGATCGTTTAACGACAGCGATATCAAATTTGGTGTCGTTGTCGGGGAATACGGTTAGTATTCACACCAATGACTGAGAAGGGAATACACCACAAAATACATTTCTTTCTCCTTGCCCCTATCATAGGTCCTTTGTGGATGGCATCATGGAGGTTTCTGATGAAGGATTGACTCCAACTAAGGATGGAGGCACATGCTTAAGAAGACTAAGCATGTTTAGAAACTAAGTTCACTAATCCTTCATCCATGTTCACTTTTGTCATTATATTTGAAATTCCCTAAGTTGACTTAGTTGAATCAACCTTAGTTGACTTGTTAACCTTTGACTAGGTTTGACTTGTTGACTAGAGTTGACTTGACTTAAGCCAACATGTTAATCCTTATTTATGTGTTTTGTAGGTTTAAGTAAGGTTAATTATGGTAGGTGATGTGGCACAACCTTAATAGGTGGAAGAAAGAGAAAGGGCAAAAATCATGAAGTAAAAGGCATAAAGCAAGTGTACCTATGTACCTTTGGTCTCCTTTGTTTTTATCACATTTCGGCCACATTTTGGAGACATATGAGGCACCTTCTTTGTCTCCTTTAGTGCTAGAACGAAATTAGCCTTGCACACACCATAGTTAGCTTTTTGTCTCTCATTTTTGTAACCTTTTTTGACCTAGTTTCTAGATGCTAAGGTTAGGTTTTTGTTGAGACATCCTTAGGTATCTTTTATTTTCTTAAAGGCCCCTAAACTCTTCTATTTAAGGGGTGCTCTACCACTTGTACAAGGGTTGAACATTTTGAAGTAAAAACACTCATGGAGGTGGTAAAATAAATTGATTAAAGTTTCATGACACCTTAAAGATAAATCCAAGAAGAGGAAACGAACAACTGAAATTAGGGGTGGGCAAAAAATTTTGTTTTTCTAATCTGCTCTCTTTTTAATCTGTTTTGCTCCATTATTAATCCATTTAATCAGATATGAATTTTTCTTTTATCTGTATTTTATAAATTTTTTCAGATTGGATTTCTGTTTTAGTTATATAAACTAAAAATAAAAAGAATCCAAAATTTAAATTAGATTATATTCAGATAAAAATAATAATCTGAACCTAATTTCAATGTTCCAGATTAAAAATTTTTGAGAACCCTAAATCCTCTTCTCTTCTTCTTCTTTGCTCACCCCCAAAATTTCGAGAACCCTCTCTTCCTTTGCTTCTTCTAGCTTCTTCTATGCTTCACCCCCAAAATTTTGAGAACCCTAAACCCTCTCTTCCTCTGCTTCTTCTTGCTTCTTCTGTGCTTCACCCTCAAAATTTTGAAAACACTACGGTTGATTGATTGAAGGTATTTGAATCTCTTCTCCATTTCAATAATGTTGCTAGTTTCTCCTCTGTTTTATCTATTTTAAGTCTATTCATTCATTTGTTTGATTTGATTTTAGAGAAAGAATCATATTGCTGCGTTTCTCTCTTATCCATTCCAATAATTCCTGTTTCTCTTCTATTTTATCTAGTTTTAAGTTTATTCATTCATTTGTTTGATTTGGTTTTAGAGAAAGAATCATATTGCTGCGTTTTGATCCACACTGCATTTTGATCGAGAATTGGTACCCAACACTGACTGCATCCCAGGTCTATTTTCTGCACTTTCACAACTCAAATTTGGTAGGACAACTTGTTTTATAATACTTGAGTATAAAAGATTTTTTTATACTGTGAAGTGTATACTGCATCCCAAGTTGTTAATTATTAAAATTGAATGGTCAGTCATTTATCGATGTGGTGTATACTGTGAAGTGTGTTCATTTTATGGTTGTTTGTTATTGTAAGACTTGATGTGTGCACATCTAAGAAAAAAGTATGTCACTTGTCTTTGCACAACAAGGTGGATATATTCCTTTTGGACAACTATTTTTAGCATTAAAACAGCACTGGGTGTATGCAGGCTAGAAATTTTTTTTATGGTTTCTTAACTATAAAGACCAGCAAGTATATTGAGACTAAAATATTATGAGGGCCTATTTTGCTAGTCTTCAGCTTGTGTGATTCAAACGTAATGCTTGTATAGGGTGCTTTGGTCTCTAAAATTTGTTTTGATTGTCGATTCATGCATAAAGTGATCAAACAACTTTATTACTTTCTTTTCGTTTTGTTACACTTCCTTGTGTTGTGTGTGTATCTATATGTTTCTTCTTCCCTATTGATTTTGTTAGAGGCATATGGATAATACAACCGTTGTTTGTTGTCCAGAAAACTGCTAGAAGTGGTCTTCATATCTTACTTGGAGGGGTTTGTGCTTTAGCAGTGGTGGTTTTCTTCTGCTTTGTAAGTACTTTGTGTCCCTTCCTTTTGCTCCCATTGTATTTTACTGAAGAAGTTTTATTCAGATTTTGTTATGTTTGGACGAATTCACACTTGACTATGTTTTTATCCTACTCGAATGGGATTGTCTTTTAGGAAGATACCTGTGGCCTTGTACCAAAATAAACACAACAATGCCTTTAAAAAACAATTGAATAGATGAATGAACAATTTCCAAATTTTGGATTGGATTCTCCTCTTTTGTTTTAGTCCCAACAATTAGTGCTCTTGTTGAGGGTTGGGTCACAGAAAGGACTACCTCACATTAAGTAGGATAAAGTACTTTAAAAAGCCTTGAGGTTCTCTCACTTATTTGACTAGTATTTATGGTTGTACTCTCATCTTGTGCTTAAAAATACAATACATGCTTGATCTCACTGGCATATTCATAACTGCACTTTTTTTTTATTTGAATCATGGTGTTAAAGTCTGATTCGTTTCTTTTGTATACTTGTGGTTATTGCAGTTTGTGCTTACCAGACTCGTTTGTTTATAACACATGTATATTCTTACAAATATCGATTCAGGCTATTAGATGTCTTTTTCTTAAGTCTACAGTGGATGCTCGTGAGTGCAGTCTCATTCACTGTAAATATCCTATTTCTGAATATATTCTAACCATTCATGATCTTAAGTACTTTAGGAGGTACTCATTTGACTAAATTCAAGACTTATTATATGTCAACATGATTGCAACTATGTTTTGTTTTGTTTTTAAGAGTTTGAGTGAAGCACTCCTGATGCACAAACTCTTGTTGGGGCCTTTCTTTTGTACATGATATGATTTTGATGTTCACTCACCCACTCAACCTCAATCTTAAAAACTCACAATGAATCACTCACTCATTCATGAACTCAATCAATCACTCAAATCACGTACGTATGGCCTATGTTGTTACCAGTTTCACTCATTTATTCCAACTTTTCTATTCGTAATTGCTAATACATATGTTAATGGCCTATTAAAAAAATAACAATTGTTTTTATAATGTTTAATACGAAAATCAATAATCTATATTTTATTTGAAAAGTTTTTTTTTCTATATTTGTAAACAAATTGTCTGTGAACTTCAATACTGATTAATTTGGCTATAGTTATAGGGTTCAAAAGAAAGGTTTATTATTTGTGTTAAAGTCCATGTACTTAAGGAACCACTCCCCACTACCTACTCCTATTGACATGAGATGGGATTAAATAATAATGAAAACTTTTTTTTTTCAATGTACCAAATCTAGTTTCTTAAGTTTAAGTTCATTGAAAATAAATTCTAGTTGGTCCGTAAATACAAAGCATTGTTTTAGTATTTCTATTTTTATTTTACGTCTTTAATTTTAAGATGTATTACTCTTATTATTTATATTTTACGCTTTTATTTTTTTGTAGGATAGGAGACTTTCAAACTATTGATAGTAACTTGATTATCTTTTCTTATCAGATACAGTGGTAACTATGGATGAAGATGATTGTTCCGTCTCAAAACACATTGAACATGCACTTTCTACTCCATCAATTGTTAGTGGCTCTACAAATATGGGACCCCCTTCTCATGAGGGACGAAAAAATCGATCAGAAGCTTGGAATCATTTCATTCAACTAGAACCAAAATCGGATAAAAGGGCTCAATGCAAGTATTGTGATATCCTTATTCGATATGAGAAAGGAACAACTGCAATGCGTAATCATGTGTTGAGATGTCCAAATAACCCCAATAAAGAAGTAAACAAGAGATAAAAAGTAGGTTCATCTTCAACAATTGATGAAAATACTAACTCTCCTTCTTATAGTAGATTTGACCAAGAACTTTGTCAAGAAGAACTAGTAAAAATGTTTGTGGAAGTTGAACTCCCCTTTCGATTTGTAGAGCATGTTGCTTTTAGAAGGTATTCAAATGCTTTGCAACCAAGATTTAAGATCTCATCACGTTATACCATATCACGGAATATTGTGACATTATGGAATGCAAAAAAGATATATTTGAAGGATTTTCTTTCTCAACATTGTCAAAGAGTTTGTCTCACTACTGATGCATGGACTTCACCTCAAAATCAAAGTTATATGTGTTTAACAGCCCACTTCATCGACAATGATTGGAATTTGCATAAAAGGATTTTGAATTTTCGTCAAGTAATAAGTCATACTGGAGAGGCCATGGCTAAATTTGTTGAGTCATGCTTGCATGAATGGGGGTTGAGTCTTGTTTTGACCTTGACAGTAGATAATGCTACATCAAATGACACGGGAGTTCAACACTTGAAGAAAAGACTATTGTCTTGGAATAACTTGGTTTTGAAATGTGACTATACTCATATGCGTTGTTGTGCACATATTTTGAACTTAATTGTGAGTAGTAATCTAAAAGAGATTGATAACTTTGTTTTAAGAATTCGTGCTGCAGTGAAATATATTAGATCATCTCCTTCTAGATTTATGAAATTCAAAGAGTGTGTTGAAAGACAAAAGATTGAATATAAAGGTCATATTTGCTTGGATGTTGAAACAAGGTGGAATTCAACATATTTGATGTTAGATGCTGCTTTCAAGCATAAAATGGCATTTGTTGAGCTTGAGTTTTATGATACAAAATATGCTAATGAGTTAGGAAAGGGGATTGGATTGCCTTCTTATGAAGATTGGGAGTATGTTGAGTCTATTCTACCTTTCTTGAGCATTTTTTATGAAGCTACTTTGTGCATCTCAGGTAACTCTTATGTTACTAGTAATATCTACATGTTAGAAGTGGTAGGAATTTTGAATGGGATCAATCATCTCCTAAAGTCCAATGCTACAAGCAGTACTACATATAAGATGGCTGAAAAAATGAGAAAAAAATATGAGAAATATTGGGGTGAACCTAACAAGTTCAATATATTGTTGTTAATTGTTGTTGTCTTAGATCCTAGATACAAGATGAGTTATATGAATTGGGCAATTGATCAACTTTTTTATCCTGAAAAGACAAATGATGGATGGGTGTTAAAGTCACGGCTCGATACTTCCTTAAAGTTGTTGTTTGATGAATATAAAAGTCGAAACGGGGGAGTTGAAAATGACACACAACAAACACATGTTGAAGTACCCAATTATAAGCATGATCCATATGGTCGAAATAAGTTTTTGCAAACAACAGGATTAACCTCTTTAAACAAATCTAAACTTCAAAAGTATTTAGAGGAAGAGCTTGGTGAAACAACTTTGAACATTCTTCATTGGTGGAAAATGAATTCATGTAGATTTCCAATCTTGTCAAACATAGCACGAGAGCTATTAGCTATGCCTGTTTCTACGGTAGCATCTGAGTCTGCATTTAGCACGGGAGGAAGAGTGCTTGATCCATATCGAAGTTCTTTATCACAACAAAAGGTGGAGGCACTTATTTGTACACAGGATTGGTTGAAAGACACACATTCACCATCATTATTAGACTATGATTTTGAAGAGCTTCAATCTGTTGACCAAGGTATGTTGATGTTTAAATTATGTAATAATATTATAATTAAATATGTATTAACTAATGATAATTTTTGTTTTATTTCTTAAAGAGTTGGTTTCTCAACAAGATGATGACCACAATATAATTTCTTTGAGTTAAAGCTCACGCCCCATGCCTCTTGCAATTAGTAAGTAATGAATGGACTTCCCTTTTCATGTGAATAACTTCTCTTTCTTGTATTCTATTGTTTAGTGATTTTCTTAAAACCTTAAGTTGTATTCTAACATGACACTTTGATGGAACAACATTTATAAGTCACAAAAAATGTGTTAGTTTTATTAGAATTGGTGGGTAGAGATAAAATGATTGAGTGATGCATTAACTTATGTTGTTATTGCCTTGACATATGAATTTGTTATTATATCTATCATTGGAATAGATTATTTAAATTTCTTTATTAATTCGTTCATGTTTCAGATAAATCACAAGTCAAGTGGATTGATGCCAACTCCAGTTGCTTCATATATAGATGGTTGTGAGATATTGATAATGAGTTTGAGTTAATGAGCCATGGAAGAGATTTTGAACTTTGTAATCAAATAGGTGTTGATGCATTCTATTTGAAGAGACTGTTAAAATTCCCATGAACTCTATAGTGTTTTAGATTTGTTATTTTTTAATGTTAGTGATATTGTATGAGGATGTAATGACTTTATAATCATTTTCATTACCAAAAGATTAAATGATTTTATATGGACAATTATATGATTTTAATTTTTTTAATGCTAAGAATTTAAATAATATATTATTTTTAATCTTTAATACTATTAAATTTATAATATTTTTATATTTTTATTATTTTATATATTATTTTACTTTTTAAAAAAATATTTATGTATTGGATGAAATAATTATTTTATTTTTAAAATATAAATTTAAAATTAAAATTAAAAATTAAAAATTAAAATTAAATTTATAAAAAGTTAAGTTTCATTAAAAATGGATTTAGAAATAAATCTAGATTCTTAATTGATCCAAATATTTAGATAAGGATATCTAACTTGATCCTAATATTTTGATATAGATTTTAAAATATCCAAATTGTTTTTTCAACAAAAATGTGGATATGGATCAAAATCTGAACCATATATTTAGATTCAAATTGGATTTGGAGCGGATATCTAATTATCCAATCCATGCCCACCCTTAATTGAAATTGGACCTTGTGGTTTTCTCTATCTTTATGATAAAAGATAATTTGGGAAAACATATCTTTAGATATTTTATTTGATATTTTTAAATAATCATCTTATTTAATTATATCATAAAATATCAAAAGATAGTAACTACCAAATCTTTTTAAATATACAAGATCTTCTTAAATCTTTTTAGATCTCCACAACAAACAGATATATCGAATATATTGGATTATTTAAAAGATGATTGGAGGAGATTGAAAAAGGTTAATTTGGAAAATTAATGTAAATATTAGTTGGTGATAATTTATCAGATTTCTTTAAGTAATTAATTTATTTAATTATATTATAAATTAATAATGAACTATATTTGCCAAATATTTTTAATTTAAAACTGGTTGTCTCTCCAAATATTTTTAAATATTCATAATCACTATAAAGATAAATAATATTTATCTTTATTTTAAAGATATTTGAGAGATTTTAGCAATAGAAAAGCTCAGTCAAAGTCCTATATCAAGAGACCAAGGGGAAGTAGAAAAGGAAAAAAAAATTCAGAACATCAGAATTTAGGAACCCTTGGGGGATCTAAGTCCGTCGTCTCTCTCCATCTCTCTTTTCTTTTATTTTTATTTTATTTTGATTCCATGAAGGGCTAAGCTTCAAAGGTTGGTTCCAATGTAATTTCATTATGGATTTTGAGGTTAGAATGAAATAATTTCTTTGTTTTTTTATTATTGTTGTGGTTTTCATTCATCTATGTTATTTATCTTTGAATCACGTAAAAAGTAAGAATGTTAAATCTATATGCATGTTGATCATATGAGTCCAAGGGTTTTTAAATCTAATTAAGACTTTACTTTGATTTTATTTAGAAACTTTCATGTCATTAAATGAGTTTTTAACAATAATTGAGACTTTATTTTGATTAAAGGTATTTACTCTAACTAAAATTAGTCAAGACTTTACTTTGATTAATTAGGCTTTAGAGATAGAGTGAAATTGTTGCCCTACCAAGACTTAAATGACTTGGAACAAATTTGCAGTAAGATAGAGCAACAAAATTTGAGAAAAGGTTTGAAATTGATTTTGGCCTAAAATTTGAGGAACTAAGGGTCCAAGCCACCCAAGAACATCTTTCTCAACATCTTATGAAACTAGTTTGCAAAGAAATTTTTTTCTGCGCTTTTAACCGTTTGGCTAAAAGCAATATTGCTCCTTGGTGAATCAAAATTGCAAAATTCACTAGGCGCGCAGAAGGCATTCCCTTGGAGAGCAAGCCACGCGTTTCAAGGTTGCTCAAGGTCCAAGCTAGCCCAAGCAAACTCTAATTCACGTCTCACACCAAGCCCAACCTTTTAAGCCGAAAACATACTACCAAGCCCATAACTCTAATAAAAAGGCCCATAAAAATCTTTTAGTACATAATGTTGGTATCGCACAGCGAAATGTTTGATCGTTTGGACAAAAACCAAGAGGAGGGTGAATTGGGTTCTTAATAAAAATTGTGCTTTTAAAATTTTCCCTTTTAATATCAAAGATCAATTAAAAATATTTCCTTTATTTTAATAAACACAATAAAATAAATAGAGTAGAGAAGAAAAAATTGCACAAAGTATTTATACTGGTTCGGATCAAAAGACCCTACGTCCAATTGTTAATCTCTAAAAAACGAGATTAACTCAATCACTAAAATAAACCAAAGTTAAAATCAATGATAAGAAAGATTAGGGTTTAGAAAACACCTCTCTTGAATCACACAAGAGATAAAGGCACCTCCCTTGAAATCCACAAGGGATGAAAACACCTTCCTTGAATCACTAAAATAAACCAAAGTTACAATCAATGATAAGAAAGATTAGGGTTTAAAAAACACCTCTCTTTAGACAACTCCCTCTAAATCAGATAACTTAAGTTCCCCTTAAAAAATTGTTCAAGATATAAAACTCCTCCTACATGTAATATTTCTCCTTTTTGATACAAACATTTCAAGAACTAAATACTCCCCCTTAATCAAAGACTCCCCCTAAATGAAAGAGAGACTCTAAAGATTAAAAAATATGGGTTTAAAGAAGGAAATGTTATATTAACAAAATGAACTCCAACGTACTAATTTGCATTTATGAAGTACCTAGTTGTTGCTCATGGTCTAAATTTTCGAAAAGCTCACTCAAACGGTAAAAAATTTGAAAATATGCATCCTACTATGCAAGATAATCGATTACTAGCTTAAGATAATCAATTATTGGTTCATACCCACGAACAAAAATTTCCAGATTTGCTGATAATTGATTATCACCTAAGATAATCGATTATCCCAGCGGAGTTTTCGGAAAACACTAAAATTATAGATTTTTACCATTTTTACACATATATAATATAAACCCCTTATAAAATCATAGAACTTACCAGGATACCAAAAGTTTGATGAATGTACTAGCTATTGACATTCAAAGAGACTTTCTTGATTTTGAAATAACATGCGAGATAGAGAACAATAACATTTTGGTCCCCAATAAACTTATTTGGGTTTTGTGAGGTTAGAGACATGTTACTTTATGTCAACACCCAATTTCGTCCGGGTAAATCAATTTATTTTCAAAAAAAATAAAAATAAAATGTGAAACATTATTTTCTTCAAAGATTTTCAAACTTTAATTTTAGAAGAAAAAAAAGAAAAGAAAAGAGAGATGAAAAAAAAGGAAAAAATAAGGAAGAGCCTAATTTGTTATCACACCCCTCTTCATGAGCCCAACAAATCAACATATATTCTACCTTTGTTCTGATAGAGAAATTAATGACATAACCTCAAGCCCAGTTTCCACACTGGTCACCAAGCCTAGTTTCCACACTGACCCCCAAACCTAGTTTCCACATTGGCCCCTAAATCCAGTCCTTTTTGGCCTCACAGTTTTTTTTCTAGCCTTTAAGCCTAATTTTCCTTGCTCTCAAATTAAAATAAAGGAAAAATAAAAAAATGAAAAAAAGTAAACTCCACCCATGCATCCACGCATCCATGTACACATCATCATATAGGTTCAAAAAGAAAATCATAACATGTCATGGATCATCAAATCATCCATCATACTCCACAAAATCATTGAAAATCATTTCCAAAAAAAAAGTCAACAATGATTATTTTTGTGTAAGTCTCACTAATGTTAGACATTCACGCGATGTTTGTCGACACTTCAAAAGCAAAATTCAGGTTCTCCTTTTATACATCAGGACCCTCTACGAGACAATCGTCATTGATTTCCTTATGTTTACATTGAGGCCCTCTACGAGGCAATGGTCATCAATCTCTTTACATCAAGGCCCTCTGCGAGGCAATGGTCATTGATTTTCTTATGTCACATCAACACCCTCTGCAAAGCAATGGTCATGGTTTTTTCTCAACATCAAGGCCCTCTACAAGGCAATGGTCATCGATCTCTTTACATCAAGACCCTCTGCGAGGCAATGGTCAATGATTTCCTTGTTTACATCAAGACCCTCTGCGAGGCAATGGTCATTGATTTCTTATGTCACATCAAGACCCTCTACGAGACAATGGTCATCGATCTCTTTAAATCAAGACCCTCTGCGAGACAATGGTCATCGATCTCTTTAAATCAAGACCCTTTGTGAGGCAATGGTCATTGATTTCTTTTGTCAAATGATGACCCTCTACATGGTAATGGACATCATTTTTTTTAGATATAGACCCTCTCCTCAGAATTGGTCTAATCTTTTTTTTCAAAAAGTCAAAATACAAAAAGAATTTGGTTTTTCGGATTGGGACCCTCTACATGGTAATGGTTGTTGAATCCTTTAGATATAGCCACTCTCCTCTGGATTGGTCTTTTTATATTTCAAAAAGTAAAAAAAAAAAGGTGTGTCGAATTGGGACCCTCTACTTGGTAATGGTCACTAGTTCCTTTCAGACGCAGGCCATCTCCTTTTGAATGGTCAAGTTTGTCTTCTTTTGAAACCCGAACGAAATTAGTGTTTTTATCTTTACTTATCTTTTATTACGATAATATGAAAAAAATCAAATTTTCATATTATCTAGTAAAATCTAAGTAAAGAGGGGCAGCTGTCAACACCCAATTTCGTCCGGGTAAATAAATTTATTTTCAAAAAAAATTAAAAAATGTGAAACATTATTTTCTTCAAAGATTTTCAAACTTTAATTTTAGAAAGAAAAAAAGAAAAGAAAAAAGAGATGAAAAAAGAAGGAAAAAAGAAGGAAGAGCCTAATTTGTTATCACACCCCCTTCATGAGCCCAACAACTTAACATATATTCTACCTTTGTTCTGATAGAGAAATTAGTGATATAATTCTAATAATTAAAATCAATATCTCTTCATATAATTAGAATCAATATTACTAATTGGGATTGATTTTTGTGCTTTGATTTGTTAACGGTTAGAATCAATATTACTGATCTTGATTGATTTTGTGCTCTGATTTGTTACGATTTGATCTCTATAATGTGCTTGTATCATAATCAATTCCTTCCTTGTATTGTTCATTATAATTAAGGCTAGGATTGCATTGAGATTGCAATATGTGAATATAAATACATAGTCTGTCATATGAAAAAGAAAAAGAAAAAAGGAGATTCTCTACACTTTTCTAATTCTTTCTCTCATCACTCACCACCCACATAGACACGTCACATTTTTATTTCTATTGGAAAAAAACACAAACATATTAGAAAAGGAAGAAAGAAAAGAGAAAAGGTGAGGAGATATTGAATTTTTTTAAGGTACGTCACTCTTAGTTCTTTCATCTTTTGATTTAGTTTTTCTCAATTTTCATTCTTTTTTTTAATCATAAAAAATATGTTTTCCCCTTTCTTTAGTGTCTGTCTGGCCGCTCGCGTCGCATGACATCCAATTTAACTTTTGTTTTTTCATAAAAATATATATATAGATGATCTAAAAATAAAAAAATAGCTTTCTTTGTTTACTTTTTTATATCTATCTTGTTGGTAACAACATCCACACCTACTTTAAAATAATTTAAAAAATATATATTACAGATTTATAAATGATTAAAAAATAAATAAAAGATTAGAAAAAAGAATTTATTTCAAGTGTTTGTTCGGCCGCTCGCGTCGCATGACACCAATAATAAAATAATACTAAAAATTTGAATGAAAAATTTTTCAAAATTTAAAAAAAAAAACTAAATCATTTTTTCAAATATTTTTCCAAATAACTTTTTAAAAAAGAACTATGTAACCCTAATTCTCCATTCTCCTGGAGATACGTAGGAGCGAGGATTAATCCTCGTCGGACCCAAAAAATCAAAAAAAATAGTTTTGTTTTTTTTTTGTACATTCTTTTATTAACATTTTTGGGGAAAATTAAATATTTTGAAGAACCACATAAATTTTGCACATTTAATTAAAGGTACCGTCTTAGGATGGGCGTTGTGAGGCGCTAATACCTTCCCCACGCATAACCGACTCTTGTACCCAAAATCTGGTTTTTCGCAGACCTTGCTCTTTTTTATGGTTTTCCATAGTTTCCTATAATAACTATGGTGGCGACTCTAAACTCTATTTTTACAAATTTTTATTTTTTTGTTCGTTGTCCCGTCGCGATTTCGGTTGCGACACTTTATAATAGGAATCCAAACACATCTTCCATTAGGGACATCAAAATGTTTGATTTTACATTTATTTGAAGTGTGCCCCTTTTGCATACAATAAAAACATGTTACACAATTTATATTCCTAGAATAAGGCTCACCTTTTTCTACCCATACCCTATGGGCTCTTTTATTCTTATTAGGAGCTTGCTTGTTGTTACTTAAATTATTTTTCTTAAAATTAGGCTTTTTAACACTTTTATTTTCTAATGCATCTTCAAGTTGTTTTTCTAGAATATTTAAATCAAACATATAACTTTTACAAGATGCACATTCAATAATTTCAGTCTCTTTATTTTCTAAAATTGAAATTTTATTTGCAAGACTTCTTCCTCAATAGACTTTTCAAACTTACTTTGTAACTCCTTAAAATCAAATTTTAATTTCTTGTGAGCAACATCTAATTTACTAAATTTAAAGAGCAATTGTTGAAATGCATCATATAGAGCATTATAATCATTTTCACCACAAGAGCTTACCTCACTGTCAGAAGAGTCAAGGTCAGCAATCAAACACATATTTGTTTCCTCATCGGATTCACTAGAGTTGGATGAGCTTGAAGAAGAACTTGAATCATTATCCTCCCATTTATTTTTCTTGAAAAACCTTTTTGCCCATCTTCTCTTTACCCTTTTTAGCATTTGTGCAGTCCGCTTTTACGTGACCTATTTCACCACATCCATAGCAATTGAAATTTGAAACAAAGTTTTGGTTTTCATTTTTATACCTTTTGTGATGACCTTTATTTTTGCTTTTCATAAACTTTGCAAATTTCTTTATCATGAGACTCATATTCTTATCGTCAGAGTCATCATCATCTTTGGGGCTTTTGCTTTTTATAATCTCATATTTGAAAGCTATGTTCCTTTTCCTTCCTTGGTCCTCTTCATCATTAAAACGCCCAAGTTCAAGTTCATGCTCTCTCAACTTACTAAAAAGAGCGGCCATGGACATTGTTACAAGATTTTGAGATTCAGTGATCGTCGTAACCTTTGGCTGCCATGTCCTGTTCAAAGATTTCAAAATTTTAATATTTAATTCATCAATATCAAAATTTTTACCTAACCTAGAGAGATGATTAACAATGTGGGTGAATCTCTTCTGCACATCGTAAATGGTTTCGCCTTGTTGCATTCGGAACATCTCATATTCTTGAATTAATGAGTTCTTCCTTGCACGCTTAACATTATCTGTTCCTTCATGGGTTACTCGTAAAATCTCCCACATTTCCTGGGCACCTGTACAAACTAAAATTCTATAAAATTCATCAAGAGTTAGTGCAGATGATATTATATTTCTGGCCCTAACATCATATTGAGACCTTCTATTTTCTTCCGCAGGCCATTGCGAAAAGGGCTTTGGTTCCTGCACATCATTAACAACATCAACAGGAACAAATGGACCATTTAAGACAACATCCCAAATACCCCTATCAACAGATTCCAAAAATATTTGCATTCTAACTTTCCAAAAGGGGTCATTTTCACCAGTAAAAAGAGGAGGTTTGTTGATAGACGCACCTTCAGCAAAGGTTTGATTTTGTCTAACCATTTTCGAAAATTTTGAAGAACTATCAAAGCAAGCTTTGATACCAATTGTTGGTATCGCGTAGCGGAATGTTTGATCGTTTGGACAAAAACCAAGAGGAGGGTGAATTGGGTTCTTAATAAAAATTGTGCTTTTAAAATTTTCCCTTTTAATATCAAAGATCAATTAAAATATTTCCTTTATTTTAATAAACACAATAAAATAAAGAGAGTAGAGAAGAGAAAATTGCACAAAGTATTTATACTAGTTCATATCGAAAGACCCTACGTCCAGTTGTTAGTCTCTAAAAAATGAGATTAACTCAATCACTAAAAATAAACCAAAGTTACAATCAATGATAAGAAAGATTAGGGTTTAGAAAACACCTCTCTTGAATCACACAAGAGATGAAGACACCTCCCTTGAAATCCACAAGGGATGAAAACACCTTCATTGAATCACACAAGGAATGAACACCTCCTTTGAATCACACAAATGATGATCGGCTTCTCCTAGCAACAGTAGCAGCACTCAATCACTCAAGATCCCACTTGATGAAAGTTATCGCTCTACTCACACTAGGTTTTTCAAAGTCTTCCCACAGAGAGTTCTCAAGTACTCAGACTTTCTAACTTCTGTATTTTCTAATGAAAGTCTACCACTCTATTTATAAAAGCCTATTTAGGAATTAGGTTAAGAATATGAAAAGTTAAGTCACAACTGCCATAGATAATCGATTATCATAAGTGATAATCGATTATTCTATAGCAGTTTTTGAAAAACATTGTTTCACGCTAATAATCGATTATTCCAGAGCAGTTTCTGAAAAAGTTAAAAGAAAACTTATGATAATCAATTATCGTAGTGCATTTTGTAAAAATAAGACTTTCTCTTAGTGCTCTGTTGTTTGGGTTCTACCTTTTGACTTTTGACCTATTAATTAACTATCTTAAATAATGTACACATATTATAAGACTTTAAACAACTAAACTCTTAAGTCTTCAATTAATCTCTTGAATCGAAGCATTCTTTTAAGTCTTCAACATTTTTCCATGCATCATCATCAAGTCTTCCATACTTCTTCATAAGTCATCATCATCATCATCAAAACTCCTTATTGGAGGAAGATGCTCATCTTCTTCTTTTTGTCAACACTTAACCTAAAATATAAGGCTCAAAATAAACCTATTCTAATTATTTAAATTCAACATTGACCTAAGAAAATAAAAGTTTGGATCCACCCATTTCAGATGAAATCACTTTTCTTGTATATGTCTGACCATGGCTTTTGTGGTTGGTCCCTTGGTTAAGAATTTGTCATCATCATGCTCCACATCCCAATATAAAATTTGTAAGTTTATGAAAAAAACACGTTCAATTAATGGAAATTATGTTAGAAAATGATTACTCAATTAATATTAAAAATAATAAAACTATTATAATAATAATTAGAGCAATAATTATACTGAGTTGTATATGAATCAAAGAATATTAAATAGAAATATAATACTATTAATAATAAAATTATAATAATAATAATAAATAATAGATGAAAAATAAATGAGGTAAGGAGTAGAAATAGCCTAGGTTGAGACACGCATATCGCTATCCTTGGAGAGAAAACGCCCCTACTGCACAAGGCTAAACAAATACACAATCATATGTGTTTCTCTCCCAAGATACAACAACCCATTAGATCGATCGAGTGCAGCGAAGGATCTTATGAACACCACTGTCTTAAAGATAATATAGAGAAGAAAAGAAGAACATTTCGGAGAAAACTCTAGTGTTTGTTGTCTCTGTTGTTGTTGTTTTCCCATGCACCTAGGTGGTATTTATAGGTAGAAAAAGGAGTTAAAGGTGTAAATAGTAATAAGAATATAGTCATTAGCCATAAAAAAACATTAACCCATAAATTAAAGGTTTATAAACACACGAGTAATAGTAAGCTTTTTATTTTAATTATTTATTTTTTAAATTATATTAAAATATTTCTAACAATCCCCTACATAGTTTAAAAAATAAAATAAAACAAAAATATATTATCTTTTAAAAGAAAATATTGTAGTTTAGCGTAAGGAACCTTCCGGGTCTAACCCTTACACCCAGTGTTTATAAACTTCCACTCGAGAAAATGCAGATACTTAATTGCCTTGAGCTATAGGTTCTAATCAGTGGGTGCACGTTACGGCCATGTGCATGTATCTTGTTTCATAAGTGTCACTTAGAGACTTGCCCATGTCTCATAATGGCGGCCCACCATCACACTCACTAGGTAAACCCTCAAAGGATGGTTTGTGACTCACACCCCTACAATAATTGTCATTGGGTTTATTAAGGGGTATTTTATAAAATAATGCACATACCTCAACCATTGGGTTTATTAAGATGTATTTTATAAAATAAGCATAATAATGCACATACCTCAACCTTATTATTGCCACAATTTATAGTACATCTCGCCATAGGAATGAGACAAAAAATTTAATCAAATTATTTTGTGTACTTTAGTTAACAACAACTTCATTGTTACCCATTGAACTTCATTCCATGGGATCCATTCATGTAGAGATGGGTGTCCATTGTTGCAACTAATTTATGGACTATAAGAGTTTATTAAAACTGATAATTTTATTTTTAAGCATCTTATTGAAGGTGTTATGAAAAAAATTGTTACAACCAAATGATTGAGATGAATTTAGATGGAGTAGAAAGATCTTTTGCCCATAATTTTATTTTCTTACTAATTAAATGTAAAAGATCTAACAATACAATCTTTAACATTGATTATCATTATTAGAAGTTTTAAACTTTTGTAGATCTTAACTATTTTACTTGTGATTCTTACTTTTCAAAAAAAATTCATTATTTTAATTAATAATAATAAGGAATAAATTTAAATATGTTTTAGAAAATATATAGATATTAATGCTAAGGCGTTTGGGAGATTTTTTTTTAAGTATTTCTAACAGATAAAAAAATGAGTTTAATTTTAATTTATGAGTTAAAAAATATATTTTTGAAAAACTAATTGAAAATAAACTTAACATGTATAAAATTATTTATGTTAAAATACTAAGTTTATTTATTTTTCTATCTAAAAGTATTTATAAGGAATTGTTTTAAACTGTAAAATATCTGAAAAAATAAAATAAAATAGCTAGTGAATAGGCCACTAAATATACGGTTATTTCATCAACTAACTCAAAAAGAAAAAATGGGTTTTGGTGTTGCTGTCCTTAGGATACTAATTTAGAAATCAATAAATGAAAGAAAAAAAAAGTGAGAAGTAGTTCAAAAGTTACAAGACAGCTAATATTTTATTTGCAAAGTGTTTACCGTGATACAGACACCACACAAAAAAATGTCATCTAACATTACGTTAAGAATCCAAATTATTTATATTGATAATTTATTTTTTGCCAAACAAGAATCATGTTGACAAATCTAGCACTGAATCTTTAATAAACAAAATGTTCATTTTAAACCACATCAACAAAAGATAACTTTGTTTACAAGTGTGGGAGAAGAAGTTTTATATTGAATAAAAAGAATAGACTTTTAATTAGACCATTTAAGCGTCATTATCACATGAAAGCAGCAAGTATAGCTATACATCAAGGTCCACAAAATGTATTTTCATTGAGTTATTTCAAAATACAGCTGTCCTTTTGAAACTATTTTAGGCAAATACATAGAATTGACACTTGAATATCCAAAAATAATAATTGAATCCTCCAATGAACAGATTTAATTGTGCAAATAACATAAAATTCCATAAAATTAACGTGGTCCCGTAGCTCAGTTGGTTATAGTGTTGGTCTTATGAGCCGAAGGTCGCGAGTTCGAGCCTCGCCGGGACCAAGTCTTAAAATATTTTATGGAAGGTGCGTCAACGTTTAATCTATGGTTCGTCTTATCCCAAAAGATGAAAAAAATTACTTTTACAAATTCATGTTCATCAATAGAAAAAAGTGCCAAAAAAGCAACACAGTCAACGTCGAGATTCTGTTTTCACGGTTTGTTCTGCTGTCGTTATAACTGTAGCTGTAGCCTCCGTTGTTGAATTTCTCCAAAATGCTACCGTGTCATGTAATATTATGTTACTCTGTCTGTCAGACTAAACTGCACGCCAATGTTCATTTTTTTCATTTCTTTTTCAGATGTGGGCCTTGTGGTGTTTATATGCGTTTGTTGAGCCTTTGATTGAGTGAGACAGAGAAAACAGAGATTTTTCTCTCGTATATTTTTTTGTTTGTTTTCTTTTTCTCCTTGTGAAATCAAAGCTTGCATTGGGCCATGGCATTCCATTATCCATATTCAACACCTACCTTTTGTTCCCTTTGATATTTCCTTCCTCTTTACTTCTATCCTGATATTAGTGTTCCCCACTTCTTTTTTCCATCCAGAAATCTTGTTGCACAAGCGAGGAAAAAGGGGTTGCCTTGGACACTTCTCCCCTTGTTCTCTGGTATGCCATCCATCCCCAGGTGCTTTTTGTTTGTTCTTGCACTGTTTGCTCCATTTTCTGGATTCATAAACGTGATTCTGGTTCTGGGATTCGTGTTGGTTATGTTATGAGACCCAGATGGATTTTGACATGTTGTGGTATTATGATTTGCTTGCTACGTAACTAAGCATATATCTTTTTTTCATTTATACATTTTTTAAGTAGTTTAGTTAGTACTTTAGTTGTTGATCCCTGTTTCTGATGCTGCTTGTGACTCTGATAAGGAAGAAATACCATTGGGTTGTTTTATTATGAATTTCAGTTGGTTGGGACATTATTGTTGGGATTTGTTTATTTCTACAAACGGAATGATAATAGTAACCGAAGTTTTGTTCAAAATGTTTGGTCTCTGATCTTCTTGTTATTGCTGATAAAATTCAGTTGTACAGTGACTATCAAGACCAGTGGTGGTAAATTTGTTTCTATTCTGGTTAATGGATGTAGTTCGGTGTTTAGGGAAGGGAAGAAGAGATAGAGGGAAAGGGACACAGAAAGTGGGAGAAATAAATCATTGGAGGAAAATTAGATTGGGGAAGAAGAAACAGAACTTTAAAATAATTTCAAGCATCAATTCAAATCTAAGTCCAAAACTTATTACGCTGCCATATCCTTGAATTGGCAAACCCAGCACGCTTTATTAATCATTATATTAGTAAAAAAATACCCTTCAACCTTAAAATACTAAATTCCCAACATTTTACTTGCACCATGCACCTTAAAATCCTAGTATCTATTTCCTATATCCCAATGTTCAATTATTCCCATCTTTCTGAATCAATATGATAAATAATATGATATGATGTTCCATGGATGAAGAATTCTACACTAATAATCTATATTGAGCTTGACTATAAATTACTTCCACGAGAATATAATCTTGGAGGGGCAAATGTTTGAATAAATAGGTCTAATGTTTTCGGTTAGTTATTTGGATAAATAGAAAGGCAACCAATGGGGACAGATCACTGCAACTCTAGTATCTAACAGTCTTCCTCTTCTGTTTATGAACAAACCTTTATGTGTAGTGTTGTGCTAATCTTTTAATATTCCCAGGGTTATGTTAGTTTGAAAGAAGCTACTTGACATCAAGAATGGGTTCAGGTGATTGGTTTAAGACAATAATTAGCTCAAGAAAATCAAAAGAAGGAAGGTCAAAGAAAGTAAAGGTACAATACATTATCTGTCTTAGTTTCTTGGTTTGAATTTGGCATGGATAAATGAGTTTGAAAAATTTATCGTAGACCTCTTCACTTTCATTATTTTCTAGGAAAAAAATAAATCTCTTTAAATGCTTTGAAGGTAATTTATCTTGATCATGCAGTATGACGTGTGTCTTACTTTAGCAGTTAAGGTTTTGTGATTTGGAGAGTGACTGCTCATTGCTATGAGGGATTGAACTGTGAGTAAGTTATCTTTAGACCCTAGTTAGTCATCGTCCAAGAATTGAAATAACCGACATTTTGTCAATGCAAAATACTTTGTTGATATAAATTGAAAGGCAAAGTTTAGATTTGTTCTACATTAAGTTCAGAGTTTTGGACAGCAACATGCCTGTAAATAATTACAACAGCAAGAACCAACCCTTATCTCACTTTCTGGGGTCAGTTAACTTGAATCAGTTGATGCCACTCGGCTCAATATAATTAGTTTTCAAACAGCACTTCTAGAAATTGAAGTTTTATCTTGAGTCTGGCAACATGTATATGAGAAGCAGCATGTGTTATTGTTTATAACGACCTCTTAACTGTCCTGTTTATCTATTTTTTCTTTAGGCTGCTGCAACGTTATTTGTTAGAAATATTGGTACTTATTTTGTTTGAGGGTTGTTTTGGCCTAATATCCGCACAAATATTCTCACATTTGACGTAGGGATTCATGGGAATTAATTGTGTTTCAGACTAAGATTTATAAAGGGAAAAAGTCCAGCAGTTTAGCAAATGGCATTAAAAGCGAAAATCTAGAGTCAGCTGGAGTATCAATTGAAACTATTGCTGCAACAAGGATCCAAACAGCATTCCGAGCTTATAAGGTATGCCAAAGTGAAAACCTCAAAGAGACAAACCAAGTCAAACTTAACTACGTTGATTTAAGCACATCCATATCAGGCACATTATGTGTGTTGTCTGTCTTGCATACCATTTATTTTGACATTATTTTTTGCTGACAGATGTGTGAATCATGTATGCATTACTATGTGCAAAGCTTCTGTTAATGTCTTCTGATTCTGTTTTGAGATGCTGTCTTTTGAAATTACCAGGCTAGAAAACATTTACGTCGCTTGAGAGGATTCACAAAACTGAGAACCCTGACTCAAGGTTTCTCTGTTCAAAAACAAACTAGTACAACTATCACTCATCTTCATTCATGGACCAAGATACAGGCTGAGATTAGAGCTCGTCGAATATGTATGGTGACAGAAGACAGGCTCAAGCGGAAGAAACTACATTCTCAACTAAAACTAGAGGCCAAGATTCATGACCTTGAGGTAACCTACAGCTAATAATTGTCAGTCATCCTATAATGAATTTGCTTTCTTCTCAAACTGTTGCCAGTTTGTTGATCAGTCTCTCCACTACTATGACTATACATCAATAGCCAAATGTATATTTATGATTTCATTGCCTTCTCTGTTTCAAATATGTATATATGTGATATTATTTTAAAGATCTCTATGGTTTTCTATGTGATTAGTAAATGGCCAAATGCATTAAGTGATTGAAACAGTGTCATGAGTGGAGAGTCTCCCCACACGAGTCAGTTTGTGCAAAATCTCTCACATGCATATAAATCTTTGGGCATAACAAACATGCCCTTACTTACCACTGTGATCACATTTTCCTCATTTCCTCTGATTGAATCTTCAATATGAAGTTGTTTATTTTATGGAAAGGCAATGGTCGAATTTTAGTTAAGAAATACACTTTTTGTTTATACAGAGGCTCCTATCTTATTGTATTAGATATCACAGAATGCATTTCTATCTTTGTAGAAACTTCCTCTTCTGTTTTCTATACTACCAAGTTGAAATTCTTATCGAGATATCCTAAAACATGTGTACCTAATTGAAATCAGATTCCAGATATTAGTTTTTCCTATTCAATTAAAGATGAAAATGCTTGAAATGCAATGCAATAATTTCATCAGATACAAGAAATGGATAGAACCCTCTTGAGTCACCCTTTTGTTGACCAACAGTTTAAACAAATAACAGGTGGAATGGAGTGGTGGTTCTGAAACCATGGAGAAAATCCTTGCAAGGTTACACCTAAGAGAAGAAGCAGCAGTTAAACGGGAAAGAAGCATGGCATATGCTTTCTCTCATCAGGTAGGTTAATCTTATTAATGAGTAATAGTCACAACCTTGTTTCACTTGGTTTTTCTGAAAATCATATGCATATCTTATGAACAACGCAGTGGAGGGCCAACTCTAGCCAAGGTCTAGGCAATTATGAACTTGGCAAAGCTAGTTGGAGTTGGAGCTGGAAGGATCGCTGGATTGCTGCACGCCCTTGGGAAAGCCGTGTCCCCACCAGTGTTGCCATTAGCCCCAGGAAAGATCAAAATAAGATGTCAAGCAAAGTTAAAAAGGTTAAGAAATCATCAACATCAAAACAACCAGTTTCAGTTAAAACTCCTTCATCTAATGCTAAAGGAACTAAACCCTTAGGGAATCCAAAAGGAACTGTTAAAGCTAGAAGAAGATTGTCTTATCCTGCTACAGAGAAAAAAACAGTGGAGGAAGAAAAGCAATGAGTGTACTCAAGCTGATACAAACAACAGAATCATGCATATTTTATAAAGGATATATCGTTTACCATTAGCAGTGAAATTGGTTTTTAAGTGGTTACAGTTACAGTGTGTATAAAGATGAAAAGGCAATCTGTTTTCCTTTGTTTATTGGATTGCTTCCAATTTGTGTATATGAATGCGAGTGAAATTCAATCTTAGTGATAGAAAAATGGACAACAAACCAGCATTTGTGTGATTTGTTGATTGGTTTTTGTTATCTTCAATATTGTATATTTAGTGCAATGTTGAGACGAATTATAGATAGATTGACAGTTCTTTCTCCCCACTTCGTTTTTAGTAGAAAGATTTTGAAGCTGTGATTCTCTTGCGAATTTCTTGATGCTTAATTTTATCATCATCCCATATGTAACATGTCATTTTTCAACAGTATTACTAGTTTTGTAAGTTAATAAACTTCTTTCTGTTTGTTGTTATAAGTTTGTGGCCGCACCACTATTTTTCATAATAGTTTATGAAAAGAAAAATGAAATAGGTTAGTCCATTAAATGAATGTAGAAGGAATTTGTTGGGAAGAGATATATTAAATTCGTCAAAAAATGAAAAACAATATGCAGACATATAAGTAATATCCTCAATGCAAAAGGACATTGACTTTAACAAAAAATCATTTATATAATTAATATCCTCAAAGAATTTTTTTTTTTAAATAATTTATATAATTAATTCTAGAAAGGTTATATAATGTAGTTTACATATAAATTAATTTTAGTTTATGGAGGAGTTAATAAAGGATCATTATAAGAAGAAAATATCAACTTAATTTTTTCATAAACTAAAATTTATGAAGTTAGAATTTAAAGAGAATAATCTTAGATGATTTTTCTAATATATAAACTAATTTTAACCCATAAAGATGCTGACATTTTATCTTATTAGGAGCCTACTTTTATTGTCTTCTTGTAGGAAAAATAAAAACATTATATTCTTCTGACTTCATGATAAATTTTACAGCATGAGATTATGTCCATATCGTAAATGAAAATGGTTATTGATTTATTATTCATAATGCATGCCACTCAACAAAAATTATACTTATCACTCAAATAAACATTGGTAGTACTTTTATATCCCCTTTCATAAATCATAACGATTTTGTATTGAATAAACATTGGCAGAAGCTTTTAGGAAAAACAGTTATTTTCAATAAAAGAATAATGTGTTCATGATGGACACGTATTTGTTATTCAACTTTCACTGATTTCTTAAAAAAAAAAATGCATTGTACCTAGTTTAAGAGAAAGCGTGCCTAAAGCAGATTGAGTAGTTGGTGGTTCTGTTCATAACTGTGATGCACATGGTTTCCTTTGTGAAAACCTCAGCAACAATAAGATCCTTATTACCCATAGCATCATCATCTATCTCGAAAATCATGGATTCTTCTTCCAACGCGGGCACGGGAGGATCTCAGAGGCTTTTGACGCTGGCACAGCACCTTCGACAGTACAAGGCCCCGTCTTTCCCTGAAGATATTGTGGAGCAGCGGATTGAAGAAAGTGGTGGAAAGGTTGTTTCGCAGGTGGGTTTTCCAGAAGCAGTAACCCCAGTTGGTCAAAACCCAGAAAAATTCAGACCCAAAAAAGCTGCTGTTTTGATTTGCCTCTTTGAAGGTGATGATGGGGATCTAAGAGTCATTCTCACTAAGCGCTCTTCCAAGCTCTCTACTCACTCGGGTCAGTCTGAACGAAGTTTCTATCGTTTTTTTCTTTTGATGGTGTTGAATTTTGTTTTAAAATAAATGCAATTTAGGTTGTGGGGATTGAGGGGTGAATTGTTTGTTTCATTTGTTGTTTTTGCAGGTGAGGTGGCGTTGCCCGGTGGGAAAGCGGAGGAGGGAGATAAGGATGATGGGGACACTGCAAAAAGAGAGGCAAAGGAGGAAATTGGGTTGGACCCGGAACTTGTCAATGTTGTTACTGTTCTTCAACCATTTTTGTCTAAGGTATTCTGTGTTCTATTTGATGCTTTTCACTAGCTTGAGTGATTAGTGTAACTTTAGATGCATCTCTGTCCTCACTTGCTTCTGGGTGAAAGCAAAATTGTGTGTTCAGCATTTATTTGTGATTAGGAATTTTGATGTTAGATTTTTAATTTACGTGGTTTTTGTTTCATGAAATAGTTATGTGAAAGGACCATAACTGGAGGCTTAATGATTTATGAACGATCGTTTGATCTAGAAGGAACTCTGAAATTAAGTGACTTTTAATATCACCATGTACCACAGTTTTGTCTTCTAAATTTTGAATAAACTCAAATTCTCTATCCAGAAAAATGAAGTTCAGTTGAGGTATAGAGTATTTGTTAACAAATTGTTAGTTTTGTCTGTTGATTGTACACGTCTTTGTAACATAATGTAGTGAGTAATGGATTTGCACTAAAATTAATACCCTTGGTTAATATTTCAAGTGTTATTACCCAGAGTTGTGTCCATTTCTTATATTAGGAATTTGTATCTGAAAAAGACAAACTGATGAGCTTTCTTTTTTGACTATCTAGTAAGGAATGTTACATTGAGTGACTTGTTTTGGCCTTTTGCTTCTTCACCGTTGAAGAAAATCGCAGAAATATAGAGTGCCCCTACTTGTGAAAGAGTGCCTGTATCATTGAAGTGAGTAAAGATTTTCAATGAGTCCACAGTTTCTACGTAAATGCTAAAAAAAGTGGCTGAGGGCCCTTCATTATCTTATTAGTTCTTAACTTGTTATTATTCTTTGATCTTAGGCGATAGTTTGATATGTAAAAGGATTGTAAACTTATAAACATGAACAGAAGTGTATATGTTGCCTATTAGAGTGACACAACAACATATATGGGTTGTTTAAACATAAACTCTAACCACATTTGTGTTAATGTTTAAACTCTCATTTGTTAGTCTATTTCATTTCGCATGTGCTTCATCTTATATGGGTTGAATGGGAAATTTTGCTGCAGTACTTTTAACTTGTGACTGTTTTATTTGTAGCATCTCCTAAGGGTAGTTCCCGTCATTGGCATACTTAATGACAAGAAAGCATTCAAACCTGTTCTAAATCCAGCTGAAGTAGAAGCAGTATTTGATGCACCTTTGGAAATGTTTCTCAAGGTCCATGCTTGTTATTTTCATTTTTATATCGTGTCATCTTCATTCTTTATATCACGTATCTGATGTCATCACTTTAACCAGGATGAAAATCGGAGGCAGGAAGAGAGGGAGTGGATGGGAGAGAAGTTTTTGTTGCATTTCTTTGACTATGGTGTCGGCCATAAAAAATACCTTATATGGGGTTTAACGGCTGGGATCTTGATTAGAGCTGCATCAGTTGTGTACCAACGGCCACCAGCTTTCGTGGAGCAGAATCCTAAATTCAAGGTTCCACAGAATGTGTCAAATGATACTACATTACCTTGAATTCATTTTTTTCTGTAACTCTGTCTTTTACATCTGTTCTTAATAATGCAAAAAAAAAAAATCATAACAGAGTTCTGGAAACCATAGCAAGTGTTTATATTTACTAAGAAAGGAAGAAGGTACATCGCATCGCTTGTTAATACATCATAAAGTTGAGAGACTTTCGGAAATTGAATCACTTAAAGTAGCGTCTAATAGTCCTAGATGCACTTAGTGATCAGTAACTTGTTTTCTTCTTAGTTTTCTCTGAGAACATTTACAACACAAGAGAATGATAAAAAAAATCTACTTTAAAAGAGTCTCGTACCACATCAATATAAGCAATAATGGAGTCTTACAAAAGTCAACAATGTCACGTTTGAATGTCTAGACAATTATTTTTCCTTTAAAATTGGTGTTCTTAAAATAGTGTTGATATTAAGAAGTATTTTATGCTTAAAACTCAGAGTCATAAGGTCCAATTCCTAATTTTAAGATTCTCATCGTGTTCAATTGAGAACCTTTTTTTTGTAAAGCCTTGCATCTTAAATTTAAAACTTTCATGTCACATCAGCATATTATAAGATCTAAATTTTAAGGTTAAGACTTGTGACTTAAATTTAAGACTGTTGTATATTTGTGTCCTAAATTTAAGATTCTTGTCTAGACTTTGTCTGAGAACTCTTCCTGAGTTTGACCTCTGTCCTTCTCAGAGTTGTAGGAACCTAACAAAACAAATGGTCTTTTGTTATATTATCTCGGACTCAGTTGTTTGGTCCCCCCACTGATATATTCGAGCAAAGATGTCATATTTGACTTGGTAGTTTGATGAATTAATATGGTTCAAGGGAGGAGCCACGTGACCATCACTGAGTGTTGGAAGGCCTACTTTTGAATACAGTAGATCATCTATAGAATTTTAGTTTAAATGAATTTGTCTTCCTGCAATTCTACTGTTTGCAAAGTCCAGTAAATTGCAAATAAATATATAGATGCATGTTCATATGTACCATACAACGGTACAGAAACATTCAGTGTGACAGGCGTGTTTCGAGAATGTGCAGAATATCTTGTCGGATAATTTATATTGGTGTGCACACATTTAGATAAGTGGACAAAACATTTCATAATGTTAAACATTTAGTAAAATACTACTTTATTCAAAGCTACAAAAAGGAACTGCATTTTATTTATGAAAGTTCGGTTCAGAAATTGATGGGAAGTACCACTCTAACTCGGTAGATTCCACATTCTGAAGAAACTATAGATCCACACACCGTACAACGCAAAAGACCTCAAGTATCATTTGTACACAGGATTTCTGAATCTCGTTCGTGTTAATTTTAAGGAAAATGACAATCCCCAAAGAAAAGGCTAAAATGTAAAAACCTAAGTGGTAAAATATTGAAAGAACATAGAAAAGGCAGAGCATGTTGTACCATGTTCAGCGGAAAACCGCATAAAATTTCTCCAGGACAAGTAAACCTGAATCTATCGATTCCAAGGGATCCTTTCGAAGACGGTGCCTCAAGCAGTTGGGGATGACAGTGGCAATATCCTCTACACTTACTTTGACACTCCCCTTGAGGGCAGCAAGAGCTTTTGCAGCTCTGTTTATCACTATGTCTCCTCTTAATCCATCCACATTCAACTCTGCACAAACATGGGAGATTTTTACCTTGAGATCACGGTCAATTTGAACAGAAGGAAGAAAACTCCTCGCTGAGGCAATTTGTTGCTGGAGCTTTTCTTGCTGAGCCTTGTAAGAGTGTCGAAATCCTTTTGGGTTTTTGTCAAAACAAGTTCTCTCCTCTACAATCTTCACCCTTAGCTCAGCATCCCTCACAGTCCCTACTTGAGCATGCATTCCAAACCTATCCAGCAGCTGTGGCCTAAGTTCTCCTTCTTCAGGGTTGCCTGAACCAATTAGGATAAACCTAGCTGGATGAGATACTGATATGCCCTCTCTCTCAACCGTGTTCCAACCTGATGCAGCAGAATCCAACAATACATCAACTAAGTGATCATCCAAAAGGTTAACTTCATCAACATACAGAATTCCCCTATTAGCTTTGGCCAGAAGGCCTGGTTCAAAGGCCTTTACACCCTCGCTGAGAGCCTTCTCAATGTCAATTGTCCCACACACTCTATCTTCTGTAGCTCCCAGTGGCAAATCCACCATGTTGATTTTGGAGAAGACAACCTGAAGCTGCTCTCCTTTCAACACACGCTCTCTCACTTCAACACCCATGAATTCTGGATCTTCGGGGTCTGAATTATATGGGTCACCAGCAACAACCTTGATTTCAGGAAGCAAATCAACCAATGATCTAACAGTTGTAGACTTCCCTGTTCCCCTGTCCCCCATGATCATTACACCTCCAATCGTGGGATCAATCACATTTAGGAGAAGACAAAGCTTCATTTCGTCCTGTCCCACTATAGCAGAAAATGGATACACTGGCCTCTGGCTTTCATTAAAGGAAATCTTCTGAGCCTGGATTAAATTTACAGACTAGAGACGTCATCAAAACGGAAAACCAAAAAAAATGAACCACAAACAGAGGTAAAAGGGCCAAATTTTGATACACATAAGCGTAAAGAATTTTACATCATCAACCAACTTTGAATAACAGATACTTTCACTTGCTTCGGAGATAAATACTGATGAAGTGTCCAACCCTTTACAAAAGTTATGAAAATCCAGTACTATATATTAGCATAAAAGAATTTATAGCATAGAAACATCAAATCACTGTCCCTTGAACAAAAAATAGAAATTGTCCATTTTATGGATAACTTCAAGAAAGAAATGAGATTAGTAATATGCATATTTATAAACTACACGAAATGATTTATGATGTTAAGGATTTACAGATCTTATTCTGTTTGAGTAATATCATTGTCCGAGAAGAATGTTCTTAATTTGGATTTACATAATTGCAACTGTATATTTATTATACCTTTCGAACTTATATATATATATATATATATATATATATATATATATATATATATATATATATATATATATATATATATATATACTATTGTATATGTGTGTTTTAGTCAACCAATTAGGAAAAAAAACTTGGTATGACTTTTAAAGTAATTATTGAAAAAGTAAACAAGGTTACCTTACACTGCATTTCATCATTGAACAAAGACACACACAAAAAAAAAAAAACTTATGCATTTTTAATTAAGCTCATTTAATTTTATACTACTAAAGTTAATGATGAGGAGAAAAAACGACCGAGTAAAACCTAACAGTGTTTGAAGATAGTGAAGGCTTTATAGAGTGTAAGCCCCATTGCCCTAATATTTTCTTCATTTGAGATTTCATCCATTGTCCAATCACACCTTGTATGTGAAAGTTGAAGAGAAACTATGTCCCCAATGTATGCTTTGCTAACAATCACTCGAAGAACACAACATTTAGTTTCCTTGGAAGAAGAATACCCCGTTAAAAATTGTGGGCGTAGAATCGGAAGATCCATAACATACCTGTTCTGAAGCGTTAACTTGAGCGGCAACAGCACTCGGCACTGGGAACGGAGACCTTCCCTTGACGGCCTGAAACCCAAATCCTCCGCAAAACTTGGGCCCATATATCTGCACTGCAAAGCCACAATAGAAAGAAGAGAAGCGTTGAAAATGACATCACAATCAGACGCAAAAAGAAAGGTTGGGATATGTACCAGTGGGAAGGGATTGGGAAGAGTGGATTGAAGAATGAAGAAGGGCAATTGAAGAACTGCAAAACGTTGAAGCCATTGTTTTGTTTGTATGTACCTTCTTCTTCTTTTGTGTTGTGTTGTTCACGTTGCTAAGCGGTTTGGCTTAACAAGGAAGATTTCATTCACTGTTTTGGTCGTTTCTCTTTCTCGTATCCCCTGCTTTCGGTATGCTACTCGATACTCTGTTGGTCACTTTTCATATCTAGCTTTTGTCCTATTTACCAAAAAAAATATCAGACCATATGCACAATTTACTCATTAAAAATAATTCATAATAATATTTTTAATAAAACTAAATTTAAATTATTAACTATATCTTTTTTTACTATACAACCCACGTACACTAACTGAAGTGAAAATTTTCCAAATTAACTTTAGTTTCGCGCTTGAATAAGGAAAGTTTTACTCACCATAAGATACATATTTTGTTCAAACTATACAAAAAAATTCCATAAATACTTTACATAATAATTTGTGAAATTTTATATAATTTTATAATTATAATAAAATATTTTACGTATTAACTAAATTTTAAATTTAATCTTTGTCTATTTGCAAATTTGTAGTATTTATTTTATTTATATTTGTGCGTTAATTAGTTTTAATATATTAATAAACAAAAAATATTATTTTATATAAATAAATTTTTTAAATATGACTTTTTATATTCTCATTGTACAAAATAAAAATTTTAATATTTAGTTTTTAGATAATTTACATAAACTATTATATAAAAATATTTTATTATATAAACTATTTTTCTTATAATGATACAAATAAAAATATTACATAAATTTATATGTAAAATATGCTTATCTAATAAACGAAATTAATGCGATTTTTATACATGTCTTTTACATATAAATATATTCATTTCAGTTATACATTTTTATTTACTGTATATATTATTTTTCTATAACTTTACTTATATTCAAGAAATAAGAAATATTTATATTAGATAAATAAAATTGTCTTATTTATAAATATATATATATATATATATATATATATATATATATATATGTTAAATATGTTTTTTATCTCTTAACTTTCAGTGAATTTTGAAATTAATCCATTTTGAAACTTTGGACCAATTTAATCCTTCATCTCTCGAAATATGTAGATTTAGTTTGTTAAATTTATTTGACATTTCAAGCGCGTCTCATAATAGTATTTGACTTAACATTAAATAAAAAAATGTTTCAAACAGTACAAACAACTCAAATGCAATCCTGAAATGCATACGAAACATCAAATAAACCTAACAAAATTTGATTAAAATGAATAAATTCACATATTTCTAAAAATAAAAGACTAAATTGATCCAAAATTTCAAAATATATATATATATATATATATATATATATATATATATATATATATATATATATATATATATATATATATAACCGTTATTCAAGTCATTCTTTTGAAAATGCTACTGGGGTCATTCACTAGAATTCATGGATTGAATTCTTATTACAACACTTTATTTTTTATACTTAATCAATGTTATACATGCGTCACATTAGCAACCTATTAGGTGACCTTGTCAATAGGTCACGGTTAGGCAAATAAATCAATTCTATTAGTATAGTTTGAAATCATTTTCGTTTTAATAGTGAATTTTTGCATTGATCAGGTATTGGGATGTACATATCGGTCACGCTCCCATCCCTATATATTTTCCGTCTCTATTTAAATTATTAAAATATTTACAGTTAATTAAGTAATATATATATATTATGCTCTTTCTATTTTTTTTTATTTCTTCTAATTGTTTAGTTTGTCATGAAATTCATTCGCATCTCCAATATATTTTCATCTTATCATAACTTTTATACAATTATATTTAAATGATGTATGTCAATTAAATATTTTTTTATATCTCACATTTGAATATTTCTATATTTTTCTATTTATTGTATATTTTCCTTTAACATGATAATGTTTAACACTCTTAATGTAAGTGCTTAATAACATAAACATTCCATTTACTAGGTAATATAAAAAATTTATCTTCATTACTCTATTATAATTAATTTTGCTTCATTTGAAGAACTCTTTTGCTTCGCTAAAACAATTTTAGTTATTTCTCAACCATTAACTATGTTTATATTTGAAAATTTTTCTTAGATCTCTAAGATATTTCTCATCTTATCATATCCTTAATTATACATTTGTTTTTCCTTTGTGCGATTTCATGCAATAATTTTTTCAAATTGTTTTTAAGACGTACATTTGATAATTTTTTAACATTTTTATCATGTAGAATACTATTTTAATATATTTTATATAATTAATTTTTATTTTCTAACTCTATCAATCATACTTTAATTTTGTCACTATAATTGTATAAATAAATTTTATTTACCATAATATAAAAATTTAATGTAATTGTCAAGGATTTTTTTTATCACCATTCAACATATATTGAAGTTCAAAAGATATAAGATCTATGTTAAAATTTTATTATTATTAGTTTAATCTTTGTTCTTGGTGTGATTTTGATCAAGTGATGTATTATAATTTTGATTAGTGTATAACAAAGAGATTCATTAAATTTTATATTTTTTTCAAAATTATTTTAAATTTTATCAACTAAATTTTAATAAATGTTTTGATTCTCATCAGATTTTATTTGGTATTATAATTTGAAATGTATACAATTATAATTTCTTTCTAAATATTTGATATCGAATAAACAACCCTCCTTTTAATATTGAATATTTGATAATATTATATTTCCTTTACCATATTTTTTTATTATTTTATAAAAATTAATTAATTAATATTGAAATAGTAAGAAAGCGGGTACGGGTATAGGTACAAGTAAATACTCGTTACCCGATGGGATGAGGATGAGACAAAATTGTGATACCCGTTGAGTTTAGATATGAGAATGGGATGAAATTTTTTCTATAGGGATAGGTATAGGATAGCAAAACCCGTCCTGATCCCGTCTCGCCCCCTAGCCATGACAAACTAACCCAAATACCCATTATAAAGCAACCAAAAATGCATGTTTAGATATGAAAGAAGACCACAATAATTTAATTAATGGCTTAATTATTGATTTAGTCTTCTAATTTTTTACTTTGGTTTTTTTTTTTCCTTTATTATTTTTAGGTTCAATTTAGTCCTCCATTCTTTTTAAAAGGTTCAATTTGGTTCCCTTCAATATAGTCCTCCCTCCTTTTAAAATGATCTAATTTTGTGCTCTCTTATTTGAGACCAAATTAGTAATTAAGTTTAATTACAATTTATATATATATATAAAAGTTGTAATTAAGCTTAATTACTAATTTGGTCTTAGATTGCAGAGGACAAAATTGGATCATTTTAAAAAAAATGAGGGCTAAATTGAATAAAACATAATAAGGGGACCAAATTGAATCTTTTTAAAAAAAAATTAGAGGACTAAATTTAACTAAAAAATAATAAGATGATCAAAATGAACCAAACTAACAAATTAGATGACTAAATCACTAATTAAGTCGTAATTAAACGCTTAAATGTAACGGCAATAATTGTAGCACTTCGATTAGAGATAAATTTTAAACACGTAAATAATAAAAGTCTATTACATATTTGTTCTTGTAAGGAACTAAGTTGTCTCAAGAATCTTTGATCCTTCTTTGCGGGGCTTCCGTTGAACTGCTTCTTGATGATCCTTCTGGAGGGTAGGTATCTACAAGGACTTCAACGCTCAAGTTAACAAGGCTTCACTCGTATGTATTTGCAATGGATGTACTCAGAAATAGATCCTTACCTTAGGCACTGAACCCTTTTTTATATTACCGAACTCGAGACCTGATTTCATTACCTTCAGGATCGTCTTTATTCTCTCATAAATACCAATAAATCCTATAAATGCCCTATCGTAACAGTCATCACATTCACTTTGGCCCATTATTACATTATCAAAAACTCTTGAATGCATCATCATATTCTTATATTCCATCCAAGACGTACGCCTATACACCTAAACCAAGATGTACTCGTCCATGGATTAGGCTGAGATGTACTTGTCCCTGACTGGGGTCGAGATGTTCTCGATTCCCCCATATAATATTTATTTTTTTATTTCATTATAATTTTTTTCTCATTTTCTTTGAATTTTCTCTATGATGTAAAGATATTTTTGAATACTATCGTGTTATAAGATTCTATTTTTGAGAAAGAGGTAGAGTGAGAATAAGTTAAGTTAATTTAAGTCAAAAAAAAAATTTATGACAGGTAGATTATACCCATCATAATAGTCATGAAGTGATAATTTTTTCACTAGTGAATATTTCTTTTTCTTTTTTTTTTTGGATGTTTTGTAAAGATGAAATATTGTTGGTATATGATTTGATACTTTGAACTTATAAGAAACGTACTTGAATTTCTAAAATGGTAAGCGTGCTTGAATTTCTAATAGGCACACTACCTCCAAATAAAAGGGACTTGATGTTAGTATCTAATTAATTTGGTCATTCTTTTATATATGAGTAGAGTGTGGCTGTTAGAATAATATGCATGTGAGAATTGGATGCTTTAGCCTTGTATATAAATGTTGAAATGATGTGAAGTGAATATGAGAATATTGAATATTATGGAGATTATTGCAAGTGTAGTTGATATTTTGAGGTAGTTTAAATGAGTTATGTGAGCTCAAATTGTATTAAGTGTGAATTTATAGTGTAGCTCTCTAGATTAGTATTGCTTAAGTAGGTACATATCATATATCATGTAGGAAAAAACAAAAGACGGAATTCCTAGATATCTTAAGTCTTTTTGTTTTGACACCTAAATTTTGATGATAATAAACAAGGGATTTTTGTGTGTGTATAATATGTTTATCTAACATATAACAAGTTTAAGCATATCCTTTCAGGATACTTGATCATGACCAAGATTGAGTCTTTCCTTATATTATAAGTCATTATTGTGGTACATGAAACAAAAGAAGTGGATGAGGCCTTAATGGACTATTTCCACAATAAAATAAACAAGTCGTAATATAGTCTTTCAAAAGTATCAAACATTACTAGAAAAATTAATAAAGTGTTAGATGATCGCATCTGCTATACATTACCTACTATGATCATAAGACATGTTAAATCGAGTGCTTAACACTAGGACAAAATTTATAGCTAAGAGTGAGGACACAAATCTTTCTAGTTAAGAGCATAACAACCTAAATATCATGATTCGATTATGACTCAATCCACCTTACTTCCGCCACATGGCGATTGATGTCATCTATAATAATCTCCCCCTCAACAATGTGTGTATGAGAGAGAGAGAGAGGTTGGGTAGAATCAAGACAAGGGCCATAATCTACTGAGAGATATGTGGAGCTTAGAAGAGCTAGGGATTATGCCATAATTTATTGAGAGTTTATTGTTAAATTTATATATGTACGTGATATGATCCTATCTAGAAAATAGTACAATTGTTTCTGAATTTGAATCTTTCAAAGGCACAACAAAATCTAGAGAACAATGTTGAATAATACATTTGTTTTTTGTACCTCTATATATAGGCACATAAGTTTAAGAAAACATGAGAATCCTACAAGTAGGCTTGAGCCCCAAAACATAAAAACATAAATTAATTTCTAAAAGAAAGCCCAAAGCCCAAAAACATAAAAATATAAATAATTTCTAAAAGAAAATCAAAGTCCAAAAACATAGAAACATAAACTAGTTTTACTAATAATTTTCTTCAAATGTGATCATGATTTTCATGTTCTTTAAGTTTCGCCATTCATGGAACATTATAAGCTTCAAGGAGATGTTTTTTTATCTTTGACCTTACCATAGATCCTTTGAATTACAAATGTTCTACCTCAAGTTCTTATGATACATTTTCAAGAGATAGTCATCTACCATACCCTTCTTCTTTCAAAGAATTTGTCCTCAAATTAGTACCGCTTGAAGTTGAGGAGATAGTCCTCTATCACACCTTCCTTTTTAAAGAGAATTTGTCCTTAAATTTGTATCACTTGAAGATTCCTTATCATTCTCCCTTGTTTAGAGAGAATTCGACCCAACTTCAAGAAAATCCTATGCACATAGATAAACATAAATAAAAAATAAAATAAAAAAAGAGAAATTCTACTAAAATGAGACATGGATATAGGAAGAGGTCAATCTCTTATTATCAAACATTTTGGATATCTACCTCTAAGGTCAAATACCCACGTGCACAAATCACCAAATAATTTCAAATTAAAGATGCAATGCTCAAAGATGTTTCAACTGTGCGTGATAATGGAGAGGGGAAAGATGTTTCGCCTAAGTTTCGACTTGTTATTAAGTATAGTGCCCGATGTTAGATTCACTAAAGTTTTTACTCGTAAGTCCTTGAGGAGCATGGAAGACAGGTTTGGTGCCGCGAGGGCAGAACGACTCAAACCATCGGGTTCTAGAAAATCGGATCATGTGGTAGGGATTATGTGATAGAAAAACCAAAGCATGGTTGTGGTTATCATTCTTAAATATTTTAATTGGTTGGATGTGATTTTTAGTTTTACTTGTAATGTCTTATTTCACTGAATTTATTTTATATATCATTCTATGTGGTTAGCTTACCTATGTTTGTTTTGTGTGTTTGTTGTGTGTGTGATGATCGTATGAAGAGTGTGTTATACGGGAGCAGGTGATGATGCATATGTTTATGGCATGGAGTAGATTAACGAGAGGATGAATGAACTCGAGATTTTATTCTATTCTATTAAGTTGTTTTAAAATAAATGTTAAAGACGATGTATTTTATTTTATTTGTTGTTGTTACTTGGTAATTTTTGACAATTGATGTTTTGAACTACGCATTTAAAATTGAATTATAAACTTTTCTTTACTTACGATTTCGGCAATAATTGTTTTAAGCTAAAATGTGTATGATTTATATCTTTTTGTGACATCATAAATTGGGGTGTTACACAACCTTGCTTGGAGTGAGAGGCCAAAATCTATTATCTATGAAAAAGAGTTAGTTCTTGAGTCCATGTAAAGCCTGAGCGAGAGGCCAAAATCTATTGGTTGTGGCATATGATAGGTGTAAAATCTCTAAGCTTGATTCAACACAAAAATCTTCCAAAAGTAAAGCATGTTGTCATTGATAAATTCATGTCATTAGGTAAATGATGTGCATTGTTGAATGTGGATTGTCTGAAGAAAATGTAGTTTATTTTTGTGATTCTATAACTCTATAAAAGTTAGCTTTCTCTGTGTTATGTGTTAGTGGTTTTCTCCATTGTTATTGTGGGATGCAGGGAGTTAATGATAATGCAGTTGGGGTGTGTAACAGTGAGAGAGCTTAGTGTTGTCTTATTTTGTAAAGAAAAATATATGTACTTTTTGTTTATACTCCTCTAGAAGACACATTTTATTTTGAAGTTTTTTTGAAAAAATTTAATTCCTGAGGATTATTAATATATTAATACGTATAGAATCTTTTGTAATCTATGAAACACATAGTAGAGGATCTATTAGACGATACTTGTTAGACGATGGTACGTAACTCCATGTGAGGGGTTACATTTTTTGCATCAGAGTGGGTCATGTCTTGTGGAAAGTGGGGCTTGTTATGCTTTTGTTGTGCATGTTTGCATGTTATTAGTATCTTATTTCATTTAAGAGTTTGAATTAGTCTTTGAACCTTTCTTTTATGTGATAATATAATGGACATCTTATCCCACCCCAACCATTTGTTATTAAAATGAGTGGGATAGCAAGGTCCATAAAGATGATGGTTAATGTTATCCAATAGTAGAGTGTAGCAATGGCTTAGAGCCATCAAGTTTACAAGCAGCGATGGAAGACTACCAGAGTAGTTGTTGATCCTCCTTTAAAGATTCAAGCTTAGGAGTAGCTTGGACTGGGTGAATTTATGAGGCACAATCCACCAAAGTTCAATGGGAGCACTACTCCTAATCAAGCTTATGCATGGATTAGGGAGATGGAGAAGATATTTAGGGATTTTTAGGTTGTGTGTGGATAATTGGCAGTTGAATAAGCTCACAATCAAGAACAAGTACCTCTTATCGAGGATAAACAATTTGATGGACCAGTTGCATGGAGCAACAATGTTTTCCAAAATAAAGTTGTGGTTTGGATATAGACATTATAACTGTGTGGTGATATCATTTAGATTGATGAATGTCCCAATCATATTCATGGATAACATGATTAGTTTTCTTGTATGAGTTTGATGTAGTCTTCATACACAACATTCTTATCTATTCTAAAACTCTTGAGGAGCATGAGGAACATTTAAGGACAATGTTGGGGGTTTAAGGGAGAAATAGTTGTATGTCAAATTGTTCGGGTATGAGTTTTGGTTGAGGGAAGTGCAGTTTGTAGGACATGTTATATCAACTAAAAGGATATTAGATGCTTAAGTGGGAATGCCCTAAGTTTGCCTCTGAGGCTAGGAGCTTTTCGGGTTCTACATCTTAGTCATGCTTGAATGTATGCTAAGATGACACTTATGCCCATCTTCAAGGATCATTCCTTTCAGTTCATCGCATGCTGGTGCACAAATCCTGTCCCTGCATCTTAGAACTCCATTAACCCCCATCATGAAATCCTTAGCTTTATCTATACTAAAAAACTCAATGGTAAATCTCAAGCTAGGATCCAACAACTTTTTTTTTCTTAATCATTTCAAGGAAACAATTAGTTATAGTTAGCTTACTAAAACTAATGTGATCAACATGTAGCTCAACACCTAGACTCAAATCTTTAAACTTTTCAACCCACTCTAGTTCCTTTATTGTCATAATTGACACCTAAACCTTCTTCCTACTTAAAGTTTCTACCACCACATTGGGTTTCCCTGGATGATACATTAATTAGAAGTCGTAGTCCTTCAAAGCTCCATCCATCTCCTCTGTCTTATATTCAGTTTCATTTTATCAAACATGTACTTAAGGCTCTTGTGGTCACTAAATACTTGAAACTATGCCCCATACAGATAATGTCTCTATATCTTCAAGGCAAACACCACAACTACTAACTCCAGATCATGAGTATGGTAGTTATTTTCATTACCCTATAGTTTACCTTAAAGCATAGTCCACTACTTTCTTCTCTTGCATCAGCAAACAACGAAAGCCTTAGTGTGATACATCATAGTAAACCTCAAAAGACTTTTCTATGTTAGGAATTACCAATATTGGTGCATTGGTCAACCTTTTATTCAGCTTATGAAAGTTTTGTTCACATCTATACATCCATGCAAAAGGTTAATCATTACGATCAACTGCATCAGAGGTGCTATTATCTTGGAAAAAAACATTCTACAAACCTAAAGGAATCTTTTCGGTGGTTTGATATGAAAAGAAATGTGGCCTAGTACGTTACTACGTGTTTTAACTTGTTAGAAGGCCAAAGTAGAAAATCAAAGACGTAGAGGTATGTTGGGATTAAATGTTACCTCAAGTGGAGTTCACCCAAAATAATAACTTCCATACTACCATTGGGATGGTTCCATACGAGACTTTATATGGAAAAAAAGTGCAAAATTTCATTATGCTAGTATCAAAATAGGGAGACCATGATTGTAGGGTTTGAACTATTTTAGCAAATTACAGAGAAGGTAAAAAATATACAAGAGGGATTCTCAAAAAGTAAATATAGGTTGTATGTTGATCAGAGGAGGAAACCTCTAGAGTTTAATGTTGGGAGCCACATGTTCTTCAGAGTGACACCTGCCACTGGTGTGAGGTTGGCTATCAGGTCCAAGAAGTTGTCTCCTAAGTTCAATGGACCATATTAAATTATTTGAAAGATTGGTCCAAAGCCTTGTGAGATTTTTTTACCTCCTTAGTAAGTAAATCTTCAATATGTGTTTCATGTGTCTCAACTGAGCAAGTATATTCCTTATCTAACCCTGTAATAGAGTTGGATGATGTGCAACTCAACTAGAAGTTATCTTTTGAGACTAGTCAGGATCGAGGATCATCAGACCAAGCAACTTAGGGGCAAAGTTATTAGTATGATGAAGGTGATGTGGGATGATAAATTAGATGGTTTTACATAGGGAGTTAGAAAAGAATATGAGGAAGGTTTATCCTTATCTACTTTCTCAATAAGTGCATTTTTTAAGATGAAAATTCTTTTGTTGGGATGAATGTAAGGACTAAAAAATAGTGAGAGTAGGAGTAGACGAAAAGGTAGACGATATGTGCAAAACGATGTAGAGTAGACGATATGAGTGAAACTCAATCAACTATTTTATTAAAGAACTTGAAACTAAAAATAGAAAACTAATTAATTGAGTTTCATTTTATAAAATTGTTATCTCTCTTTAAAACATGTCCCTCGCCTCTTCCTCTGCATTCTCTCTAGATATGTAACAAATTTACTCATTCGTTTGAATATCATAGTACATCATAGGAGTTTTGGTGTAGAGGGCTATCATCCTAACCAATCAGAGCTGGAATCAGAGTAAGTTGATCTTCTACCCTTCTTTTGAGTCAGATCGATGATATGCTTAAAAATGGGAAAAACCTTCATGTATGCGACTTTTTCAAGTTTAAGATGAATATTTGCATGTTAATGATCATTATGATATGTTCAGATCTCTACTATGAGTTTGTCATTGTGTAAAATATAACGCTCTAAGTAGAGCATGAGTTGGTGGAGCTTGAAAAAGGAAAGAGCTTAAATTCAGGCAAGATAAGCTAATTGTTGTGTTGTATTTTTTGTAAGATTTGTTGATGTACGCTGTGAGAACTACATGTTTATGATGAGATCTAATGATGGTTCTTGTTTGTTGTTGTAGTTGATTTGATGAAACTGATGATTCTTCTTTGGCTTGAAGGTATTCTATCAAAAATATTATTTTTATGGGATGTTTGAACTATAGAATGATTTTAATTTTTATACTATATCAGCTGAGACATGTGGTTGTATTGTAGGTAAATTTCAAACTACATGAATTTGTTATAAGCATAAATAAATAATAAAAAAACCTAAATAGACCAAAGAATCACTATATATAACTAAAGTGTTTTCTAAAAATGTGCATAAAAAGCACTGGACAATAGTTTAGGCGATGGGTAAGTGTGTGAGTTTGGAATTTTTTGACTTAAGATAATTTATTTTAAAACTAAACAATATACTTAGAAAGATTAATGAGAGAAAAACTTTAGTAGAAACCAATAACACTAAATTGATATGCTTAATAGGTTTAAGTCGACTGTCAAATAGAATTATTGTTGAGCGAGAAAACATTTTCTAAAAATCTAGAAAGCAAGAGGTCATAAACTATTGTAAACATATATATATATATATATATATATATATATATATATATATATATATATATATATATATATATATATATATATATATATATATATTAAGGTAGATAAAAAATCACGGTTTCTAACTTTTCTCAAAGTCTTTCATTTCTTTTTTGTTTATTGTAATACCTTAACAAAGTAATTAATTAAATAAGAAGTGGATCAATTATAGTTAAATTAGAATATTATCAAAACGTATTTCTAAACAAATGAATAAAGCTTCGTATGACTTACGTAATCTCTCCGGAGAGTCGACATTGTCCTTTAATAAAATACCTAATTAATTACTAAATTAAATAATTAGGTACATTAATGCAAGTTAAATCGGAGTTTTATGGATTACGATATCTAGTCAGTTCTTGCTTTATAGTTAAAAAATCATCTATTAATGAAGTTTACTCACTTCTACTGTATTAGGCCGCCATTAAGTATTTCAAGTAAGTTTATAACAATATATATTGAATAAATAATATTAATAAATAAAAAATATTTGAGATAAATGTGTTTTTGGTTTTTATAAAAATTTATCTTATAAAAATAAAAATTAATTTATATTTGAAATTTTGACATAATTTAATTTTAATTTTAAAAATGCATAAATTTAATCTTTTTAACTAAATTATATTAAGTTTATTTGATATTTTAAACATGTTTTATAATAATATTTGAATTATTTACACTATTTTACATATTTTTATTTCAATGTTAAATAAATTAAATAAAATTTAATTAGCATAATTAAATTCATGCATTTCTAAAATTCGAAAACTAAATTAGAATAAAATTTTAAAAAATGATTAATTCCAGTTTTTATTAAAAATAAAGAAATAAAAATATATTTAACTCATAATATTTTAACATTTTAACATGTAATAAGGATGAGACATAGCTATTTAAAACAACTTATTACATATGATAACACAATATTATTCAATGAAAAAGAATTTTATATATATATATATATATATATATATATATATATATATATATATATATATATATATATATATATATATATTAGCAAACACACATGCGTTATCGCGTATGTGTATTCGCATTTTTTTATTTTCAAAAAATTTAAGTTATAATCAATAATAAATATATAATTTTTAAAATAGTTATTAAATATAAAATTAAAAAAAAGATACGTAAAAAAAATTTAAATAATGGTTTAAGACAAGAGATTTCTAGAAAAATGATTAAAAATAAATTATTTATAAAATAATTAATTTTTAAAATAATTAAGGATAAAACAAGTATTATGAAATGTGGACACAAAAAGAAAAATCCTCTTTATTGTTCGATTAAGACTATTTCTTTCTTCCTTCCTTCCAACCATATCATCTATTATACTTACACTTTTTCTCTTTTAGCATTCGTGTTTTGGCTGAAAAATTATCAAATAAACTCACATTCAGGAGATAGATCCAATACCAATGTCCATCTAAGAAGGGTCACACAGAATGTCCTTCGATTATCCAGGTTAACAGTTATAAAAACAGATAATGTCCTTTGATAAATTCAAAAGACAAGGATTGTATTGTACAGAATCTGTAGCTAGTAGCCAAGCTGATGTCCCCAAAAAGTTAATCGAACAAAATTTATACCCCAGTGCCCCCACCCCCACCTCCCCGACACGAGTTATGATTTTTCTTTTTATGTTGTCACCAAAAGATATGCCAGGCCTTTCAGGTATTCAACAATCTCTGATCCACCAAGCTTTGAACTTCCAAATACTCTATCAACAAATGTGATTGGAACCTATACACAATAAAATTTTATGTCAGCTATGCAGTGAAAATGAACAAAGTGATAAGCCTTTAACAGGATAAGTATTTGGAAAGGTGATAGAGGTGTAGCAAAAACAAAAAGGATGGGGTGGGGATGAATGCTAAATTGCCGAAGCACATTATTAAAACATTAAAACTCGGCCTAATCAACTAGCATTCAAATTTCCCACATGAATTAGATGAATACATAGATTCAAATATTAAAGTTTAGAACATCATAACAATTTTATCCAACCAATCGCATATAAATTTCACTGTAATCAACTAAAGTTCCAAAGATATAAAGGCAGCAAAATAGTAGAAGGAATAGGCATTTCCTAAACTATTTGATCAGTTTACCATTTCAATTTTCAAGCAGTTTACATACAGTGCAAGGATTGTATGTGTACGCTTATCACTCATATTTTTAATGTGAATATCAAACAAATCTTTCGTGATTAGATAGTTACATGTCACACACACAGAGGAATGTCAAATTGGGCCAGCCAGGCCAATTGGGCCAACCCGGCCCATTTAAGACCGACCCGTTTCTAACCCACCAAAATCGGGTCGGGTCGAGCCAACCTAAAATATGAAAATGGGTTAGGAACTTCAACTTGTCGCGCCGATGGACGGGGTGGCGGGCTAGCCTGCGTGTCCGCTGACTACAACACTACGTTCTTGGTCGCGCACCACACCTCTGGCAACATACACAACCACGTAAAAGGAGAACAAGAAAGAAGTAAAATTGTGCTCACAACAATGTTTTCCAATCCGCAACGCAATCGAAATTTCCAATTTGTGGAATCCCCAAATCGCACAATCCCTAGATCACAAAATCCCCAATCCCTAATTCGTAAAATCCCCAATTTCTATTAGAAACGAAATGGAAGAAGAGGTTACAACAGAATAAACAAAGAGAAATACAACAGAGTTGCCGACCGTGGTTTTCGATGAGCAAAAGGACTTTTGGGTGTGGTTGCCACTGTGGGTGTCGTCGCCGATGATGAAAATCGCTATAGTCGTCGCTGAGGGATGGGAATTTGTCTTGTGTTTTCGCCTCATGTGTGGGTGTGGATTATGTGTTGTTTTGGCTAAGAAGAACATCAAAAATCGTGTGGGGCTTTCTAGGTTTTTCCGCTAAAGAGGAAGAAGGGAAGAGAAAAGATTTGTATAAACAAAAAAGAAAACAGGTTGACGAGTTATAGCAAGTTGGCCCGTCTTGTAGCCCAGCAGGCTGGTGGGCCAGGCGGGACGGGTTAAGTGGCTCGCGGGTTTAGAACATATAACCCGACCCACCTCTTCTTGGCATGCTAATTGCCACAACATACAAGCATGGATAGTGTCTAGTAGATATGGTAAAGGGGGTTCCTTAGTAGTCTGGTTGTGGCTGAATCTGGGTCATCTAAGAGACGTACAAAAATTAGAGGTGGTACATTTATGACTAGGTGTGAACTTCTCATCAAAATTATAACAAAGTCCTTGAACTTGATATTCTAGCAATTTGTCTAGGGTGAGGCGTTTCAGGGGTAGGGTGGCAGAGAGAGTAGGTAATGCATGAGTGTACAGGTTATGGGTGGTGAAGTATTCTAGGTAGAGGTAGTATGTGTGAATGGCCGAAAAGGTGTCTTTTTAGAGTTGTGAATCTTATCTTTGACCAATTTAGCAAGGCTAATGGCTTGTGATATAGAATAAGATTATGGTTATTTCACCACAAATATATGGCGAAAGAAACAATAAAAAATAATTAAGAATAATATCCAGGAAGAGGCCAGCAGTACAATTGCAAAGTTTTCAAAACATACTTGATAATCTGTAACTAACCCTATTTTGTGTAACTTAAATAGTTTTGCCTAGTGATTGTGTAGGAGGATGGACCAAAACAGAGGGAACATGTAAAGGACACCCGATCTACAAGGAGGTTGCTTTGGCACATTAATTTGAACCAACTTAGGGCATCATCCTTCATATGGAAAGCCACCATGGATAGACATTGTTCAAGAGGGATTTGGTAGAAGGCAACGTATTGGTTTGCTCGAAAAAGTCAGTCTAAGGGGTCAGGTCCTTTAGAAGAAGCGACCTGGAGTTTGGGTGGCCTAAGTGGTTAGAGATAACGGTGACCTTCAATGGACATTGTGGTGGCATGTTGGTAACTCTGACCCAATTGGGTTGTGATATAAGGCAGAGATGTTGATGTGTGGCCCTTGATCTAGGGGTCGTCGATTGGAGCCATGAAATATGAGCATGTGAACTCAAGGGTCAAAAAAAAGTAAGGGGTGGGACAAAGATGAAACCTGGTCAACGAGGATGGTAAAGGATGGGGTGCAAGCTCTCATGTTTGGCTTCCATATCATGTTCACGATTGTCTTGTGACTCCATGTGGGTTTGAATGGCAGAGAGGCAATCCTGAATAGCATGAAGGATTTCATCCGGGTCTTTGGTGGGTGGTTTGGGAGGCATGGAGGAAGCAATGAAAATACCAAATGCTCTAGGCCTTTGTTATGGCTACACTAAGGCACTAGAGACAAGGACAAAAAAACTAGCAGGTAAAAAACTTCTCAAATCATACAATGAAAATGTAGACCTAAATAGTGTTTGTTAGGTTCTCCAGGAGGCCCTTGTTGAAATGCTTAAAACCGAAAGAAATGAAAAAGAGATGCTGTTTGCATTGGGCCTGTTCTTTGATGAAAAACCTATTGATGCAATTACATATCGAACCCAAGATCTATAAAGTCATCACAACAACCAGGTTAATATTGATTATAATAATCAAGAATTGAGAAACCGTACCTCTTCAATATGGTATCCTTTTCTGGATGCTCGTACTATCATTTCCATTTGAAAGACATATCCTTTACTAACACAGCAACTAATGATATCTTCAAGCACTGATTTCCTATAAAGTCTACAAAGAACAATGATACATCCCTCTCAAACCAGGGAACAGAGGAGCAAATGAAACTCATGAAATTGCAAATACCAATTATGAAGCTTTATTACCTAAAAGATCCAGTCAAATCTGAGACACCAGGCCATAAAAGTGTTTGCGCAAGAACATTTGCTCCCCTGCTAGTTAGTTTGCGCATAAGATTCCATCCATGCACACCACCACCTTTAACATAACGAGTCCCTGTAACTATATCAGCACCAGTCTCCAACTGCTTGCTGAAGTGCAGAAAGGAAGGATTAAATTGTGCCAGGTAATGGGAAAACAAGAAAGAAATTACTAGAAGCTCTCTTTACCTAATAAAACTTGGCAAATATTTTGGCTGCAAAAGAAATGAATAAATAAGAAAGGACAAATAAATAAGAGAAAAATTATTCTGCAACTAATAAATTCTCCAAACTAAAAATCCGATAAAGAATTTCATCCAGCCCTTGATTTTTTAAACCTAAAGCCTGTTTGTTTCTGGGTGGAAAGTGCTTTGTGATTGATTATGTGCCATTTGTTTTAACGTTAAGTATACTTGACTTTCAACCGCTGAACATAATTTGGATTACGTAGCCAAGTTCAACTCAACCACAAATTTTACGTTGAAACATGGGAAATGCACGACAATCAGTCATATAGCAAAACAAACAGGTCTACTGTTATCATTAATAAATTCAAACTATCCTCTACATTTGATTAATAAAACTTACATGGTGTGACAGATCAGCATCCATGATGACAACAAAATTTCCAGATGCATGTTTCATGCCATGAATATAAGCAGTTCCTGCAGATTATTTACATCAAACGCTAATTTATCATAAAACATTTGGTGCAAGTGTCAGGAACATACCTAAACCCAGCTTCCTAGGCCGTGCTCTTAACAACTGGAACCACAGGAATAAGCATGGTTACTCTAAATAATATCCCAAAAACAGAATAAATCATGGATGAATACTGTGTTTATATCAAAATTAAATTTGTAAAAGTCACTGCTTACGATTCGATCTTCTCCGTAAACTTGCTGTAGTTGTTTTACAACATCCTGAGTACCATCAGGACTCCCATCATCCACGATGATAATTTCAAAATCAGCATCCCTAAATTAAGCAAGAAAACGTATTCACATTGATGATTAATCATATATTCAGATGGCATAAACAAAAAATTTGCCAGGAGAAAAGGCATTTTCTTGCTAAAATTTTATGTTTTGGATAAGCCATATATACAGAATAATTACTATTTTTTTACATTCTACATATAGACATGCTTATGATGCCCAAATCATAAAATACTTGCTCAGAATTCCACTTATAAATGATATGATTTATATATTCACTAATAGAGAAGAAAAAACAATTAAAAGGGAGCAGATATAATCATGAGATGGAGAATTTACCGAAGGTGCTTGAAGATTAGGTAAACAATGAGACCAATGTTGAGACGCTCATTATATGTAGGAACAATTATACTGTATTTGTTCTTTTGCTTCTGATGTGGCTCATCCATTCCAATCACAACTTGGACCGAATTCAATCAGTGCAATGAATTCAACGTACTAACACACACAGAATATGAGATACAGAACAATCAACATATTTATGCGTAGAAATAGAAGGTCGTTTTATAATGTTTTGGAGAAGAAGTATTCATCACACTGTTGGAAGCATTAAATTGGTATATCAATTGATAAAATCAACGATCTAATGGGAAGTGATGAAAATTAATTACACGTGTTTAACAAATCGCTACGCCTTAGTACAGAGACAGAAATGCCAAGAACGGCTCTAAATTCGTCGAAACGAACAGAAATTTCACAAGGCTCCTCTTTTTCGAGAAGATCCAAAATCTCGGTGGCAGAAGAAGAAATCAATTTAAAACCAAGTAAACGGTTCCCTCGATGACTGGCACTAACAAGAACATACTCCTTCACAGTATAATTGTGATCAAAGAAAGATAAATCGAAAGTGAAATGGATGAACTAACCTAACGACGGCGTCGAACAAAACGTCACGAGGGGCAGCAGCTTCAGGCGACGGCGTTACACGAATCAAAGGCACCAAGCAGCGTGTCAACTACAACAAACTTTTTATTTGTGTTTAAATTATAATTGTAATTTTGATAGTATTTTTAAAAGGAAAATATTTATTTTATAAAACAAAAATAAAACAAAAAGTTATATTTCTCCTCCTTCTTCATATTGTTATGGTATTAAATTAAAATTAAAATATTGTTATGGTATTCAAATCGTAAAAAAAACACGTCTTTCTTGTAGAAAACATAGAAGATGTATTTATTTCTCGATTATAACACATTGTTATTAACTTTTTTTTATAGCAACATATTCGATTAAATATTATTTTTTAGTTATACATTAATAGATCTGATAAAAAAAATAACATATAAAAATATAAAGTTTCTATTTAAACAAATAATTTTAGAAAATTAAATTTATGTTGAAAAAAAAAGTTATTATATATTTATATAATTGTGTCTACAGTGTGATCTTTAACTAAATAGATTTATATTATGTTCTGGTACATCCAATAAGTTCTACATTGTTTAGAAGTTGAGGTCAAGCAAAGTTTAAATACTCTTACCTCCTTCCACTTTTCGAGGTGCCTTTTAAGGACAAAACCCTGACGGAGCTAAAATGCTCTAAAGCAGACATTGTTTCGAGGCTCGGAATCGAAACATATTAGAAATAGCAAAAATTAATTAAAATGAAAATATTTTGTATAGTTATACATGGCTATCAAATTTAGCTTTGGAAATATCACTGAAAAGTATATTTTAACTAGATATATGTAGTGTTAAATGAAAAATATAAGAGAATAAGTTTTAACTAATATAAATTGAAAAAATGACGATTCCAAATACAGTTTATTGTGAACCGGTAAATTTTAAAAAAATTTAAAAGAGATTGAGAAAAATTATTCAATAGAAAGAGTAAGTGTCGCTTTCGACTTTAAAAAATGTTTTGTTTTACTTTGATAAACACTATTTTCTTTTAAGTGATTAACATTTTAAACGATTAATTCATAATGTGATAAGTATTATTCAATTGAATGGAATAATTCTTTTTAGTTTAATTAGTCAGATGGCATCTACTTTTGTTCGTAGGTGTCAGTTTGGTACCCGTTTTTAAAAATGTGTCAATTAAGTTTCAACTTTTGAAAAGATGTCTCAATTATGTTCTTTTCAGAAAAAAAATTATGAACATAGTTAATCTAAAAGTGGAACTCGCTATTTTTACTCTTGTATATTTATAGTCAAATCCACAGGTTGTGGAAGAATCCACAAGTCACTTGTGAAACTTGTTGGTTCGCATTTTGTTTTCTAGAGCTAAATCCATATGTTGTGAAAAAATTCATTGGTCATATGTGGAACTTGTTGTTTTGTTGTTGTGGGTTGTTTTAACATGATGTTGTTGCTGGTTTAAAAATGTGGTTGTTTCTTTATTATTTAGTGCAAAATTTTTAGGTGAGTTGTATGTTAAAATCCTTAAGTGTAAGGAAATAATGCTTGGGTTATGATATGATGATGATTTATGATTAATTTTAAGATGATGTGACATGATACGATGTAATTGCATGATGAGTTGAGGTATGTTTGATTTTGTGATGAGGTATGATGTATATGATAGTTGTAAAGCCAGGATCGTTTCTTTACCAAAAGGACTTTGTCGACTCAGGGTAAAGGGGTTTCTTCTCTTTGTAAGTCTTTAGCATAAGCTTAGCAATAGTGTTCCACCTAAGGCTTTGTCGAGCGGGTAGAGTTGTTGCTAGTAAGTATATAAAAAGCAGAGGAAATGACTTTTTCAAGAGGCATTGGTGCGCAAGAAAGGTATAATGGTTGGCAATGAGAAAGTGACATACCATTAATATTACTTGGTGGTAATATTCTGATGAGTTCAAGTTGTGGTATTGAGAACATATATTGGTGGAGTTATTTTTTTTTTGTGAATGAGTTATGTTACATTATAACATGAGTTACATGTTAATATGTCTATTATGTGATATGATACATGGCTAGCTCGCCCTTGCATGTTTGTGGATGTGGTTTCCACCTGCGATGATCGTATGACTTACGTTGTAGGGAGTAGATGTTGATGCACATATCATTAGAGAAGCTTAATTGTGCGGAGTCTGTGGAGAAGCTTTGGGAAGTTTTATTTTGACCTTTGAAAAGGTTCTTTTGAAATAAAATGTAATAGCATAGTGATTTCGAGTTTTCACTTGAAGGATTTGATATTAAACCTCGTTGAACGAATTAAGTTAATTGTTTATATGAACTATATTTTCATATTGATGAATGAAGAGGTTTGGATGAATCTTTTATCAGGTGTTATTTTGAATAAAATAATTGTGATTTTCGTTGAAGTGCCATGAAGACACTTTTAATTAGATTTTTGTTTTCTAATTAAAAGTGATTAAATTGGGTTAGTAAGTGAGGGAAGAGAGTAATTAGGAGAGTGAAACACTGTTGAATTTTGTGTGCACTGGGGCAAGAGTATTCCAAGCATCCATTGGTGTGGGAGAGAGAGAGGGAAAAGAGCAGAATTTTGGGTGATCAAGAGAAGACCTTATGGATCAAAAAGCTAGCTAAAGTTTTGGCAATTGGAGCACGAATACCAGGTTAAGGGAGTTTTATTACGTGTTTTATATGCAATGTATCATTTCTGATTGATTGGAATGCATGTGCACCTTAATTTCTGCCAAAAATGTAATAAACAGTTCGTGTTTCTAAAATTTTTCAAAAACCGCCTGGCGCCACATGAGTTGCCGCTAAGCGACACATGTGTTTGAAACCAAGTTCCTGAGTTTCCCTATGAACCGTCTGGCGGCTAAGTGTGACCCGCTAGGCGACGTGTACTGTTTTGCCCAATTCGTGGTTTGTGGTGGTTTTTGTGACGATTGTGATGCTCGAGTTGATTCTATATGCATGTGTGGGTGAGTTGAATGTGAAAAATTGCCTGTGAGTTAAACTTTATATGAAATTGGTAAGAATTGAGATTCAATTGGGCATTAGGGTTCATATGGGATTTTGAAACGATGAAATATGTATTAGGTTAGAATTGATGTATTGTTTGCATGAAAATAATATTGAATTGGATTGGCAGGAACTAGTGTGATGTTAAACATTTAAAATTATACCAAAACGCGTACTAGAATTGATAATTGGGAGTTTAAGGGTTCGCGTAGATGCAGGAAAATCTGGACAGAACCCATAATTTGTATGCACCGCCTGGTGGCACATGAATTGTCACCAAGCGATACATCAGGCGCAAATAACAAGCTAATTTTTGCTTCGCGTTGGATTTCTGGGTGTTGCTATCTATAAATTTGGCACATAACGTGAGTAATTGAGCATAAGGTTTGAGAAGGAAATCTTGTGTGTGGCATAATTAACTCTATGTGTGATAAGTTAGTAATGGCGATGTTATGTGTGTCAAAGCAATATTGTGTTTAACTGTGATGTTGCTCATTGCCTCATGGGAGTTGTAATTACGTGTCAATTGGGAGGATAATTTACATTTGATGTGGCTTGTATTTTCTGGTAGAGGAATGAGGACATAAGGAATTGCATCATATTTAAGAATAAGTATAACTTGAATTGTGAAACCATGGATGTGTCGTGTAACATCCATGCCGGATATTACGGGTTTAAATAATAAAATAAAATAAGAAAATAAAATCTCATTAATTATAAATTCATTTCCCAAAAACGTGGAAAATTTCAACTTTTATTTAGTAATAAATGTTCTCAAAATCTCTATTATAACTCAATATAAAATCTATAATAAAAACCAAGTCTAATAATGTAAATTATTACAACTGTTCCAAAACATAATGAAAAAACTGATAAAAACTCTTCCCAAGTCTAGCCCCGCTCCGGCTCTAAGTCTCACCAGATCCACCTGCAACATCATCTGCTCCCGTGTACCGCGTATACGATCATCGCCAAACACAAGCAGATAGGGTGAGCTAACAAAACAAACATATATATATATATATAGCACTGTTATATATATTACACAATCATAACAAAGGAATTCCTTCCTTTGATTCCATACCACATGGCCACAACCATGTTAATCGTGTTCTACGTCTCCTAGTGAGTACCTCAAGATGTCTTGTTGTCATACTTATCGGCCACAACCGATAGAGCACGTGCGGGAAACCATGCTACGAATTACACACTGTAACGTCAGATGGAGTTCCCAAATACGAACATAGTTCGCAACGTCCCAAGACTACAAAACTTGTCAGCTAACTACTGAGGAGGGCAATCTATCTGGACCCATTCGTACTGGCCACAACCAGCACACTCACACCAACAACACTCGCCAACCCGAGCTCAACTCAAGAATTCCTCATGTTCATCCGCCATCCCGAGCTCAACTCCAGAGATGTCATTTCGAGCCACAACTCAAGGAATGTCACGTGCTTAACCCCTATCCCGAGCTCAACTCAAGGGATACGTTTCGAGCCTCAACTTAAGGAACACCAGCAAGCCGACCTTTAAGGTATCTTAGAAGCCTTGTAGATCACGCACATCATAGCACGCATAACACCAATTCCCTGCAGCAAAACCACCTGGTGTTGCTCACAAGGCGCTAGGCGTTGCTCGCCTCCAGACCGCTTGGCGGGGAACACGTACCACCAAGCGCCAAGCGCCTCATCCCTCACAGCCCTGCATCTATCGCTTGGCAGAACACTCTCTACCGCTAAGCATCACGCATACAGGTTGCTCTCTAAATCTAAGCTATTGCCTGGCGATTCGCACACCACCGCCAGGCGCCATATCAATAGTCTATAAATTATGAATTCTAGGTTAGGTTTTGGATTACTTTCTCACACCCTCTCTCACAGTTTCACTCAATCAGTTCCCTCGTCATGTAATGCACACATCATGAGTGCCTACAATACTCTATCACCAACAAGGTTACCAATCCAAAAGTTCTGCAATTCTAATTATGTTAATGGTCATCATTAGTATCACGTATTCCCAACTCCTCATATGCCTTCTATCAATGATATCAACCCCACCTGCCTTAGAATTGAACCACTATTGATATCAGCCCAGTTCTCCATGGGTCAAATTTACCTAAATATATTAATCTCTTCTAAGGTCTAACAGGTTTACCTGGATTCATCCTATTTATTATATATATACTTGTATGAGCTCCTACTTCCCATATCACTAGTACCTTTGCAATGAATTCCCTATATTATCTTACTAGTCACTCAAAATAACCATTTACACTTCACCAAATACCATTCAATATTCCTTACGTCTACTGCATTATAAAATCCCTCACTTCACCAAATACTGAATTTAATTCCCCCTTTTCAATTATACAAGTTATCTCTGAGGCCTATATCTAAATACTGTTTCCAACCTTGTGCTTATTAAGCCCCAAACCTTCCAGAATCACAAAGCCATCATAAACCCCTCTCCCACGCCAAGATAGCTACCTTTGCGATGGCGCCTGGCGGCAAGCCCCGTGCCGTCAGGCGGTGCATAAGATTTCTGGGTAACTCAAAATTTGCTTCATCTTGAGAGACTCCCAATAATAACGCATAGTTGGCATACATGGGACTTGAACCCAAGTCCTTTCACACAATCAACTAAGTGCCTAATGCTGCCTGTAGTGACTGTCAGAACCTAGATGTGAACCTCGGATCGCGGTTTGGCACTATACTTGTTGGTACTCCATGTAACCTGACAATCTCTCTGACATACAACTCTACCAATTTGTCTATAGACATTTTCTGATTAATTGACAGAAAGTGCGCACATTTTGTCAATCTGACCACTATTACCCAGATGGAGTCGTACCCCCTCACTAACCACGACAAATGTGTAACAAAGTCCATGGAAATGCTTTCCCATTTCCACTGGGGAATGTCAAAAGGCTTCAACGTGTCACCCGACCTCTGATGTTCAATCTTCGCCTTCTGACATACCAAGCAAGAAGTAACATAATCTGCCACATCTGTCTTCATACTAGTCACCAAAAGGTTGCTTTCAAATCTTTATACATCTTACTCATACCTGTGTGTATGCTAAGACGACTCTTATGCCCTTCTTCCAAGAGCATCTATCTCAATATCGGACTCCTAGGTACACAAACCCTCTCTCTGAAATGCAAGATGCCATCTTTACCCATTCTGAAATCTTTTCTCTTCTCAGTGCCCAACTCACCAATGATTTGCTTTGGATGAAGGTTATGATGCGATGCTTTGTTGGGGGCCCAGTTACGAGTGTAACTTATATTGGGGTAACACGTGGCCACTCGAGGTTGTAGCCTGGTGGTTTTAGAAGTCTAGTGGAGTGTGCGAGATTGTGGCTTGGTGGGGTTCCGAAAGATTGCCCTCTTTAGTGAAACTGATTGAGTTTGGTAGTTTGGGGACAAATACAGACTATGGTTCGTATTGGAGAATTCCACTTGGTGTCGTGGATCATGGCCATGACAATTTATTCCTGCTTGTGGACTATTAGGTGGTGGCCTATAGTCAGAGGGGCGAATAGACACTCGTGCAGCAAAGATTGATCGATGTACTCATCAAAGAGTGTAGAATCAAGAGGCGTCCAACAGAATGTTTGGAAGGGAGAATTGAGGATTTGGGTTGCTAACACGGGTCATGGTTATGAAATGCTTTAATTATGTCATGTTGTATTTGTCTTTCTTGTATTTGAGCTCACCCTATCTGTGTGTGTTTGATGATGATCATGTAACTTGTTACATGGGAGAAGATGATGATGCAGGTGAGCATGTGGATGCCTAGAGTCGGAGTGGGGGCCAACTATGAGAGTTTTAATAGTTTTCTTCATGGAAGTTTTATGGACTATTTTGTAATGGTTTTATAAACAGTTTATAATTGTAATAAATGAACGTCGTGAATTTTATTTATAATTGGCATGTCGAAATAGATTTAAATTTCCCGCATTTTTGGGAAAGTACTTAATAATGAATGTAAATTTTTTTGTTATTTTCTTATTTTAATTTGCAAATAAGTAATTTTCGACTAGGACGTTACAAACCTCATTGTCTCGATTCATTCCAAAATCCTATAAATAATACATTTTGGTAGAATCCACCCAACAACAAAATACAATCCATTTTTTCAACCATAAACAGTAGTAGAATCACAAGTTATCCACATAATAACACGCAAGATCATAAGAACTCTTTAACATTCATATCATCAACCATTAAACATGCAACATTATCACATTTCCATTATCCAATGCAAAAGCACACAATAAAAATATCAACAAGCTAAAATGACAATAATAGTTAACTTCCCTTAGTTATCTTAAATCATTTTCTACTCACGATATCGAACCACCAACATTTTCTCATATTTTCTACTTTTGCTTTTACTACTGATGGATTTAAAAGATATCCCTTAGCACCAGAAGTCCTACGATGCTCTTAGATGTTCAAATAGATGGTAAGTTTGTAGAGATTTATAGATGTTTGTAGAGGAAAGAAAGAGGAAAGTTGTTGGAGAGAGTAGTGGCACATAAGAGTGAAACTTGACCTAATTGAAGTATCTTTTATATATAAAGTTTATTTTTAAATAATTATTTAATCAAATAATTTAACATTTATGTAATTGAATAATAAATCAAGTTTCATTTGTATCATTAACTTCCTTTCGGTGGCACATACCATCTAGTATTTCTTGTTTATCCATATCATCTACTACTCTTTCTTGTTTATCCATATCATTTACTCCACTCACTTTCAACATCTACCACATCCAACTACATATAGTAGACATTTGTTTAAATCTGCACTCGTTTAAGTCTGCATTCTGCCTAAATCTCCATTTGGAAAGGGAAAAAAAAAATCTCAGATCAATAATTTTGTGTTTTATTTTTAGAAAAATCACGTAAAGTAATTTGACAACTATTTTCGATTCGTTCACGTGTAATTGTCAATTGATCATTTTGTAAAATGTGACGAAGGGTAAATAGCGTACCTTGAGCTTGATTTATTTGATCCAATCATAAATAAGGAAAATTTTTCAACTTGCTCATATTGACATCAAAGTTGATAACACTTTAATGATTTGAAGATAATCATGTTGGTTTGTCAACTTCAACTTCAACTTTGTTCATACTAGTTTCAAATTCAATCTCATTGATTTCAATAACAAGCTCATATAACACGATCTCATTTGCTCAAATCCAATAATAGTGACATACTTTTATCTTATCTTATTTTTAGACCCTTCCTAGTTATCAAGCCCTCATTGTCTCTCACACTTACGTTTACCTTACTTTTACCTTTCACGGCACTTAATACATAAACAAGGTCCTTTCGATAATAGAGACAAGTCATTGAAATATGTCCTTAGGACATTTTCTATATTATACATGTACTTAATAGATAAATTTCTAATTTTAAAAATCAATTTAATTAATCAAATGAAAAAAAATATATGTAATTTAATTTTGGGTTAATTATGTTTTTGGTTGCTAAACTATTAAGCGATTTTGGTTTTGGTCCCTATTTTAAAGTTTGCTCTATTTAGATCCTCATCTTTTTAAAATTTATGGAATTAGTCCTAAAAAATTAACGCCGTTAACATTGTTTTAGACTTGACAAACAGAGTACAACGTCATCCATTCACTTTTAGACATGTGTCGATGTTTAAATTACATGTCATCCGTTCTTCCTCCCACCACAGATGCTCCCGTCTCCCATAAGTTCTAAATGGCGTCGTTTGCTTCTTCGCAACAACTAGGATTGACGATGTTCGTTTCTTCTTGTTGGTGTGTTTCAGATCTGGATTCACCATGAGAGGCCAGTGAAGCCATGCTGCTCACCGTTGCGTCGTTTATCGAGGTCGTCATTGACGACCATATTTTCTTCCTTTGACGCGAATTGCAAGAGGTTTCCCCATCCTTTTTCACCCTACGCCAAGCACCACCCAGCCGCAACATTTTCTAACATCAATGCGATAAGAGAGGTTGCCGAAGTGTGACATCGACCATAAACGTCACTTGCGTTGCCGCTTTTCACTTTCTTCACCAACACATGCGATTAGGGTTTTGGTTGGGTTTTGTGAGTGTTGAGTGTGTTAATGGTGACTGTTGGAAGATGTTTTTTTTTAAATCAGATTTGCAGAAGAGAATGAAGGTGGTAACAAGTTCTCTGATTGTGTATACGAGTGAAGAAAATTAAGTAGAGCGGAAAAGGAAGATAATTTTGATGGTGGGGTTCCTTTATCTACGATGTATGAAGATTAATTTATTTGGATTCTCTATAATTTTCTGCTAATTTCTCTGGGTTCTCTATAATTTTTTGTTCCAAATAATTTTTAGGTTGGGATTTTTGATAGTTGAAAAATTTAAAGTTGAGTGGAAATAATGGAATGATTGGGTTTTTTATCCTTTTTCCCCTATAATTTTTCACCAACCCTTCAAAAGATTTCAAAACGTTAAAAACAAAGTAATTAAAGTGATTTTATGTTTTCTATGAATGTGATGTTTGAAATTCCATAATTTGTGATTTTATGGATTTTTTATACTTGGAAGATGAAGTTAAAGTTGACTTGAGTGGAAGCTAATTGAATGGTTGGATCGAGAAGGTTGTGAGGTTGATAATGAAGAATAGATGTTAATGGAAAAGGAGTTTTGATTATTGTTGTGGCTCTCTGTTTGGATAATGAAGATGTTCGTTAATAAAGAAGAAGATGAAGGTGGAGAATGAATAAGTTCACCAAGAAAAAAGAAGAAAGATGATGAACTAGAAATTTAATTTAATTTTTTTAAGTTAAATAATTTGTTACGTGTAATAAATGAACAGCTGATATGATATTCTATTTGACAATTCCATAGATTTAAAAAAGATGAAAATCTAAATAGAACAAACTTTAAAAAAGGAACCAAAACCAAAATCCCTTAATTTACCTTTAGCGGTAACTCGGTTAAAAAAAGTTAAAATACCCTGATTTGATCCGTAGATATTTTTTCCTCTATTACGTTAGTCTCAGTTCATTTCTCTTTCACCTATGTTTTTATAATCCTCGTTTCATTTTTGGTTCTTCGTGTTTCCCGCCTTTCTTAAGTTTGGACTCTGGAGTTAGAAGCCGTTAGTGTTTATAAGTTAATTCGATCAAGCAGTTCCTATTTCCATGTTCATTTTCTTTTAGCCAAACGATTCTCTCTCGTATTTTCTTTCTCCCTCATCACAACCTAACAAAAACACTATCACAGTCTATCGTCACTCTCATTCATTCAGTCGCGGAAATAAAAATTCCTACCTTCTCTTACCCCCTTCATCTTCCGGATTCCTTGTCCATTGAGTTTTCTACGCTTCTCGGATAGGTAAGTCACGCATTTCTTTGCGAATCTCCACATTTCGTGCATGTCTCAGCTGCAATTACGGTAATATTTTATTAAGTTTGATGTCTATGAAGTTCAACTGATTTCGGTTGTTGAACATTCATAGATTAGGGTATACTTGATTTATGATAAGTTTCTTTTAAGTTTTAAGCAACTATGTGTAACAATCATGCATATGCCTCCGTTTATTTTCATCTAATGCGATTATTGGAACACTAGCAAATATATCAAACTGCAGTTGTTATATCTTTTTGGTAATGTTTACGATTGATGATCTATTACGGAACAAATTTATGATTTAGGAGAAGAGTGGCCAAGGAACTTGTATGGTTAGATAATATTTATTCCCTACTTTTTAATTTGAATTTGGCGATTTTGTAATGTCTGTGGTGTAGATCAAAAACTTTAGCAACCTGAAGGAATGACTGAAGAACACAAGGAATCCTCACCTGCAGATTCAAAGGAGAAAAAATCATCGCGAGGTTTTTCTCTATAATGTTTTTTACTTCATGATGTAGTGAGTATTAGAAGTAGATTCTTTCTGGTTCTTTATTGGAAACAGGTAACAGTATGAGAGGAAGGAATGGATGATCTTGGAATTGATTGCATGACAGTGCATTAAGTTTTTTGAATAGAATTTACTAGTCACCGCTGTTTTGGAACTAGTATGTTGATGGTTCATAAAAGTTAGATAAGCATAGCAATTTATTGCAGTTCATTTATAGTGTTCTGGGTGAAGTCCTTATTCTTCCCTTAACTTGATTTCATTTTGGATGGAAAACAGGACTTTGGTTTGTCCAAATGAAACACTCTTACTGCAAATCCGACCATGGATTATCTTCAACTAAAATTATAATAACAAAAGGGAAAAAAAAATTCAGTAGAGTAAAAAACTTTCTAAAATAACTTCACACCGTACTTAAGGGCTACTAATTTAAATATTTTAAATTCATGTATTCCTTAATCCTTTATATTGATGCAACATTCTTAGGTGCTTTCAACTTCTTGTAATTTGTGAGATTGCATTCTCACGTAGTCCATGAGAAAACCAAACATTTTCTTTTCTCGTGGTTGAGTAAAAACAACAATAAGGATATATGCAAGTATTACCAATTTCTTTGCATTTTTCGATTCAAATAGGTGATGAAATTGGAAAGAAATTTCTTAGCTCCTGGAAGTCCATGTCAATGGCAGATGATGATGCAATTGACTTTGACTTTGACACTGTTTCTAAAGGAAAGAAGAAGCCATTTGATTTTGAAAAAATGTAAGTCTTCCTAACATACTGAAGTTAATAATTTAGGTTTTAAAAAGTGAAATATAGACGGTAAGGGTACTGATATTGGTTTCATTCTGAATCCTTCTGTTTCACAAGGCTTTAGTTTGACAGGTTCAATATTTTACACTTAAAATGGAGAAGGTTGATATAGTAAATTACATGTTCATAAGTTTTATCTTTTTTACATATCTATTGTGATTATGATGTTTTATGTAAAAGAGATTTTCATTTAAGCAGCAGATTACCATGATAAACATATGTGCTTATGTTGTACAATTTTGACTTATGAGTTTGTAGTTTCTAATTTGATGTGTTACAAATAATCCTTGCTAGGGACCTTAATTTTAATCTGGATGGTGAGTTTGATAAGATATCATCATTTAAGTTGGACATGTCAGATCTTGATTTTACATGCCCACCAAAGAAGAGTTCCCAGTCTAAGGATAAGAAAGGAGAAATTTCTGGTGCAAAAGGAGGAAAGCAAGATGAGTTTAATTTCAGCTTTGATTTTAATGAGTAAGTGGTTGAAAATATTTGAGGCTATAATCATTTAATGTACATATTTGTTATTTTTGGTTTCTGAAGCATCAGTTGAGTGGTTTGAAGATATATATCTATTCTCAAAATTTTGCATCTTTTGATGCCATAGGTTGGATAGCTTCAATCTTGATTCAAGCTTCGTGCAAGTAGATACTACTTCCAACGGTAGTCCGAGAAAAAAGGTTGTAAGCAACGAAGGAAGTGATAAAGAAGGTGCTAAAAGGCCTAAAACCAATAATGATGAAGGTGCTCATGCATCTGTTGATAGCACGGCTGTTAAGTCCCATGCACCAGAGGAGCTTGAAACTTTTAAGGCTGAGACTATGGTTGGTAGCCTAGGAAATCTAGTTTTGAGACAGGATGGTCCTGTTTCCAGAATTTCATCCTCTGGGAATCTTGACATGCAAGAAATAGACTTACCTGAGAAGGAAAATTTTACAGAATCAGTATCTGAGCAGGTTAACAATGTCCCATGTTCTCAGTCAGTAGGTCAGAGTGATTCAGAACAGCACACTATCTCAGACCAGCATACAGAGGTTATTTCATCTGGAACAAGAGTCAGTAATGTATCTGGAGATAAACAAGAGATTAATCATAGGCCAACATATCAATGTACGGAAATGTTTTCTTCTGGAACCAGAAAAATCAATGTTTCGGATGACATGCAAGAGATTAATGATAAGGCAACAAATATGAAGCCTGATACCGTTGACCTACAATTGGAGCGTTCCTCCCCACATCACATCACTAAGTCAGATAACAGTGTTGATGAAGCAATTACTCTAGAAAGAAATGCCCAAGGAGTCACTAATGACCCTCAGCCAGAAAATAGGTATACAAGTTATGAAAATAATTCTAGAGCTGAGGCCTTGAACAAGATTTCATGTGACAATGGGAGCAAAGAAAATAAAGAAACAACTTTAGTGTGTGATTTGGGTCTTGCAAGCAGGTAAAATTGTTACATCATTTTACTATTGTCATTACGAATGTTAGCGTTATAGTTTCTTTCTGTTATTAGCTGAGTTTCTTACAATTCTGTTCTGTAAGGTAGCAGGCATTTTTTTTTTCTTCAAATATATACTGTTTTCATGATTTCACTCATTTGATGCAGTAAATCTGTAGTGGAAAACATGGTGTTGATTAAAGATAATAAACTCCATGATATGCAGTCAAGTGTGTTTTGCACACCAGAGGGCAACAGACCTTTAAAACAACCGTCATCAACAGTTGGGACCAAGGGTATTTCCCTTGGCAACAAAAAGAATGCTGACATGGTCCTTGGATCCATCACTCAAAAACGGTGTTATGCTTGTGAAACTATTATAGTTATTGCCTACAATGGTAGAATGTCTGATTTATATCTCTTAACAGGGAGAACTTTGGGTCAAAAGACACAAGATCTGGAAGCAAAATGACAGGTGTTTCCATCACGGATTCGAGCAAACTAATGAGGGATGCGGCAGCATTGCTTGGTAGTAAAGATCATCTTAGAAGTAGTAGCAATACCAGGTAATATGTATGTTCCTGGAAATCTGTAAAGCTATAAGTTTCTTACCTTAAAAGTGACTCTTTTCCACTATATGCATAAATGATACTTTGGCAGAAATTAGATTTGTTACTTCCTTGTAGTGAATGTGACATGGCTGTTACTTCTGATCATGATCAGGGAGGGCATTGTTTCTGATGTTACACCATGTTCAGGAAAGTTGGCAGGAAATAAACAATCATTTTGCGAAGAAGTAAATAACAACAAGATCACATTTCTAGAAAGGGCCGTGCCAAACCAAGATGTTCATATGTTGAGGTAAGGTAACTTCCGGAAAAGATATGATTTGATCTAAGTAAATAGAGAAATATGTACAACCATGATTATTGAGTCGAATCATAAATTATTGTTTATTTATTTTGAATAGAAAGATGATAAATAAACTTATGAATCTAAAGATAAAATGAACAAAATCTTTAAATAATAACTAATTTTATAGTAAAATAAAAAAAAATAGAATACGATAAAAATGATATACTAATTCAAACTGATTTTCTTTTACGAAAAAAACTTAAATAAAAAGAATTCTTAAACAACTAATTTTGTATGAAAAAAACAAATGTAAACTTGTGATAATGCCAATTTAGAGTATATATGTGGGTGCAAACTTCACCTTACAAAGGATTGAGTTAAACTTAAAGTCCATTTCTTAACATTGTATCAGAGCCATTGTTAAATTGAGCTTAAAGCCTATCCTAGTGAGATTTGTTGTTTGTTAGGCATATTGTTTCATGCCCTATCAGCCACTATCAAATCACCCATTAATGTCAAATATCACACTCGAGATGTATATACCTCGGCATGAGGGATGTGTGTTGTTGGATTAAACAACAAATCACCCATTTGTGGGGTTAAGTTAGGCTTAAGTTCCACTTCTTAACAAGAATTAAAGTGACGAATAATTTGGGAACATGAAGAATATCTTTTAGGGTTATGGATTGGTTTATTATAACTTTTCCTTGTCTTGTTGCTGTAGGAGGACAAATTTTTAGGTAGGGGAGTCATGTGATCAGTGGTACATGAATCCAATATCCAAGATATTGTTAAAGAATGAGATGAATAAAGGGCAAGAGTTTGTTGATGGAAGAATATGAAGTAGATAGATCTTTTTACAAGTATTTGTGTCTCGTTGCTTACGTGGTTCTTAATTTTGTTATTTCTAGAAATGTTATTTCACTATGATAAAAGAATCTAAAGATGTTTCTTCATATGAGCTTTGGTCCTTACCATGATCGTAGACCCCAATTTTCTCATTAAAATTAGTCCCTAATTCTTCATCAAACTTGTTTCCTTTCCTTTGATGCTTGGATGTTTCATTTATGATAAACTTCTTAGAGATTACTTACTATAGATTCTTTGCTTTTTTTTTAATTAATAATGCTAACCATTTTTTCATTCAATGTATTTAGACTCTAATATTTTACATCGTTTTAGTTGATTTCCGAAAATTAATGCTTGGGTGTAGCGTGTTTCTAGTAATAATTTATGCTTTGAAGTTCTTTGGGATTATCATAAGTTGGAGCGTAACATTCTTTATGGAATTTTGCAGTTCTCAAGTTAATCTGTCCTGCTTAACAGAGAAGACAGCGAGAGTTACTAACCAGGCAGTATATGTAAATTCTCAACCAGAAGCTTCAGGCAAGGAATCTTCTCACAAATCAAGGATAACTTCCGTAGAAGGAAATAAACTTACTTCGAAAAATTGCAAGGTCACTCCTGCTCTTTCAAGCTTAAAAACTTCAAGGTTGAGTGCTAAGTTGTTGTACTTCCTTCTTCTGTTCTCTTTAATTTCTTGCGGAGAACGTTTAAATAATTTTGTTTATATCGGGAACTTTGGAGCTAACAGGATTCTAACAACTTCTTTAAACCAAAAAGAAACAAACTCCATAGTAAGCTCTGGCCAGAGCATTCAGATACAGGGTAATACAGCATCAAAGAATGACAATCCTATTGACATCGGTAACAATCAGAAGCCCTCAACCACATTCTTGAAGAGAAAAACTATTGAGGTTTGACATTTTTAAAGATTTTTACTGTTTGAATGATTGAAGGGAAAATTCATCTCATAAATTATTTGACACTCACAAGCCACATCATATCACTTGAAAATGTCGTCATTACTGACTCCTGCTATCTACTTTGGGTGCATCATTCCTCCCCTTGGACACTGGTTGACTCCCATTCACATGGCTGGAATGATTTTTTTTTTCCTTCAAAGAAAAAAAAATGTAGAACCTAAAAAGAACTTCATAATTATGTTACTCTAACATGAAGATTTGGTACCTTTGTGATCAAAGAATTATACAGAAATGCTTATAAGCTGATTGTTACAGATATGCTACGTTTGCTACCCTAAGAATCAATTTCACAGGTTTCAGAAGCTGATTTTACATCGTTGAGGTCCCTAAAACGCATCTCTCAGACCCTTAGTAAAAGCAGGTTCTGAGAAAGTTGATTGCCTTAACTTCTATTTATGAAAAATTATCTAATTTTTAAGCTGGTACTGGACATTTAACTATTCTTAACTGCAGAGATTCCAAAGAATCTTCAGAAGAAGTTATTGGAGAGGTACACAACGGCATTGGTATATCTAATGTGTTGTCATATATTTGCTGATTACTGCGTAGTACTGATAAATACAACGATTTACGGATATTTGTCAAGAACTCCGTTTTAATGTCTTTCATTGATCGTGATATCATTCATCTATACATATTGCATAGATATCTACAACCATAAATAGCACTAATGGCACAATTATTCTAATTGCTAAAATCGGGCAATCTAATTATAAATAATCAATACCTAGATTTCTAATATAAATAGACAGACTTTATGCCACATATAACAGGGAACGTTAGACACAAATTCTCTATTGACAATATTTAAGTGTGATCATTATAGATACTAAAGTTTTATTCTCTATATATTACCCAAATATCCTTCTATGAAATCAGGTGGAGAGTATACCCAACAATTTACTTAACAATCGTTCAACCCCTGGACTTAAAAGTCCATCAGAGATTAAAGTGATGGAAGTGGAAATACCTAATTCTATACTCATGGAAGATAACAGCAATGTTGAAAAGGCTGAAGCTTACATGAAAGAACTTGAAGATGTAAGTGATCTGAACATTTTATGATCTATCTTAGTGTTATGTTAAAATTATTCAACTAACCATCTTATCAATATCTAAGTGTATTTTAGCAATATAGGGGTGATATTGAAAAAAAATAGTCTGCTGGAATGGTTACCTTCTGTCATCTGCATACGAAAACGGTTTCATAGAATTCAAGAAGTTGATCTGGCTACTGAACAAACACGCTAATATGCTAGTTTGTATTTATTCTGTTTAACGTACCACTCGAACAGTCCACCTGTGCTTTCACGGTTAGTGGACAAATGAAAAAGCAGCATAATTTCTGTAAGAAAAGGGCGGGAAAAATTTACACAATATTGGCATGTGTCCAAACAGTTATATATATATAAATTTCACCAAAATAACCCTATTTCTGAAATTAGTTACTGTGACACTGCATTTACTTTATTTTAAGCACCGTATTAAGACACTTTGAAGGAAGTTATCATATGAGAGATGACAGTATAAGAGCAACAAATCTGAACTTTTATAATTAATATAAACAGTTAATACTGAAACTAATTATAATTTATGACAATCTTAATCATTTATACATGGTTGTATGACTAGGATTAACTTCTCTCATACACTCACTAGATAAGCTCCCATTTTGAATACCAGATCTTTGAGGACCAAATTCGGACTGGTGTGTGTAAAAATAAAATATGGCTTTTGTTTCCCCGAAGTAAAACCGCATGTCATTTCTTACGTTTTAGAATTTGAGATACGACTATGTTGGCCTGAGGCTGACCAAGCTGCATGCAAGGGAATATATAATATATATCTTTGTTTATAAAGCCATTTCTATTCCTAAATTCCCCGTTCTTGTGTTCAATTTTTTATGCAAGAAAACCAAATTATATATTAGCTTGCTTAAGTCATAACTGTGCACACTTTCAAGGTGCAAATTGTTTTCACCCTGAATATTACATCATTTTTAATGGTGGATTTCCTTCTGAGTGTGATTTCTTGCAGATTTGTAACATGCTGAAAAAGAAGCACGAGGAAGCAAAAGACTTGTTAATTCGAGCCATAGTAAACGACAATAACTTGCTGATGCTTAATCACCCCATTTATGAAGAAGAAATATCCTCCCATTATTTTTTTGTTCATTTCCTCCTAGTCATTTAATTTTAGAGATTAATGCTGGTTATTTCCTTACATTTTGTGAACATTCGGAAGGTTCAGAAATTTGCTTCGCAGTTGATGTCTAAGGAGATCCAAACTTGATCAGCTACAAATTATTGCATTCGAAGGTATGCATGTTGAAAGATCTTTGATACGTGTTGCCTATTCTAAACAAAAATGTTCAGGTATCAGTAATCATCTGAATTTAAGGACTAAATACATGTATTCCTTCAGCGTTATCTGAACTTAACTGACATTTGTTTTCCTTACAATAAGAAATTATGAAAAAATTTCATTTGTTTGATTGTGGTTTTAAATTTGTATGAAGTCAATTGTGATGCATGTATCGTCTTACCTTAGACATTCATTATCTTTTTAACTACGTACAGGAAAAGGGAAAAAGATTAAAAAGAAAAGAAACTACTAGCTTTTTCAACTGAATCCTTTTGCATTTCTTTGAAAATTCTATTGTCAAGACTTTTGGCCTAGAGAACATAACGACGAGTATATTTGCAAAGCGTCCATCGATGAGTCATTTTTAATATTGAAAATATACTACACTAGTACACAGAGATACACATGCATGTATATATATATATATATATATATATATATATATATTAAGCATTATTATAAATGATTTAAATTGATCATCAAAATTTATATATTCAAAATTATTTATAAAAAGATTAGTTTAATATAATAGTATGAATATGTTGTTTAATATAAAAATGAACCTAATTTATGCATCTAAAATTTAAAAAGGGGATATTTCATTCTGTTTGATCATTAATATTGAAAAGGTTCATCTAGGAATATATTATCTGTTTCTTATTAAAAATTTAGACGATCAAATTTATGACTTTCTAACTCCTTAAAAAACATGACTTCGACAATGTCATGTAAAAGCCGAGTGAAAGTTATGCTAGAGATTGAAAAGAATGCTTTCTAAAATTGACACTTCACCATAATGAGATAAAAATGTCGTTTATGTATTGCTATTGGATTGGAAGTGTTGGACATGAAGACCCGTAATTGAAGAGGTTGTCAAAGTTTCATAGAACTCGATTGCCAATTAGTGTTTTACCGATAATCAAAGTGTGTAACCAAAATTACAGCATAGTGATTATAAGTTATACATGATAATCAAGAATCATCTATTATTTTCCTCCTCTGTCCAGAGTCTGAACAGGGGAGAAGGAATCTCGCAATTCTTGAGATAAAATAGAGTGTTGCCATTATTTATTGAATATAATAGTTTCTAAGCACAAAATTTAATTCACAAAAGTAAGTTCTTTTGGCGGGGAAACTTAATTGTTCCATGAACTCAAACTCCTGCAAGGAAGGAAACAAATAACTAAACACTAAATGATGAAGCATGATAAACATCAGAAAAAGACATAATTGAAACAGCTAAGCAGGCATTCTAATTAGCTCCAAAAATAAGTTAGAGAAATTAGTCATCATTCACAGTGGGATCCTTGAAAGGTCGAAAGGCAACATGGTAAGAAATGGGAGTAGCCCTTTTCTTTTTCGTATACGACACAGCTATACACTCACTTGGCAACAGATTGGGGAGTTGCATGCCTCCAAAATGTATCTTTAAGCACAAATGTCCAAACACAGCATTAGTACAAAGGGAAGTGCTCACATAAATACAAAAGGAATTAGGAAATGCAATAAGGACTTCCACTTGGATCACTATAAAATAAAATAATGAAGTAAACACCTACCTGATGCACATATATACCTATATATATATACATGCTACCTCTTGGCAAGAATATACACCAAATTTGTGTAGCATTTTTCAGAATCTTGAAGGGAAAATGACAAGACTAAGTATTTGTTTCTGCACTTTACTACTCCTGTTACTCTCATTCTCCATGTCGGAGAGTCGCCCCTTGAGGAATGATGACCCATTTTCTTCTTCCCACTATCTTTATCCAGGATCAGAAGGCAGAAGCCTAGCCATGGAAGAAAGTGTTAAGGTCTCCTCCTACACCAATGGGTTCAGAAATAGCAATGCAGCAAGAAGCCACTACTACCGACCCAATCGAGCCAGTCCTGGAGGCCCAGATCCACACCATCATTTCAAAACAGGGAGTAATACGCTAAATTAATTTTTTTGAAACTACGAGTTTCTCTTACTTTAACTCTTCAAATAATCACCACTCTTTGTTTTGACTGTGTTTAGACACACTTCTCAATAACTACACAAATTTAATAAGTTTTTCTAAAAGATCAAATTGATGATTTATGCATGAGTTAATTTATAAATCTCTCTTCAATAAAATTACTAAATTTTTTTGAAGTCCTGCATAAATTAATTATAATTTATGAAAACTTATTTTAGAATATTTAGTTTCTAAATATTCAAATCCATTCCAAAACAAAGACTCGGTTGTTTGAAGAACTAAATTATTTGAAACTCATAGTTCCAAGAATTAATTTAGCGTATTATTCCCTGTTTTAAAGCTGTTGAGAAATTAATGATTAGTGGAGGGCAAGCTATGGAGGAGTTAGATCTACTTGTATGTTTTTAAGTTTTGCTAGTATGAAATAACGATCTATAATAGAAATAAAAAAGGTGGCGTGTATTATCATGAGAATAAAAACAAACGCCACAAAGTTTCCACACATTTACTCTAAAAATGTCGAAGGAATATTTTACTGCACTCTGTTAGTTGAAACAAGTATCTTTGATCCCAATAAATTACACATTTTCTCCTTTATTTTGAGATCCCATTTCGCATTAATGAGTGCGTAAATTATGGACCCATGATAACAAATACAGCAAATTATTCCCTAACGTTAATAAAAATGTTAATTAAAAAATAACTTCTATGAATATCAACTAAACAAAATTTCACTTACATAAGTTGAATAATAATCTTACTTAATGTCAATAAACAACCTCGTGATTAATAATTGTTGAAAAATAGCTTTACCAATTTTTAGTAAAGAGAACTTATATTAGCATTTATCAATAAATAATTTCAGTTTACGTTTTGGTCGACATTCATTGAAAATAATCTTATTTGATATTAATGAAAAATGACTCTAGTTCACATCGACATCAACCTAATAAAATTATTTGTGATAATACCAGACTAATATCATTAAACTTAATTAAAAAGTTTTAACTAACATTAATAATAATATTAACTTGTATAGGTAATAAATATGAAAAAAATAACAATAAACTTAAATATAAAAGAGACTTTTATTAATATTAATTGAAAAAATAATATATAATATCTATTTGAAATTAAATCGAGAAGAAAATAAAAAGATAAACGATAAATCCAAATGAGAAAAATAATCAAGAATTTCAAATTTGTACTTTTACATGCAATACGAAATGCTATAACTTTAAATAATCGAATTACTCTAATCAATTTTTAAATGATATTTTTTTTTTTAAAAAAAACTTCTCTATCTAAATAATATATTTTATTATAAATAATAATAATAAAGATAAAAATATTAAGTTACTTAATATATTAACACTACTAAAAAAAAATCATATTTCCTACCAATTTTGTTTTGAATTGAAAAAAAAATTTGCAGGAAATTGCTGCCAATTTTTTTGCAAAATATTTTGTATAAAACACTTTTCGCAACAAATTTTGTAAGAAATACTTGCGAATTTTATAATTTTGTAGGAAATAATTACCCACGAAGAAATTACCTGCCAATTAAAATTCTTAAAAAAAAATAACAGGAAAAAATCTTTTCTTGCAAATTTTTTTAACAAATTTGCAAGAAAATTATCATGTAATATAAGAATTTGTAGTAGTGTAAAATATTTTCGTCTTTATATTTAAAAACCAAGGTATATTATTCATTTCATACCTACAAATACTAGTTAATTTGTCATCTTTCATTTAGATAACATTTATATTTAAAAAAGATTGAGGATATCTCAACACCCACACAAATTTTACATTATCGGAACATGTGCTAATTGAAAAGGAGATAAACTATCCAATTGAGAGGTCCCTAAGGAAGATCCAAGTTAGGTGAACAATAATTTTTTAAGCAGCTGGAAGATTCATTCTGATGTTCATTTGGATATGCATGGCCTTTTTCCTTTTTTTGTTTCCTTATCTACTTTTTCTTTGTTCTTCCTTCTTACATATTCGTCTTTGTGCCATTTTTTACTTTTTTTTTCTTCTTTTCTTGATTGTACTATATATCTCTCATTATCTCACAATCGTAAAGGTGTGTGGGAGAAATATTAGTTTTCCCACTTTGATGCTCGAAGCAGGTTATATTATAGATTTTGAATCTGAATCAATGGTATATGCGAGAACTGCAATGGCCTTACAATTGGTATGCTAATACATTTTTTTAGTGGAAAATACTTTGTGGTTACGAAAAAGTTTATGAAAGTGCACCTTAAAATAGTATATATGAAAGTCAATTGCGATAATGCCAAGTTTGTTAAAAAGATAAAAGCCATATAAAGCCATTTACGCTGTGAGGATAAGATAAAGAATATAATTGAAATGATATCCTCGTAACAAAGTGGGTTTCCTCAATTCAGATGTTGTGTTCCTTCTGCAGTAGTATTGATCAGTAGATTATAGTTGCATCAATTTGCTCAAAAATCATATCGATATATGCAGGCCTCTCATCTTCTATCGTATATTCATCATTCTCACACAGGACCAAATTGTCGGTCTTTTTATACAATGCCGACCAACAATAATAAATACAGTAATTGCAACCACTTCCAATAGATTATGTTTTTCTTTTACAAACTAATAATGTGGGGTTGGTGTTGGAAAGGGTGAATGTATGCTGTCACATTGAATAAGAATTAGAAGATCGAGTAGTTTATATTTTCTTTAAAATTTTAAATTGAAAGTGGTATTGCTTATCATGTTTATCACAGTGTTGAAGGAAAGACGAAGCTTTGCATGGGACAAAGAAATGTTAAATGTATATAATCTCATCCAAGTCTCCATGCAAAAAGATGTTATATATTAACGTCGAGTTGCTTCAGAGTCAAATTCTTTGATGCAACAATGGTAAAGATGAACGGGACAATGGGCAATTTAGCAATTGGAGAAAAAGTATTTAGATAATTCATACCTTCTATAATTGTGTTTAGCTTTTTTTCGCTAGGCGTGCTTTATGGCTTTCTATTGAACCATCAACCTTGCGTTTTAAGTTTGTACACCCATTTGAATCCTATAGGAGTGTTGCTAGCGGACAAAGTAGTGATAGTCCACGTCTTGTTTTGTTCAAGAGCATAAATTTCTTCTTGCATGGCTTTCTTTCAAATGTGGTCTTGAACATCCTCCTTACGAGTCTTTGATTCATTTCATTTATCAATGTTAAGAGTAATGTGTTTGAAACAAGGAGACAAATGATAGCCTCTTTCTCAAGTTAGGTGGAATGGAGTAATGGGAAAAACGAGTCTCGGGTTTGGAGGTTTTGGTGGTGGTGGTGGTTGATGGTGCTCTTAGAGAGGTTGGACTAACTCTAGAGAAAGGTGGCTAGAGAGACCTCATAGGATGCTCTAGGAATGATTAAAAGACAAGTTTATAGCACAAAATAATTTTGGTAACATAACATTACACATCTCAAAGTGAAAAAAAAAATACATGGGGAGACACCTCTATTTATAGAGTAAGGTGTCTCCAAAGTGGACCAAAATTCTAAAATGTTATCTCGCACCAAACCCTAAAAATCACATCTCGGTGAAGGAGAGCATGACATGTGGCACTCTCAATTTTAGGAAAACTCTCAACTCCTAGAGTGTCATGTGCAAAATCACTTTAATAAAAGTTTCTCCACTAGGATAATGATACATGACCACTACCTTTGTATGAAAAATCTCCACTAAGAGCTTGCCATGTGGCATCATGTGTATGGGAAATCCTCCACCAATCTAGGTTATGAAACTAATCACCCTAGGTTAACTTAAGCTAGGCGCAAACATTTCCCTACAACTTAAGCAAGATTGTTCAAAAATTCTACACTACTTGACTCTTAATACAAGGACTCAAAATAAACCTTACACTACATGACCCTAAATACAAGTTCATAAATGTTTCATAATGACTGATAATTGGCCTTATCATGTTTTTATTTTATTTATTTTTATGTTTAATTGTTATTTTATTTTTGAAATTTATTTGGTATTTTAGGTTTTATTCAATAAAAGAGGAAAATATAAATGTGTGGATTATATTTTCAAATAAGTGGAAATCTCAGTGATTTAGAAAGATTATCAAGAGAATGAGTGAAATATTGAATAGTCAAAGATTATCAACAATATCAGATATCCAAAAAGTTGGTTAGTCAAATTATAAGTCAGAATAATTGTAGAATATTTCAAAGATATGGAATCTCTAAAGATTAAAAGATATATATCAAGGATTATCTCTAACAATTTATTTAAGTACCAAATCAAGTCCAAGTCCAATTATGAAAGTTTATAAATAGAGGGTTTGACATAGGTAAAAAACACACACTTAGAAAAAAAGAAACTTGATATCTCTACACTTGAAGGTAGAAGGGTATTCTGAAAGCTGGAGACATTTAATTTCAATATCAGTCTTGTATTCAGTATGTCTAGGAGTAACTAACTCTCTCATTCACAAAGTTTGGTGTAATGTGTAACACCCCTTTAGAGATGCCACATTTTTTTTTCAAACTTTAAAACACAACACTAATACCATCCTATTAAATAGGAATTTTCCAAATAATTTTAACTCAAAATAACACTTGTTAGAAGATTAATCTGAAACAACTTTATTCATCAAAACAAAATATGGTTCAACCAACCAATTGGATTAAATCATCAAAACAAGACTTAATATGTAAGACCCAGAAAAATGAAATAAATAAATAAATATTTATTTAATAAATATGAAGACGGGAGTCCCTAAGTTAATTAATATGGAGAGAGAAGACAAAGGACAAGACTAGCTCAAGTGGTTAAGAGTATTTGGCTATTATGCGAGGACTTGGGTTCATGGTCAAGTATTTGTATGGTATGCTTGGAATAATGGTTTCATGTGTAAAAGGAGATTTAGAGTTTTACATGACTTATGGCTTGTTTCTTTGGATGTGTGTGGTCTACAAGGCTTTGGGTGATACCTTAAGGATGAACTTTGCTGGAGCATTCCTTGAGTTGTAGCTCGGAATGACATTCCTTGAGTTGTGTTTCGGGATGAAGGGTAAACACGTGACATTCCTTGAATTGTGACTCATAATTACATCCCTTGAGTTGTGGCTCAAGATGGAGGATGAACATTGGACATTCCATGAGTTATGGCTCGAAATGGTGTGTGTTACCAGTGTGAGTGTGTGAGTTGTGACTTGTATAGAAGGTCTCCACTCGATTGGACAATCACAGGTTGTGGCCAATGATGTGCTAATCTTGGGTCGAGAGTATGAAGTGTGGTTCGTATTGGGAATTCCACCTAGCGTTGCGGAGTGTGGTTCGTAACATGTTTTCCCTCACGTGTTCTACAAGTTGTGGCTTATAGGTGGTGGCAACAAAGAGTATCTTGAGGTTATCATCTAAAAATGTAGAACGTGGATAAACATGGTGGTGGCCATGATTTGTGGAATTAGAGGACGAGGTTTCTCTGATGATTGTGTGTATAGTTGAATTGTGATGTGTATATATATATATATATATATATATATATATATATATATATTATATTATATGTTAGCTCACCCAATAAGCTTGTGTTTGGCAATGATCATGTAATGCGTTACACGGGAGCAGATGATGTTGTAGGTGGTGTTGGTGAGGCATAGAGCCGGAGAGGGGCTAGCGTGGGAAAGCTTTTACAGAGTTTATTGTTTTTATGGATTTTGGATATTTTGTAAACAATATTTTGATTGGTTTATGAACTTGTAATGATTATTGGAACTTTATGGTTTTTAGATGAATTCGTTTAATAAAGGTTTACATTTTTCCTTCATTTTGGAAAAAGGAAGTTTAAATTAATGTATTACTATCTATTTTATTTTATTTGATTAAAATTAGTAATATCCGATCGGGATGTTACAAGGGCAGAGTGTCGCGTGAATAAGGAGTTACCTAGTAAAGACCAATGAAGAATAGACATAGAGGATCTCAATGGTGGAAGAGTCCTAGACATGTTTTGAGGTAGGTACTAGAATTTCACCTTTGAGTGGTGAAGTTCTTTATTGCACTAGTATCTAAAGTAGTGTTGGTGCCAATAGTTTCTAATTGGATGGTTTTGCATGGAATGGGAAGTAAGAGAAGTAGGTGAAAAAGCTGTTGAAGTCATAATGGCAAGGTTCGTGGAAGCATGTATATCCTAGGTCCATGGTTAAGTATTTGTATGGTATGCTTGGAATAGTGGTTTCATGTCCGAGAGGAGATTTAGAGTTTTACATAACTTATGGCTTGTTTCTTTGGATTTGCGTGATCTACAAGGCTTTGGGTGATAGCTTAAGGATGGAATTTTCTAGAGCATTCCTTGAGTGGTGGCTCAGAATGACATCCCTTGAGTTGTGGCTCGGAATGACATCCTTTAAGTTGTGGCTCGAGATGAAGGATGAACATTGGACATTCCTTGAGTTGTGACTCAAAATGGTGTGTGTTACTGGTGTAAGTGTGTGAGTTGTGGCTTGTACGGAGGGTCTCCACTCGATTGAGCAATCATAGGTTGTGGCCAGTGATGTGCTAATCTTGTGTCGAGAGGACGAATTGTGATTTGTATTGGAAACTCCTCCTGGCATTGCGGAGTGTGGTTTGTAGCATGATTCACGTGTTCTACAAGTTGTGGCTTGTAGGTGGTGGCAACAAAGGATATCTTAAGATTATCATCTAAAGATGTAGAACGTGGATGAACATGGTGGTGACCATGGTTTATGGAATCAGAGGATAGTGTTCTCTGATGAGTGTGCGTACATTGATTTTGTGATTATATATATATATATATATATATATATATATATATATATATATATATATATATATGTTTATATGTTAGCTCATCCTATCTGCTTATGTTTAGCAATGATCGTGTAATTTGTTACATGGGAGTAAATGATGTTGCAGGTGGTGCTGGTGAGGCATAAAGCCAAAGAAGGGCTAGCGTGGGAAATCTTTTACAAAGTTTATTATTTTTACAAATTTTGTTATTATTTTACATTTATCCTTTGTAAATAGATTTTGTACTTGATTTGATGTTAGAACCTCGAAGTTAATTCATGATTTTCTTATTCTATCGCATTTTTATAAAGTTTTAACTTCCTGCAGTGTGGGAAAGACAATTAAATAATTGTGACTTTATTATTTATTTTAATTTGATTAAAATCAGTAATATCCTACCGGGATGTTACATTTGTTATTAGAATGATGGTTTTTAAATGATTTTTGGACTTTGAGTAGTGAGCTTGTCGCATTTTGGTTGCAAAACCATGTAGGAATGGACTGTCTGCATATCAATCATGTTGTTAATGATTGTGGACGACACATAGTGATGTATATCCATACACAATTGTATTTGCACCATCATCTACTCCCATATAACACAAGTTGTATGATTATCGTAGGTGGAAACCACAACCACAAACATGCAAGGGTGAGCTAACCTTGTCACATATCACATAACAATATATATCTACATACAACTCACCTAGTATTACCACAATATATCATAACTCATCCAAGCTATAACTATCACTTGTTCTCAAAACCACAACATGTTAATCATCAACATATTACAACTAAGTAATATTAAACAAAATGACATTATCACATAATTAACCACTTAACCAATTATTATACCCAATTTACCAAAGATGTCACTTCCCTTACTCTCATAACAAGCCCTGACGAAGTGTACTACTTCCCATTACTCATGTTAAGATCCCCAACGGAGTATACAACTGCCTATTACTCGTATTGAGCCTTGGCAAAATATACAACATCCCATTACTCGTATTGAGCCTTGATGAAGTACACAATTGCCCATTACACGTATTGAGCCTTGGCGAAATATACAACTTCTCATTACTCATATTGAGCCTCAACGAAGTATACAACTTTCCATTACTCATATTGAGAGCCCCGACCAAGCGCACCCCCAATATAATCACTCAAAGTTACATTTCATTAGATTCATACCCAAGTGTAACCATGTCTCATCATACTCATGCCTCAATCATATCACACCATACCTAAGGGCTGGAAAACAGAGGGATAATTAAACATTAGACTAGCCTTAGTGTGATTTTTTATTAAAATTCGTGTAAGGCACTAAAAGGGTAATTAAGAGAGAGTAATTGTGAGAGAGGAAAAGAGATTAGAGGGCAGAGGCTGAGGGTTGAGTGTGAAGGTTTGGGAGAAGGTTTCTGAGGCAATTGGCACGGTGTAGAGCAAGGAGTGGAGTGCAAGCAAATGACAAGGGTGGTGGTTGAATTAAAAGTCACGTTCAATCCGTGTTTGGAGCGAGGATCAGAGGTAAGGGGAGTTGTTTTTACGTGCTTTTTATCGTAGTCATTACATTGTGCCTCGTATGATCATCTGTATATAGAATCTCTGCCCTGTTTGCACTATTTTCGTGTTTTCTGGGTTCTGCCCAGAAACCGCCTGGCGGCACATGCATGCCCTCTAGGCGGTTCATCCATCTATGTGTGATTTTGGCTTTTGTTAACGTAAACCGCCTGGCAGGGATGAATATTCGCCAGGCGGCGCGACAGTGTTCGCGATCATTGGCTGTTTTTGTTGTTGTGGGTGTGAAGAGTCAGTGTAATTCATGAAATTCAAACGTGCTCATCCTATTGGGTGTTATCCTAACTTGGACTGATTATAATTGTAAAATGGTGGGGTTCGGACCCCCCTCGGGATGGATCATGCATGATCATATGCGTGAGGGTAGAAGCTAGGAATATGTTCCGAATGGATTTGCAAACAGAAGTGGAGCCATGGTTTATATATATATATATATATATATATATATATATATATATATATATATATATATATTGTCGTATTGGAGTGTCTGTAGAATAGGACTGGATATTGGTTAGGGTTGACAAAATCACAGGTATGGAGGATTCTGAGTTTGGGAGACGCTGTTGTGCCGCCTAGCGGCTCTAGGCTTGCCACCAGGCGATAGCGAGTCCAGAGGTTATGTGGTGAAATTCTGCCAGCCATGTACAAGACTGTTGGGAAGGTATGCGAGTCTGTTTTGGGAGAAAGTATTTGTGGATGAATTGTGGTGAAATTCGGTATGAGGCGACCATTATAATAGGATCCTTAGAGTGGTTTGATTTTTAAATTGGACGAGGTAAGAAATAGGTGGGAGGCAGTAGCAATTAACTAGGAGTTTAACAATCATTTTGCTGGAAATGGATGTGAATGTTTAAGTCTTTGGTGAGACTGTGGTATCAACCAAATTTCGTGGTATATTGAAGGGTGTTCTTGATTAATTTTGGGAGACTTGAATTCGATGGGTTGGTCATTGCAAAGTATAGGACTGGATTACATATGATAGTTGTAGATTAGCCTATGCGGGAGTTTGATATTGGAGTTCCTATGTGGTCTATGTAAGTGAGTTAAATAGTAAATTGGATTAACTGAGGTGCCATAAATCAGAAAGGTACTATTCTGGTATGGCGCCTGGCAGTATACTGATACCTGCCAGGCGATGGGTTTAACAGGGGAGCGCACTGTACTGAGGGGCGCCTGGCGGCACGTCGAGCTTCGCCAAGCGGTGACGAGAAAACACTAGCATTGGAAGGACGCTGGCGCCTGGCGGCGAGTGGGTACCGCCAGGCGGTCTGGAACAGTTTCGCCTGGCGGCGTGTGGGCCGAGCCAGGCGGAAATGCTGTTGTTCTTTGCTTTCTTGGTGTGTTGTTTTCTAACGATGATGCTTTGCTTGGATCGGGAGATGCTGTGCCATGAGCGGGTAGGTTCATGGATGGTGGATAACATGTGATGATATGAGCGGGGAGGTTCATATCCAGTTACTCTCATGTGGGGATACGAGCGAGGTAGGTTCGTATGTTCCGTGCTCACGTTGAGAGATGCCATGTGCGGGGAGGTACGGGGCTGGTGGATCACATGTGTTGGACTACGGGCGGGCAGGTCCGTAGAGCAGGACTACGAGCGGGGAGGTTCGTAGAGGCAGGACCACGAGCGGGTAGGTTCGTGTGAGCATCATGTTCCCGAGTCCAAGGCTAACCATTTGTGTGATTTGAAGGCTATAAAGCCTTGGGGTTAAGGTCTTGGCCAAGAACTATGTAGGATGAATAAGATGGGTATATGATTTATCTTGTGTTTTATATACCGGTTATTTTATTTTTTCTCAGCTCACCCTTTCTGTTTGTGTATGGCGATGATCGTGTGATTCGTTACACGGGAGCAAATGTTGATACAGGTGGTGATGAGGATGTCCAGGCGACAGAGTGAGGGCTAGCTTGGGATTAGAGCTAGGATCTTTTTCTCACATGTATTTCATTATGTTTTTATTTATGAGCACGAATATTGGGAACTTGTAACGCTTAATTATTTATGTTATAAGTTTTGGCGCGTGATTTTCATAAATTTAAATTTTCCCGCGTTGGGATTATTATTAATGTGTCTTTTGATATGATTTATTTCTTTTATTATTTATTTTAAAGTAATATTCCTTAGGGATGTTACACATGCTTAGTGGGTTCGACAACCTAAACAGGTTGGGCGTGCCTGAAAATCTAGACAGGTCGGGTTGGCCTAACAACCCGGACAGGCCAGACGGGCCTAATTACCTGGACGGGTTGGGCAAGCCTTTAGCCTAAACGGGTCGGGCGAGCTTGACGACCTAGATGGGTCCATAGACATTGACGTGGCCGACGAGACAGAAAAGCACGACAATCCAGACGGTCCCGACAACCAAGACAGGCCAAACGACCCGAATTTTCATGGCGGGCCGAACGGCCCTAATGACATAGGCGGACCTGGACTTTCGACCTTAAGCCGAAGACGAAAAGTTTAATAATATATTTTTTATGTTTAAGAAGAAAATTTACGGTCTAGCTATGACTCACGAGACTTTTATGAAGTTTTTGACCCTGTAAACTTATTTAACGAAGGACTTTTTTTCCCTGTGAACTTTTTTGGCCCTGGCCACCGAGCCATGGGCCAAGCCAAATTGACACTTGTGGACTCATAATATCCCTCTTTACACAGTACCATATGATGGCTGGATGATTCTCATTTTGATGTAATGTTTTTTTGTAATCTATACCACGAGCAGTATTATTTATATATAGATATTTGGATTTGTACGTACTCTCTACTAATATCTAATATTGTCTTGCAATCTAGCTTCAAGTGTCCTTCTTTATTTATTTTATTTTTTTAATCAATAAAAAGCTTGCATCGTCATAATTAAATGCAAGTCCTAATTTAACCACTGCACCAACTAAAGGATTAACCAAGTATAATTTGTGTATAAAGTTGTAATTCTTAAGGCAATATTGTCACATACTATATTGGAAGTGTGGCCTGATAAAAGCACGCTCGGCAGAGAAAACAAGTTGTCTTCAGCGTCCAATGACCATGAAAGGTAGTGAGTGACCTAAAACACTAGGTGCACCACGAAACAAGCCAACCTATTTCAGAGCTTCTGACTTTAATATGTATGGTTTTGCGATTCATTACCTCAAAGATAAGGGTTAAAGAGTTAATAAATATATATATATATTTTTTATTAAAAACCTGGTGGGATATATTTTTAACATTAAAGATCACACTTTCAGTATTTCTGATTCTTTAACCGTACTATTCTTGATTTAATGAGTAGAAAAATCATAATATACAAGTCATGGGTGACCCGTTTGTAGGTAGCCCATAACCCATGGTCGGTGGCAGAGATTGGAGAAGAGAAAAATATATCCAAAATATATATACACCTTTTCCCCCAGTACTTAGTGGGGATTAAAAAAGGTACAAATTTTGTAAGTATTTGAATCACGATCAACTCATAAACATGGTATGACACAATTCATAGATACTTCAATTTTTTAGAAGTTTGATTTTTAGTAAATGCATATTGAAGAACTTACGCACAGGTTAACATAGAATTTATATCTTTAAAAAAATTGTTTCTATTGTGTTTGCTAGTAGGCTAGTCTAGGGTTTATAGATTCATAGCTATCCAAATACGAGACTGTGTTTTAGGTCATGACTTTAGGATTATTTTTTTCTTCTCATCTTGGTGTTTTAAATATGGAAAGTATTTAGTATTTAATTGATAAAGTTGTATTACACAAATTATTATTTGAAGCAAGAGATGACATTTGACAGGATTTGGTTCGAAAATACATATCATAGACTAACTCAAAAGAAAGCATTACGTCTTTATTGGAAAATCATAATGGACAAAAACTGATACGAAACCTTTACTTCATGTGCAAATGAAGCACAAACAATTTTTTAACCTATTGGCTAATTATAATAATAACATTGTTAATGACACTATTTGCAATATCATATTCTTTTGTTGATTACTATTCCGGCCTATAAATACGCATAGTTTTTCTCAGAGGCTCTGCACCAGACTATAAGTTACTTCATATTTTAGAACTCCAAAATCTAAAATGGCAGTGTTAAAGTTGTGGTTCTGCATTATCTTGGTCTTGTGTTCATTTGTTGCAATGTATGAACAACGTTCTCTCCCTCCGTCCTTTGAAAGCCAAACCACGAACTCGGATTTTACACTGAATGGTGATGGAATTGTGACCGTTGTTGCAGGATTCAAACTCAAAGCAACGGAAAACATCAAACATAAGCTGAATCGTCTTAGTCCTTCCGGTCCAGATCCCAAACATCATTGATATCAACATTCCATATGTTCCCATTTTCACTTCTCAATTGCATTGTATGCATCCTCGTTTTGTGTTAAAAATAAGTGATTGTAGTATTCTGCAATAATAAAATTTTAATGCTAGTTCACGTGTGGGTTAGTCTCTTTATATCCTAATGATCGGGCTCATTGTTTTATGGTATTTGATTTTGGGTCTTTCTATGATACTTGACAAGGAATTAAAAAACAATTAAAAATTACACAAGAGTATTACAAATTATAAACTTACGTATTTGTATATAATTTTATAAAGATTTTCTTAATTTTCATAAGTATTCTTAAAATAAAAGGTAGCACATGTCTTTGTTTTCAATTTAACTGTATTCGGGTCTAACGATAAAACAATTTGGCATTTAAATTTTTTATATTCAAGTCAAATTAATAGATTAAAATGACACTATAATATTTTTTATGCGGAAGCTATAATTCAAATATCACTTGGCTGCGGATATTTCGGTTTAGAAAAACTATAAAACGGTCAGTTTTAACTAAGTAGTTGATTTGACTACTTTTTATTTTGCTCAAATACAGACAGGCACATTAGTCATTAATTATTTTATGTGTGTTGACTGGTCCGAAAAAAGAGAATAGTAGAATATTACGTAACAGGTTTGTCATTTTGTCCAAACCTTAAGCCCAATTCCGAGCTAGTCATGTAGTTTATTTTGGTTAAATATTTTTTTAATTTTTAAATTTTCACGTAAAATTGAAATTTATTTTTATCTAAAATTTTGATATATTTTAGTTTTCAAACTTTTAAAATAAATTGATATAATTTTTTTAACTCAATTACATTAAAATTTTTTATCATGTCAAATACGTTTCATGCCAGTATTTGAGTTGTTTATACCGTTATAAATCGTGTTTGCCATGTCAAAATAATTGAAGGTAATTAAGCTAAAATGACTATATTAATTCATTTTCAAAGTTTCGAGACCAAAATGTGGTTCGAACGGAAATAAATTCTAATTTTGTGTCAAAATTTAGAGACTAAAAATAAACTTAATCCTGCTTATTTATATTAAATTACATTATGAAAACTAATTTTTATAATATGTTTCAACAAAAATACGTTATAGTTCGTTAAGTTAATTAACTAAAAGCTTAAATAAATTCAAAGTTCTTAATAAATGATTGGTTTTTGTTTCGAGTGCATAATGAAATTAAATCATTATGGATGAGTGTAAGATAATTAAGCAACTAAAGTACATCTACCTAAATATAATCCTCACTTACATGATTTCATTTTTTTTCACTCTTACCCTCCTCCACACACACACACACACACACACACACACACACACACACACACACACACACACACACACACACACACACACACACACACACACACACACACACACACACACACACACACACACACACACACACACACACACACACACACACACACACACACACACACACACACACACACACACACACACACACACACACACACACACACACACACACACACACACACACACACACACACACACACACACACACACACACACACACACACACACACACACACACACACACACACACACACACACACACACACACACACACACACACACACACACACACACACACACACACACACACACACACACACACACACACACACACACACACACACACACACACACACACACACACACACACACACACACACACATATATATATATATATAACTAGGATTGATAATATGAACCAACTTGTTTCATTTTGACACTCTCCACATTTATAGGAAGAATAGAATCTCCACATTTGTCTAGCTCGTGCCATGTAATTTGTTGATATGTAGATGTGTAAAATGGGAAAAACACTAAGAAGTAAGGGTTAAATTATGTTTTAATTATCTTTTAAAACTTTTCATAAATATCATTTGATAAAGAATACTCAAACAATAGTTTTATATGACAAGAAATTAGTTAGTGATTTTTGTCTCTAGTGGAGTGTAACAGACACAACACTATGACTTAATTGATTTTGACTTAATAAAATATAATGTTAAAGGATTAGGAGAAAGAGAAATATATACAAGATATTTTTATACCGGTTCATCTTATCACATTAATTACATTTAGTTTCAATCAATAGATTGTGTTTCACTAAGTAGACTAATGTCGCGAAGTATACACTACAAGAAAAATGCTAATTATCGATGAAATTATCGACAAATCAAGCTCTTGGTTTTACCGACGACCTATATCTCTCGGTGAAGTCTACAATGAAATTGTTGACCTAGTTTACCGACGAATATTGCTGTTGAATTTCTTGACGAATATATTCGTCAGTAAAGTTTGTGATGAAATTGTTGAATTAATTGACTGACGATTAAATCAGAATTTCAATTGAGATTCCCTCCCCCAATTTCACTTTCTCTTTCTCTCTGCCAATTTCATTTTCTCTCCACTCCCTCGAAGCTAAAACCCAAATGTTGTTGTGCCATCTCCACTGCCCACTAAGATCGATTCATGTTATCTTTGTTGCCCACGGTTATCTATCGCTCGTGGCCTGAGTGTCCCTATTCGTCAGTGAGCCACCAAAACAAACCAGAAGTCATGCACACTAGCATCCACACCAAACCTCGTGGAATAAGGGTTTCCTTTCACCCTTGAGTTATTGCCGCACTAGCTCGTCGTAGCAACCATCGTGCACACCAACATCGAACAAGGCTTTCGATTTTTCCTCTCAGATGTTGTGATCACATTCGTGCTCCTGTAAGTTTGCACAAAGTTGTATTCTGATTGGCTTAATTTTGTTTTGAATTTGTTTGAATTTGAAGATTTTTTTAAGAGTTATTATTCTGTGAAGGTGGTTGAAGGGTTGCAGCCACATCGGTCTGGGGCCCAGATAAACCGTGGTGGAGCAAAGGTTGAGGCTGCAAGGGGAACACATATTGGAGGAAAAATAACCAAGTAAGGGGGAACTGAACTTTTTATTCATTTCCTCTCTTATAGTTTGATGTAGGAGAATGGGTAGTGTTTGCATGTAGTAATGAAATGATGATGTATGTTGCTTGCTTGTTCTTCTCTAATTTATGTGCATATCACGACGCTTGGGTGCCACTTTTTTTTTTATTGCTATGTTTCCTTTGATGCCTAGTGGGTACGTAAACCCATACATGTAGTGTAGTTGACCCTTCCTGAAACCTTGTGGACTGCTGCAACTATGTGTGTTACGTTGTTGAGGTTATATTTTAGCTTTTGTTGTGGTTCAACTAGCAATGAATCATACCAATGTGGTTTGTTCTGCTGTGTTCTTGGGATGGTAGTGTTGTGTAGCTTTTGCTTTCATTATTATACCACATCACACATTTAGATGCCTTGTAGGAATTACACATTTTTACAATTGTTAGAACAATAGAGTTTTAATTAAAAGTTAGAAAATTCAGAGAATTAAGGTTACGTATCTCCCTTCACAATAGAGAATCAGGATTACGTAATTATTTAAAAAAACTACTTGAGAAACTTGTTGATTTGATTTTTTATATAATTTTGATTTTTTTTATGTTTGTTTTTGATATTTTGAATTATTTGGAAATAGTGTCATCCGACGTGAATAGCTCGACAAACACAAGAAGTAAACAAAAAAATATTTTTTATTTTTGGTGCTTTACACACACACACACACACACACACACACACACACATATATATATATATATATATATATATATATATATATATATATATTTATAATTTTTAGAAAGAAAATTTGAAAATAGGTGTCATGCGACGTGAGTGGTCGGCCAAACTCTAAAAGAAATAAGGAAAACTATTGTTTTAATGATTTTTATAATAAAATATTTGTAAATAGTAAAAAATAATGTCTCAAACACTCTCTTCTTCTTTACATTACAACTAGCTTTTCTCTTCTTTTTTTTCCTTTTTTTTTTCTACCTCTTCCAGTATGTTTTTTTTTTTCAAAAGAGAATTAAAAAGTAGGTTTGTACATGTAAGCACTGATGAGAAGGGATGAGAGAAGTGTAGAAAATATTTTTTTTAATCCTTTTTCATATGATAGTTGTGTATTTATATCTACACATTACAATATTAATGTAATCCTAGCTTTAATTGTAATGAACAATATAAGGAAGAAATTGGTCATGATAGCAGTATATTACGGGAATCAAATCATAGTAGATCAGAGTACAATATCAATCATCATCAATAATATTGATTATAATCATTAGAAGAAATATTGCTTCTAGTTATAAGAATCACATAACTATTTTCTCTATTAGGAACAAAGGTAGAAAAGCAAAGAGTAAGGATGAAAATATGTTAGGTTGTTAGGCTCATGAGAAAGAGTGTGATAATTCTTCCTTTTTTTTCTTTTTTTTTTCTTCTTTTCCTTTTTTTCATCTCTTTTTCTTTTCTTTTTTTTTCTAAAATTAAGGTTTGAAAATCTTTGCAAAAAAAATTATTTCACCTTTTTTTATTTACAATTAACTAAAAAACATTTTTTTATTTTATTTTATTTTTAAATAATTTTTTGTGTTTTTGCTTAGAGACCCCTAAACACATCTATATATGGGTCCTCTACTATTTGTACAATAGTTGAAATTTTGGATAATTAAATACCTTTGCGTATCAACCATTGTAAGAGTTTCCTCCCTAGGAAGTGAATATTTTTAAGCCTTATCTTGAGCCTAGACTAAGTGGTGGCACCATTACTTATCTTAAGACGAATCCATGGCATTAGCCTATCCTTTGTAGTGGCGTGCTTCTCACATTCATCCATTTTGTTTTCTTGCCATTTGATGCTTTCTTTCTTCTTCATTTTGGTCTCAGATTTACTCATTTATGCGCACCACTTTTCCTTTTTGTTTTGAATAAATTCATCATCTTCTTCTCTTGAACTTTGTGAAATGAACCTTCAAATCTAGATATCATGCTATCTTAATGTCCAGAGAGGATTTTGACTTAGTTTTCTTAAGAAATCATCACCATATTCATGAATCTTAAAAAGGAACCATTAGATCTACTTACTTATGGTATAAGTGTTTAGGACACATTTCCAAAGAAATGATGCAAAGATTAGTAAAGAACGAAATCTTTCTGGTATTATATTTTACTTATTTGAACGTGTGTGTTGATTATATTAAAGGTAAACAAACAAAACACCCAAAGAAAGGAGCCAAAAAAGCACTTATGATGAATATCACCTTGAGAGGGCTTTTTGCAAAGGCCATTGGCTAGGCCCATTTTAGTTTACATGCTTTTAAATACTTAGTTAAATGTCTAGGTGTAATTAGCATTTTTCTTTGGGCTTGTATTTAGGCCCAACTTTAATTTTTCTTTCCTTTAATTCATTTTAGGTCGAGAACCCAATGTCTTTTCTACAGCAACTGCCAACATCTCCATCACTTGGAAATGTCTTGGACCAAGCCAAAACCACGTCAACATTTTCAAGCGTTGCCTACGTATTCAACATCCAGCATTTTCTAGCATATGCTACTGGGCCTTAATGTCAATTGAGCCCATATGAGTGGTGAAGCACAATTCTTGCATTAGTCACCTTTCAATGTGGAGGCCTTTGTGCATTTAGGGTTTCTAACCTCCCCATGCATTGCCAACCCTTATTCCTTCTCAAGGGCTTTGCTAAGGTTTCTTGCTCACAAGGAACGTCCATACCTTGTAGTTGTTAGGGCTTTTGCTTGTTCACGTTTTCCATCCCTTTGTACATAGCAACTTTGTCGTTAGGTCCCTTCCCTTTCACGATTGCCTTCTCCCACTATACAAGGTAGGTCATTCTTTGTAAAACCTAGCTTTTTATGAATGATAGTGGATTTTTCCCTCTTTATCAAACAACTCACCTTCTAGTTGATGATTTATCGTCCTCATAGGCCCAATCAAAGGCCAATCACTAAGCTTATCTCATGCGCCAAGGAAGACATCAAGCTTCCTAAAAGTCCATTAGTATAGATTTAAATTGGGTTAATTGTTTAGGCCATGCTTTCAAAATAAATTATAAATTTCTAGAAGTAGTTTTGGATCATATTTCACCTAGCTTTTGCAATTGGATCCATTAGGCTTAATTACAAAAATCTAAGCCGAGTTGCATCTAGGTTTAGCGATGCTTTGCATAGTAAACACATAGGGTGAACAAGGGAGGTGTGATCAAGCCAAATTACACTCTAGGAATGGAGAGCATTTTTCACCTTCTTGAGTGGCCACATAACACTCTAGGAATGGAGAGTATTTTTCCACCTTCTTGAGTGACCACATGACACTTTAGGAATGTAGAGTATTTCCCACCTTCTTGAGTGACCACATTGTCCTTCTCCTCTTGGACATGATTTTTGGCTTGGTCTCCAAGCTAGCCAAGTTAGAGATTTCAGGGTTTGTGCTAAGGTGTGTGAAAATATATATTTTCTTTAAAAGGTAAGGGTAAAAGTGAAACAATTAGCTCAAAGAGGGTGACAACAAACAATTAACTTTCAGGTTGGCTATTTGGCTAAGTGGCAAAACATACCAAACAATGCCTTTATCCTTTCTAACCAATTATGTGATTTCATTAACAAGAATCATACAAAAATCAATTTCATGGTTATAACTACTTCTCTTACAACTCTTTACACACAAGCTAATAATACTAAATTTTTTTCAAAATTCTGGCTTAACACTCATGTTTGAAAAAGGACTAGCTATCATACCATCATACTAAACTGTTTCTCACACAAAGCATGTCACAAAATATTTCAATCAGTATGCACAATCGGGATGTAAAACAATCAATAGTTTATGTTATTTTAGTTCAATTAATCATTACATTAGTGGAAATGAAGACTGAGTTCAATTAATATTTTCTTCTTCCTTCATTTGTTGTGGAGAAAAGCAATTGGAACAATTTTTTAGTAGTTTAGAAACTTGTGCTGGCTTACTCGTCACAAACAATACTTCTTTAGCAACATTAATATCCTTTGGTTCCAGATTGTGAATTCCTTCTGACATTTTGAAATTTACCTCCTCCTTTTCATCTCTGATTATGAGCTTGTCGCCATCAACATCTATGATAACTTTGGCAATTTTCATGAATTGTCTTCAAAGGATGAGAGGAACCTTAATATCATTGATCGAGGTCGTACCCAACCAAATAAAACATGTAAATGTAATACTCAGTAGTTCAACCAAGGTCGTCTCTTAGATACCAACCTTTCATTTAAAGCTTTCCAGATTGCCATTCAACACAAGGGGGTGGGAGGAAGGTCGACAGATTCATAATTTTAACATAAATTAATACGTAATTGCATGTTTGATCAAACAGTAGCGAAAATGACATTGATTCCTTGCTTTGAATAAAACTTCACCCATCCTAGATTACAAACTAAATTGCTTTTGTTATCCCTCATGAAACTCGCCATTAACCAACTAAGTAAAGGTTAACCACGACTTCAACATGCAATTAAGTATTTCACATGTTCATGAATTTGTGACAATTCATTAAGCATGAACACGGTCAACGAAAATGAATTTCCCACTTTGAAAATTAAGAAAAAATAGATTGGGTTCTTCAATTAAAACGTAAATGCAAATCCAAAACGGAGAAATAACAAAATCCAATCGAACAAAACATTAATCTTAAGGTTTCATTTCATTCTCTGTAAGGAATCAATGCATACGAAATTAGTTGCCCATGGAATTTGAATCAACACACAAACCCAAACAGAAATGAATCATTGAAAGGAAGAAAAGAAGACAAAATCTCAAATTAGAAGAGAAAATGTACTTGTTCTTATGGGACCAAGTTGTACTTCACAAGTCTTGCGGACTGTCTCGATGCTGGGATGCCGAGTGAGTCTTCTGGCTTCGAGGGGCTCTAGTCATAGCGCATGTGTGCTTGCAAAAGATACTCCGATGCCAAAGTCAGTGCTGAGTGATGTCAGTGGTTTCAGAGAATATTTAATGCGTAATCAATGCATGGAACAGTGTGCTATTTATACCTTTTTTACCTGTGGGTCCCACCTAGGATGGGCTTTCTGGCCCAATATTCCTTTTTTGGCTATTTTTGGATCCAGTGTTGAGGGGGGAAATTACCAAGAGATCCTTCAGGGATTGGCGGTATTCGGTACTCGGTCATAAGGATCTCTACGGGTGGATGATCTCATCTTATTGGTCGAAATGGCTACGTCACGGATCTGGACTGTCTTGGGGAGGGATACTCGTAGTGCGGGATAGGCGGCTTAGGGATTTGTTGTCGCAAAACTATTTTTTTGCGATTGGAGACATTTGGAAGAGAATGTGGCCTTAAAGGGTCGTTGATGGCCGCCCGGGGAGCGATGGGCATTCTTCAGCACAAGGTGTGTGGCCTGGAGTGCGTTTGATGGTCGCGTACTATAGAAGAGGATGTCTAATGGGAGGTGTGCGACCCAGATGTTTATTAAGGGCCGCATGTTGAAGAGGAGGTAGCCGGCACAGGGTGTGTGGTGGTTGGGTTTGCTGAGGTTGTATGCTTAGAGGTGTCGAGGCTGTGTACTTTGGGTATGGTTGGGACATCAGCCTCCCAGTTTTGAGGAGAGAAACGACGCGTAGACTTAGAGGTGCTAAGGCCGTGTACTTTGGGTATGGTTAGGACATCAGCCTCCCAGTCTTGAGGAGAGAAACAACGCGTAGACTTAGATGCCGTGTACTTTTTTGTGAATTTTCATTTGTGGGACTTGGCCGTATACTCTATGGGTATACCAGCCTCCCAGTCTAGAGGAGCTTGGTGACGTAATAGACTTAAGATGTTACATGTTCTTGTGTTTGGAGCAGGGTTGTTACCTTTACGCGTTTGGGTCGCTACGTGTTTAGATTTTGTCTGTGGCTGTCTTCGTGTGCCTTGGGCTGCTATGTTTGAGCTTTCACTGGCCGTTATCTTTGTGTGTTTGGGCCACTATGTTTGAACTTTCGCTGGTTGCTATCTTTGCGTGTTTCGGCCACTATGTTTGAACTTTCGCTGGCCGCTATCTTTGCGTGTTTGGGCCGCTATGTTTGAGCTTTCGCTGGCCGCTATTTGTACGTGTTTGGGCCGCTATGTTTGAACTTTCGTTGGCCGCTATCTTTGCGTGTTTGGACCACTATGTTTGAACTTTCGCTGGCCGCTATCTTTGCGTGTTTCGGCCGCTATGTTTGAACTTTCGCTGGCCGCTATCTTTGCGTGTTTGGGCCGCTATGTTTGAGCTTTCGCTGGCCGCTATTTGTCCGTGTTTGGGCCGCTATGTTTGAACTTTCGTTGGCCGCTATCTTTGCGTGTTTGGGCCACTATGTTTGAACTTTCGTTGGCCGCTATCTTTGCGTGTTTCGGCCGCTATGTTTGAACTTTCGCTGGCTGCTATCTTTGCGTGTTTGGGCCGCTATGTTTGAGCTTTTGTTGGCTGCTATTTGTGTGTGTTTGGGCCACTATGTTTGAACTTTCGATGGCCGCTATCTTTGCGTGTTTGGGCCGCTATGTTTGAGCTTTCGCTGGTCGCTATTTGTGCGTGTTTGGGCTGTTATGTTTACGTGGTTGTTGGTGTAGATTGTCAGGATGTCAGATTTATTGGAACGTCACAAATGTCAGTTAATAGGGTGTCAGTGAAAAGACGTGACTGTTGGGTGCACTGTGGTGTCAGGGTGCATTTTTCGAAGCGTTTTCCTGGTGGTTGGGCCTTGGGCTTCGAGGGTCTTGTATGAGGATGAAGGGGTATGAGTGTGGCCTTTATATATGGTGTTCGTTCATTTGCTGCTGCATTGTGGTTTTCTTGCTTCAGTTGTTGTCGCGTGCCGAGCTATGTCGACTTCCTTTAGTATTTCTTATATGTTTTTACGTTACGCGGTCGAGGGATCCGATCTCATGGCTTTCCTTGATTAGTTGTCCTAATATTGGTTTGTTAGACGGCTTTACTCAGTCATTTAAGAAGTTTAAGGATGGTTTTTTTCGTGTGCAGATTCTGACGACCGGGCGGTTGTTGTACTGTGATGAGAGTGGGTTTCCGAAAATTCTGTTTTACTGGACTGAGGCGCCTGCTCGTCTGGATGCGGTTTCAAAGGATGGACTGGATGTCAATAGTAGGCGGGTAGTGGATGTGCTTGAGAGGTTACCGACTAGGGTGCCTGGGAAATGGGTTGTGTTGTTATCTGACGGATAAGCCCGCCAGGGATTTATGTGGTATGTATGTTTCGTCTTCGGTTCTTGCTAGTATTGGACTAATCTGAAAAAATTTGTTTTGTGTAGGTGTGATGGCGCATCATGCGAGGAAAACGGGTGGGGAGGTCGATCTCTTTGCCAAGATTCGCGATAAGATGGGGAATGCGACCAAGGCGGAAGGTCAGTCCCAGGCGCCTAATTTGGTTGGCCCGGTTGTGGACGTGTATCGTCCTCCTACTGCAAAGAGGCTGGCTCTGTCCAAGATGAAAGGCGTGGGGAAGGATAGAAAAAGGTTGCGTGCTTTGGCAAAAACTGGAGGTGTGGGGTCGAGTGGTTCAAGCAATCCAGATTTTGGGGATTCGAGAAGAGTAAAATCCAGATGAGGAAAGGGGTTGAGATTAAGTTAAGTGATCCGGAGGTTGGCGTAGTGGAGGCGGTTGATCCTGGGTTGGTGATGAGGGCTCTGAACGAGTATATGGCTCGGGGGCTGGTACTGAGTAGGAGGGTGACAACCATGCTGCAGGAGGAGTTGAGTGCCGGGGATAAGAAAAAGCATGCGGAGAAGGTTGCTTCTTTGAAAAAGTTGAGGGACAACGATCAACAATCTTGGGCTGAGGAGAAAAAGAAATCTGAAGCAGAGGTTAAGACGTTGAAGCTGAGTCTCACAGGTGCTGAGAAAAAATTGAAGGCGAAGTAGGAGGAGATGGATGAGGTCATTGTTGCTAAGGGGGTTGCTGTAGAGGAGGCGGCTAGTGAGATATTTGGTTTGCAGCAGGCGGTGTATTCAGAGCATGTGAATGGGTTTCAGAAGGCCTTGAGGCGGGTCGATTTTCTGTATAAGGAGGTTTCTGTATCCGATTGCCGCTTTAACATAAACTTGGACGTGTATGACAACCATATGCTTGATGTGGCGGAAATCAGTCACTTAAGGGCCGAGCAGGAGGTGACGACAGTAGGGAATGAGGAGGTAGTTGATGTTGCGTCTCCAGTTAATGTAGAGGGGGTGGTGCCGGATGGAGAGGACGGTTATGGGGATGCTGAGGATGGGGAGGAAGTGGCTAAGGAAGGAAATGACGAGGTTGCTGATTAGTTAGATCTTTGGGGGCGAGGTCCCCGAAAATTTTTTTTGTTGTTCCTTGTTAGCTTTGGGTATGATATGTGGGGTTTCTGCTTTGGCAGATTGTATCTACTTGTTTTGTAAAGACGCTCTAGTTTTTAATGAAAAGAGAGGTTTTTTGGTTCTTTGCTTTGTTTGTTGTTTAGTTATCGTCCCTCCTGCTTGCTTGTGCTTTTTGTTTCGTATGTTCGCTTTAAGGCTTGAGAATTTATTATCGGATGCAGATTTTATTCCTTTTTACGTATATTTGGGCTTGTTACGCTTTGTGGGGTGGTTCCCCCTGTTGTCGGTTATTATTATGGTTGGGGTTTCTTGTAATGAAGCGAAAGGTTAGTTGGTGGTCTTCGGCCAACGGCTCTTAGAGTAGAGGTTGGGAAGTGATTAGTTGTGCTCGATCAACGACTCTTAGATCGGAGGCTGGGAGATGTTTGTTAGTCGACGTCCGGCGGCTCTTAGACTAGAGGCCGAGAGCGTTTGCAATGCAAAGAGTGGTTGTAATCGTCGAACTTTCATTACTGGTAGATGCCTCGTTAAAACCTGCCTGGCCAAAACCCTCCTTAGGGAAAAATGCCAGGTTAGGAAAGAGTACATCTTTGATTACAAGTGACGAGATGCTACATGATTTAACTAAAATAAAACTTTAAATGGGAGGCATTCCAAGTGTTGGGGATGGGGTCTCCTGATAGTCGTTTTAGTCTGTATGCATCGTTGCCTACTTCTTGTAGCACGCAGAAAGGTCCCTCCCAGTTTGGCAAAAATTTGCCTTGATGTTTCCGCGCTTTACTTGCCATCCGCCAGACTAGGTCTCCTTTGTGAAAGGAACGGGGGTCGAGTTTGGAGTTGTACCTTCTTGCTGCTCGAAGTTTGGTAGCCGTGTCCTGGATGTGTGCTTGCTCTCTTTTTTCTACGAGTAGGTCGAGATGTGTGTTCATGCATGCTTCGTTGAAGGTAGGTTCGAAATGACTTCGTCGAATGGAGGGTTCCCCGATTTCGACAGGTATCATTGCATCGGTGCCGTATACTAGGCTGTATGGGGCTTCTTTGGTGGAAGATTGGGGGGTACACCTATATGCCCATAACACCTCCATGAGTTCTTCCGGCTATTTTCCTTTTGCGGTGTCGAGTCTTTTCTTTAATTGGTTAAGGATGACCTTGTTTGCAGCTTTTGCTTGGCCGTTAGTTTGTGGATGTTCGACTGAACTCGTGATGTGCTGAATGTTAAGGTTGTGGTAGAATTCGGTGAGGCCCTTGTCAATGAATTGTCTGTCGTTGTCCGTGATTACGGTGTGGGGTACCCCATATCGGCAAATGATGTTTCTCCAAAGGAATCGTTGGACTTGTTTGGCTGTAATGTTGGCGAGCGGTTCAGCTTCAATCCACTTGGAGAAGTAATCTATCGCTACCAAGAGAAACTTAACTTGCCCTTTCCCGGGGGTGAATGGTCCTACTACATCCATCCCCCATTTGGAAAATGGCCATGGTGCCGTAATGTGGTGGAGCAGTTCCCGATGTAGGTGGGGGCAGGGTCCGTGCTATTGGCAGGGTTGACATTTTTTGACGAAATTGGTGCAGTCTTGTTCCATCGTGGGCCAAAAGTACCCTGCCTGGAGGAGTCTTGCTGCCATCGTTTTAGGGCCCGAGTGGTATCCGCATGTGCCTTCGTGTATTTCTTTCATGACATAGGACGCCTTATCGCTCGTGATGCATCAGAGTAGGGGGTGGCTAAAACCCCTTCTATAGAGTTCCCCGGCTATCAAAGTGTATCTTGCCGCTTTCCTAGTCCATCTTTTTTCTTGATTGGTAGGTGTTTCGCCCGTTTCGAGGTATGTGATGAAGGGACTCATCTAGGATTCTTGAGTGGTGATCTCAAAGCATTCTGCTTGTGCTTGTATGGAGGGGATGGTGAGTACCTGCTGTATCAGGGATCTGTAGCGACCTTTCTTTTTTGTACTTGCGAGCTTTGATAGGAGGTCGGCTCTAGCGTTGTCGCTTTGAGGCACATGGTCAATTTTGAATTCCTCGAGTTTTGAGATCAAGTTCATTGCCAAATGGTAGTACTGCGATAAGAGGTCATCTTTAAATTGGTATTCACCCGTGAGGTGTCCAACGGTGAGTTTGGAATCAGTTTTACATGACAAATGTTTGACTTCCATTTTGAGGGCTAGGTGTAGTCCTGCCACAATTGCCTCGTACTCGGCCTGGTTATTCGAAGTTTTGAAGGTGAAGCAGAGGGATTGCTCAATGAGTATGCCGCTTGGGCATCGAGTACGATGCCGACACCGACTCCTTTTGTGTTGGATGATCCGTTAACATGCATGGTCCACCATTCGTGCGCGGGCTCTTGGGGTTGCAAATCATTTGTGAAGTCTGCTAGGCATTGCGCCTTGATGGGGCCGTGAGGTTCGTATTGGATGCTGAACTCTGATAGCTCAACGGACTATGATGAAAGCCTCCCAGCGAGATCTGGCTTTTGGAGGATTTTTTGAATGGGATAGTCCGTCTTCACGATGATTGAGTGTGTCTGGAAGTAAGGTCGCAGGCGCCGTGCTGTCGTGATTAGTGCGAGTGCTATTTTCTCGACCATTTGGTACCTCGTCTCAGGGTCTTGGAGTATGTGTGCCATCGAACTCCTGTACGAGTGTCGCGCTTACGGCGTTGGAGGATGCTGCAATGTATATTAACAAAGGGGACCCAGATCGTGGTTTATTAAGGACTGGGGGTGTGGCTAACAACAGTTTCAGTTGATCAAAATTTTCTTGGCATGTTGCGTTCCATTCGAACTTGGAGGACTTCTTGAGTAGGTTTATCATAGGCTTGGTTTTTTTCGCAAGCTTAGGGAGGAAGTGTGGAATGGCTGTTAGCCGTCCAACAAGTCTTTGTACTTCTTTAACATTGGTGGGGCTGCGCATGCTGATGATGGCCTGGCATTTCTCTGGGTTCGCTTCGATGCCGTGTCGGGTCAACATGAATCCTAAGAATTTTCCACCGTCTACTCCAAAGGTGCATTTTTCTGGATTCAAGCGCAAATTGTATCTTCGTATGGCTTTGAAAACTTCGGCGAGATCTAGGGCGTGTTGGGTGGGGTTTGGGGATTTAACCACTATGTCGTCGACATATACCTCGACGTTGTTACCGAGGAGGGGTTTGAAGACCCTGTCCATTAGCCTTTGGTAGGTAGCGCCTGCGTTTTTGAGCCCGAAGGGCATAACCTTGTAGTATAGATTTGCTTCTTCCGTAATGAAGGCGGTTTTGATTGCGTCATCCTCCGCCATTGGTATGTGGTTGTATCCAGAGTATGCGTCCAGGAAACTGAGTGTGCCGCTTCCAGCTGCCCCATCTACCAGACGGTCTATATTGGGTAACATGTATGCGTCTCTGGGGCATGCCTTGTTCAAGTTCGTGTAATCGACGCACATACGCCATTTGCCGTTCTATATTTTTGACCAGAACGATGTTTGCTAGCCAGGTGGTGTACCGCGCTTCTCCAACAAAACCTGTTTTCATCAATTTTCCTGCTTCGCACTTAGCAGCTTGCCTTCTCTCTTCTCCTAGTTTTCTTTTCTTCTGGGAGATGGGTTTGGCTTCTTTAAACACGAAGAGCCTATGTGTGACGATTTTTGGGTCGACGCCAGGTAGGTCTACGGCTGTCCAGGCGAAGAGATTCGCATTGTTCTTGAGGGTATCTTCTATTGCTTTCTCCCCTGCGCTCTCCATCGTGGTCCCTATCTATAGGGAGTGGCTTGGCTGGTCTAATGGTAGGGGCTTGGTTTCTCCCACTGGCTCGATTCTTGCCTCATTGTTGATTCGAGGGTCGAGATCCTCCGCTTGGATGGCCATATAGCATTCTCTGGCTGCCTTCTGATCATCGTGGACAGTTATGATATCTCCGGATGCCGAGGGGAACTTTAGGGCGAGGTGTGGCGTGGAGACCACGACCCCCAACGAGTTGAGAGAGGGTCGTCCTAGTAACATGTTGTATGAAGTGTGGGCGTCCATTATGAGGTATCGAATCAGAATCGTTTTGGTTTGTCTCCCTTCTCCGAAGGTGGTGTGAAGGTCCACATATCCTCGGGTTGGCACCCTTTCGCCAGAAAATCCGTATATGGGTTCGTCGTATGGGGTCAGTTCTTCGGCGGGGATTTGGAGTTGCTGGAAAGTCTTCCAGTATATGATATCTATCGAGCTTCCTTGGTCGATTAGCACTTTCTTTACAGCAAAGTTTTCGAGTTCTACGGTTACGACCACGGGATCATCTTGGTTGGGGTCGACTCCTTGGAAGTCAGAGTCACTGAAAGTGATCGGTGGCATTCTTCTCCTAGGTCCCCTGGAGACGGTGTGGACAGACTGGACTGCCCTCAAGTGCTTTTTCCTAGAAGATGAGGAACATCCGCCTCCAGCAAACCCTTCTGATATGGTGTTTATCGTCCTTCTTAGGGGGAGTCTTTCTTCTGGGCGCCTCCCCCCTTGGGGTGCTTCCTCCCTCCTTCGCTCAGAGTTTGTGCTTCTCTTAGGTTCTTGTTTGGGTTCCCTCGGTCCGTTTCTCGGGCCGTCCCTTCGAGGATTGTTCATGCGTGGATACTTCTTGTACTGGGTCCTAGGGTTCCCTTCGATTGTGTTTTTAACATAGTGCCGCAGATGCCTGGCTCGTACAAGTTCTTCTATCTTTTCGCGAAGAGTTTCACACTCCTCTGTTGTGTGGCCATTGTTGCGGTGGTAGTGGCAATACTTGCTTAGGTCAGCATTTGGTGGGTTTTGGAATCTCTTAGGTGGAGCTATGAGTTCTGCTTGCAATACCTCATCAAGAATACGGGATTTAGGAGCGTTAAGGGGGGTGTAATTAGAGAATCTGGCCTGTTTTCTGTCTCTGAGGCAGTTCTGGTCTCGACCCACAAGCTCCCTACCGCCCCTCTTAGCCTCCAGGTGGGTTGGGGTGGTCCGGATCCTGTCTTGGTAATGCCGCATCTCCTCGACTCTGATAAACATCGATGCTCTTTTTTGCAGCTCTTGCATCCCAGGGGCGGGCGCATGGCCAGTTCGTCAACAAACGGTCCCGGTCTTAGTGCCATTACCATATAGTGCAATATCAGGTTTGGGGTGCGGTCCTTGATCTTCATGGTGATTACGCCGAACCTGTCAATGAAGGTGTGAAGGGACTCTCCTTCCTCTTGTCTTAAGTTGAAGAGTGACAGGGATGTGAGATCGTGCCGACGGCTGGTGTCGAACTAGGTGGTGAAAGAGGTGGTAAGCATATTGAAGAAATCTATAGTGTAGGGTTGTAGGCTCATGAACCATTCTAATGCCGATCCTCTGAGTGCAACAGAGAAGGACTTGCACATTACGGCGTCGTCAGTCGAGTAAAGGGCGACTTGGTTGGTATAAATGGATATGAACTCGTCTGGGTCAGTGGTGCCGTCGTAGGTGACAGTTGGAGCCTTCCACTTATGAGGGAGGGGTGCTTCTACGATCCCGTCGACGAACGGGTGCCTACGGTTTCTTCGGGAAGCGAAAGGGTTGTAGTTGCCACTGGTTGTGTGACCCGTGGGTTTGTATTCGCTTTCTTCCTCCGTGGCGGACGGGGGGTCTGCCCTGCAGGGGGCGGTCTCAGGTTCTTCCACAGCCTTGCCTGTTTCAATCCTCCTCTTGAGTCGGGAGTTCTCTTCTCTTAGCGCTTCCATTTCATCTGCATTCCTTTTCTTGTATTCTGCGAATTCTTGCTGCATTCTAGCTTGAGCCTCTAGAATGCGAGATATGTCGGATGAGGGACCGACGTCTCCCACTTCCATTGCAGGGGGTCTGGTAGCTACTTCAGCTAGTCTACTTCTTGTGGATACCATGGTCTTGGGACGAGGAGGGCTGACCTTGCGAAATACTCTTCGGCCCCACGGTGGGCGCCAATTGTTCTTATGGGACCAAGTTGTACTTCACAAGTCTTGTGGACTGTCTCGATGTTGGGATGCCGAGTGAGTGTTCTGGCTTCGAGGGGCTCTGGTCACGGCACAGGTGTGCCTGCAAAAGATACTCCAATGCCAAAGTCAGTGCTGAGTGATGTTAGTGGTTTTAGAGAATATTTAATGTGTAATCAATGCATGGAACAGTGTGCTATTTATACCTTTTTTACCTATGGGTCCCACCTGGGATGGGCTTTCTGGCCCAATATTCCTTTTTTGGCTATTCTTGGATCCAGTGCTGAGGGGGGAAATTACCAAGAGATCCTTCAGGGATTGGCGGTATTCGGTACTCGGTCATGAGGATCTCTACAGGTGGATGATGTCATCTTATTGGTCGAAATGGCTATGTCACGGATCTGGACTGTCTTGGGGAGGGATACTCGTAGTGCGGGATAGGCGGCTTGGGGATTTGTTGTCGCAAACCTATTTTTTTGCGATTGGAGACATCTGGAAGAGGACGCGGCCTTAAAGGGTCGTTGATGGCCGCCCGGGGAGGGATGGGCATTCTTCAGCACAAGGTATGTGGCCTGGAGTGCGTTTGATGGCCGCGTACTATAGAAGGGGATGTCTAACGGGAGGTGTGCGGCCCAGATGTTTGTTGAGGGCTACATGTTGAAGAGGAGGTAGCCGACACAGGGTATGTGGTGGTTGGGTTTGCTGAGGTTGTATGCTTAGAGGTGCCGAGGCTGTGTACTTTGGGTATGGTTAGGACAGTACTAAAAACGTTACTGTATTAGCTCCAATATGTGGAAGATTCAAGAAAAATGCATAAACCCTAACAATGGTGCTCTCCCAAAATGCAAAATCAGATTGGGGAAGAAGAGAGAATGACTGCTACTCTAAGGAAACCTAAAAAACGTGGTCATATCACCATAGTTGCTCATAATTAGAAAACTACAATTATGTCACTCAGAATTACAAAAATGGCACTATAGGCTGAAAAATGGTGGCCTAGTGATGTGGACAAGCTAAATGACATGGTGCAGACATGGCAATGATGTGGAAACTCTCTCTTCATCTTAAGATTAATGTCTAAGCTCCAAAATTTGCTCCACAAAATACCTAAAAACAATTAGAAACAGAAATTAGACTAATTAATTCTGAATTACTCAAAATTCGGAATAATGGCTCTATGAAGCCCAATTGAGGAAAATGCACTAATAAAAGAAAATTAAGCATTAAACAACCCTCAAGAATGGCACAAAAAGGCAATGGAATAAGGGAAAATAATGACTCATCAATCCTCCTTCATATTAAGTATGACGAAATCCACTAAAAAAGTGAACTTGTCCACCTATCCCAGCACATCCTCAACGACTCCATATGAGCATTTTATTTATCGATCTGCAAGTTGTAAACTCATCCTTGTTGGTTTGATTTTAAGGCCCTTAATTTTTAAGCATAGATAAGGGCATCAAATTAATGCTCGCTCCCAAGTCGATTAATGCTTTGCCAATAGCTAAATTTCCAATTGTGCAAGGAATAATAAAGCTACCAGGATCTTTGAAATTTGGAGGGAGAGTTTTTTTAATGATGACACTGCAATTTCCTTGGACTTTAATGATGTCTTCCTCTATGTAATTGCTCTTCTTGCTAAACAAATCTTTCAAAAATTTTGCATATGCAGCCATTTGTTGTATTGCTTCAGAGAGAGGAATTTTGATTTCTAATTGTTTGAAGTTCTACATGAATCGAGCCAAATGCTTCTCCTTATCTTTATTTGTTGGTACTAGAGGATATGGAAGGATTTTCTCCACCTTTTCCTTTTTTATTTTCTGAATTTTCTCCTCCTCTTTTTTATTTTCTACTTTTTCTTCCTCTCCTCATTCTCTCCACTATCCTTCTCTTCCTCTCTTTCTTTCTCTATTTCATCATACTAATTCCCACTTCATGTTATAATACCATTACAATGCTCTTTTAGGTTCACCAATTGGCTAGTTGTGTTTCCAGATTACAAATAGAAGCTTCTATGCTCTTGAGATTTGAAAGAGACACTTGCATAAATTGTTGAAATGTCTCCTCCAACTTTGTCTACCTTTCGTACAAGGAGGGTTGTTGTTGTTATTATTGCTTGTTGGATGGTCTAGCTTGTCCCATGCTTGGATTAGACTTCCACCCTTTGATTGAAATTATCGTTGTTTCCTTGGCGGCCTTGATTTCCCATATAGTTGGTGTCCTCCTACGATTGACTCTACACGATACATTACCCATTTGCATGATTTCTCTACATAACACATAACTTTGCACTAGTGGTTGGTGTTGCACTTGGGATGCATTATGAATCTCTTGTGGCAATTATAATAACTTCTTCATAAGCACATCCATTTGTTATGTCATTAGCTTGTTTTGAGCTAACAACGCATCGTGAGTCTACAACTGCAAGACTCCCTTGTTTTGAACTTGAGTGCTCTTAGTTTGCACTTCGTAATCATTTGAAGTCATATTCTCTATTAATGCTTTGGCTTTTGCAGGTGTCTTGAACTTAATCATGCATGTAGCTGAGGCATCCAACATCACTTGGTTTGAGCACTAGGTCCCCTCAGAAAGATGCTAATTTGTGTTAGATCATCAAATCCATGCATTGAGGTCTTACTTAAAAGCCATTTGAAACGTTCCCATGTTTGGCTCAAGGTTTCTTCATAGTCTTGTTGGAACAATTCTATCTCTTGCCTTCCCTGATTAACTTTGAATTGAGGGAAAAAATTTTGAAGAAATTTTTGACTAAATCATCCAATTCAGTCAGGCATTTTCAGGAAAATAATGCAACCATACCTTTACATTCCCTACCAAAGAAAAAGGAAACAAACTCAAGCGAATAATATTGTCAGGTACCTGGTTGATTTTCACCGTGTACCAAATTTCCAAGAATGTCACCAAGTGATTATTAGGGGTTATAACCTTAGTAAAGATTGGGAAATATCTTAGCACTGGAAGGAGAAATTAATTCCTCAAATGTAGTTAAACTCAATCAACAAGAATTTAGAGAATTGGAGATCAAATTCTCTCCAAGAAAGGGAGAATGATGACCCCCTAACTCCTATCAAGGATGAAGGCATATGGTACATGCTTAGGGAGAATAAGCATGTTTAAAAGAGAGTTTCTTCACCTTCTTTTGATTTAGTTTTATGTTGACTTTCCGACTTATATTGACTTGACTTCAGTTGACTTGTTGACCTTAGTTGACTTGACTTAAGTTGATAAGTTGACTCTTCGGTTGTTTGTTTTGTAGGAATAAGCTAGGCCCAACTTGGAGGAAGATAACAGTACTTGGATTAAGGGAGAGGCTTGAATTTGGGACCACACATGCTATGAGTGTCTTTTGAAGAGCTTGGAGAGCAAGTTTTACCATCTCTTTTAAAAGGTCAAAGGTGCCACAAGCTTGGAGACTAAACTAGGGTTGTCTCCTTTTCAAGACACCTCCTTTAGACCTAGTTTCTAGAAGCTTAGTTTTGTGTTATTTCATCTTTATCCTTAACTTTGAATTTTGTTCAAGAGGCCCTTTCCAGCACTTATAAAAAGGGCTCTCCTAAACCTTTGTAATGGTTGAATATTTTGAAGTTATAAATTCTATATTTGTCATTTGTGAGAGTGTTCTCTTAGGACTGTCATCTTCTCTTGGTTTTATCTTGAGAATTACTCTCAAGTGGCGACATACACCATTAATCTTGAGTATGGTGAGATTTGTGCCCTCTCAAATGGCGTACCATCACCATTGAGCCCCCTCCCCTCTTCTTGTCTTCCATTTTTTTTATCATATTTCTTCTCTTTATGTTCAATTCAATTTGCATACATTATGTATTCGTGTTCTTATTTTGGTTTTCTTGTTAAGTGAGCCTCTCTTCTTCTCTTGAGCTTTTAGAAGTGAAAATTCACATCTAGATAATCATGATTATCTTAATGTCTAATGGGGATCTTCTTAGAGCTTTCTTAATCACCATAACACCATATATTGTTAATGCTAAAATGGGTCATTATAATTGAAGATTTAGTTTTATAGGAACATTCGTTACATCATTGGAGAGAATGTATGTGCAAGTGTGTGAATGAAAATGGCAGCCTTGGTCCAATGATAATCCTTCACTCTCGGAAGCTTGATCATAATGAAGAAGTCTCGTCATTATGCCTCCAGAAAAGCAGCTCGTTCCATGCATCAAAAGCATAATCTTGGATGAGTTCTCTTAAGAATTTCTTCTTAGGGCAGAAAACAGAAAACCAATCCCTCAATGAAGGTCTTGAAGTTTCAGCTAAATGTACATGGGAACTCTTGGGCATCTTAACCTTGTTTTTTCCTCAGATCTAGGGCTTCTATTGTGGGACATATGTAATCTGGTGCAATTTTTATTTCCTTTAGAGAAGAAGGTGTCCCAAACACATAGGAATTTATATAATATGTGAAAATCAATAACATTTTATAAATTAATAATAATAAAATCTAATATGTAACTAAATCCATATATATAAATATAATGACTGATATCTTAATTCTAAAGTTAAATGATTAAATTATAAATGACTTGAAATCTCTAATGATAACTAGTCTATTATTAACTTTGAATATACTAGTGTAAACACAGGCGCTATCGCGCTTCTGTGTACACATTTTCTAAATATATATGATATTTATTAGTAGGTTGTGATATTGTAATATTAATAAGTTGATATGTAAAGTAAATTTATATTTATTAGAAATAAAGTGGAATAAATAGAGAAAATAAGGAAGATAATTGTTAATGAATGAGAAAAAAGAAGAAGAAAATAATTGTTAGAATAGTTTTATAGAAAACATGTAAAAATAGTTAGTAGTCCTTAAAAACTATATAAATAATTATATTATAATGGGTAAATTAGTAATAAGTAATTGTGGACACAAAAGAGAGAATCCTCTTTATATATAGTTATAGAAACACAGGTGTGGGTAACATCTATATGAACACATTTTTTAAATATATATGATATTATAGTAGTAAATGGTGATATTATAATATCAGTAAGTATATAAATAAAGTGGAATAAATGGAGAAAATAACAAAATATAATTGTTAGTGTTAGATGTGTATAAGCCATGAGAGAAAGAAGAAAGGATGCGTACAAAAACGTCCAAGAAAGGTTTTGTGAAAAACAATTCAAAGAGAGTTTGTTTGCTTATTGATTTATTAGAACCTTTGTGCAATATATAGAATACAATGTCCCATCATATAAAGGAAAAAGTAAAACCTAATAAAACTGAATATTTGATAATAATAAAAGAGAATCAAATATATGATATCTCTATCAATATAAATAAAAGTAAGATATATATAATATCTTTATCACCCCCTCTCAAGGTGGCAATCAACATTGTAAAGGCCCAATTTCGAAGTAGCAATCCGAAAAGTAGAAGGATGTAAGGACTTAGTAAACATATTAACAAGTTGACTTCTAAAAGGAACATGGAGAAGCTGAATAAGGCCAACAACAAGCTTTTTTTGAATAATGTGGGAATCAAGTTCTATATGCTTGGTTCTCTCATGAAAAGTGGGATTCTTGGCAATGTGAATAGTATAATTGTTGTCACAAAAGGTAGTGTAGGGAGTGGGAACAAAAAATTGCAAATCTCGAAGAAGGTAGGGAATCCATTGTAGTTCACATGCTAAGGATGCCAAGGCACGATACTCAGCCTCAAATGAAAACCGTGAAACAATTAGATTTCCAAGCAACCAAAGAGGTGCTTAAGAAAACTCAATATCCAGAAACAGAGCGTCGGGTAGTGGCACATGTTGCCCAATCAGAATCAGAAAATCTCTGAATTTTAATAGAGATGTAGGATTTATACAAAAGGCCATATCCATGAGCATTTTTCAAATAGCAAATGATCTGTAAAGCCTGCTCATATGTGGTTCACACGGAAAAGAAACAAATTGGATGAGTTGTTGGGTAGCAAAACTAATATCAGGCCTGATGTTAGTCAAGTAAAGTAATCACCCAATAAGATGCCGAAAGGAAGAAGGATCAGGTAGAAGAGGTCCCTCATCGGCATGAAGTTTGATAGAAGGATCAAATGGTGTAGGTGCAGGTTTACATCCAAGCATCCCAGCCTCTGAAATGAGGTCCAAACAATATTTCCTTTCATTCAAACAATTCATCAAGAGAACGAGAAACTTCAAGGCCCAAAAAATATTTGATAGGGCCAAGATTTTTAATATGAAATCTAGAATGAAGATGAGCTTTTACAACATTAATTTCAGTAATGTTATTGCCAGTGAGAACCACATCATTGACATAAACCAATAAAACAGTAATAACAGAGCCATATTTCTTCACAAAGAGAGAGTGGTCAACAAAGCTTTGTGTGTAACCAAGAAGAAGTAACTCTGAAGTTAATTTTTGATTCCAATTACGACTGGCTTGTTTTAAACCATATAGATACTTGTTAAGCTTACAAACAAGATTTGGCTAGGGAAGAGAAGGACTAGGTGGAGGCTTCATATAGATCTCTTCATGTAAGTCTCCATGGAGGAAAGCATTGTCAACATCCAACTGATGAATAAACCAATCACTAGTAGTGGCCAAGGCTAAAAGGATGCAGATAATAGTAAGTTTAACAACAGGAGAGAAAGTTTTGAAATAATCAAGCCCCTCGGTTTGAATAAAACCCTTAGCCACCAACTGTGCTTTAAACCTATCAACTATGCCATCTGGTTTATGTTTGAGTTTGTAAACCCAACGACAACCAATTGGCTTGATTCCAGAAGGAGGAGGAACTAAGGTCCAAGTCTGGTTTCTGTCAAGAGCATGTAACTCAGCATTGATAGCTTGTTTCTAGCAATCGTGTTGAGCAGCTTCTTTGAAGGAGAAAGGTTCAACTTGGGCAGAAATATTATGACAAAAAGTAGTATGGTCAGAAGAACAATTATCATAAGAAATAAATGAATGCATTGGATAAGGTGTGGAAAAAGTAGAGCATGAAGTGGAAGCAACACAACAATAATATTGATAAGTATCGAGACTTGTTTTTCACTCTATGAGAAGTTCTAAGATCAAGATCAATAACTTCAGCATTATCAAAAATAGTACTAGTAATAGGGTCCATGGTAAGGTTAGTGGCATGTGAAACAGGTAAAGCTAGAAAGTCATACATGCTAATATCACAATTATGAGAATCATCAATTGAAGCAATAGAGTTACCAAATGGCAAAAAGAATGAGTAAGGAAAAATATTTTTATGAAAGAAAACATTCCTAGTCACAAAACTAGGCTTGGAGTGAAGATCATACAAAACATATCCCTTTGTTCTAGATTTATAACCAAGGAAAACACATTTTAAGCTTTGAGAATCCAATTTAGTTCTTCGAGTATTGGCAGAACTAGCATAAGCCAGGCAACCAAAAACTTTTAGATTAGAAAAATTGGGTTTAGTAGAATAAACCAATTCATAAGGAGATTGATTACTGAGAAAAGGAGTGGGTAACCTATTAATTAGATGAACAACCAATTTAAGGGAATAGGACCAGAAAATGTTTAGTATTTTTGCTTGAAAAAGAAGAGCATGACACACATTAAGAAGATGTTGATGCTTCCTCTCAACAATCTTGTTTTGTTGAGGAGTTGCAACACAAGAAGTTTCATGAAAAATACCCTTGCTATTATAAAAATCATTAAGAAGAAACTTCTTGCCATTCTCGGAACGTATTTTCTTAAGCTTGCAAGAAAACTAATTTTCTGTCAAATTAATAAAGTTTTGAAGAAGAGATCTGACTTTAGTTTTATTTTTAAGAAAAAGAATCTAAGTAAATATGCTATAATCATCAACTATAGTCAAAAAATACTTGTATCCAAATATAAACATGGATAAGTTAAAAAAATTGATGAGATTTACTAATGCTGGAAGATTATTTAAGACGTTTTTGTTTGGCAAAAGCACAAGCATCACAAGCAATAATAGAAGGAGAAAAAAATATTAGAATGATCAGAAACAAGAAGTTGTAAAATTTTATTAGATAGATGACCAAGTTTCATATGCCACAAGTTACAAGGATTAACATTATTATTAATGAGAGCAGAATGTGGTAAAGAAATATTTGTGTCAAATATACTCAAGTTACTTCTTTCTTGAGAACTATCTAAAAGATAAAACATGCCTTGATGTTTTCTAGCTGATCCAATTGTTTAGAAGGTATTTGTCTACACAATAAGACAAGTATTTTGGGAGAAAAGCATAAGACAATTAGTAGAATTAAGCAATTTAGGAATAGAGATGAGTTGAACAGAGAATTCAGGAACAAAAAAGGTGTTGTGAAGGATAAGAATGCCCAAGACAATGGTACCCGAGAATTTAGCAACGACAGAGTTTTGGTTGGGTAATTGTATAGAAATAGGAGAAATAGGTTTGAGATTTTGAAATAAAGATTTGAAAGGAAAAATTTGGTCAGTAGCACCACTATCTAAAATTCAAGAAGAAAAGGAAAAAATAAAACATGTGGGTTTAGTAGTACATTGATGAACAACAGTAGCTATGGAAGAAGAATCATTTTGTTGGATCAAGGCGAGAAGAGCTTCATACTGCTCTCTAGAGAAACCAAATTGAGCTTCAGCTTTGTCATCCTTCCTGGCATGAAGATCGGTAGTAGAGGAGACAGTATCAACCATACTAGCATGAGTAGAGGGCTTGGAAGGAGGAGGTTGGACTTTAGTGTGTAGGTTAGAGCCTTAAGGCAAATCATTCTTAATCCAACAAGAATCAGAGGTATGATTGGTTCGGTGACAATGGTCACAATATCTAGGATTGCGGCCACCAGACCGAGGAAAGCGTCCTCGTCCATGATTGCCAGAGAAGCCACCGCGAAAAGTTTTACCTATCCCTTGTGAAAGGCAAGATTGGTCGTAGAATCATGAGAATTAAAATGAAAAGTAGCCTTAAATTCACGTTTTTATTGAAGAATCAAAGAAAGAGTTTTCACTGGAGTAAGCATAGGCTCCATAAGCATAATTTTGGATCAAACTTGAGAGAATTCATCATTCAGGCCACGATGAAATTTGATGAAACAATCATCATCACGCTTTTTTTGAATATTGGAAATCAAGCCACATGTGCAAGGAGAAGCATAGGTACAAACAAGAATCATGTGATACAAAAAGAGTTCTTTCCATAGGATCTGAAGGCGTGTGTAATATTGAGAATGGTGGAATCACCTTGTCGACAATTCTGAATTTCCTCCTGTAAATCGGCAATGCGAAACTTATCCCCATGAGAGAATCATTGAAGAAGATCGGTCCATATATATGACGCAAACTCCATCCACATAATAGATTGTGTAATGGTGGGCGTCATTGAGTGAGTGAGCCACGAAATTACCATCTTGTTACAGCATTTCCAAGCTGCATGCAAGGGATCATTAAAGGGTGGACATGGAAGGGTGTTGATAACAAAACAATCATTGTTTTTGGTTTCCAACGCAACGAGCATATCATGTCACCATTGCGGATAGTTGTTATCGGAAAGAAGAGGCGACACCAAGACAAGAGTAGGATTCTCACCGGGGTGAAGAAATAGGGGATGGGCGGGATTTGTTAGATGATCAGAACATGGGTTAAGGTGCACATGATTTGTGGGAGAACTAGAGGATGACGTAGTATTGGCCATGGTAGGAAATCAACAAGAAAGGAGAAAATACGGAGGCAATTTAAATCTGATACCATGTTAGATATGTATAAGCCATGAGAGAAAGAAGAAAAGATACATACAAAAACGCCCAAGAAAGGTTTGGTGAAAAACAACTCAAAGAGAGTTTGGTTGCTTATTGATTTATTAGAATCTTTGTTCAATATATAGAATACAATGTCTCATCATATAAAGGGAAAAGTAAAACCTAATAAAACAAAATATTTGATAATAATAATAATAATAATAATAAAAAAGAATCAAATATATGGTATCTCTATCAATTTAAATAAAAGCATAAAAGCAAGAGATATATAATATCTTCATCCATTAGAATAGTTCCATAGAAAACATGTAAAAATAGTTATTAATCTTTACAAAATAAATAAATAATTATATTGTAAAGGATAAACTAAAAATAAGTAATTATGGATAAAAGAGAGAATCACCTTTATATTATATCTATAGTTTATCTTTTGTAATGGTAATTGATTTGCAATTATGATTACTTTAGTTTAGCCTTCACATAAATATATGTAATATGCATCTAGCTCCTTTGTACTTCTCAATAATAATGTATCTTTCAATGTTATTAGTGATAGACAGCACACATGAATGAAACTCACTCGCTCACTTCCGTTCTGTGCCTTAATATTATATATGCTACGATTGCAATGCTAAACTAACACATCATGATGTTGCTTTCATCAGTAATAAGTATCGTTTCACAATATTGTTTCACTCACAAGACTCTTCTGTTTCGCCACGTAGCTCGCAAGATCTCCACAGTTCTTTAGCAAAAGCAACTTAAAAATAAAAAATTAAATTCTATTTTATGAAAATATTATCCATACATCATAACGCAATTAACAAGCAATTTAAGGTGATTCCATCAACATGATCTTATATTTGATCTCAATCCTCCACCACAAAAGCTTTCACTACATCAATATTTTACATTCAACCCGTATCTAATTAGTCTACTTTAAAAAGAAACACCTGCCATTAAAAGTCTACTTTGAAATATCAATTCCGTTAAGATTTTATCTTTAAAGGTCCTTCAATGAACAGAAAAAAATTAAATATTTAAATTGTCTTAAACCTCAAATTCTAAATAATATGATATTATTAAGTGTGATAAGAATAATTATTTATTTCACATTTTTTCCGATCAGTTTAGCAGTTGTTTTTAAAAATTATTAAATAAATAAATAAATTTGAACGTCTTTCTCTGAAGCAATGATAAGGAGGTTTGAAAGTTGTGGACGAGTTTATTCTTCCAACATCTCAATACTTAGGTGAGAAATTAACACTAAATTTTTCCGAAAAATTATTTTACTAAAATATAGTATTTTATGGCATAATATTTTTCTATTTAGTAATTTCTCGTGACATTTTATTTAAATATAATATTGACTGGTTTCAACATTGTGACTTACAAAAAACAACTGCGATTTTCTAGTTATTTCTAACATTGTCACTTAGAAAAAATCAACTTAAATAATATTATTTTATATCTATATATAAATAGATTCTTTTTTGGTGTCTATTTTTTTTCACTTTTACCCTTTAAATTACTGTTTATTTATATTTAATTTATTTTTAAATTTAATTATTTTTCTAATATAAATAAATACAAATATCTATTAATACAAATTATCAATTAAATTATAAAAAATTATTTATAATATCACTGATCTTTGTTATTAAAAAAAAAGTGAACATATACATGTGTGTAGCTCATGTATTTTTACCAATTTTGTGTAAAGCGGTTACCGAAAAATTAAAGATGATAAAAAATATCAGTACTATACATCAGAGATGACAACCGGGTGGGATGAGAATGGTTTTTGCTATCCCATAAAAAAAATCATTCTCATCCCATACCCAAACTCAACAGGTATTAAACTTTCGTCTCATCTTCATTTTCATCAAATAAAGGGTATATATTCGTATCCATACCCATACTCACTTTTCTACTGTTTCAATATTAATCAATTAATTTTATAAATTAATAAAAAACTATGACAAAGGAAATATAATATTATCAAATATTTAATATTAGGAGAAAGAATGTTTCTTCGATATCAAATATTTAGAAAGAATTTATATTATAATTGACTATGAATATTTTAATAATAATGGGGACGAGGATATGATGGAGACGAGTATTTTGGTGGGTATGGGAACAAGAATGGGGCGGATATGTACATCCTCATACCCACACTTATACCCAGTCAATACGAGAATTTTCAGTCAAAATGTGGACGGGTTCAGGCTAGAGATGGCAAATAAACCCGCCTCCGTGAGTATTGCTCGAACCCGTTCCCGTTTAAACGGGGAATTCCAGCATTGACTGAGTATGGGTATGAGTATGGGAAATTTTCGACTTTTTCAATTGGGTATGAGGATGTATATAACCCCACCATAATACTCGTCCTCGTCACATCTCCTTCCCTATTTAAATTATTAAAATATTAATTAATTAAGTAACCATATATATATACTTTCTACTTTTTATTTCTTATAATTATTTGGTTTGTCATGAAATTCATTCGCATTTCCAATATATTTTTTATCTTATGATAACATTTATGTAATTATGTTAAAATGATCTATGTTAATTAAAAAGAAAATTATGTCCCACATTTGATTATTTCTATTATTTTTTAATATTTTTTTATTATATATTTTCCTTTAACATGAGAATGTTTAATACTCTCAATTTAATTGTTTAATAGCATAAACCTTTCATTTCCTAGTAATAAAAAAAATTATGTACTTACTATTATTTTTGTTTCATTTCAAGAACTCTTTTATTTCGCTAAAACAATATTGGTTATTTCTCAAGCATTGAGTATATATGTTAATATTTGAAAAGTTTTCTTAGATCTCTAAGGTATTTTTCATCTTATCATACCCTAAATTATACATTTATTTTTTCTTTGTGCGATTTCTTTCAATGGTCTCTCAAATTGTTTTTAAGACACACATTTGTTAGTTTTTTTATATTTTTATTTGTTGTTTATTCTCATCATGTAGAATACTATTTCGATATATTTTATCTAATTATTTTTTACTTTAACTTATTATCAATCATACTATAATTTTTTTACTATAATTGTATAAATAACTTTTCTTTACTACAATAAAAATTTAATGTAATTGCCATGAATATTTTTTATCACCATCTAACATATATTGGAGTTCAAAAGATATAAGATCTATGTCAAAATTTTATTATTATGTTTATTATTTGTTCTTTGCGTCATTTTGATCGAGTGATGTACTATAACTTTTATTAGTGTATAAAAAAGAAATTTATTAGAATTTAAAAAATTGAAGTAAACAAACATTTAAAATGTATTTTAATTTGAATATTTGTTTTCCTTTTATATTTTTTTAAAAAATATTTTTAAATTTTATCAACTAGGTTTTATTAATGTTTGCAAATTTAATAAATATTTTAGTTCTCATCAGATTTTATTTGGTAATGTAATCTAAAATGTAAAAAATTATAATTTATTTTAAAGTATTTGATATCGAACAAACAATCATCCTCCTAATATTGAATATTTGATAATATTATATTTCCTTTACGTAATTTTTTATTATTTTATAAAATTAATTAAAATTAATATTGAAGTATAAGAAAACAGGTACAGGTTTGGGTACGAGATTATACTCGTTACCCAGTGGGGATGGGGATGAGACAAAAGTTTGATACCCGTTGGATCTGGGTACGAGAATGAGGATGAATTTTTTCTACGGAAATGGGTATGGGATAGCGAAACCTTTCTCCGCCCCATTGCTATCCCTAATTTAGGAAATATCCATGGGGATGAGTTTATTTTATGGAACGATAATAAATGAGTATTTTTAGTAAACACTCATGTGAGTTAGTATGTTATTTAATTATTTGTCTACACTATCGTAGAATTAATATGTGAATATTTCACATCACAATTTTCAGTGATGTGAATTTTATTTCAATATTTTTTTAAAATTTAAGTTTCTAGTAGAATAATATTTTAGAATTTAGTTATATATATATATATATATATATATATATATTTAGATCTAAATATGAATTTAGAAGTATGTTTAAAAAGATTAACTTTTTAAAATTTACATTGTATTATATAAGTTCAATTTAATTTTTATGAAGATCAAATTTAAGTACATTAATATTTTAGTTACAATTTTATTTCAATTAAATTTGATTTTAAAATTAATTTTTTATCTAAATACTTCTTTCAAATAATTTCATTTATAATCTTTTATATATAAATCACTATAAGAAAATGCTTTATTAGTAATTAATTTTAGTGATCAAATATTGTTAGTCACTATAGTGACCAATTTAGATACCAATTTAAAAAATAAAAAATTATTGCTTATTAAAATAATCACTATTATAAATAAAAAATTATAATTAGTCACTAAATTGGTCATTAATTAATTATAGACCAATTTAGAAACTAAGTCATTTTGGTAGCCAAAATCTAGGTAACTAATTTTTAGTGACCAAATTTCTTTTGATAGGTAATTTTGAAGACCAATTTAGTGACTAATTATAATTTTTTTATCCATAGTAGTGATTATTTTAATAACCAATAATATTTTACTTTGTAAATTGGTATATAAATTGGTCCCTATAGTGACTAACAACTTTTAGTCACTAAAATTAGTTACTAATCAATTTTTTTTAATGAATATAGATTATTCATGTGTATCCGTGATATCCATTATGAATGATACTTATTAGTTTTACAAACATTCAACAAATAATGAAACAAAAATTTTAAACAAGACGAATGAGGCTTTTTGTATTTTGGGGTCCATTCGAAGTCAAATTTGTATAAATGGGTTCGTTATTTTTTTTTTGCGAAAATAGGTCAAGTCGTCAAGGAGGAGGACGACATTGAAGGTGAAGTCGTCCTCCCCCAGACCGGTTTCTTTCTATTTTTTGTAAAAAGGTGATGTCATCTTCTGGCAGGACGTTTTGTTCATTTGGAAAAAGTGAAGTCATCCTCATACATGATGACTTCACTTTTTTTTTCATTTTGATTGTTTTTTATTACTAACTATCCCACCCCATGACCACCGTAACGGTCACCACTCGATCTCAATCCTCCACCACACCGCTGCATTCAGCTCCTTCGTCCTCTCGTAATCCAAACTCCAGCGTCGTCTCATCGCTACTCTTCTCCGTGACACTCTGATCTCCAACCAAAAGCACCTCAAACTCACTGCAGACACTCTAGAAAGCACGACATCCTTTCCCATCCCCGCCCTGCGCACCTCCTCACTCTCTCTCGTGGATAAGCTCCTCCTCCCTCTTCCCGACTTCGAAATATTTGAAAAAGAAAATAATGAAAAGTGAAAAATTTGAAAAAAACTTAAAAATAATAAAAACTGAAAAGTTTGAAAAAAAAATGAAAAGTGAAGTCATCATGTTAGAGGACGACTTCATTTTTCAATTAAACCGAAGTCGTTCTCAAAAACGACGACATCACTTTAAAAAAAAACAAAACCTATCATAGAAAGGACGACTTTACCCTAATGTCGTCTTGCCCTAGAACAACTTGACCCATTTAAAAAAAAAATTAACGGACCTTATTTTATAATCTTTTAGTCAAAAGAAATTATTTTACAATTTTCTTGTCAAAAAGAGCATAGAAAAAAAAAACCGACAGATGATAAGTAGGTAGTATTTGTATCCTTGCCGACTTGTTGCTGCTCCTACTTGTATTGGAATTGATAATTTGAGTTGAATATTAAAATAATCATCACAATTATCCATATGGATGCCTTTTTATAATATTCATGTTACAGTTAACCTTCTGAACGTGAATCATAAACAGCCATTTATTTCGTACAAATCTACTAGAAAAAGAAAGCCTTATTATTTTATCCTTCTTCATCAATGCCTATATCTTCCTTATCCATAACAAACCTTTCTATCCTCAATGGAATTCTTTAACACCATAAGCAGCTTTGCTGACATAAAAGGATAACTACCAAATCACTCACTTTACGTCATATTAACTACAACGAAGTAAAAACGAAATCTAGGCTGAGCTAATTAAGAAATAAGTGATTCATTTGCAACCATAATAATTTATAACACTCAATATTTTACTTTTACTCAACAAGTTTTACACTAACCTAATTAAAATAACATTTACTTTAAAGTGAAAATTTTCAAGTAATAATTAATAAACCATTTTAGAAAAAGTATATTTACTAAATTTGTTTATATGACAAAAAATCTAGTCAGATTGGCAATCTGCTACGAAGCTTTTCGGTGTTTAGGATCGTCCAGGGTTTGGTTTCGTCACCTACAAAACCTTTGCGTTATAGAAAAAAGTTATAAATATAATTTTAAAGTTTTGATTGATTATAAAGTAACTGGAGGCACGTCATGCACATAGAAATCCAACTTCACTAGTGCACACTATTGGTTTTGCATATTTTGCTGGCCTAGGAAAGTGGATATCACACATCAATCACAGCACCATTGGCTCATCCTTCTAGCTTTGGCAAATTGCAGGTATTGGGATGGCAAAGAAAACCAGAATTCAGTCATCTCAGTATTAATTAAGTCATCAGATACACTTCAACGCACTGATATATATATATATATAATTATGCAGAAATTGATGACTATAAATACCAATGCTTGGCCTAATATTTCCTACACCAGCATCCATAAGTTTCTAAGATAACAACCACTTCTTTCTTTCCTCTTCAGCAAACAACAATGAGAAGGGTTGGTAGTAGTACTAACAGCATGTTAAGGAGAGTCTTAAGGTTCATTTTCTTAGTCTTGATTTTAAGTGCAGGAAGTGAGTCACGGCCTTTGAAGCCTAGAATTGTAAGGGACGTGCGTGGAATCTTGAATTGGACACCGATTCTACCCATTGCAGAAGAAGGTGGACAGCGTGATGCACAACGATTGAGTCCTGGTGGACCTGATCCTCATCATCATTAGCTTCTATATGTAAATCAACTTCATGCGTTTTCATAATATGTAATTCTCATTTACGTAACTTTCACTGTCTTTTTTCTTCATCTAACTTTATACACATATCGGTCTCATGATCCACGACTATGTATTTGTCACAATAAATTTTGTAATATGGAATGCAATAAGACTTTGTATTTTGGAATACATAAAGAAAATTATAACCTTTCTCCTCATTTTACGTACTACACATACCTACATCATTGTTGTCTCATTTTAGGATGATAATATATAGTGTCACATCACGATTAAAAATTATGCTAAGAGATGATTTAAATATATATTTTATTAGAGATGCATAATAAATTAGAAATTTCAAAAAGATAATTTTATAATATACAAACCGATGTATATAAATTTTTATAATTTTATTTTGTAAGGTCAATATAAATTTAATGTTTATTTTTTAATATAAAATTTATTTTAGTGGAGTTTATTATTTGTTAGAGTATATTATTGATTTTTATTAAATTATTTATTAATATCTAATTTGACATTAAAAATGTATATGTTTCGACCAAATAAATGTTTTGAAAATCACATATCAATAAAAGATAAAACAAATTAACAATGTACATACTAATTTTATATGATTGAATTATTTTTAAAATTTTCGTCTTTTAATATTCTAAAACTTCAGTAAAATCAAGTATTACTTGACTCCATAATATTACCTTAACGTACTTAAATTCGAAAAATAACATACCAAAACGATATTGAGTGAAAGCATGTTAAAGCTGATCCACATGACTATATAAGCAAAGTGCATGCACATCAATCATATTGTGTGATTCATCGTGCTGTGTCTAACTGGATTGAGGATAAGGTAAATGGCACTAAAATTAAAGATGGTGGAATGAATGTAGAATACGAAGGCCACAATTAGACCTTTTTTTCTTATTTGATAAATTTAAAAATATTTATGCGTGACACTTTCTTAAAAGCTTAATATTTAAGTGTTGCTAACATTTTTTTAGCTCTAATATATAGCCGTTTTACCTTAGGCATGGCGTCATATAACTGTATGTGTGTCACTAGATAAAGCCTTCACGATTCATTTTATTTGTGTTTATGACTCTTGGCGTCTATGTTGAACCTCTATTAGCTAATGAATGAATATATATATATATATATATATATATATATATATATATATGTATTAAAAAGATAGTTTTTACCTAACATACAGAATATGCAATATGTACAATAACATAGTCAACTCATGTCTTATCCTTATATATGTTTTTTTCATTTCATATTGTCTCACTGAAATAATTGGAATTAGCTAAAACATAATAGAATCCATATAACACAAATTAAGAAAAAAAGTTATATGCTTAAGTTAAGATCTTGAACTTTTTGGCAATTTAGTTAGGTCGAGGCTCTTTTTTTTTTTTTTTTTAAGTTGTGCTTTCCTCAGCATCATGCTTTAAAGTTTTTAAACTCTATCTGTTCTTTCTCAAATAATATTGAAACATGGTTCCGTATAATTAATGGAAAATAATATAGTAGGCACAGTGAAATAACATGGAAGTACAATACAATGTGTTTGGTGGCGTAACTGTAACGCCCCATTTAATTTAATACATAAAATTAGAGGAACGTCACACATAGTCCTGGGGTTCATAACGTCACCCCTACAAAATCAGGCACACCACGATGCCAACAAAAGCGGGATAACAGTTTAACTAAGAGTTTATATCCAAAGACAACGAGTACAGGGGCCATAGCCCTAAAGAAGACATGAAGAAGAGAAGTGTAAGCTTCAGCCCAGATGGCTAAGTAGCGGAGTCGCCATTCCCTTGTTGCCCATGAGAACCTCGCCCATCTGCTCCCATCAACCAAGTTGATGATCATCGCAAGAGAGAATAGCCACATACATCACAACCATGCAACAAAACGGGTAAGCTAGAGCCAACAACATATTCATCATGCAATCAAATATATTTTCCTCATCTCATATCCACATAACAACCAAACATGTTATGACTCTTCACTCAATACACTACGACTCGACTCGACTCATCCGGATACGTATAACTTGGTCGGATTCAGTGGACGCTCGCACTTGTGGTGAATACCCCTACTCGACTCTGAGCTGCTCATCTCCGAGCTATGTGTTACAAGTGTTACGATGAATCAAATCTCTCTCACCACAAGGTTAGCCCTTAATGAATTTCAGGCCTCCTGCTACTCTCACCACAGGGGTCAGTCTGCTCTAAGTGAGACTAACTGGCCCCTTAGAGTGTCAGGATGCAGTCCTTACCTTGAATCCTTACCTAGTTATACAGATGGGGCACCACCATGGGCACCCACTAACAGGGGCCATGGAATTACGTCCCGACCACTGAAACGCGACCCCAGAGGTCTCACCTAGAGACCCCAAGGAATTACACGCTGACACGGACCAACATTCATAAAACAACATTAAGAGAACATCAAAAGCATGTTTACAATTCCATACTCATCCATGGGATTTACTCCGCATATGCATCACATTTTGAATTCATACCTTTGATCATCATCGTCCCATGAGTCTAGGGTCTAATCTCATGTCAATACCATGTTCCTTTAATTTCAAACCACACATTCATTTCACATGTTAAGTCTCACACCAACCCATTCATCCACAATTCATGAATCATGCCAAAAATATACTTCATGCTCCATTATATTCATGTCTATCATCACACAATCATACACAACCAAAACGGATCACTCGGGAAACATCAAACATCCAAATCACAGCACTGTCTCGCCCAGCATCTCGCTCAGGCTGAGGGGTCTCGCTCAGGCGAGACATGCTCGCTCAGGCGAGACATGCTCGCTCAGGCGAGCCTCCCCCTCGCCTAGGCGAGAGCGCTAAAACATGGGCAGGAGCAAACGTGGGATCTCGCTTAAGCGAGATCCCTCTCGCCTGGGCGAGTTGCCTGCTCGCTCAAAAGTTGAGCGAGTCGCCTGGGCGACTTTTCGTGCAATAGCACTAGGCGAGCTCCCTGTTTAATCTCGCCTAGGCGAGATTGACTCGCTTGGGCGAGATTGACTCGCTTGGGCGAGATTTACAGGTCTCGCCACTATCCTTCACTGCAACAACCATGAATATCAAACCAACTAAGCATACAACGCATTTAATCACACCAAAACGAAGGGTTTATTCATGCAATCAGTAACTCACTCAAGAACAGCCAAGACAACACCAAAAGACTGAACCCTAACTTCCCGTACCTGGAAATGGGTTCGTACAGACCTCGGCACTGGACTCCGGAGCACCGCAGCTCGAGTGACGGACCTAAGAACTGGCGGAACAGCGGTGGTCACGATTATTTTCGGACTTTAATCGGTGGAAAACGAATGTAAAGCTTTAGGAGGTAAGTACAATAGGTTTAGAGTTACTTACGTGGAATAGAAACCCTTAAGCTCGCGTGACAGTCGAACGGAACCCTAGCGGAAAGGGGGTGGCGGCTGCAGCTCAAGGCAAGGCAAAACTTTTTCTGAAAATGGCAAGGAACTCTAGGTTTAGGGCAGACCTAAGAATTTTATACATTGGGCCGGCCTTAGGCCCACTCACAAGGGCAACCCATCAACTTTAGGGCAGAATATGAAAATGGGGCCTTACAGTAACCATTTACAATAATTGGATAGAAGAGAAAAAAAATGGAAATTTTTAAAATTTTTGTATTTCTCCTCAAAACTATTAATAAATAAAATAACTACTAAACCGAATCACAGTATAAAAAACAATTCTAAAGAAAAGGCAAATTACTGTACGGAAGTTGCTATAGCAAATCTACGGTAAAAGTAATGTACCAAATAAATAGATAATACACAATTTCAAATGATTTTACATTTTTCTATTTGTGTAAAATTAAAAGCTTATAAGTTTTTTTTTAAATGATTTGTCTATATCTTTAATATTCATATATATATATATATATATATAACTAAAAAGAGAAAAAAAAACCTATAGATTTATAGGATATATAATAATGATAATGTTCTTACATAGACGAGCATTCCAAATGTTTCAAGCTTCCAACTTCGGGGATACTCGTCCTCTCCCAGACAAATAAAGGTTGTGCATAGTATGTTAGTAGGTAATGCATGTTGTAGTTACTAGAAAAACGTCACATGTTACCTTGTAAACTAAGGGATTGATTGAGAAGCTCAAGGATATGAACCTGGGTATGCAGTTGAGTGAAGATTCCATCAGGTGTAGTGTTCTAACACTAACCAGTGATGTGTTGGAGACTATACGCGATCAACAAAAGAATGATGTCGAGCTGAACAGTTCGTGAGTTGGATAGGGATTGAGAAAGGGAAGGAATACAGGATAGGATCAAATGGTATCCTGAGATTTCGCGATAGAATTTGTGTACCTGGAAATTAGAGGCTGAGGAAACAGATTATGGAAGAGGGACATAAAAGTCGTCTTAGCATACACCAAGGTATGACTAAGATGTATCAGGACTTAAAGCAATCCTTTTGGTGGAATGGGATGAAAACCGATGTGGCCGATTTCATGGCATCATGTTTGGTATGTCAGAAAGCCAAGATTGAACACCAGCGATCGGGGGGTACACTAGAACCATTAGATATTCCGCAAGGGAAGTGGGACAATATTCCCATGGATTTCGTGACTCATTTACCGAGATTTGTGAAAGGGTATGACTTAATCTGGGCAATAGTGGACAGGTTGACAAAATGTGCCCATTTTCTCGCCATTAATCAGAAGTGGTCCTTGGATAAGCTGGCAGAGTTGTATGTTTGAGAAGTGGTCCGGTTGCATGGTGTGCCAGCTAACATAGTATCAAACATAGACCCGAGATTCACATCTCGCTTTTGGCGGTCCTTGTAGGCAGCGTTGGGGACCCAGTTGAGGATGAGTTCTGCATACCATCCACAGATTGACGGGCAATCAGAGCGGACGATCCAGTTGTTGGAGGATTTATTGAGAGCTTGTGTGTTGGATCATATGGGGGGCTGGAGTGAAGTGATTCTGTTGGTAGAGTTCACGTACAATAACATCTACCACTCCAGTATAGGTATGACACCATATGAGGCCTTGTATGGGCGACGATGCAGGACACCGCTATGTTGGAACCAGGATGGTGAATCCCTGGTATTGGGTCCAAAATTTCTGCAACAGATTTCTGAGAAAGTCAAGACAATTCAGGAGAGAATGAGGGCTACTCAAAGCAGACAGAAGTCATACGCAGATAAAAGGAGGCGGCCACTAGAGTTTGAAGTTGGGGACCATGTATTCCTCAAAGTGGCACCGATGGCAGGTATTGGTAGGGCCATCAAATCAAGGAAGTTAACACCGAGATTTGTTGGGCCTTATCAGATTTTGAGGAGAATTGGCGTTGCAGCTTATGAGATCGCCCTGCCACCGCACTTGGCGAATCTGCACAATGTGTTTCATGTCTCCCAGCTTAGGAAATACATAGCAGATCCATCTCACGTGCTAGAGTCAGACGATATTCAGATCTGGGAAGACTTGACGGTGAACACTGGACTAGTGCGGATCCTCGACTCGCAAGTGAAAAAGCTGCGGGGGAAGGAGATCAAAACCGTGAAAGTGCTTTGGGACGAGACTACTCAGGAGATGACATGGGAAATGGAGGATCACATGAGGCAATCCTATCCTCACTTGTTTCCTGGTAAGTCCTATTTTCGGGGACGAAAATCTTTAAAGGTGGGGGTAATGTAAGACCCCGGAAAATTAAATAGTTAATTAAGAAATTATTTAATAAATGCGGGTAATGGAAGCCTTTAAGGCATTTAATGCAGAGGGACATGACATGGAAAAGTACTAGCTCAAGTGGTTGAGAGTACTTTGGTTGTGTGAGAGGACTTGGGTTCAAGTCCTATGTATGCCAATTGTGTGTGAATTGATTGATTATTAATTTTATTAAATTGCAGGGTTATGTCGGATACTAACATAATTATATAATTAGAGGATTTAACACAAGCATGTCTTGGTTGAATTGGTTGTGTCCTAACTTTGGAAATTCAAGGGTGTGTGTTCAAATCCTATTCATAACGAAATTGCTCTCTTTATTTTTTCACTAATGAAATAGTGGTCTGATGTGAAAGAGAGGGAAAACTCTAGAGGCAATGGGCAGGTGAAATGTTGCTGGTGTGCCTGAATTTTCGTGCTCTATGTGTTTGGGTTTGGAATTTTGTGGTTTTGTGCACTGTATGATTAACCCCTTGAATGGAGTATGTTTAAGGTAAGGGTTTCTTTTTAATGCATGATTGGGTATGGTCTCATCTCTGGTTTGAGAGTTGAATTGGGGAATTATAACCTATTCTAGTGAAGGAGTTGTAAATAATGTAACATTGGGTGATTTGGTAATGAGCAAATTGTGTCTTAGGATGGTTTTGTGGTGGGGAATTGCGTTCTACGTGTGTAACAGTGAAAATGTCTGGTTTTCTCACCCAAGCGAGCCAAGCTCGCTCAGACTAGAAAACCAGAGACGTGAGAATATTGGTACGTCGACCTCTCGCTCAAGAGAAGGCTCAGAGTTCTGAGCGACAGGTTATCTCGCTCAGGCGAATGCATCTCGCCTAAGCGAGAAATCGAGAGTTGTGGTGCTCGAGTTGGTGCATCTCGCCCAGGCGAAAGGTTTTTGCCTAAGCGAGAACTCGTGTTTGTTTTTGTGGAGTGTTTAACTCGCCACCTAGGCGAGGGCGTTGATGTTAGGCGAATGGGGGGCTCTCCTAAGCGAGTTCTCGTATCTTGTTACTGTCACAGGCTCGCCCAGGCGAGGGAGCCTAGCTTAAGCGAGTCAGGCCTGATCGCTTGAACTAGAGCTTCTTGCCTAAGCGAGATGTGTGATTTGTGTGTGTGTTGTTTGAATGCAATTGAGGCGAAACTTGGATCAGGGGATGTTGTGCCATGAGCGGGTAGGTTCATGGATGGAGGTAACACGTGATGATATGAGCGGGGAGGTTCATATTCAGTTACTCTCGTGTGAGGATACGGGCGAGGTAGGTTCGTATGGTTCGGCTCACACTCGAGAGATGCTGCGTGCGGGGAGGTACGTAGCTGGTGGATCACGTGTGTTGGACTACGGACGGGTAGGTCCGTAGAGTAAGACTACGAGCGGGGAGGTTCATAGAAGCAGGACCACGAACGGGCAGGTTCGTGCGAGCATCATAAACCCTGAGTCCAAGGCTAACAATGTTAAGTGAATTGAAGGTTGTAAAATCTTGAGAAGTTAGGGACTGATCCAAGAATTAGTTGGAATAGAATAAATAGGTGTGCTATTGTTATTTCTGTGTTATTATATGTTATTTAATCTTTTATAAGCTCACCCTATCTGTTTGTGTATGGCGATGATCGTGTAATTCTTTACACGGGAGCAGATGGTGTTTTAGGTGATGCCTAGAACGCTCAGGCGACGGAGTGAGGGCTAGCTGGGATTAAGCTAGGATTTTGTTTATGTTAAAACTTATGTTTTTATTTGTTTTTGGAAATTGTAAGGTTTAAATGCTACGATTTTAATATATGTGGCGCGATGTTTAAACAATCTAATTTTCCCACGTTTTGGGAATATTAATATCATGATGTTTTTTTTTCTATCCTTTCTTTATGTATTTATTTAAATTAGTAATATTCCTTAGGGATGTTACAGTTGTCATGGTATGTCCTTATATCATGAGATCCTAGTACATCTAGGCACGGGTGACCAAGTTATACTTGGACATATATGGTACACTAGCCTCCAAGTTTGATATGTATATATTCGAGTCTTGATGTTGCGGCCATGATGTTGGTATCCAGTGCCTTCATATGCAAAGAAAATTTGTATTTCTTTTGTTATATGGTCCTATAAGTATAGTAGCCTTTCAACCTCGAGAAGTGTAGTGACAAAGAGGTTGAAATAATGAAATGTCAGACCTAATTTGATGTGGGAGGCAAAAGGTTGTTAGAGTGCATAGGAAATAAAGTGATACTGAGAAGGTGAAGGGTCACGATCCCTGACCCCTAGATGTGAAAAGATTTAAGGGTTTAGATGAAGGTGTGGGAAGGTGAAAGGGTATTAAAATTTATTATAAATATGTGGCACATTTGCCTTAGTTGAACACTAAGATCTTTAAAATTTTGCTCTGATGCTGATCACTAGTGAGAGAAGTTCAATACAAAATAGCTGACTAGTAGTAGGTATGTCTCATAGTGTGTCGAACATGGGTTTTGTGGAGAAGAGGGGTAGTAGCAGTAGTTGGGCTTCGACATCCTTTGATTCGTCATCTTCGAACATCAGAGGGGTAAACATGGATGTGCTTAGAGAGAATCGAAAGGATCCTCTTGAGGAGGTTTCTAAGAACAACTTACCTTTGAATGACATTTATGAGTGGGTAAATCTCTTAGTAAGGAGATATTTTCCAAGTTCAGGTGGTTGAAGTTGCTAGATATGTTTGAGAATGTCAAGGTAGAGAATATTGTATCATTTTCGAGGGTATGCTACATAAACAATGTCTATTATGGCTGAGAGAGATATGAGGAGGATTTTTCCTATATGTATGTGTCTTTTTTTTCTTCAGTTGCACATCCGGTTACCCTTTGACAAGTTCATTGTGGGTGCTCTACTTCTTTTGAATGTTGCTTCGACACAACTTCATGCAAATAGTTGGGGTTCTCTTCGACATTTAGGTTAATATGTAAAACCCTTTATCTGACAGCATATACTGAGTGTTTTCATCATTTTTACCTCACCCAACCAAGGAATTTGATTACATGGTTGTCTTTGGTAATTAGGTTGAGTAATTGCTTGGTGCTTATTCTCAATCATTTAAGAAGTTTAAAAATGGGTTTTTTAGGGTTATAATTAACCTGCTAACCGATCTCATTTCTATGATGAAGATAATAGGCCAAAGTTTCCCTTCTATTAGACTAATAACCCTTTTAGGTATAAGGAGTGATTGAAAGATATTTTGTCCGATTAGGATAAAAGGATAGTCAGAATCCTAGAGAAACTTCCTTGCAAACTTCTTCCAAAAAATTTTGTCAAAGTATACTTATCAACTCAACCAATTTTTGATATGTGTGGTAAGTGAAGAATGTTCTTGTAACTTGGACAATTTTGAGCTAATCTGAAGATTTTTTGCAGGTTATATGGTGCAACACGTAGCTAAAATGGGAATAGACGAGGACTTGTATTGGATACTAATCAACACCAAACACTGCAAAGATAGAAATAGATTGAGGAAAGAGTTCGGTCTTCAAGTTGGGAGTTTTGAGAGCAAGGCTACCGATTATGGGGAGTTGGCTAGTCCGGGAGCAAAGGTGTTCAAGTAACACTGACAGATGAGGAGAAGAAAATAGTTGAGTCGGTTGAGCTGGCTACTTTCATTCGTACCTTTTAGAGTTCCCCAATCGCGCATTTGTTTTGGGCATAATTGTGATGACCTTTGTCCTAGGATATGCTTGAAGGTATTACGAATGTGGAGGTTCGTAATTGAGTTTGAACGCGTGATTAATATGGACGGGTAGGTTCGTATTTGTTGTACTCTAGTGTGGGGATATGAGCCGGGGGGTTCATATATTTTGTGCTCACACTTATAGGTTTTACGAGCAGAGAGGTTCGTAAATTGGATGTGTTCACGTGTGCTAGACTATGAGCAGGGAGGTTCGAAGAGGTTGGACTACGAGTGGGAAGGTACGTAGAGGTTGGACCATAAGCGGGCAAGTTCGTGGAAGTATATGATATCTTTAAGCCATGATCGAGTTTGTGAATGAGGTGATTGGATGTGCTAGTCTCATATAGGTTATGAGATCATGATTTCATATTTACCTTGAGTTATAAGATCATGTTATTTATGCATGTGTTATTCTGTTTGAGCTCACGTTTTCTGTTTGTGTTTAGCGATGATCGTGTGATTTGTCACATAGGAGCAGATGTTATTTCAGGTGATGATGACGAGACATAAAGATAAAGTGAGGGCTAGCTGGTGGGATTTTATTAAAGAAACATGTTTTGTAATAATTTGATATTTTACTTTAAAGTTAGTTTAGATTTCAAGGTTGTAATAATGTAGTGAGATTTATGGTTTTCTTTCTTTTAAACGAATCGATAAATTTTTAATTTCCCCTCGTTTGGAATGGTATCAAATGTTTTAGTTTATATATAATTTGCTTTACCAAGTAATATCCACCTAGGGTGTTAAATTTGGCACTATATTTTGCTTTTCTTCAAATAATTTTATGTTTTTTTTTGTATGTTGTTTACCTAATTCAACAATTGGGTTCGAAAATAGAGCAGAAAGAAACTATTATCTTTAAATTCTTGCTATAGATATCAAGCTTAGCTTTTGGTGTCTGGGTTTACATTGAAGCAGTAGTTACCAAGCTTATTTCATCTTTTATATGCTAATTGTAATTCATAATTCAAATTTTAATTTGTTTGAGTAGTTGAATGGGAATTTGTATAATTCCACTTTTTGAGAAAGAAGGTGTAGGATCGCAAAATGGTTCTGTTTTATTAAAGATGTCTTCGTGCACCAAATTGAGATTCAATTACCCAAATAGATTAAATTATTAGTTCTAAATTTTACTATGCTAATTGATCTTTACAATTTTTGATGTCACTAATTTTACACATTAGACCATGTTTCTTCAAATCATTGTCTTTGTAATTTACCCGAGTGTGATTGTAGGTGTAACATCTCATCTGGATATTATGGATTTAAATAAAATAAAATAGAAATAATCATTAACATCGTTTATTATAATGACTTTTCCCAAAATGTGGGAAAATTAAAACTTTATTATGTCATCATGAAATACCTCAGATCCATAATTGTAAAACTCAATTACTATATCAAAGTTGGATAATATAAGAGATTACAAGTCATTTAAAAACATAAAACTTAAAAACTTTTCTCCCAGACTAGCCCCATTCTGGCTTTATGCCTCACTGGATCCACCTACAACATCATCTGCTTCCATGTACCGCATACACGATCATCGCCAAACACGATCATCGCCAAACACAATCAAATAGGGTGAGCTTACAATTACATAAACATATATATATATATATATATATATATATATATATATATATATATATATATATACACACACACACACACACATCATATAATCCATACAAATACACCCAAGGGATTTCTATCCTTTGATTCCACACCACATGGCCATAACCATGTTACTCGTATTCTACGTCTTCTTATGAGTACCTTAAGATGTCTTGCTGCTACATCTACCGGCCACAACTAGTAGAGCACGTGCGGGAAACCATGCTACGGACCACACTCTGTAACGCCAGATGGAGTTTCTAATACGAATAACATTCGCAACGTCCCAAGACTACCAAACTTGTTGGTCTCATACCAAGGAGGGTAATCTATCTGGACCCGCCATACGAACCACAACTCGCTCACTCACACCGACAACACTCGCCAACCCGAGCCACAACTCAAGAGATGTCATTCCGAGCCACAACTCAAGGAATGCCACGTGCTTAACCCCTATCCCAAGCCACAACTCAAGAGATACGTTCCGCGCCACCACCCAATGAATACCAACAAGCTGACCTTCGAGATATCACCAAAGCCTTGTTGACCATGCACATCCAAAACACGCAAAACATAAGACCTGCCTCTGCATTATCGCCTGGCACTACTCTTGAGCCGCTAGGCGAAATTCACTTCCAGACTGCCTGGCAGGGGACACGTATCACCAAGCGCCAAGCGCCTCTGATCCCTCTACCTCTGTAGGTATCGCCTAGCAGGACGAGCCTCATTGCCAAGCGCCACGCGTTCCAGTAGCCACTATGACTGTGGCTATCGCTTGGCAGTCAAACACCACTGCTAGGTGCTACACTAGTACTTGCACAATACTGGTTTTTAGTTCTGGTTCAGGCACAGTGACTCACACACCACTCATATTACCACTCATTCTGCAAATCATAAACTTAGTCACTTACTGTATGAAATAATTCTAGTTAGCATAACCCTTTTTTATACACCTTAATTCCCTAAATACATTACATTCATTTCTCATCTTCCATTATCCATCCAATTCCTATTTAAAGTCCTGATTTCATTAAAGTACCACCACATATGAGGCTTATATACTAATTCACCAATGATTCATACTTTCCAACATGATCCTAACAGTGCTTTCATCACCACGCATTACTCTCTAATATTTTACATACTCATTCATTCATATGTAAGATCAATTTGCCCACGAGTTAAAATCAATAGCGGAATTACGCTACCTATACTCAACTTAAACCAGCCACTACACCTTCTTATAACTCAATCCCAATCTTAACTACCCATCAATACACTAAAACATGTAATGTCGATCCACTTCTTTTAAGCACATTTTTCTTTCTAACCTCCAAGGTATTCATAATAACATATTTCTGCATTAGTGTTACGACCCTATTTCCTTTCAGCCATCCAATGCAATTGAAATCCGTATCCCCAACACTCAGAACGTAAAACAACAACTACATTTTCCGCTGTCGCCTGGCGGCAAGCTACCCTCTGTAAGACCCACGAAATTTAAATAATTAAATAAATAATTATTTAATAAATGCGGGTAGTGGAAACCTTTATGCCATTAAATGCTAACTTTCATGACATGGAAAAGTACTAGCTCAAGTGGTTGAGAGTACGTGGTTGTGTTGAGAGGACTTGGGTTTGAGTCCTATGTATGTCAATTGTCTGTTATTTAATTTTATTTAATTTTATTATTATTTTCTTATGATATGTTGGGCGTGATAAGAGCGTATAAACTTCTAGATTTATAAATATTATCACGAAACATGAATTGGCTTAATGGTTGTGCACAGTACTTTGTAATTGTGTGGATGTGGGTTTGAACCTTGACTTGAACAAAAATAACTTTCTTTTTGTGTTAAAACCTACTTTGGCATGGATGTGAAGAGACATAGAAACCCTAGGAGGCAGTGAAGAAGGGCTGGAAAAAATACAACCCCTTGAATTTCAATTAAATCCACATTTGCCTTCATCAAGACTCTTTAAGGCATAATTAAGGGAGAATTAGAGGGAGAGAGAGAGAGAGCTTAGAGGTTGTTCAATTGTGAGCATTGAGAGCTAGTTTAAGGGGTTCATGGTGCCAACATCGAGAAGGGAATTTTAGCAATTGTCTTGAGCAAGTAATATCCAGGTTATGGGAGTTTCATCTATTGTTAAATTGTAATTTTCGCATGATCCTGTATTGTATGGAATGTTTGAAGGGTATATCTCTACCATGCTTGAGTTCTTTTTGCGTTTCTGGATTTTTCCAGAAACCGTCTGGTGGCACACGAACTGTCGCCAGGGGACACATGTGTTTGAACCCTATTTTCTAGGTTTCCTCTTAAATCGTTTGGCGGCTAAGTGTGGCCCGCTAGGCGATGTCTTCTGATTTGGCCAATTCATGGTTCTTGGTGATTTTTGTGACAATTGTGATGCTTAAATTGATTTTGTATGTATGCGTGGGTGCGTTGAATGTGGAAAATTTGCTTGTGAGTTAAACCTTATATGAAATTGGCATGAATTGGGATCCAATTAGGGCTAGAGTTCCTATGGGATTTTGAGATGAGGAGATATGTGTCGGGTTCCTATGTGTGATGTTAATCATTCATAAATTTGATTAAAACACGTACTAGAGTTGATAATCGGGTGCTTTAGGGTTCGGGTGGATGCATGAAATCTGGGCAGAACCCAGAATGGTATGCACCGCCTGGCGGCACATGCACTATAGGCAGGCGACATGTCAGGCGCATGCGGCTAGGTGGTTTTCTTATGGTTTCGTGTTGTGTTTTGGGGTGTGGTTATCTAGGAATTTCATGTGGGGTTTTAGTAAATGAACATAAAATATGGGGAGAAAATCTTACATGAAGTGGGATAATAAGCATGTAAGTAATGTTTGGTGCTTAACTGTGATTATGATACCTGCTTGTTGGGACATTTGTATGTATCAGTTGTGATGATGATTTAAGTGGAGTGAAACCTGTTTCATTTAGTAAATGAATGATAAAATAAAGGATTTCATGAGGTGTGAATAGGAGTATGACTTAATTTGGAAGTTATAAATTGTGTGGCATGATTAAGGTGTGTATTATGATTTGGTCCTGGTATTGTAACTGGAATATCGGAACTATGTTAGGAATTCGTGTATTGTACGATTGGGATCCCTTAAGACCTGAGGAAAATGCCAAAACCAGTAGAATTGCGCTACTGGTATGGCATTTGGCAACGTGGGGTGAGCCACCAGGTGATAGAGTTCCAAAATAGTGGCACTGGCCATTGTCTACGTGGGGCGCCTGGCGGCAAGGTGGGTTCCACTAGGCGGTGAGGTGTAGCAAGACTACTGAAAGGAGTGTGGCGCCTGTCGATGTGAGATGTCCGCCAGGCGGTCTAGAACCAGGTTCTGCCTAGCGACGCGAGAAGCGCGCCAGGCAGTTTTGGGTGCAGAGTTTGTTCATGAGAAGGATTTTTACACAGCTTTGGATAAGTGTCATGATGCGATGCTTTGGTTGGGGATCCAATTACGAGTGTAACTTGTATTGGGGTAATACGTGGCCACACTAGGTTGTAGCCTGGTGCTTTAGGAAGTCTAGTGGAGTGTGCGAGATTGTGGCTCATATGGTGAGATTTCGGATGATTGCCCTCTTCAGTGCATCTGATTGAGTTTGGTAGTCTGGGACAGCTACGAACTTCGGTTCGTTTTGGGGAACTCCATTTGGTGTCGCGGATTGTGGCCATGACAATTTATTCCCGCGTGTGGACTATTAGATGGTGGCATGTAGCCGGAGGAGCGAGTAGACACTCGTGCAGCAAAGATCGATCAACGTACTCACCAAAGAGTGTAAAATCAAGAGGCGTCGAACGTAAGGGTTGTAAGTGGATGAACTAAGGAATAAGAAATGCTAACACGAATTTTATTTTTGAGATGTTTTAATTATGTTATGTTGTTTATTTTAACTAAGCTCACCCTATCTATGTGTATTTGGCGATGATCATGTAACTTGTTACATGGAAGCAGATGTTGATGCAGGTGAGGGTACAGATGCTTAGAATGAGAGTGGGGACCAGCAAATGGGAGTTTTACTAGTTTTTATTCATGGATTAATTTTGTAATGGTTTTGAGAAATGATTATGTTTGAATAATTGAACGCCACGATTTTTAGTTATTATTGGCGCGTTGATAGTGGATTGTAAATTTCCCGTGTGTGGGATACTTAAATGTTAAATGCAGTTTTATTATTTTCTTTCTTTTTATTTTAAATAAGTAATTTCCGGCTAGGACATTACACCCTCCGCCAAGCGGTGCATCAGTTCTGGGAAAATTCCAGAATTTCCAACACCTGCCAAGTCTCTCTCATTTTCCCAATCCTTTATGATAAAGGATTGATCCCTACCAAGGATGATGGCTCATGGCACATGCTTAGAAGAAAGGGAGTTCCTTGATCCCTTCCTTTGCTTTTATTTTCTTTAGTTTAAAATTCCTTTAAGTTGGCTTGGTTGACTATTTTTGAGTTGACTTGTTGACCTTGACTTTGGGTTGACTTGTTGACTCAAAAGATTAGCTTAACCTTAAACCAACATGCTAATAAATTCCTTAATTTGCTTTTGTAGGAATAAGAAAGGAGGAGGACCACATAGGAGACACTTGGCGTCCTAAGGAAGAGAGAGAAGGAATAAGACTTTCTAGAAGCATCTAGAAAGAGGAGGCCCACATGCCTTGGACACCAAGTCTTCTAGAATGTTCTAGAACCTTCCTTTGGGAGCCTTGACCATGAAGACTTGCCACCTAGATGGCTTGGACGAAAATTCACCCATGTGCACCCTAGGATGACCTACTTTCTAGAACATGCTAGGTTTCTTTTGTAATCCTTTAACTTAGTTGTTTTGCTAAGGGGCCCCTAGACTTGTCTATTTAAGGGGACCTCTAACACTTGTACAAGGGTTGAACATTTTGGAGAAATTATACACTTTGTGTTTCAACCTTTTGTGAGAGCATTCCTCCTTAGGGAGTGGAGTTCTTTCAAGCCTTATCTTGCCTTGGCAAGTGGCGGCATACACCACTCATCTTCAAGGTTGCCATGGCTTCTTCTAGCCTAGCCTTGTAGTGGCGTGAATCCTCCATTCCTCCCATTTCCCTTGCTTTTCATTTTATGTTTCTTTACTCTTCTTGGTTTATATTGTTTCTATTATATGTTTTTTCTTTTGATTTCTTACTCCCCATCAATCCATTCTCCTCCTCTCTAGAACCTTGGAAAAGAACCTTCACATCTAGATAGCTTGCTATCTTAATGTCCAGTGGGGATTTCCTTGGTTTTCTTAATCAACTCACACCATATTCAATAATCTTAAAAAGGAACAAGATAATCCTTCATCACTTTATTTGGTCTATTTTCGCAATTATGAAGTTCACCATGATCACAGTTGTACGATTACTTCACTCAACTATATCCAGTAACACTTGACAGTGTAATCAAATTACAGTTACTCTCAGACCATCAAAATCCCCAATTTCCAACCTTAATATGAATTGTTCATATTTTTTCCCAATTCATTTCCAGTCACAACGTAATTCAATAATCACAAGCCTCTAATACTTTGATAACAAATGAAGCTACCTTATTCCCCATCCATAATCCACCTAGAAAACCAAAAACAACAAAATCGATTAAAATAGGTTCGTGTTTCCTGGAGGGTGTTTATCACCACCAGGCCATTCATCAGGAAAACCCAGAAACTTGGTTTCGAGCTTAGGTCGTCTGGCGGCATGAGCGGGCCGCCAGGCGGTTCCTATCAGGAACTCAGAATTTGCACATAAACTGACATGAGTCGCCTAGCGGTAGTTCATCGCTCGCCAAGTGGTTTCTAGAAAAATCCCAAAAACACGAAATTTGAAAAATGAACATAATATATACATCCAAGTTATCATACATTTCATACAATTTAAATGATACAAATTAAAAATAACGATTCCAGCTCCCCTAACCTGGATTCCTTGCTCAAATGTGCACAATTCTTAAGTCCTTGATCTCGATTCACTTTAGCTCGTGATTCCTCCTTCAAGACTCTTTCTCCACTTTCACTTCTCTCTCTTTACACGCACTCAACTTAGCCTTACCACTCACTCTTAGTTTCTATGCCAAATTTTTCCAGAAAACCTTCCACTCTCAAGTTTTTTTAGCCTTTTATTTCATGAAATTAATAAAAAAAGCAAAAATGGATTAATGCATGGATTAATGGTCATTCAAAAACCATTACTAGGTGTTTTTCCATCACCTCTTGGCTACCCCTTCTAACGGCTAGGGTTTTCTGTACCCTTTCACATTCACGCCAAAAGAAAATTAGCAAAAAGAAAGTTTAATTTGGGTCTACCAAGGTTCAAACCCATCACCATGCCAATGTCAAGTCAATGCACAATCATTCAATCCATTCATGTTTCGTGATAATTCCTAAAACTCTAGGATTTATTAAATTATCACTCATCATGATCAAGCATATTATTAAAATAATTATCTGTTAAATAACACATAAATGACATACATAGGACTTGAACCCAACTCCTCTAACACAATTAAGTACTCTCAACCATTTAAGCTAATACTTTTCCACATCACAATAATTAACATTTAATTCCATAAAGGCTCCCACTATCCGTATTTATTTATTAATTATTTAATTAATTAATTAAATTTTGCGGGTCTTATAGTAGGTCCTTTTACATTTTGTTTAAGCTGGTTAGGCTATAAGATCATTTTGTATAAAAATTAATCTCACAAATTTGGTCATATTTTTTCATGTGAATTCAGTTTTGACTGGTCTAAATTTGATTGCTGCTTTCATGCATAATATAGTTGCATCACATCACATCACATTAGTGATATCTTGCGTAGTTTTAATTGTTGCCAATTTTCGTTCATCTAGTTTTTTTTTAGAGTCTGATATAGGTTCAACTCGTGCATTTCATTTCTATTTCCAGTTTAGTAGTATACACTTTCACGAGACTTTTTGATTTTTATCTCAAGCCCATTCACGTTAAATTTGCATCCATAGCATTGTTCTACCCAATGTGTTGTCTCGCATAGTTTAATTGTTGGTACTTGGAGAATTTTAATTCTTCCCCTAGTTTCTATATTTAAGCATCATAATTCAATCATAAATAGAATTTTACATTTCTTCAAATCATCACATCTACATTCTCCATAAATCAAAATATGTTTTTGGAACCAATTTTTTGTGAAACTAATTTATCTTATTTGGGTTTTAAAACATGATTTTTTGTTCTGCATCTATGTTCTCTGATAAGTTGTCAAGGTTTACACATAATAATCAATTAAGACTTGCCTAGGCCTTCCTAAAGGTAGTTTTGCATTGCATACCTCTATAGACCATATGATCAAGGAAATGCAAATTTTCATTATAAAAAACACACAAGTCCACCATGCACTCTTTAACTTGTAAACACATCAAGACTGCGGGTTGAGAACTACTCGTCCTCATCCGCTAAGGGAAAACGGTCATAACAAGCAACCCTAAGGAAGGTGATGGACTACTCGTCCTCGACCTAGACAGGAAACTACACACCCTCGTTTCCTAAGACAAATAAGCATAAGAAGCAACCCCGAGAAAGTGATGGACTAGTCGTCCTCGTCCTAGATAAGGGACTACCCGTCCATATCCTCTCTAGGACACCAGATCATAGGAAGGCCATTAGAGACCACCCACCTAAAGGAACCATCCAGTATACGACCATTTATAGAAGGCTAGAACAATGTTTCAACTCCCACCCCGCCCAAACCCTAGAAAAACCCACAAAATGTGACACCTTGATTTCCTAACCACACCTTAATCCTAGAGAAAACCCTGACAGCCACCTGACCACGTCACACTAGTCAACCCCTACAAATTCCCTATCATCAAACCACTTCGTCACTTACACTCCTCGAGGTTGGCTGTTATTATACCTATAGAGCCATACAACCAAGGAAATGCACATTTTCTTTGCAAAAAATCACACAAGTCACGAAATGAGCATCTGAGAACCTACATAGCCACTTTGCAATATTTAACACGTAAGCACATCAAGACTAAGGGGTTGATGGACTACCTATCCTCGCCCCCTAGGGTATACAGTCCTACGAAGCAACCTCATGGAAGATGATGGACTACTCGTCTTCGTCCTAGATAAGAGACTACTCGTCCTCGACCCATACGGGAAACTACATATCCTTGTCCCCTAAGACAAACATCCATAAGAAGCAACCCCAAGCAAAATTATGGACTACTTATCCTCAACCCATTTAAGGGACTAGTCGTCCTCGTCCTAAAAAAGGGAATACATGTCCTTGTCCTTTCCAAGACACTAGATCCTAGGGAGGCCACTAAAGACCACCCTCCCAAAGGAACCATCCAATACACAGCCTGGCTAGGTACATGTCAGCCTAGTAAGATGACATGTACTCAAACTGGCTAGCTAATCAAGTCAGTCTAATAATCTCGAAGGGAAATAACCCCATATTACGTTACCAATCATGATTAGCAAGTAATAGACTACTAAATCAAACCCCAACCAAGTAAGGTCCATGAACCTTATGTTATACTTCTGACATCTAACTCTAGTATCTTGCATTGACTTTAGCATTGTAGTATCTTTTGCAACCACCCTCCCCTCCTGCATTCGAGAGTTGAGGACGAGATACCCCTTAAGTGAAGACCTTTGAGCCTAAGAGGATCATTTAGGAGACTTTGCAGAATATATATCGTCCTCTTAAGAACACATTGCATTTAATAATCAAAATTAAAGCCCCATTCTAGAAGTAGTCCAACTTACTAGTTTTAGGTTCATATGCACAAATTCATATTTTTCATTCCATTGGCCATCATAATTGCATATTACTCATTCTTACAATATATTAGACATGTTACATGCACCATATTATAGATTTTTGCATTTTAATTTCTTTGTGAACTTGGATCAAACACTTTTCTAAAGAATAATCATTTCATCAATTTAGCCTCACTTTTCAATATCATTTTGCATTTGCATCCCAGGCATTTAGGTTTTAGATAGTTTCATCATTTTATATTTCTTTTTATTTTTCCCTATCATTTTAGCAAGGATGAACACACAAACTGCCTTTGAAGCAGGGTCGTGCTTTGTGACCTATCAGTATTCCCCTGGTCACTATCTTCAACCTTATAATGTGACAACCCACACTTGGGACAACTTCTTAACTCTGCAAATTATTTTTGTAAAATAAAATCATTAGAACATGAATTAATATTTTCATATTCTATACCTATTGGACAAAGTATCTTCTTTCCCTTATAATTTTGACCAGGTAGTATGTTACTTTCACGAAACATTCCCTTCAAAATCTAAAGCAACTATGGGAAACTTTTATCACTCCACTCATTCAGTGCCTTATACCACCTTGCCCTAATTGGTCTCCTTTTCCTTTATCACTTTTTTGGCCTTTTATGGACACATATGAGACACATTTTTTGTCTCCTTTAGAGCTTGGTCGAGACTACTAATGCACGCACCATAGTTAGCTCCATTTTGTCTCTCATGTTAACCTAATTTTTCCTAGTTTCTAGAACCTAGGGTTAGGTATTTGTAGCGACATCCTTATGTGCCTTTTTGTTTACAAAGAGACCCCTCTAGCCCACCTATATAAGAGGTGCTCCTAGTCTTGTAAAAGGGTTGATCAATTTGAAGAAAGTAGACACTTTGTTGTTCAACCTTTGGTGTATTTCTCTTCCTTAGGAGTAAAGCTCCTTAGCTTTATCTTGATCAAGCTCGAGTTATAGCACCATTTATCACTTATCTTAAGGGTTGGTTTGCCATATGGCCACCCTCTAAGTGGCATGCTCCTTTTGCTTCATTACCATCTTCACATCTTCCATTTTCTACTTGTTTTCTCCATTTCAATTTGGCATTATGGTTCCTTTCACTCTTTTGTTTTGATTTCTTGTTTAAGTGATTCTCTACTTTTATACAACCTCTTGAAGTGGACCTTCACATCTAGATAGCTTGATATCTTAATGTCTGGTAGGAATCTTCACTAGTCTTTCTTAAATAACTCATCACTACATTCGAAAATATAAAATGAACCAACATTATCCTACATCAAACCTCTATTACTTATTATATAAAAAGTTTTGATTATCATAAAAAAAACATTTAAAATTGGAGTAGTACTACACAAATCAATGTATTAAATTTCAAATAGGAAGTTAAGGATCACTTAATGAAATAATGTAACATAAAAAACAATAAATAATAATTTTAGGGGGTCAAAAAGCCCCAAACTCAATACCACCGCATTCAACAAAACAAATATTTTCTAAGCACTTAGTAATAGCACAAATATAACATTAGATTCAACAAAATAAGTATTTATAACACTAAATAAAATATGATTTTATTTTAAATCAAATATATATTAGAAATATCAAACACAAACAAAAGCCAAAATAATTAAAACAAAGAAAATAAAAAATAAAAATCTCACATGGATGGAGAGCGATAATGTAGAAATGGAGACATAACCCAACCACAATGGAGACCTAAAGAAATGGAAACCACATCAGACAGGGGAGTGGCTAGAGCGACAATGTAAACCCAAACCCTTATATTGGTGCAAATTGGTATGAAGCCTATACCAATGCAACAATGCCCGGAACTTTGAGGCATCATTAGGCTATTGCAAAGAGAGCACGACAACTTAGTTGGTGCAAATAGAACAGTGAACAAAGCGATGAAGTGGAGTGATGACATAGGGATATGTCGCACACGAACAAAATGGCACAGGGAAGACGATGAGGCTCACCGCGTATGACAACGAACAAAAGGAATAGTGAAGCATACAATTCAACCCCGATGTGGGTGCTACTACAAAAATGACAACCAAGGGTGCTCTAGAAAAGGCTTTGAATGGTGACAAAAATGTTTAAGTGCAAGCGTGCTTCGACGGCGGGAAGGACAAAAAGGAATTGTATGCGCTAGGAAGTGAAAAAGTGAAACCTTTTTAACCCTTGTCAACTTTTTAATGATTGTTGCATGCTATAACCACTGTTATTTCTTTGTATTTGACATTTTAATGACGGTTCAGGGTCAAACTGTCATCGTTTTTCCATTTTCAACTTTTAACGACAGTTATTGGAACCACATCGTTAAAAATTTCATCTTAATTATGAATCTGCTCTGCATTTTTTTCTCAGTATGCTAGCTTCAGAAACATTGTTAATTAATGTTGTGGAAACATCTTTTTGCACTAGTGCACACATCAATATGAACTTGACTAAACTAAACACGTTTGTGATTTGCTAATTCACAAACCTCACAATGAAGATTATGCATATTCAAATTTAAATCCTTAATCAAAGAAGGAACAAAAGTTTTATAACATGAAATGAGGGATGTCCAAGACGATAATGATACAACTGGTTTTTTTTATCGTGTATTGAGGATTGAGTCATCAAGCGTGACTCATGATAGGATGGTTCAAGCCTCCCAAATAGTAGAGATCATTTTACTTTCTAGCATGTTCAATTGTCCTCCTCGATTTCTTATCATTCAATATACAATAACTATGATGAAAAATTACATTACTAAAGAGGTCATTGGTAATTTTTTTAATAGATATCAAATTTGTGGACAATTTTCAAGAGTATGGTGGGGTTTACTTATATAGCTCCTTGACTCTTTGTAATTATCATGTTTCCATCAACTGTGGAGACTTTTTTTTTTAATTACTAGGACATGAAAAATATGTGGAAAAGAATTTAGGAAATGATGTCCTGTGATTAGTGGCTCCAGAATCTAAAATCAATGACTGGTAAAAGGGGTATTTGAGACATTAAATCTAATAGAAAATGGTAACTTACCAAAACATGTCAATGAACACATTCTTATTGGGTTTTTTCGTGTTACTAAGGAAGGATCTTACTCTTCCTAACTCTTCATGGTTGAGTTGTGGAACATGCCCTTCTTGATTTTTAAGAAAAGCAGCAACAAAATGAATAGATTGAGACCATTCAAGGTATTTTTTTTCATTCAACTAATAGGTTGAATGCTCATTCTGTATCTCTTCTCTAGTCTGAGTCTTGTCTCGATTTTTTATTTAGCCATAAAAAAAGAACAATGAATAGCCAGTTTAGGATAAAAATACAACAATGAAATATGCAATTGTGTTTGGTAATGGAGGCCAAAATATACAACAAAGATCAAAGGTATAGTGAGAAACTGGGGTTATCCCTACCTACAGTTAGCACCATTATATGTAAGCAAAGATCATGTCTGATCAGACAAGTCATTGTCATCTTTGCCTACATAAGTTAATATTATGCCAATCTAACATTATGATACGTCATTCATTGGAGTGTTTAAACCTTTCTAAAATTAAAGTGTATTCCTAAAAAGTGATGGTAAGCCTAACCAGGTAAGGAATAAAATAATAAGGTATATAAGGGTGACCTACCACCACATAAAAGATTACCTTTAGTATTATGCATATTAATTGGTCACTTGGATCATGTCAATTGACTTGAATGTCAGAGCGTTTGCATGTACCTCACCCCTTCTGATCCATCCAAGGGTTACACAAGAATATCTCAAACGTTAGAGTAGGAGCATACATGATCGATCTTACGAGATAGCTTGGTTCCATACAATAACATTTGATCATATTGTCGAGCCAAGCTATGCTTGGTAAATCCAATGGTCTCTATGACAAAAATGACCAACCATGTCAAACAACCAACGTGACATTGTTGTTAGGAATGCAAACAGAACTGGATGAAGTGAGGAGAAAAAAAATGAGAAGGACAAGAATGCCTTGGGGGAAGAAAACAAGATCATGAGAAGACAACTGGGGTAAACATCTTGGAATAACAATAATTCTCATCAGTAGTGAACGATTGACGAAGGAGAAAACATTTGAAAGGAATGATCAAGAACCAATATGACCATTCAAGTCTCTTTAGGGTCGGGAGTGTCCCGACGACATCCTTTTGTGGACAAGATTACAAAGGTGGGACTCCCCTCGGGTTGGAAAGGTCTTACTATGGACCAATATTATGGTAGCACGAATCTTGATGAGCATGTAAATGTCTCCGTTGTATAGGTCGGGTTGTACACATGCGATGATGTCATTTTTTGTTGCATTTTTTGATATCATTGAAGGGAATAACTCAAGCTAGGTTTCCCAGAGCAAGAGATGGGGTTGTGGAGGTATGTGGAGTTCGCAGAAGTTGGTGGAATGGTGGGGTAAGACGCTATCTGTTATAGTGTTTTGGTGGTTAGATAAAGGTTTTTTGTGGTGCTATAAGAAGGTTATGCCAACTCTAGAGCAAGGGGTGCTAGAGGGACCCAATGAGATGCTATAATAAGTGACTAGGAGACAAGATATGGCTCAAAAGTAATTTTTGCAGCATAACATTATCAATCTCCAAAATAGTCTAAAACCCTAGAATGCTAACATGCACCAAAACCTTAAAAATGGTATCTTTGTGAAAGGAGAGCTTGACATGTGACACTCTCATTATCATGAAAATTGAACAAATCATGGATTGCCATGTGAAAAGCTACTTTAAGAAAAGTCTCCAATAGGACAATGACACATGGCCACTATCTTTGTAAGAGAGCTTTCCATTAAGGGTTTCTCATGTGGCATGTGTGGGACATCCCTCACTAAGCTAGCTAGATTAACATAATTAAACAACAAAGAGTTACTTAAGCTAGGCGCATATGATGCTCCCTAATTAAGCAAGATTATTTTTAAAACCCTACATTACTTGGCTCTTAATACAAGGCCTTCAGTGGAAATCCTACACTACGAGACCCTTAATATAAGGTCGAAAAATGCTTCATGATGGCCTAAGTGAAGAGGAGCTTAGTTTCACCTTATTGAGAGGATGATAACTCTTCTCGAATTTGTTTAGCCATGCTTCTTATGATAGGAACCTGGGCAAGGGGTGTACCATCACTTCCAAACTCTTTAGAATGTTTCGAAACATTAGTTACTCGTTTTGGAATAAAATTTGACACCAGTAGACCTCATCATTTGACATCACTAGCCCTGGTCAATATTTGGAAGGTTAAAGGAGAATCGTTGTGCGTGTTCAAGGAACATTACAACAAGGTTGCGTTGAACATACACAATGTGACTTTCCATCATCTAGTTACCGCTTTACAGCCGCGAACTGCTCATAGACAACTTATGTAAAAAGCCTATAACGAATCTTGACGAATTAAGAACAAAAGTTACAAGGTCATGCGGATGGAAGAGTTAGGGAGTTTCGCAACACTGCCAGAACAAAATCCTCAACTTCTAAGAGAAGACCTTTTGATAGGAAGAGAACATCTTGATCGCAACTCCAATTTAAAGAGTCAAAGTACCTACATTTGAACCATTACACACCTTTGAATTCTAATAGAGCTCGAATTTAGTAAGAGGTTTTGAGTGCTAACCTTATCTCAACTCCTAAAAAAGAGCCAATACCATATAATGAAGATACTACAAAGCATTGTCGATACCATCTTAACTATGGGCACACTATTGAGGAGTGTTATGCTCTAAAAGATAAGATTGAAGAATTGATACAAGTTGGGTAGAGCTGTCAAAATGGGTCACGTGGGAGTCACTGTTCATGGCCATTAATGATTTAAACGGTGTTAGTAAAAAAGCACCCAATTGAACAAAATTGACGAAAATTAGGACCTATTTGAATACAAAACCAAAATTAGGACTTATTTGAAAAAACTTGACGAAAATTGGGACAAAAAACGTATTTTAACCTAATTAAAATATAATATGATATTTTTCTTAAGCCATAAATTATAATTTGGATTAAAATTTAAATAAACTTCAATACAATTTAAATACAATCCAAAATGATATTAAACTCCAATACAAACCAAAATTTAAAAAAAAAAAATTACTATCTAAGGTCAAAGCATTTTTGTCACTTATCCAACTATAATATTAGAATCTTGAATGGATAAATCCACAGAATTTTCATCTCTTAAACATCTTTATCCACATCTATTTGGAGTTGAAGTTGGGTTTCCATTTGTAGGCCGAGTTGGTCCATGGGTTCTGACCCACTCTGACGGCTCTAAAGTTGGGCATCTTCGTCATTTTGTAAGAAGAGATGATAAAGGTTATCCCATGAAAAATGATAAGGGAAACCGACATGATGATAGGTCTCACAAAACATCAGGACACCAAGTAACCAGAGTGGAGAATTTAAGAAGAGGGGTCACTGATAACATGAGGTTTTGCAGGAGAAGGTACTCCTATGTCAGGAGATTGTGGTATTTTCAAGAGAAAGGATGGATACCAGAGGTTATACCGACCTCTATACTAAGTTTGGTGAAGGAAAAATGACCAGAGTAATGCAAATCAGGTATCTCATGATAGATGCTCACACCTCGTACATACATTGCTAGGAGGCTTTTTTTGAACGCCCTTGGCGTTGTAGTGTCTACATATCATTTGACAATAATGTTCTCGTCAGCTTCAGACTATATTATCACGGTGCATATAGATAAGCCAATGACCATAAAAGAAGTCATACCTAGCCCTCCCCTCCCTCCAACCATCCAACAGCACACCAAACTGCCCTACATTCAACCCAATATATTAATTAATCATAGCTTAATCAATGTGTTCATGGATCGGTATAAGCACTTCAAAACTAACTGTACACCATGCAGTTTTCAATCATATCACTGTGTACTCTTTTTCTACATTTATATTTTCAACGTTTCTGAATTACATAATCACATATATTTGTATGGACTATATCCTTTACAGTTTTCATTTTATAAACTTTATAGTAGTGGTGGGGTTTTGGATAAATGCAATCATGAACACGACAAACAAGTTGTCACAATTCAAACTCAAATAATGACCCATCTTAGTTAATAGTAGAGCTTGCACGCGTTGCCGGCTATCGTCGCATGCACTTGGATTTATAAATCTCTTTTACGTAGAAATTTAAAACCTTAGTCAAACACTTATATATAGCCACGTATGAACTATGAATCACTTGGCAAAGAAACCACTACATGCACTATAACACGTTACTAGAAATGACAAATCACTCGCTATCTAATTTGATAAATCAGAAAAAAACATTTGTTTCATAAATTTTAATAAGCTTTCCCTATATATGTAATCTTAAACCACATAAAGTGATGGATGGTCAGTGGAAACCACGTTCAACAAAGTCAACTGCATAAGAAGAATGGATTGGTAGTGTGCACCATGCAAGATACATCATACATGGCCTTATTTATTTGTTATCACGAAATGAAAGTGCTTTCAATGCTTATTTTGCTTTCTCTTTTGGCGTCGTCATGAGCTTAAACGTGCGTTGGATAGAAGTAAAATCCAAACACAACAGCTTGTAAAGAAACAATGGATGACTAAGCGATAAGCGTGACACATAAAAATGGGTAAGACGGCACCTAGGTTATATGTGTGATCAATTCAAACATAACAATACAGAAAATTGTTTTTGTGAGATTTGTGGGATTATGATCTCAATTATCCAGTGACGAATATCATATCCCAATTTTAAATTCCATCTCAAAAGGTGCACAGCTTTTTTAGAAAGAGGACAATAAAATGCTTTTCCCCATTTGTCTTCTTCCAAGATAATAATGCTCAGATGGCTAAATACAAACAAAATGATCGACCCACGAATTTTTCTAACTTTTTATTATACTTATATATTTGAAAAAAGGAATAGAAAAAGTGAATTGAGAATTTTATTTCTTGTTTTATAATGCTAAAATAATAAAATAAAAGTGAGGCACGGACGGGCAACGTTACTTTAGATCTAATTTATAACAACATAATGCTCTAACTTTTCTTAGTCATTTTGACATTTTGCTGATTGAGCATACCTTATGTCTCGCTAATCTTTAATAAAATCTTTTGGCTTATTCCAAATAATTTACGTGAAAATGAAGTTGCTTTATAATAAATGTGGTTTGACATAAGCAATTTTGGTCAATTCACTTAGCATGAGAAGTCTTATTGGGGGCAACTTGCTATCTACAAAAAAAATGTGTGCTAAAAAATATTACATAAAATGATGTTGCTTTAATTATAAATTAGCTTTGACATATAAGCAATTTTAGTCAATCCATTTAGCATGAGATATCTTATTGGGGGCAACGTGTCATGGATCCAAAATTTGTGTTATAATTAAGAAGCCATGTGGTTCATAACTCTTTTGAGCACTCTGACTTTAGAAGATTATTGTGAGTTGCCATATTCATATTTAAAGTTGTCAAAATGGGTTGGAACCCGTGAGTCAATTTGGCTCACCACGGGTTTGAGCCAGGTTGGATTGAAATTTTTTTATAAATTTCAATACGAGTTTATTTTTGATCCGACTCACCTAGAATCCGGCTCATCCGGGTTGAACCCGTGGTGAGCCGGGTTGAACCTGTACCAACCTGCAAATAAATGATCACACAAGTATGTTTTGTTAGGTTGGACTTTGTATTTGGGTCATGTTAAGTTAATTTTTTAGCCAATACATAGATAATTTGTATTTTTGTGATTTTCATTTCTATTTAGATTGTATTAAAGTTTATTTAGATTTTAATTAGAATTATAATCTAGTTTTGACTAAAAAAAAATAAAAAAGTTATAATTTTTTTAGTTAAGTGAGTCCGAGAGCCAACGCGTTTAACTCACCAATGCGTGGTGGACCGGATCGAGTTGAAATTTTTTTGGTTCGCTGATAAGTAAGTTGGGTTAGATTGGTTCACTAATTTAACTTCATTTTAATTTTCTCGTCCAATGTCATTTTTCTTGAAAGAATTTTAGATTTTTCAAATAAATTAACTACTCTTTTAAATTTTCTCATCCAAATACATAGTTAGGTTAATAAAACTAAATAGGTTTTATTGAACCGCATCATTTAACATATTTGTTAGGCAGGCTGTATACAACATACATTATTTATAAAAAGCCAACACCACGCGAAAAAGATTGTTATGCCTTCTCTGAAGACCCTTGCATTCAAAAAGTTGTTGAACGCTTTAACAACAGAAACTACCCTTCTCTAGAACAATGACAGATATCACTGTTGTGTTCAACATCCTTAAGAAAATAGAGGACGACCCTGTCCAAATCAATATTGAACCTAGACATGACAGAACATGACTTGATCAAACCATAAAACAAAACAATAATTATAAAAAGGATCAATAACACTAAAATATATAACATTAAATGAAAACTTGAATAATACATCTCAAAAGTTTTATTACATCAAGTCTGCAACAAAGAATAAATTAATCTCTCATAATTATAAGAGAAATTACGAAAAAAAAATTAAAACGGGAAAGAACAATGCTTTATAGAGAGTAAAATTCTTAATAAGATTGAAAGTTTTTTATTTCAATCTTCACGAAAACCTCAAATGCCTCCATAATACCTAAAAGTAGTTCTTTTATATTGAGCTCTAGAAACTTTTTGTTCATGGTTGTAATGCGGTTTGAAAGAATTGTTAGTAACCTAGTCTTATCATAAACTTTATTAATAACTAAAATTTATTTAAAATAATATAAAAGGTGCTCTAAAGGAGAGAAGAAAATATTGAGAATATTCTAATTTAAAAAATTATGCGTTATAATTTATAATCTGACTTTTCGATATATTAAATATATTTTTGAAGAATTTAAATTTTATAATTCAGTACGTAACAAATATTTTGAAGTTCTGAAATAGAAAAATAAATAAAGAAGGAAAAACTAAAAGGTATTTAATACTACGTAATAATAGTTTTTAAGATAAAATTATGATTTACTAAGAATATATATTTCCTTATATAAATTAACCTTTTAATTTTTTACTATATATTATGTCTGCATATAGTAGGGTTAGGTATTGAACTCCTTCCTATGTGGAAAAAAGGCTCAAAACTTGAGAAGCTCATATCTCATTTAACCTAGTGGAAATTCGACACTGCGGATTCGTTCACCGTTGAATTGTGCTGAAATTTTTACAGCAGGTTCGGAACTCATTGCTCTTCATTATGACCGGTCAGATCGTTGATACGAGGTCTTAGTTGGGAGATATTAATTTCGCACTGCAGTAGTGATTTTATAGATTTTCCTCTCTTGTTCTTCTCTATTTTGAATGCTTTGTTGCTTTGTTATTTGGTTGGGTGTTGGCACTAATTTGTGCTATTCATTGAGACTCTTTTGTACTCTTGTTGATCATAGTGGAGCTATTTTTTTTGTCTGGACGATTCGTGGTTTTTATCCTTGGTTTGAGGGGTTTTCCATGTTAAAAATCTTGGTACCTTTATTTGTGCCTTTAATAATTTATTATTGCTGCTTTTTTATGGTTGCTCCTCATAAATTCTTGCAAGTTAGGGAAAATGATATTCGTTGCATTCTTTGGTATATTGTTTGTGTTGTTGTTTTCCTATCAAGTAGTTATTAACGAACTTCAAACTTATAAAGTTTAATCTTAATTTATTATTGAGTTCAAACTTATAAAATTTAAATTTGTTTTACTTACGTGATTGAGGTCCGATTTCAAAGTCAAATTTATTATGATAAAACTAAGTTGAAGTATAAGACAAGACATTGAAGTTAATATCTATTAGAATATGAATGAGAGACTCAGATTAGATAATATATTTAATATTTTGAATTTAAATAAAATTTGTTATGAACAACTTGTAACCTAGGATTGTCAATAAGCTGTACATACCTTATATATGCTTATAGTGTATATAAACGTTGAGTTCTTAAGTGAATTTTATAATTTTTCTTTTTCTTCCAAAAACGTAATCGATCGTCGTATTACTGCTGAAATTAAGCATGTTTTCAAAATTATGCATAGCTTTTCGTTATTCATACCTTGTTTTTGAAACAAACTAGGTTTTGACCAGTGCACACGCCTTTGATTTTTTTTTTTTTAAGTTAATGTCTATTTATATATAATTATTTAATGAATTAATATTTGATTGTTAGGTAGTTTTATTATAACGTCTCATTCAATTAATAAACGTAATTAAAAGAAACGCTATACGTAAATAGTATAACCGCGCAGTCCTGGGGTCCTTAACACCACTCCTACAAAACTAGGCACACCACGATGTCAATAGAACACAATTGAAAAGTCTAACAGAAGGAAGTAGAGTAATAAAGCATAAAGCAATACATGGGCCATAACCCTAAAGAAAAGCCCAATAAGAAATAAGGTTCAGTCCACGTGGACTATGCAGCGGAACCATCACCTCCCTGTTGTCCACGGGTGTTCCTCGCATCTACTCACACCAACAAGTTGATGATCATCACAAAAGAGAGTACCACAGCAGAACACACAACAACGAAAGTAGAGTAAGCTAGAGCACAAAAGATTTCATCCATACAATCAAATATATTTTCACAATCCCATATACACATATCAACTAAGCATGTTATGACTTTCCAAACAATACACTAAGACACGACTTGACTCATCCGGATACATATAACTTGGTCGGATACAGCGGATGCTCGCACTTGTGGTGGATACCTCTGCTCACCCCCGAGCTGCTCACCCCCGAGCTATGTGTTACAAGTGTTACAATGAATCAATTTCCCTCACCATAAGGTTAGCCCTTAATGAATTTCAGGCCTCCTGCTACTCTCACCACAGGAGTCAGTCCGCTTTAGGTGAGACTAACTGACTCCTTAGAGTGTCAGGATGCAACCTTACCTTGAATCCTTACCTAGTTATACAGATGGGCACCACCATAGACACCCACTAACAGGGGCCATGGAATTACGTCCCGACCACTGAAGCGCGACCTTGAAAGTCTCACCTAGAGACTCTAAGGAATTACGCATTGACACGGACTAAACATGCTCAACCAATCAAGAAAGATTCATCATACAGATTTATACATACATATCGCATACTAGTTCTTCATAATCCATCTCTTTCATTTTTCCAGAGAATCCATACCAGCTCATCATTCTCAACCAACAAAATAGAATTTCATCTCATGCCAATGTCGTGTCAATTTAATACCAACCACTTCATTCCTTTCACATGCGAAGGTTCACGCCCAAAACCATCATTTACAATTCATGAATCACATCACTCATGCATATTGATTTGTCTCATGCATTTAACACACTAATCAACATCCAAGCAAGCATAAACCATTTCAGAATTTCAGAAACAACCACACAGTCACATTGTCTCGCCCAGCTCCTCGCTCAGGTTGAAGGGTCTGGCTCAGGCGAGAGGCTCTCGCTCAAGCGAGCCCCCTTCGCCTAGGCGAAGGCTCAAAAAGGAGAAACAGTAGCTCACGCGGGATCTCACCTAGGCGAGACCTCTCTCGCTTGGGCGAGACGCTCGCTCGCTCAAAAACTGAGCTGGTCGCCTGAGGCGACCTCTCGCGTAAAAAGGGTTTGGACGAGTCCCTTTCTATCTCGCCTAGGCGAGACTGGCTCGCTTGGGCGAGATTATCAGGTCTCGCCATTGTTTTCCTGCAACAGCCACCCACACCAGTCCAAAACAACAGATAAATGCAGCAGCTCCTAGGGCTGCTTAGTGAACTGGAAACACAAGGACAAAGTGGCACGAAATTACTTAGTACGACTCTAGTTAGGACTCGAAGTAACTGAGCTAAACAAGAAGGTGTGGGATGGGATGCAACTTACATGGAACGAAATTGGCTTGAACAAGAGTTACGGAGCTCCAAGACTGAACCCTAGCGGAGTAATGGCTGCGGCTCTAAGCACCAAGAGAGTAGGTTCTGAAAGTGCACAATGAAACAATTAGGGCAGACTTTAGGGGTGGTTTTATCCCTTGGGCCAACCCTTAGGCCCAATAGCTTAAGGGAGCCCTTAAAAACTTTAGGGTAGAAAATTGGGGCTTACATTTATTATTTAATTATTATTTTAGTATTAATTTATTTCTTGGAAATAAAATATAAAATATCTCTGTATCAGCTAATATATAATGTATTCTCATATGTTAGAATAAAAATTTTGGATTGTGTAGAATTTTATTTGTAAAGTTATACATAGTGTGTAAAAGCATTTTCCAAGACTTATTGTGAAATTTTAAATATAATATTTAAGTTAAGAATTACATAATATGATAAAGTTAAAAATTTTAAATTTTGTGTGTATTTTTATAATAATAATAATAATCATTTAACTATTTTATTATTGATTTCTGATTAATGTAGTAGATCATATTAATCTTAGTAGTCATTTAGAATACTTTTATTAATAAGACTAACATTAATTGATGGGAAGGTAGAAGTTGAAGTGTTTAAATATTTTAGTATTTAGAATATTTTTAATTAGTTATTATTGTATGGTTAAAATTGAGATATTATTGTTTAGTAGACCAATATTAAATAAAAAATGTGTTTACTAAGGTATTATTGCACGGGTCAAATTTTTTCCGTTTTCTTTTAAACTTAGATAAAGAAAATTATTATAATTATTATTAATTTTAAATAAATAATTTATTTATATAATTATATTTAAGTGTTATAATTGTTTATAACTATATTTATATAAATATATATAATATTTAAAAAATTATAATAATTTTTTATTATACTAATAATAAGTCTACAATTAATATTAATAATACCAATATTAAAACAATATTGTTCTATGATTAAAATTTATAATTAAAATTTTCAATTATATAATATATTAAAATGAAATGCATATACACATACCATTGTTAAAATAAAATGTAGGTATATTATACATTATGAATCTCGTACAAAATAAAAATACAAACCATTAAAATTTGTTAATAGAAATATAGACATCAAAACTTAAACCAATATTTAAAATGAATATATATATATATATATATATATATATATATATATATATATATATATATATAAAAGATTTACAATAACATGAAATCTGTTTACACGGATTATAACTAAAATAAAATGTTGGCATATTATTGATTATAGATACCGTACAAAACAACAACAATATTAGTAGTAATAATAATAATAATATTATTATTACTACTAAGAATAATAATGAAGAAAAATGTTAATAATAATATTAATAGTAAAAATAATAATCATACTAAATATTGAATAATATTAGGGTTAAATATGTTTTTGGTCCCTCAAGTTTCAGCGAAATTTAGAATTAGTCCCTCATCAAAACTTTTGACCAATTTAGTCCTTCATCTTTCAAAATGCGTGAATTTAGTCCTTTTAACCAAATTTTGTTAAGTTTATCTGACGTTTCGAGCGCATTTCATGATAGTATTTAAGTTAACATTGAAGCAAAAATGTGTCAAACAGTATAAATAATTTAAATACTATCATGAAATGCGCTTGAAATGTCAGATAAACTTAACAAAATTTGGTTAAAAGGACTAAATTCACACATTTTGGAAGATGAAGGACTAAATTGATCAAAAGTTTTGATGAGGGACTAAACCCAAATTTCGCTCAAATTTGAGGGACCAAAAACATATTTAACCCATAATATTATTATTAATAATAGTAATATTAATTGAAATAAAAATAATAATAATAATAGTTGTAGAATAGTGTAACAATATTGTAGATCATGGATCCCGTATAATAATAATAATAATAATAATAATAATAATTTTATTATTATTATTACTAAGAATAATAATAACACAAAATAATAATAAAATAACAGTAATATTAATAATAATACAAAATATTTATTAATATTAATAAAAATAACAGTAATATTAATTTAAATAATAATAATAGTAATAGAATAGTGTAGGTATATTGTTGATTATGAATTCCATGCACAATCTTCAAAATACTAATAATACTAATAATAATTATTATTATAGTAATAATAAATAATAGTTAATAATACTAATCCTATTAATAATAATAATAGTAATATATTATTAGTTATTATTAATAGTAATAACTATTAATAGTAATATATGTAATAATAAAAATATGAAGTTAATTAACATAAATTATTCTAATAAAAAGTCACACACATATATTAATAATAAATTATTTTTTATTATAATTATTATTATTTTTTAATAGATAATTTATTTTTATAATTATAGTTTAAGTGTTATAATTGTGTATAATTATATATATATATATATATATATATATATGTATAATAATTAAAAAAATGATAAAAATATTAGATTATACTATTAATATTAATAATACAAATATTAAAATATTATTGTTGTATGCTTAAAATTTATAATCAAACAATTCAATTATACATTATATTAAAATAAAATGTGTATATACATATCATTGTTAAAATAAAATGTAAGTATGTTGTGCATTATGGATATCGTACAAATTAAATATGTAAAACGAAGGTTGTGTTAAAATTTGTTAAAAAAAATATAGATATAAAAGATTTTGATAAAATGTTTAGAATAACATGAAATGCGTATACACGAGTTATAGCTAAAATAAAATGTAGACATATTATGCATTATGAATCACGTACAAATCAACAACAATAATAATAATAATATCAAATATTTATTAATACTAATAATATTGATAATAATGTTAATTCAAATAATAATAATAATAATAGATGTAGAATAGTGTAGACATATTATGGATCATAGATCACATACTCAATAATAATAATAATAATAATAATAATAATAATTTTATTATTATTATTATTAAGAATAATAATAACACAAAATAATAATAAAATAACAGTAATATTAATAATAATACAAAATATTTATTAATATTAATAAAAATAACAGTAATATTAATGTAAATAATAATAATAGTAATAGAATAGTGTAGGTATATTATTGTCTTCAAAATACTAATAATACTAATAATAGATATTATTATAGTAATAATAATAAATAGTTATTAATACTAACCATATTAATAATAATAATAATAGTAATATATTATTAGTTATTATTAATAGTAATAACTATTAATAGTAATATATGTAATAATAAAAATATAAAGTTAATTAACATAAATTATTCTAATAAAAAGTCACACACATATATTAATAATAAATTATTTTTTATTATAATAATTATTATTTTTGAATAGATAATTTATTTTTATAATTATAGTTTAAGTGTTATAATTGTGTATAATTATAAATATATATATATATATATATATATATATAATAATTAAAAAAATGATAACAATATTAGATTATACTATTAATATTAACAATAAAAATATTAAAATATTATTGTTGTATGCTTAAAATTTATAATTAAACAATTCAATTATACATTATATATAAATAAAATGTGTGTATACATTTCATTGTTAAAATAAAATGTAAAATAAAATGTAAGTATATTGTGCATTATGGATATCGTAAAAAATAAATATGTAAGACGGAGGTTGTGTTAAAATTTGTTAAAAGAAATATAGATATAAAAGATTTAGATAAAATATTTAGAATAATATGAGATGTGTATACACGGGTTATAATTAAAATAAAATGTAGACATATTATACATTATGAATCACGTACAAATAACAACAATAATTATAGTAATATTAAGTATTTATTAATACTAATAATATTGATAATAATATTAATTTAAATAATAATAGTAATAATAGATGTAGATTAGTGTAGACATATTATGGATCATAGATCACATACTCAATAATAATAATAATAATAATAATAATAATAATAATAATAATAATAATAATAATAATAATAATAAATATAATATTAATAATAATGATGAAAATAATAATAGTAATACTAATAACAATAGTAATAATAATATAAATATTTATTAATACTAATCATATGAATACCGATAGAAATATATTAATATAGTAAAATAATATTATTATGTAATTAAAATTTGTAATTAAACTTTTAAGTTATACATTATATTAAAATAAAATACTTATACATGTATTATTGTTAAAATAAGACATAGTTATATTGTGCATTATAGATCCCGTAAATAAAAAAAAAAATACAAGACCAAATTTATGGTAGAATTTGTTAATAGAAACCTAAATATAAAAACTTAAACCAATATTTAAAATAAATTGGTAATAATGTTATTATTATTATTATATATATATATAAATAATATACGTGTAATATAGAAATAAAAAGTTGAATACTATAAAATAGAATTAAATAATTGTATTATTATATGCAATTTTTTATGTAAACATTTTCATATTAAAATATACAATAATAATAGTTAAGTAGATGTATAATTATGAATTTAAGAAATTCTTTTATATAATATTAACATAAATAAATAATTGAATGATTATTTCTTGTGATTAAGAGTTAAAAATAAAAATTATTGTTTTAAAAGATAATTAAAAGTTTTAGTAAAGAATTTTGAATATTATTTTTAAATTATTTAAAAAAAATATTTATATTATAATTATTTTCGAAAGTTGTAATTAGTTTTTATATTTCAATCTTATTAAAACGGAATAGTTATACAAATTTAAAATTTTAAGTTGAAACCGTTTAAGTCAAGACTTTTTTTTTTAAATATAGTCTATGAAAAAAGTTTTAATAGATAAATTATGCTAAACATACATATCTTCTGTAGTTAATAAATACCTATAGCCCTACACATGTTTAAAAAAAATATTATAATACATTCAGTTACTCGTACAATTTGAAAACAATAGTTTTTTTTTTTAAGGTTTTGACATGTTAAGAAATATAGAATTAAAAGAACTTTTATGCGAAGGAGTTTGTTAGAAATTCGGAAATTTTAAATTTTAAATGTAGATCACAAAATATCTTTATAAGTTTATATTATTTGAGAGTGCTCTCACCCACACATGGCAAATAACAAATTGATATAATAAACATAATCATTAAATAATAAACAGCTTACCATGCAAAGGGTAAATAAAAACTGCAAAAATATAGTTTCAAATCCATCATCAAACTTTTATTATTTTTTATGTGACGAAAAAAAACTTCGAAACAAAAATTTGAATGAGTATTGTTGGGGTGCTTTGATAAAATGATTGGTTTATGTATTATCAGTCATAGTTTTAGGTTCATATTAAGTTTCAATGATACCCAAGGCATATGAAACAAAAAAAAAATGATAAACAACAACCAAATCTTATCCCACCATGTAGTTGCTGAAAGTATCATGCTGAAGCTATAATTAATCATACTAAAAGTGTTCAGTTCTTTCACACGATCCAATTTGTAAATGGAGGAAATTTTATTTTCTGCCAAAGTCGAAAACAAAGTAAGAGTAGAATAAAGGGAAATATAAATAAAAAGAAACAATAACTGATAATATTCTTTAGCCAGTTAATCTCCATTTTCTTAAAATTGGCTAATATTTAGAGCCTAAATTGTTAGAAGTTTTAATCCATTTTGTCATATATATGAAACCTATTTGCTTGCATAATCATCTTCATATGTTTATTGGAATCAACTTCAAAACAATTATACATATATTTTCTTTTCCTATCAATATTATTAATCATATCTAGTAATAGCGTACAATATTAATATTATTATTCATTGGAATATGGAACTCAAGCGTACAATATTCAGAACTACCAAATATAACTTTTTGAATACTAACATTTTTCAAAAACAACTACCATAAGCTACCTACAATGACAAATATACCACCATAATGTCATAACAAATTCTATATGTATATATTATAATCACGATCATTGAATAATAAACTCCATCCATCGTTAACATAATACAACAACAAAATAAAAGAACCTGTAACTTGCTTGCTGCACTATGAAGCTAAAACTGTAAAACATTGAACAAAAAATTTTAACATTGAATAAAAAAGTCACAAACAAACGTTAATAGATGAAATACATTAACAAAGAATGGATAAATACTAAAATACCAGCTTTATAATAAATACAATACCAATTTAAAACCATACAAAATATGTATAAAAATAAACTAATAACAAACTACACAATACAATAACACACTAAAAAATAAAAAATATGTAATTTAGTTATTCAATGCAATATCGAGTTAAAGTCATAAGATCAGTTAAAAACAATAGTTAACAGCAAAATGCACTAACAAACAATACAACAATATTAAAGCATTCAAAAAAATATACTAACTTTTGTCTGGTGCTCAACCACATAAGTATATCAAGAACTAACATGCTACCAACCAAAGTACAAACAAACAACAAACTCATGAACACAATAACAAAATACTGGTAATTCACTCAACCAACTACATGCTAAAACTTCAAGTAAAACCATATAACTTCAAAATATTGACTTTTCAAACCCATTAAATAAATATAAGAGGAGTATTTTCATTGTCATACCTTCTAGCACTACAACAATCTGCACCATGGAAATGACCAACCTTTAACATGATGAGAATCGGCTTACTTTAGCATAACATATTTTTTCCTAATAAGCAATTTTGACATTTTAGAAAAACACCAATAAAAGCTAAAGAAAGCATTTTATGATCATTCCATATATTCTATACATAATAGAGGCATTTATAGTCAATTAGTGAAACAAAGTACTTTGCAATACCTTTACTCCGACCCCTTCCACGACCATGCCTTCTTCCTCGCATCCTTGCCGAGGCTTCTACATCAAATCAATATTAGTCAGCATTCACTATCTTCACATCCTTGGTGTTTTAATTTCTCGTTGCTAAACATACATAGTACAAAGAGAAGTAGACTAAATGTAGAAGAATAAATTAAAATCATGAATTAGCAAACACATAATGTTATACCTTTATACAAACACCTCTAATACAAATCAACACAAGTATATAAGTAACATACTTTATGCACCAATGACTTTCATAGTAGAATAAAACACAATGCCACAATCTCATGAATTGTACATAGTGCCAGAATACATAATCATTCTAAAGAAACACTTGTACTAAGATTTCCAGTTAAATATCAATTTCTACATACAATCAATTACCAAATTCCAAATATATGCAAGTAATTTTTTAACTATATCCAAACAAACATGAAACAATGGTGTATCAAATGTGCATGAAAGAAAAATAAAAAATGAATGAAGAAACACTTACTCGTAGGCTTTGAAAAAAAAATAACAAACTTCCTTCTTTGGTTTTTCACCTACATAATAAATACAATGGTATATTCATAACAATGAGATAAAAAAAAAATAGTGGTCAGTGAATTATAGATCACTATTGCAGTAAAGGCTTTTTGCCCCGGTTATTTTCCTCATTTTGCCTCGGGTCTGGAATCGAGACATATTGGGGTGAGGCCAAAAGGCAATTGTTACCCGAAGCCATAGAGTTCCATTTCTGCCTCGGGTCAAAATAGAACAGAAGCCAATCATCCTCGCCGGCGAAACGCAACAGCCACCACCATCTTCTTCCACGCATCTGCACCATGCTCGAGCAACCCTAATTTTCATCATCTCTCTCCATCACCATGGCAGCCGCCACCCTTGTCGAAAGCAAACTTTCCGGCCACCACATTTTCGTCTTCTTCTCCGCAATGCACCACTGCACTACAATAGCTTCTGCAGCAGAAACACCATGAGCCACCACCTGCAGTCAACACAAAACCGCTTGTCGTCCACACATTGCGTCGCAACAACGCGCCACAACACCCTCTGGACCTGCAACCACCAAGGCAGCACTTGCAACGTTTACCATCAACACAGATCCACAACCTGCACTTAATCTGCGCGAAACGCGAACGCACATCCAGATGCGGACCACCATCATCATGCCACCGTGAACGACGCACCAGATGCAGAGAGCAATGCCACCTGTTCGAGCCTCCTTCCATTGCAACGCACGACAGCAGCACCTCCATTGGCGAACGAAGGCAGCGAACCACCGTTACTGTAGAATCACCACCACTGCAACAACGCAACGCCACCACCACCTTCGAACAGATCGGAGCAGCAGCGAATCCGTGCCACCAAAGCTACCATTGCTGCATCTGGAACGTCGACGACATCACCACCGCGCCTGGAACAGCCATGCTGGAGGGAGAAGAGAAAGAGTACTGTTGCAGAGAGAGGCGCGGGGAGGAAGAAGAGAAAGGGGGCTCGCGAATTTGGTGCCCTAATTAAACCATATGGCCTCGGTTATTAACTGAACCGAAGCATATAGCCCTATTTGGCACCGGTTCAGACCCACCCGAAGCCAAAGCGGTAACGACTAGTAGGTTCTTGGCTTCGGGTCTGTGTAACTAAAGCATATGAGCCTCCTTTGGCACCGGTTTTTGGCGAACCGAAGCATATGAGCCTCTTTTGCTTCGGGTTAAGCTGAACTGAGGCATAAAAGTTGTCTGAAATTGCAAAAATGCCACCGCGCCATTATATGTTTCGGTTCCTGGACAACCGAGGCATATAAGGCGAGGTAAAAGTCAATTTTTGCACTAGTGAGAAGAAAAGAAAAGAGTAAAACCAACCACAACAACGGTGGTATGTTAAAAAAAATACAAGAAGGCAAACTCATATAAATGCAAGATAAAGAACAATCAAGACAAACTTCGATACTATTTTACCTAGTTTTTCTTGAGTTTGGCACACACAATCAAAATGAAAGTAAGGAACGTAAGAAAACCATGATATTTGAAAACAACTTTTTACCTTATAACACAAAACAATGAAGAAGAATGTTTTTTAGGGTTTGAGATGAAAAAAAGTGGTAGGGGGTTTGAAGGGTTTTTTAGTGGCAGAGGATGAACTTCTTTGCTCTATTCAGCGTTGTATCTCCTTGGTTGATTTTTGTAGTTCAAAATTTCAGTGATAGTAAAATACTCAACAAAGAACTAATAATTCAGAAAAAGAAAATAAAAACGACAAAAAAGGTTACTTGCATTTTGAACTGAACAATGAAGAAGAAGAATTAATTTGAATGTTCTTGCTACATACATACAAAAAAACTTCTTTCCAAATGAAGAGACGAAAACTAAATCAAGAAACCTAACTTTTGATGAAGAAGATGTAAAACAAGAACCTTTGATGATGAAGAAGAAGAAGAAGAACAACGACACATAAAAAAACAAACTTATTTTTGAATGAAGAGAAGAAAACCAAATCAAGAAAATCTAACCTTTGATGAAGAAGATGTAAAGAAAAAACCTTTGATGATGAAGAAGAATAACACCTTCAATGGAGAAGAAGAAGAACCCTACCTTACAAATAAAAAAAATTGAAAATTTAGCAAAGATTGGGAATTCGAGCAGTCGTAGAGGGTTTGAGATAGAGAGAAAATTGTTAATTGAGGAAAGCTTAAGAATTTATTCTACAATTTGAATTTGAAAAGTATGTAACGTCGTCTCAGATATGTTACCAATTTTGCATTTATTACTTTGCAAGGAGAAAGAAAAAAAAAACACAAAAAGTTGAATTTTTCAAAGAGTAAAATGAAGAGTAAAATAGTAAATTAACTAAAGAAAGCTTAAATGACAGAAAAATCGAACTTAAAGCTTTTACAATGAAGACATTAATGGAAAACAAAATTGTGAAATGAAAAAAAAACCAAAAATAATTAATTAATAAATTAATTGATGGAATTATATTTAGCTTTAATTTTTTTATATATACTTATTTGATTTCACCACAATATATTAATTAGATTTAACTTTTTAATAGAGTATATACTTTATTTTCTAAAAAAACAAAAAAAAAACTATTTATTTTAGAATTTCAACACTAAATAGCCTATATTACATAAACAATCGCGTTATAGCACCATTTTTTTCATAAATAAATATCAATACCCTTTTAAGCCGATTTTGTCGTACTGTATTATAGATAAATATACAGTTTGCATTTTACAAGCACTATTTCAATATGACTTTCAATAAGAAAATTATAGCAGGTTTCACTTTTATTTCTTGATGAATACTCTATTTAAAAGAGTTATGTGTTCTAAATGGATAGAGTATTTTAATGAAGTAATTCATTTTTTTGAAGAATTTAGATTTTTTTGTAATGAAATGCTTTGTTTGGATAGAGAAATTAAAAAGCATTCCAAATACAAGCATTTTTTTGAAGGATTTCAATTAGCTAAATTAGTAGAAATTCAAATACTCTTAAAATAGGTGGAATTTGAAATTCTTCTCACTCAACCTCACAATCTAGACGATCCGGACGGGCACGACGACTCGAACGTACCCGACGACCTGGACGGGCCCAATGACCGGAACGTGCCTGACGACCAAGACGGGCCCAACGACTCAGACGGGCTTGACGACCCGGACGGGCCCGACGACCCGGACGAGCCCGACAACCCAGACCAGCCCGACGACCCAGATGGGCCCGACGACCCGGACATGCTCGACGACCTAGACGGGCCCGACGACCCAGACAGATTTGATGACCCAAACGGGCCCGACGATCTAGACGAGCCTGATGACTCGGACGGGCCTGACCTAGATGGGCCAGACAACCCGGATGAGCCCGACGACTTGGACGTGCCCAACGACCCGGAAGTGTGGGACAACGCGGACATGCCCGATGACACGAACGAGCCCGACGACCCGGGCAGGAACAATGACCTAGACGGGCCCGATGACCCGAACGATCCCGACGATCCAAACGGGCCTAACGACTCGTACGAGCCAGACTATTCGGACGGTCCCGACGACCCAGACGGACCTGACGGTTTGAAGGGGCCCGTACGAGTTGTCGGGCCTGTTTGAGTCTCGAGCCCATCTAGGTCGTCGGGCCTGTCCGGGTCGTCGGACGTGTCCAAGTTGTTGGGCCCATTCGAGTTGTCGGGCCCGTTTGGGTCCTCGGGCCCATCCTAATCGTCGGACCCGTCCGGATCGTCGAACCCGTCTGGGTATTTGGCCCTGTCCGGATTGTAAGGCTCGTCCAGCTCGTCGGGCCCGTCCATGTCTTCTGGCTTGTCCAGGTCATCGGGCCCGTCTTGATCGTCGAGCCCGTTCAGGTCATTGGACTCGTTTGGAGCATTGGGCCAATGAGCTTGACGGGTTGGACCGGGCCATATTGACGAACTTGATGGCACAATCGTGCAGTATGGGTCGTCAGAACTCTAGATCATCGGGCCACCGATCTTGTCTGGGCTTCCCAGTCGGTCTAGCTCGGGTGGGTCGTCGGGTCTAACCAATCTGGTTGTGTAGTTGGGTCTGCCTGACCCATCTGAATTGTCGAGTATGTTTCCAAATTTATCATGAACTCAAAACATAATTAAGCGTAAAATAAATATTGTTAAAATTAAATTTTATCTCACAATAAATTCAATTTTTTTTCCAAACAAGAAATTGAAATTTGAGGTATTTTAATCTCCTTATCCAAACAAGTTATTTAAAAAATGAATGGAATTTAATTACAAGCAATTCAAATACAAAGCATTTCAATTTCTAAGCATTGTTGAAATGCTCCATCCAAACACAAGGTTAGAGTGTGTTTGGATAGAGTATTTTAATGAAATAATTCATTTTTTTGAAGAATTTAGATTGCTTTGTAATGAAATGCTTTGTTTGGATACAAAAATTAAAAAACATTTCAAATGCAAGCATTTTTCTGAGGGATTTCAATTAGCTAAATTAGTAGAAATTCAAATACCCTCAAAATAGGTGGAATTTGAAATTCTTCTCACTCAACCTCACATTCTAGACTCTTTGGTAGGCTCGATGACACAAACGGAGTTGACAATTCAGACGGGTCCGACGACCCAGACAAGTTCGACGACCTGAATGGGCTCGATGATCCAGACAGGCCCGTTCATCGATCTGGATGGGCCCGACTCAGACGAGTCGACGACCCGGACGAGCCTTACGACTAGAACGGACCCGACGACCCAGAATGGCCCGACGACTCAGACGGGGCAGACTATTCGGACAAGACCAATGATCTAACGGGCCCAACAATCCAGACGGGTTCGACAACCCGGATGAGCTTGACGACCCGGACGGGCCCTACGACACGGATTGCCCGACGACCCGAACGGGCCCTTCCAAACCTTCGGGCCCGATGACCCAAACGGGCCCGATAACCTGGACGGGCCCGACAACCCGGACGGACCCTTCCAAACCGTCAAGCCCGACGATCCAGACGGACCCGACGACATGGACGGTCCCAACGACACAGACGGGCCCGACGACTTGGACGGGTCAAACTATCCAGACGAGCCCGACGACCCAGACGGGCCTGACGGTTTGGAAGGCCCGTCCGAGTCGTCGGACCCGTCTAGGTCGTCGGGCCCGTCCGGGTCGTCGGACTCGTCCGTGTCGTCATGCCCTTCTTGATCGTCAGGTTTTCAAATTTATCATGAACTTAAAACATAATTAAGCCTAAAATAAATATTGTTAAAATTAAATTTTATCTCACAATAAATTCAAAAAAAAAAAATTGTATATATGAATTAGATATTTTGATCATAAACATAATTTGAAAAAAAGACTAAGTGCATAATGTCCATTAGAAGAATCCTTACCAGCTTCGCAAGTAGTGCGCTGTAAATAGGATCAAGACCATCATTTAAACACCAGACTAAGTCCATTAGAGTTAGGCTTACCAACAACACAAATTATTGCGCTTAAAGACTGTATTAATCAATTTTAAATTATTATATAGTAAAAAAAATTATATTCTTTTGTAATATTTATTTAAAAATATATTTATTTATTTTAACAAAAAATAAAATACTCTGCTTTACGAATTATTTTTACGTAAAAACTATTTTTTTCATTTCAATAATATAGTTAAGATATTTCTTGTTTAAATTTTTTTTAATTTTACTTAATAAATACACAACACATAAGTTTAAACTAATTAAACATTGGATCAAAATAAAAATGAATTACTAGTCAAAGTAAACATCAAACACGAGTGAAATAATAGGAATAGAAGGAGGTCATTTTTTAAGAAGGAGGTAAAGTGTATGTAAGTTGTTGGAGGAATGTGCACATATTATATATAGAGCATGCAATAGATATAGAAAACAAATCTACTCATCTTAATAGGTTTGAAGTGAAGAAGATCAATGGGTAGCATTGCGAGAAAATGGAGAGAACTAAGTGGGAGAAGCAATTGGAAAAGTCTGGTAGAGCCTCTAGACATTGATCTTCGGCGTTACATAATACACTACGGAGAACTTGCTCAAGCTACGTACGATGGTTTTAACTCAGAAAAGGCATCAAAGTTTGCTGGGAACAGTCGATATTCTAGGAAGGAGTTCTTTGGCAAAGTTGGGTTGGAAAAAGGGAACCCTTTCAAGTATTTGGTGACCAAGTTCTTGTACGCAACTTCCAAAGCCAGTGACTCTGAGGCGTTTCTCTTGAGGTCATTTTCGAAGGACGCTTGGAGCTTGCAATCGAATTGGATAGGGTATGTTGCCGTTGCCACTGATGAAGGGAAAGAAGCATTGGGGAGGAGGGACATAGTGGTTGCTTGGAGAGGAACCATTCAGGCTGCAGAATGGGTTAAGGATTTTCATTTCCATTTGGATCCTGCGCCGGCCATTTTCGGTGATGCTGCTTCTGCACAAGTTCACCATGGTTTTTACTCTCTTTACACTTCCACCAACCCAGGTTCAAAATTCACCAATACCAGTGCTAGAAACCAGGTAAAATCTACCTACGTGTAAATATTGTCTATTATGAAAATGTTATGTATAAATGTTTGAAATTTCTCTTTCAAGTATTTCTAGTTAAGACGGGTTTGTGTAAATCACTTGTATGCCGAAAATTTCGCAGGTTCTTGACGAGGTTGGAAGACTGGTGGAGGAATACAAGAATGAAGAAATTAGCATAAGTGTGACAGGGCACAGCTTGGGTGCTGCACTTGCAACATTAAATGCAGCGGACATAGCTGCCCAAGGGTTGAACAAACCAAGAGACAAACCTCAGAAAGCGTGTCCCGTAACTGCATTTGCATACGCGTCTCCTCGTGTAGGAGACTCAAACGTTGAGGATGCCTTCAATGGCTACAAAGATCTGCGAGCACTTCGTATTCGTAACGAAACCGATATTGTCCCCGTTAGTCTCTTTCTAGGCTTTTCCGATGTGGGACAGGAACTAGTGATCGACACTACAAAATCCAAGTTCTTGAAGGAAGGGGTGAGTGCTCATAACTTGGAGGCTTACTTGCATGGAGTTGCTGGAACGCAAGGGAAAAAAGGAGGGTTCAATTTGGAGGTGAATCGTGACATTGCACTTCTGAACAAGAGCATAGAAGCATTGAAAGATGAATATCTTGTTCCTGTGGGATGGAGGGTGCACGAGAACAAGGGTATGGTTCAACAATCAGATGGTACTTGGAAGCTTATGGAGGAAAATGAAGATGCTTTTCAATCCATACATTCCAGTTTATAAGTTGACTTTGCATACAATGTTCAGGATTGTACTGTTTGATCTTGTAGTGCCCGCAAATAATATCTATGGTAGCTGTTACCACGACAAATGGCTATGTTTTTAAGCAGTGACTTGATGTGAAATAAAGTTTCTCACAATGTATTGTTGGTATATTGTATCCCTCAAATTTGAATGCATTTGAATTTGATTATATTATAATTTAAAGTCTATTTGAACTTCTTAAATACTATATACCAACAATATTAAGAATGATTTCCAAAATACTTAATATTTATAAACTTCTTAATTTATGATGCCAACCCCTTTCTTTCGGTACTCAACCTCCTTTTTTTTCTTTTATCACAAAGTATCACATGTGAAAAATTATAAATAAGATAACACTTTTTATATTCATTGTAGTTATAACCGGTATATAAAATGAGTGTGGTCGCATTTTTGTAATAAAGAATAAAACTTTCTATAGCAAATCTAGTTATAATCGGTATGGAAAGAGGATGCAATAAAAATTTTGTAATAAAGAAGAAAATTTTCAATACCAATTCTAGTTATAACCGGTGTAGAAAATAGTTTCTTTTTTTTTTTATTTGTAAACACAAATGCACATAGAGGGTTCTCAAAGTGTTCTCTACCGAACCCCTTCTCACTTAACCTAATGCGAGGGAAAACCTCAAGCAGCAAAATCAAAGAGGCTCCCTTAACCCACCCAACCCAAACCCCAAATTTGAAACCATCTTATTCCTCATTCAAATCAGGGGCATCTCTGAACTGAAACAATTATATGCCAGTGATTTGAGCGATACTTTGTGAACAAGTTGCATAATAGTTGAAAAGAAGAAGAAAAGAAGAGGATGAAAGGTAGTGTGAGAATGCATGGTGCTGAGATATGTTGTGGTAGGGACGTGGTCGAGGCCCATTGCTTCTGATCTGTTGTGAGCGTTTAAAGTAGCGAGATTGGTTGAACTACGCGCATGTGAATCGTAGTAGCAACATCTTCGATTAATGAGAGCCTAACCAGGAAAAGAGGGCATGAAGAGGAGTGCATTCAAGTCAGTAGGGGGCGTCCAATGCCAACAAAGGGGCGCCCAACGCTAGCAGAGGGGCACCCAATACTAAAGCTCCAGAGGCATTCACGCACAACACCAAGAGCAACACCTAGCGAGCACGAGTGATAATTGATATTATCATGTTTTTATTTTATTTATTTTTATGTTACATTGTTATTTTATTTTTGGATTTTATTTAATATTTCAGGTTTTATTCAATAAAAGTAGAAAATATAAATATGTGGATTATATTATGCAAATAAGTAGAAATCTTAAAGATTTGGGAAGATTATCAACAAAATAAGTAGAATATTGATTAATCAAAGATTATCAACAATATTAGTTATCCACAAAAGTAGTTACTCAAGTTCAAGTTAGAAGAATTGAAGATAATTCGAAAATAAAGAGTTCTAGAAAATGAAAAAGATAAACCCAAAAGGGAATTCTAGTACAAAATCAAATACAAAGTTGTAGGCCAAATCAGATTTCACGCCATTAGCCCAGCTAATCACTACTCGCCTAGCTAATCATGCTAGATTAGCCTAATGAGTCAATTACCTTGCTAATCGTTCTAGATTAGCCGAACGTATCAATTAGCCTAGCGAATCATGCTAGATTAGCCTAGCAAGTAAATTAGCAAGCGAATCATGCTAGATTATCCCTATGAGTCAATTAGCCCAGCACATTGTCCGTTTTTGAAAGCCTATAAATCGAGGGTCTGATGGAGGTCAAAAGACACACTTGAAGAGAAAGAAACTTGATATCTCTACATTTGAAGGTAGAATGGCATTCTAAAAGATAGAGGCCTTTAATTTCAATATCATTCTTGTATTCAGTATGTTTAGGAGTGGCTAACTCCCTCATTCATAGGGCTAAGGTGTAATGTATTCGTAATTCTATGAGAATTCTTCATTCAATATAAACTTTTTCCATAATCTCTTATGTTCTATTCTTGTTTTTAAGTACATAGTCTATGAATTTTGCACATGCGGAAGTCCATATTGATCCAAAAGATAGTTTGAAAACCCAAATTATGATCTTTAATTGCATGTTCTAGATATGGTGCATATGTGGGAGTTGTAAGATCCGCAGAATTTAATTAATTAAATAAATAATTAATTAATAAATGCGGGTAGGTAAAGCATTTATGACATTAAATTCTGTTATGTATAATGTGGAAAAGTACTAGCTTAAGTGGTTGAGAGTACTTTGGTTGTATGAAAGGACTTGGGTTCGAGTCCTTTGTGTGTCCATTGTGTGTTATTTAGTTATTATTTTTTTAATAATATGTTGGGCCACACTCCGTATGAGATAATGCTTGAATTGTATGTGTTATCAAGAAACATGAGTTGGCCTGATGGTTTAGAATTGATTTGACTTAGGCATGGTGTGGGTTTGAACCTGGGTGGACTCAAATTTAACTTTCTTTTTGCTAAAAGGTTGTGTGGCTGAAATCAATAATTATTTTATCCTACTCAAGTTTCTCAAACTGTGGACTCCTGCATGTGCAAAATTCATAGACTATGCAGTTAAAATAAGAACAAAACATAAGAGATTATGGAAAAGGTTTATATTGAATGAAGAATTCATAGAGATCTAAGAATACATTACACCCAACGCCGTGAATAGGGAGTTAGCTACTCCTATATATATTGAATACAAGACTAATGTCGAAATTTTCAGAATGCCCTTCTACCTACAAGGGTAGAGATATAAGTTTCTTTTTTCAGAATGCCCTTCTACCTACAAGGGTAGAGATATAAGTTTCTTTCTCTCCTATTGTATCTTTGACCTTTGTCAGGTCCTCAATTTTTAGATTTTTCGAAGCTGGCAATTCACCATGCAAACTAACTCGTTGCGTGAAAAAACGTGATTCACTGGACGAACTTACTCACTGGGCAAAAATAGTATGATTCATTGGGCGAGATGTGCTTCGTTGGACGAATGATGCAAATCTAATTTAGCCTGCAGCTTTGTACTTGATTTTGTACTAGAGCTCCCTATTGGATTTATCTTTTTCATATTTTGGAACTCCATATTTTCGAATTATCTTCAATTCTTCTTACTTGAACTTGAGTAACTAACTTTGTGGATAACTAATAGTGTTGATAATCTTTCACTATTCAGTATTCCACTCATTCTATTTATAATTCTCCCAAATCTCTGAGATTTCCCCTTATTTGGAAATATAATCCACTCATTTATCTTTTCCATTTTTATTGAATAAAACCTGAAATTTCAAATAAAATCTTAAAATAGAATAATAATAAACATAAAAATAAACTAAAATAAAAACATGATAATGCCAATTATCAAAATATTGCAAAACATGATATTTTTATGTTTTCCTAGATTAGTCGGTTGTGATTAGGCGTGTTAATCTTTGCTTTTAGATCAACTTACCATCGAACTATAAATAGGGTGTACCTTGTTTGTAAAAGACAAATTTGAAGAATTGAATATTTAAGTTTTTCTCTGAACTCTCGAGGTTCTTCTTCGAACTACCTGAAATATCCTTATCTTTGAATCTTCGATTCAAAGTGGCAGATATTTCTCACTTATCCTGAAATATAATCCAAATGATGTGGCTTGCTCCCATTCCACAAATCCCCAAATCGACATCCTCATTTTCTCCATTTCATTCTAGGGTTAATACCCATTTTTGTCCAAGACAATACGAGACCTACATTAGTTGGTAATTAAAACTCGATTCATAATTTTTAAGTTCTGTTTCAAATTATCGATTTCTGTTACATTTTGTGTTCTCGTAAAAGGAAATGCAAGTCATGAAGTGTGAGTGAGTTTGTTATTTCGTTCCAAGAAATTTTTGACTTGCAATGAGTTGAGTTGGTGCGTCTAGAAAGGAGGCTACAAGCAAGACATAAGGCACTAAAGAACTTCTGCAACTCTTCATATTCGTGTGCGAGTTGAGACACATGCATTATTTTTGTGGTGATTGTGGACTGGTTTCTTTTGGGTGTTGATGAGTTCAAATTTTTGCCTTCGTTTAATATTTAAATTTGGGGATTTAATTGAATTTTAGTGCTTACAAGATTGATTTAATAAGGATTTGTGATTATTTGATTTATTAAGTTTGTAAGTTAAAAATGGTGTAAAAAGTGATTTTAGTTGCATAAAATATTATTGGATATTCTAACGTTTGTTGATGCAACTGAAGTTTAATTTGGGTCATTAAAAGTGTGGATTTGAAATATTCAAAGTTACAAAATAAGTCCAAAAAATCAGTGAATTCTGGAAAGAAAAAGTTCATGAGCTAAATACACCCCCGGTCTTTATTTTACACACTCCTCTACAAGTGGACCACTTAAAAACCTGTTCTGCACCCTAGTTTCTACTAAATTACACCCATTTTACCACTTAAACCCAAGTCAACCAGATAATGACATGTGGCAATCCTCCATTAATTAAACTCGCCAAGCAGAACATGACATGTGTCAAAATCCAAGCACTCATAAACCAGCCAATTAGAGCTTGCCACATAATCACTCCTCCCATCTCCAAAATAGAAACCCTAGCTTCCAACTCTTCAAGCTGTCGCACCCTTTTGTAGTCGGTGCAATAACTTGGAGAAATCTACTAGCTGATTGTGTTAAGCATTAAACTCATAACCTGATGCATTTATTGGGAAGTTGTTTTGCTACAAGAATCTGAATGCCCAAAAGTCCTTATTCTTTATTTTGCTTTCAATTCAGTTTTTTAATGTATTTCACTGCTTGCTTGTTATCAAATAATGTAGTTAAAGAGTTATTATGAGACTCTATATAATGGCTTGTATTCTCTGTTCAAAAGGTGTGAAACAAAAAAAAACACGAAAATACTTTAACAAAGCAGAAAACTATGTTTATTTTCTTTTCCTCTCTTTATCACAAATTGGCATTAGAGCTAAATAGCGAGTGTAACCAATAACCTGCCACTACCCTGACTCACGAAGGGAACAAACTACGATAATTGGAGCATCCAAATGAAAGTTGTGCTTGGGTCTCAAGATGCATGGGAAGTGGTCCAAGAAGGTTTCGAAGAACCATAAACTACCACGAGATATAGGGCAGTTGAACAAAAAACGTTGAGAGAAAGACGATCGAAAGATAAGGCAGCTTTATACATGTTGTATAGAGTTGTTGATGAATCATGTTTTGAAAAAATTGCTAGTGCATCAACCTCGGAGGAAGCATGGGACACTTTAAAAAAGGTATTCAAGGGTGATGATCGAGTCAAATAAGTGCATCTTCAAACATTACGTGGTGAGTTGGAGGCCATGAAGATGAAAGAGTCGGAGGATGTATGTAGCTACATTACCTGTGAGCAAACGATAGCTAATTAACTTAAAGGCAATGGAGATATTCTCACATATACAAGGGTTGTGGAGAAACATTTTTTATCATTGACCGATAATTTTGAAAATGTTGTGTGTGCAATTGAGGAGTGAAAAAATTTGGAAGAAATGAAAATCGATGATCTAGCAAGCTCACTTGAAGCAGATGGAGAACAAAAGAAGAAAAAGAAACAAAAAGTCGTGGAGGAAGCTTTACAAGCAAAGATGACCTTCAAGTAGGATAAGGTTATGTATGCACAACACAATCGCGAAAGAGGACATGGACGTAGAGGTCACGATTTTAGCCGCAATGGAGGTCATGGTTGTGGAAATAGTAATGAAGAGAGAGGACAGATGAACCAACAAAATTGGCGAGGACGAGGTCGTGGACGTGGAAGAGGTGGTCGTTCTAATTGTTCAAATATTGAATGTTACGACTGCAAAAAATATGGAAACTACGCAAAGGATTGCTACACTGAAAAGAAAATGGAAGAAAACACAAATTTGGTTGAGGAAGATGACACATAAGGTGATGGCATTCTCTTGATGGCCTATGAAGGCAACGCTTTGGATGGTGACATGGTGTGGTATCTAGACACCGGTGCTAATAATCATATGTGTGGGCACAAACATCTCTTTGTTGATATACAAGAGATAGAAGATGGACATGTGTCCTTTGGAGACTCAACAAAGATTTCGGTCAAAGGCCGAGGAAAAATATGTTTTCCCCAAAAGGATGGAAAAGAAGATAATATGGAGGATGTCTATTATGTACCAAATTTGAAAATTAATATTTTGAGTATGGGCCATTTATTGGAGAAAGGATATTCGGTCTTTATGAAAAACCGAATGCTGCAATTAAAGGAAAAAAATGATCGAGTAATTGCAGACATGGAAATGACAAAGAATCGAATGTTCAAACTATACTTGAAGAATGTACAAGAAAAATGTTTACAAGTCAACACAGAAGACAAAGTTTGGCTATGGCATTTACTATGGTGGGCTAAAAGAATTAGCAAAGAAGAAAATGGTCCATGGGTTGCCAAATGTGGACTACATTAAGAAATTTTGTGAAGATTGTGTTCTTGGAAAGCAAGCAAGGACAACTTTTCAAAAGAAGGTAGAAAATCGTGCAAGGAGATCTTTTAAGCTAATACACACCGACATATATGGCCCAATCACTCCAAAGTCTTTTAGTGAAAAGAGATATTTTATTACTTTCATCAATGACTATGCAAGGGAGACTTAGGTTTATTTTTTGAAGGAAAAGTCATAAGCTTTTAAAATGTTTAAGAAGTTCAAAGTGATGGTGGAGAAGACAACCAATCTTTACATCAAGGCTTTATGGTCAGATAGGGGCGAAGAATACATGTCAACTGCTTTCACGAACTATTGTGAGGATTAAGGTATTAAAAGATTTTTGACAGCACCATATTCACCTCAACAAAATGGTGTTGTCGAAAGAAAAAATTGAAGGATTCTTGATATGGTTCGATCAATGTTGAAAAGCAAAGACATGTCAAATGAGTTTTAGGCATAAGTTGTGGAATATGTTGCGCATGTGCAAAATCAATGTCAACATTTAAAATTGGACAATCAAACACCATAAGAAGCTTGGAGCAGCCATAAACCAATTGTATCACACCTTAAAGTGTTTGGTAGTGTGGCCTAAGCACATGTACCAGACCAAAGAAGAACCAAACTTGATTATAAGAGTAAGAAATATGTGTTTGTTGGGTATGATGAGAAGACGAAGGATTTTAAGTTGTTTGATCCAATTGGCAAAAAGTTGATTGTGAGTCGAGATGTACAAGTGAATGAAGAAAGGACGTGAGACTAGAAGAATCAAATGGAGTCAAAACAAGGAGAGTCATTGAGTGTTTCACCAATAATCACTCCAATGACTTCTGAAGTACATGTCGAAGAAGAAGATCCATGTCAACCTAAGATGCGGAGTCTACAAGACCTATACAACTCAACCGAAGAAGTACATCTGATTTGTTTACTAAGAGACTCAAAGAACATTGCTTTTAAGGAGGCAATAAGAGACAAGAAGTAGAAAGCTGCAATGGATGAAGAGATAAAAGTAATTGAAAAAAATGAAACTTAGGATTTGGTGGAGTTGCCAAAAGGACATAGACCAATAGGTGTAAAATGGGTGTACAAGAAAAAGATAAATGTCCAAGGTGAGATTAAAAGGTACAAAGCACGCCTAGTTGCAAAAGGTTACGACAAAATTAAACTAAAAAATGATAAGAGGACCAAAATGAACCAAAATGACAAATTAGATTACTAAATCACTAATTAAACCATTTCATTAATATATAACACACTTCTACAAACATACTAATAAAATTAATAATTAATTCAGTTGACTTTTGATTATTATGAAAATTATTATCAATATATTAAATTTCTTCTTATTTATTTTAAATAATTATTGATTGGTCACACACATATTAATATTTTATGAAAAGGCCATTTATGTTCTATCAAGTGAGGACACACGTATTAATATTTTATGAAAAAGGCCATCTATATTCTATCAAGTGAGGATTAGAAATGTCAAAAAAATATTTATTTGTGAGTATCCGTGGATAAAATCCACACACACACATTATAGTATTTTATGAAAAAGGCCATCTATATTCTATCAAGTGAGGATTAGAAATGTCAAAAAAATTTGTATTTGCAAGTATCCGTGGATAAAACCTACAACGGGTAGAAAGTGGTATTATAAATGGATACTCGCGGGTAACGGGTACGAGTATTTTTTATACCCGTTTGTTAATGGGACGGGTATAGATATCATAGTATCTATACCTGTGATTTCTCGTACCCGCTATACTCTAATTTAAATTAAAAAAAATTAAAAAAACATCATTGAAATATTAACACATTGATTTTGAATTGGTTATTTTTTATCAATTGGTTTTAAAAAAAATCATTTCTTTGTAAATTGTCATTCAACACTATTTAAATGAACTATTTTGACTTTGTTTAAAATTTATGAATGTTATGTATTATATTTTATTTAAATTTATGGTTAGAATATGTTATTAAATATTTTAATTTTGTTTTTGTAAATATTATGGGTACTCGTAGATATCCATGAAAATTAAAAAATATGTGAGTACCCGCATAACGATACCTACATGGATATGGGGACGAATATTCATCCAGCGGGTAGTGTATGGAGGAGCTATTATCTGTACCCCACTCGTCCCTTGACATTCTAATGAGAACCGGTTATATATAACTCATAATCTATTAATAAAATAATTTAATTTTCAACCCAATCCTAAATAATTTAAATGCATTTTTAACACTTACTTTATACACAGTAGAGCTGTCAAAATGGGTAACGCGGCCCGATCCGGCTCGACCCACCACAGGTTGATGATTTAGTGAGCTAACCCAACCTGACTCACTTCTTAGCGAGCCAAAAAAATTTGAACACGGTCCAGTTCACCACGGGTTGGCGGGTTAAACGGATTGACTCACGAGTTCACTTAATTAAAAAAAATATTATTTTTTTATTTTTTATAGTCAAAACTGAATTGTAATTCTAATTAAAATCTAAATAAACTTTAATACAATCCAAATACAAACCAAAATAAATAAATAAAATATAAATTATTGATGTGTTGGACAAAAAAAAACCTAACATGACCCAAATATAAAACTCAACTTAATCAAAAATAAATAAAAACATTAAAATATCAACCCATATTGAAATTTGTAAAAAAAATTCATCCCAACCCGAATCCGTGGTGAGGCGGGTTGGCTCGCGAGTTTCAACCTATTTTGACAGCTCTAATACACATTAAAAAATGTATGGAAGATATTTAAAAAAAAAAAAAGTTAAGAGTGGGATGATGAAGATTTAAGCCTAAGCAACCGGATATTTAAATTTCTAGAGTTAAAAGACATTTCTTTTATTGTTACTATTTCAAAATAATATAAACACAAAAAGTTAATGCATTACGTCCATCCAAGATAAACTAAAAAAATAACTCGATGTGTTTTTTCTTTTCATCTAATACAAATATGTTGTCAGTAATGATATCATATATATTAAATAAGTAAAGAACATATTTACCTGCAATAAAATTATTAATTATTATCAAACTGTTCTAACTTATAGACATAACATCATTACTTCTAACGAGGGGTGGAGTTAAAATAAATAGCAAAACTAAAAAAGAAAGAATTAGTTCAAAACAAAAATTGCTAATATTACATATTCTTCAAAATAGCTCCTAAAAATAAAATCTACAAATTAAATATGTATTCATATTTTTATATCAACATACCATGAATGGAGAGTAGGCTAAGCTATTTTTTGCGAGGAAGGAGCAAATGAGAGAAGATCTTTGGAAGCAAGGCCAGGCTGGACGACCACAACGGTGTCGAACATTACGGAACGCCCACTCTGCGTGGCCGAAATCTTGAGATAGTACTTGGTCCCCGCCACCACCTGCTTCTGCGCCTCTACCACTTCCACGAACTTCGTCTCCTCTGCCATCCCCCTCAGAGCCTGCCTCAGCCTCCGATTGTGCTCCTCCACGGAGAAATACCCCAAGTCCTGCACCTCCTTGTTCCTCTTCACATCCGTAATCTCCGTCTTGGACCCGACCAATGTCCCGTGCGAAGCCCCACACACCAGGCACGCCAACATCGTCACCGTCACCAGTGCCACGGCCGGTATCAATGCCGCCATCGATCAGTTCTGTTACGTTTACAGCAATGGTATAGCGGGAGTTTATAGAGGGAGAGAGGTGAAAGGGATGTTGGACACGTGAGTGTGTGAGATATTAAGAGAGAGTGGGTGGTGGCAAATGAAAACCGCGTGTCCGGTGCTTTCCATACAGAAACAAGATTTTTGAAAATAAGATAGAAAATATAACGTTTCCACACCAAATCCTTGGCCAAGTGTATAGATAAATAAAGGTTTAATTACTTGTTTGTTTCTAATTTTTCTAGAAAAAATTTAAGTTGGTCTTTTAATGTTTTTTAGATTTAATTAAACTCAATTGTTTTGAAAAATTAAAGCAATAAGGTCATTTATGTTAAGAGTGTACCAACTAGCTTATTTTAAACTTTTTTTTTTCACATGTTAGGTTAACATTGTGTCACTTTGACGTAGGTTCTTCTTATAGTTTGTAAATATGGTGTAATGTTCATTAAGAGTCAAAGTGAAGATTTCTAAGATAGCAAACTATCTAGACATGAATGTGCATTTCAAGAAGCTATAGAGAATAGGAGAGTTCATATTTAAACAAGAAAACAAAAGAAGATTGCAATGGAAAAACATAATAATTGAGTAACCAATCCTTAAGAAGAGAGAATGAGTGTTGCCTCAAAATAAGGCCAAGGGAGTTTCATTCCAAAGGAGAAACCTCACACCAAGGTGAACAAAGTACGTAATGTATATTTTTCAATTGATCGACCCTTTTACAAAACCAAGAGAGTCCCTTAAATAAGTGAGCATGAGGGGTCTATTTACAAAGTAAAAGTTACAAAAGGGTGTCTCTACAAAAGCTAAATCCTAACTTCTAGAAACCAAGTTAAAAACTAGGTGAAAGATGACAAATTTGGTGTGGACAAGGCGACACTCCACGAAATTTAGCCAAAGGACAAAGTGAACATAAGTTATATGGTACATGTTGCTTTATGCTTTATGCTTTATGTTTTCCTCTCCTCCACATCATGTGCATCCTAAGGTTTCTTTCCATGTATGAAATGCTCTCCTTAACTCCAATTACTGTTAATCCACCTTAATCAGCATAAACAAACCTATAAAACAAATAAACAAGGATTAACATATTAACTTATGTTAAGTCAATTATGGTCAACAAGTTAACCTAAATCAATAGTCAACAAGTCAACCAAGGTCAAGTTAGGGAAAACAAAAGATAGGGAAATAGAAAACAAAGAAATGGAAGAAGGATTAGAGGTCTCCCTTCTTGTCATGCTTCTTGTCACTCTTCTAGGAAGGTCTTCTTGTCATTCATCATTCCTCCTTTCTTGGTGAGAATTCAACCACGAATACTTAAACCCTATATAAAAAGGAGAAAGATCACTCACATTAAAAGTATGGATCATGCTATAGCTATGAGGTAAATCTAACTCATAAGCATTGTTGTTGATCTTCCTAATGATTTGGAAATCGTCATCCCCCTTGGGTGGAGCTTGGGTTTTCTTTGAGTAGGGAACCTCTCCTTCTTCAAATGAAGCCAAATACAATCACCCTTCTTGAAGGTGACTGTAACATCCTAATTGGATATTACTGATTTAAATAATTAAAATAGTAGGAAATACTATTACCGCATTTATTAAAACCACATTCCCAAAACGTGGGAAAATTTAAACTTTATTATAAGCGCCAAAATATAAAATCCATATATTCATTCAACGTTTACAAATACCAAAACTAATTATAAGTAACTGCTACAAAATAGTCAAGAAAATCCATAAGAGTCCCCCATGCTAGCCTCTTTCCAGCTCTAAGCATCCACATCTTCACATGCAACAACATATGCTTTCGTGTAACACGTTACACGATCATCGTCACACACAAGCAAATATGCTGAGCTAAAAAATAACATAGAATAAATAATAACAATAACTTAAAATTTAAAACCACGACTCTTCTAAGAACTACAATCCTCAAACCCAAGCAATCACAGTAACCACTCTCCGCCTCCTGATTCTACACACTTTGATGATATTCTTAAGACGACTCTTGCCACCACAAACTCTAACTTGTGGTTCAACCATCTACTGGCCACCACCTATAGACCACACGCGGGAATTATCCAATTACAGACTACAATCCATAGCACAAAGTGGATGTAAAGTCCCGATAGGATATTACAGATTTAAATAACAAAATAAAGAAATAGTAAATTAATACTACATTTAATATAATGGAAATTCCTAAAAATGCGGGAAAATAAATTCTTTATTACATAATAAAGATAGCTCCAAATTCAAAATTCTCAAATCTCAATAAAATACTAAATCGGTCTCATAATAGTTTACAACTTTATTCAAAACCATAAATAATAAAACTCAATAAAATTGTTCCCATGAGTTTCCCCCGCTCCGCAGCTAAGCCTCACCAAATCCACCTACAACATCATCTACTTTCGTGTACTGCGTACACGATCATCGCCAAAGACAAGCAAATAGGGTGAGCTAACAATTAAAATAATCATATATATAAACATATATATTACAATCACACCAAAGTAATTCCATCCTTTGATTCCCTACTTCATGGCCACCACCATGTTAACTATGTTCTACGTCTTTTGATGAGTACCTCAAGGTGTCTTATTGCAACACCTACCAGCCACAACTGGTAGAGCACGTGCAGGAAACCTTGCTACAGATCACACACCGTAATGCTAGGTGGAGTTCCCAATACGAATAACATTCGTAACATCCCAAGACTACCAAGCTCGTCAGCTTAATACTGAGGAGGCAATCTAACTGGCAACACTCGCCAACTCGAGCCACAACTCAAGAGTTCATCGTGTTCATCCGCCATCCCGAGCCACAACTCAAGGGATGTCATTCTGAGCCACAACTCAAGGAATGCCACGTGCTTAACCCCTATCTTGAACCACAACTCAAGGGATACATTCTGAGCCACAACTCAAGGAACACCAGCAAGCCGACCTTCGAGACATCATAGAAACCTTGTAGACACGCACATCAAAGCAAGCAAACCCAATTCTACTGCAGCAATATTGCTTGGCGCTACTCACGAGTCGTTGGGCGCAACAAGCTTCCAGACCGCCTGGCGGGGGACATGTGCCGCCAAGCGCCTTTACACCCACTACCCATGCAATTATCGCCTGGCGGAACGATCTCTGCCACCAGACGCCACGCGTGCATGTTGCCCTCTAAAATCACCGCTATCGTTTGGCGGTTCGCATATTATCGCCAGGCGCCATGACAATATTTACGCAATACCAATTCTATTTTAGGTTCAGGCACAATTCACATATGCTAATCTCCCGTGTCACTATTCCAGAGTACCCCCAACCAATTCATTTCTATCTACAATGATTCAAGCCATCACAACTCCTCACATGTGAATTCATTTCTCTAATTATGGTCATATATACAATCCCAAATATTCACACTTATCCTTTCTTGACAGGATCCTAAATATTCCATCCATGAGACCACCACAATCATATTCCCCTATCTTGTCGTTTAACATGCTCTATGTTGATCTAAATACCAATTTGTTCAAATTACTTTTAGTCAACTCTCAACCCAACTATTTATGCTTATGATGAACCCATGCTAACCACTGCAATATTTTATACTTCAGCCTTAATACCATTACAACAAAGATTTATAATCCATTCCTTAATTCTTATCTCATTCCATTAATCAATCACTCTTCCTAATAATATAACCAACAAATATTAATTCTGCTATTACCTACCACCAACTGACCACTCACTGAAATTCCTCTCGCTGCCAACTCACTGCAACCTCCATTGACCTTCACCTGTCGCCTGGCAGTCATGCAAGTGCCGCTAGGCGGTACATAGAATTCTGGAGAATTTCCAGAAATTCTTGCACTTGTGAAACCCCAACTTTTTCCAGTTTTCCCTTGCTTGTGTATTTCCATCAATTCTCACGCGATCTCGCTTTTAATTATAATAATTCATAGTCTAAATGCATCCATTATCATTTTCCAAATTAATTTGAACGCCAATTATTCTAATGACATTCCAACCTAAAGTTCCAACCCTATAATAGCATTCATGTCCAATTTTATCCAATTTAACCTTAATTCACACGTAATTCAGAGATATATGACATCTGATCATTTATATCTAGTTAGGGCTTTCCTTTCCCTCGAACAAAATTATCCCAAAACCCCAAAACACCAAAAACCGAGACAAAATTTCCTCATTTCGCCTGACGAATGTTCATCACTGCCAGACAGTTCAACGAAACCCAGAAACTGGATGAATTAGTCACGCATCGCCTAGCGGTCGGGGTTTTACCGCCAGGCGGTTGCTCTTCAAGAACCTAGAAATAGGCCAAAAGTGTATGTGTCGCCTAACGGTTACGAATGACCCACCAGGTGGTTTCTGAAAAATTTTCCAGAATTACAAATTTCAATCAAGGCAGAGAAAATCATGCATATTCAGGCTATATTTTATACAATAAATCAAAGACATAAAATTAACACGTCCAACTCCCCTAACCTGGATATCCTTGCTCCAAAAGACAAAATGCTAGAGTCCATTAGTGGTTGTTTTTCTAGCCCCTCTTGGCTGCCCATTCAGCTAGGGTTTCCTCTACCCTTTCACATTCATGCCAAAACTAATTTTAGCAAAAAGAGAGTTTAGTTTGGGTTCCGCAAGGTTCGAACCCATACCATGCCAATGTCTAATCAATGCACAACCATTCAACCAATTCATGTTTCATGATAATTCCTATAAATAGAGGATTAAATTATCACTCATCATAATCAAGCATATTATTAAAAATAATAATAAATTAAATAGCGCATAAATGGCACACATAGGATTTAAACCCAAGTCCTCTCACATAATTAAGTACTCTCAATCATTTAAGCTAGTATTTTTCCACATCATATCATTCAATAATTAATGCCATAAAGACTCTCATTTCCCGCATTTATTAATTAATTATTTAATTTAATTAATTAAATTTCTCAGGTCTTACAGTGGAGCTCCCCAATACAGACCACAATTCGTATTCATCTCAAGACTACCAGCCTCACTAACTTTGATCGTGAAGAGTAATCAAGTGAATCATTTGTACTAGCCACAACTAGCACAGTCACATCAAAATTCTAATCACCATCAGGCTCCAACCTGGAATGGCCACGTGTTTAACCTCCTATTACAAGCTACAACTCGTAAATGGGCCTCCGACAAGTCATCTCCTTAAGGTCTCCATCTAAAACTATGTAGAATCCTTCAACATAACCCACTTTGCATGTGAAATTGCCTAGTGCAACTCCCGCATCGCCGGGCAGAACAACACTCCAGACCATCTGGCGTGCACCACTTGTCGCTAAGCGCCACACTTTCCAGTGGCCACTGCTTGGGCCGCCATCGCCTAGCGGAACCTTCCTCACCGCCAGACGCTGCACATTCCAAGGCTTCCTTGGTTTCCCCTATCGCTTGGCAACCCACCCCGTGTCGCCAAGCGTCACACCAGAAACATCACTACTACATGTTTTAGGCACTATAGAGGAGGTTCCAAAGAACCCAATCATTCCATAAGGAAGTCTTAACACCAAACATGCGTATTCAGTCGTAATAACATGACTAGACCACAATCCAACACAGTCATATACACATCAATTCATAAGTTGAGATCACTTAATGTTTAACAAGAATCTCTTACACATTTTCTTTGACCAAGTAAAGCATGCCATATGGATTTCCAACCAACATACAGTTTGCACATAAAAGAAAGTTCTCCAAACAGACATGGTACAACATCACTACCAAAGTAAAACAACCCTTTTTCACCCTTTTTAATTCCAATTACCATAAGTTCAACTTAGTTTAGCACTTGGGTTTACCCAACAATAAAACATGCTTACAAACATTAGAAATCGACAACCAATTTATGCATATAATTTCTCCAGACCCAAACTACACCCACTATGCTCATATCCCATTCCACCCATTACGCTTACCACAAAGAATCTTGTTCAATTTAATTTTATTACAATTGTGATTTCAAGGAAAAATTCCATCAACACCCCATTTCACACTCTCACCCAGCCATCAAGGGACTGATGGATAGTATGTGTTGCCTGGCGACAACCTGAGTACCACCAAGCGGTGCATTTCTGGAAAAATCCCAGATTTTTCCAGCACCTGTACGCATCCTAACCCGCCAACGTTCATCCAGAAATGTGTTTGTCATTCCTTTAGTGTTCAATCACGCTTATAAAGTTCATGCATAATCAAATTAAAATCATTTTCATGCAACATAACACCAATCATACCCTGGAATCAGATTTACTCATCCCCAATCCCAACATGAACCCATACCCCCAATTATGCAAAGATTCATACCATTTTCATCTAAAAATATACTTCCATACCTTCAATCACATTAAAATTTCAAACAATTATACACATACATTCAATTCATGCCTAACCAACATCACAGGAAACACAATAAATCGTAAAACTAGCCACTCCAATCCACGTCGCCTGGCAGATAGAACATAGTCGCTAGGCGGTTCATCACAAAACACAAACAATTGGGTTCATGACACATGCGTTGCTTGCCGGGTCTTCAACGTTGTGAGGCAGTTTCTGGAAAATTCCAGAAACACGAACAATCAAGAAGAATTTGGCAGAATCCAAGGACCACATGCATTACATTCATTTCAAAATGATATAATTAAACATAAAAACACGTAATACAACTCCCCTAACTTGATTTTCTCGCTCCAAGAGTGCTTCTGAGCTTCCTCCTTGATCCAAATTGGCCTTCCTTTGATCTCTAACCCCAAGAACCCTCTCTAGACCTCTTTGCACTTTTTAGGGCCCCAAAACAGTTTCTCCCAAACCTCCTTCAACTGATATGCGAATTCCACCCTCTTAGTTCACTCGCCCCTCTCTTTCCATCCAAAAATAAATAAAATTATTAAAAAAACGAAAATCCCATTAACTAGAGTTAATGGCCATTCAAGTGCCATTACATTGTAGCTTTTCAACCCTTGCATTTTCCTCCTATGACAGCTACAGTTTCTAAACATTTTTACTCACAACCAAAATAATCTGAACGTAAAAAGAATTATTTCATGTCGCCAAGGTTTGAACCCACAATCACACAATTACCAAACAAATGCACAACCAATCAATCAATTCATAAAATGAGTCACAAGTTCATATCTCAACATAAAACAAATTAAACAATTAAATAACATACACAAGACATGAACCCAAGTCCTCACATAACAACCAAGTACTCTCAACCACTTAAGCTAATATTATTCCTTCTCCACATTAATTAACTTAGAGATTCTCGCCCTCGCATTAATTAAATAATCTTTAATTTATTTATTTAGTTTTTCCTAGGTCTTACAATGACCTCCTTCTTACCTTTGTTGGAAAACTTTTGGTATTACCCTACCTTCCTTTCTATGGTTTCCTTGACTTGAGCATGCAATTCTTGGATCATCTTAGCACGAGCTACTCCATCTTGGCAAGTTCATGCCTCATGAGTGGGAAGGGGAAGAAGATCTAAAGGTGTTAAGGGATTGAACCTATAGATAACCTCAAATGGAGAGTGGGAAGTAGTGGAGTGCATCACAATATTGTATGCAAACTTTATGTGAGGAAGAAGATCATCCCCCTCCTTAATGTTATGGATTATCATGCATCTCAACATTTGATACAATGTCCTATTAACCACCTCGGTTTAGCCATGGTTTAGCCATTGGTTTGGGGGTGACAAGTGTTAGAAAGAGAAGTTTGGTTCCAAGTTTCCTAATGTCCTCCAAAAGTGGCTTAAGAAATTTTTGTCCCAATCATTCACTATTGTCGTAGGGATGCCATGAAGTCTTATCACTTCCTTGAAGAACAAATTTGCAATGAAGGTTGCATCATCAACTTTGTGGCATGGAATAAAATGAGCGATTTTTTAAAATCTATCCACTACCATAAAGATGGAATCTCTACCTCTCTTTGTTCGTGGGAGCACAAGAATGAAATCCATGGAGATGTCAACCAAAGGCAAAGAAAGAATGGGCAAAAGATTATAAAGACCATGGGTTAGACCTTATACTTGGCCTTTTTGCATACTATGTAATGCTCACAATGTATCTCTACATGCTTCCTTATGTGAGGCCAAAGAAGTGTTCTTTTTAGATTTCTAAAGTCTTGTTAGCCCTAAAATGCCCCATCAAATATCCTTCATGCATCTCTCTAATGAGTGAGGCTCTTAAATGAACCTTTGGGAATGCAAAGCCTTTTACCTTTACAAAAATATTGAAAGAGGAGGTAAAAGTCTTTGTTTGTCCCTAGGTGGCATTCATTATGATTAAAAGAGAAGTCATCATCTTGAGAGTACAAATCCTTAATGTAATCAAAACTAAGAAATTTTGTTTCAAGAAGAGAAAGATGGTTGTGATTCTTAGAGAGTATGTCAACCATAATGTTGGCCTTACCTTACTTATGTTTGATCATATATGAAAATTATGCGATGAATTCTACACGTCTAGCACATCTCTTGTTAATCTCCTCTTTTAGTGATAAACTAATCTCTCTTTTAATAATAATTAACCACTAGACTTAAGGTCTTTTCATTATAAAAATATATTATGTAATATTCTCTTTCCCAAATCTCTTTATTTAACTGTTATATAATATAAAAATGATTTTAATTGAACTAGGAAAAGAAATTTAAAAGCACAATTTATTAAACAAACTAATTCACCATTTCCTCTTGGTTTTGTCGAAATACAAATATTTTACTACTCAATTCTAACAAGCTCAACAGAAACCAGTTTTGAAGATACCGGCCATGAGGTTGAAGAACAAAATTAAAGATTGTGAGGCTGGCTTGTATTGCGATCTTGCAGAAACTACGGGTATAAAATAGAGCTTGAAAATATAAAGACAAGTGTTGGTAGAAAGCCCTCGTGGACTTGTCTATTAGTTAAAACGGACATATTTATCTTATTTTGGAGGCTGCTGTATTATCGGATGTTTACTCCTGTTTTATATAGATTAACACTTAAAATGGAAGACTTCCTTCCAACTACTAGACTGTTTAGTCTTTTTTTTCAGGGTAGGAGACATTTAAAATTACCAAAACTTGCTTTACTTCATTTCTTATTAATCATGGGTGTACATATATTTGAAGGACGACACCTGACGGTGGAGACCATATGTATATACTTCATATGAAAATCACACAAGACATGAGCAAAGCTACTTATGGGAGACGCCACATTAATTAGAATATCGAATTAGTAATCGGAAACGGCCACAGACAAAGATAGCTCCAGATTAAGCTTTACTGTCAATAGTCATTGGCACAGGCTCCTGCTTTGATGGTGCTGTTCTTGCTTGTTCTAGTCTATTCAGTTTAGCAAACATGGTGCCATAGAACTGTGCGTCCTTCTTGTTGAATTCTCTAACTTTCTGCTTCAAAATTTTGTACTCCATCTTCACATCCCTGATAATATCATCCAACAGATTCAATACAAAAAGAAATTCCATATAGTAGGAACTAAGCATATAAATGCATATTCAAGTTGATCACACTCGGAACAAAGGCATACCTGTTTTCTGGCTCAATCTCTAGGGCTTTCTTAATGTCCATCTCAGCTAGATCCAAGTCCACAAGATGAAGATATGCTTGTGCCCTCCGGTACAATGCTTTTACATTTCTACTATCAAGCTCCAACGCCTACGTGCATCATAAAACCAAACTCTCAGGGATGTCACCAGTTCACAATTCACACTATGCAAAAAGAAGAAAGGCTGAATAAAAAAATTACCTTGCTACACAACTTTTCTGCCTGTTTGTACTCCTTTAGCTTCAGCTTACAGGCTGCATTGTTGAGATTGCATGTGATCTTCAATGCCTTGGATTGCTGTTTCTCCTCATCACTGAAGGAAGAATCATATTCAATAAATTTCATGGCCTGTGTCACCCAAGAGAGCACCAACACCTGTCGTTAGTTCATTCTTACCACACCATAACTGTCAATAGCCAAGTAATATTAATAACATAAACAAAATCTATTGGCACTCATAGGGATACCTTTTCATATCTCTTTGACGCTCTTTCATATTTTCCAACCTTAAATAAAGCATTCCCTTCTTCCTTTTTCTTCCCAGCTGCCTCAATCTTCTCTGGTGTACTCAGATCCCATGATTCCTTCTCCTGCATTGCACCCCCGTTTTAGTAATTAAAGTCTATATTTCAAACTTTTTCGAACCTAAAACATCCTTTTAAATGGTGAACACATAGCTCTCTCTCTCACCTTTACAAAGGAAAGCAGCTCAACTTCATAATACACAGTTGAATTGGGAGGAACAGTAGCATAATCCTGAGGGGACCCAGATGGACCAAAAGCATAGTCGGGTTGTATGATCAGCAATGCAATTTCCCCTTTCTTCATGTTCTTCACAGCTTTTTCAAGCCCATCAATTACTAGCTCTAAATGGTCGATCAAAATACACAGCTTAGTAAAATATCAATGTAAGCAAAAAGGGACTTACGATTCAATATGATTGTTTCAATCACCTTCATCAATTTTGAACTCGAATGGCTGTTCATCGTCATAGCCCTTCTTAGTGAAAACAGTTCCATCTTGTAGCTTGCCAATCAGTTTCACTGCACAAAAGGAATTAATGCATATCTTCAATTTCCCATCCAACATACAAAACATTTAACCAAGGAAGAGAAGATTTATTATATCAGAAATGTAAGGTTCCCACAAAACCATACTTTGAACTACAGCTCCATCGTTTGGCCGTTCATATCCCTCTCCTTCCTTCAAAGTTTTCTTGAGAACCTTCCTATCTTTAGTAATGTCAGACACGTTCTTCCACGAGACCAACTCAAGATCCACTTGAAGCAAAGCATTTGGAGGTATGGCACCTTCTTCTCCTGATGCTGCCCTTCCACTCTCACCAAATGCATCTGAAAACCTTGAATCTCAATAAACTTGCACAAGCAAAATTGGAACTAAGATATTGCTGATAATAGAACTCTTAACTCACATTGTGGCTTCACATTCAAGTGAACTTTCTCTCCCTTCTTCATTGTTTTCACAGCCTCAGCCAAAGCACGACAGAAATACCCTGTATGAAAATAGTTGTTAGATTGTTACTTCCATCAGAATCCAATTACATGGTAAAGAAAAAAAAAATTTAAATTTCAAAAAGCATGACTCTGACCCTCTTCCACAGTGAATTCCACCCCATCAGATTTTGAAACGACCGTTCCATCTTCAAGCCGAGCTTCATACTTGACTGCAGAAAGGAGAAAAATTAGGCAACGTTTAGACAATACTGCACAACAAGGTTCTCAAACAGGTGAATCTCAAAGACAAAAATGGAAAGAGTTCCATACCAAACACTTCGTCCAGGTCCTTAGGATTATCCCATTTCTCCCCTTCAGTAATTATGTTCTTCAAAATTCCTCCATCCTTGCATATGTCCTTCACACTTGTCCAAGACAGCAATTCCACATAAAACTGCAGAGTTGCATTGGGGGGAATAGTGGGAGGAGATCCAGACTCTCCATAAGCCAATTCTGGGGGTATGGTGAAAAGGGCAGTTTCACCTTTCTTCATAGTTTTAATACCTTCATCCCATCCCTTAATCACTTGCCCTGCATTAATCATGTCACAGAGCATTCATTATCATAATTATCATCATAACTCATTTAACATTAATTCTCTCATTCATGCATTACCAAAGGTTTGGCTCATAGCATTATGGCAAAGATAAAAGTGATTGAATAGTCCCTCTTAATATAATACCTAACACAATTATGGCAAAGATAGATAATTAAATTCTAATAATTTTAAAAACAAAAATTAAAGGATAAAAGTGAATCATTGGTCAATGAATCTGTACCTTGGCCTAGGTTGAACTTGAAAGGTGTACCCCTATCACGACTAGAATCAAATTGGGTTCCATCAAGCAAGGTTCCTGTATAATGTACTTCAACTTGGTCTCCATTGTTGGGGCTGTCCCAACCTTCACCTTCCTTCAGCAGCTTCTTCTTCAGCCCAAATTTCCCAATCTCCTTCTCCTCCCCAACCTTAAGGATGGAACTCTCCATTTCCTCCTCAGGCAATTCCATGTTGCCAGCACTTGGGAACTCAAAATCCTCATCCATGGCTTACCAACAATCTAACAAATGCCGACTAGAGAAGTCAGACCTTACAACTCAGATATCACACGACCACAGGAAACGTTTTTCAATGTTTCTGACACGATCGCAGAAAGTTATGTATATATATAGGTAGAAGTGAAAGAAGAGAATGTGTCTAGAGATTTCTATACGCCAAAGGTATCAAGATGCTTCCAGAATTATCACGTAAATTCCATTTAATTTTTCATTTTTGTTGTGGTTATGAATGTGATGATGATGAAGAACTCTAAATTTCAATGTTTAAAACCAAGTTTTTTTTTTTTAAAAGAAAATCAAACGATCCGACAATAGAGCAGTTGTTCGTTATTTTCCAAACGGAAAACATTGAACAGTTCTTTCTTCATTTGTTCGATTATAGTTTGGTACGTTTATCATAATCCTATATATAAGAGGTAAATGAGAAGGGATTTATTCAATTAATTCTTTGCTAAGAAAAAATTCAGCTGATAAATAATTGAATTCTTTTGTAGGAGAATGCACAATCAGTAAACAAATTTGCTTCAAAAAACAAAACTTATTACTATATGTAACACAATTAGTTCTGATACGGGTTCATATTAAAAAAATAAATAAAAACATGATTTGAATCACAATTTATACAAAGAGAAGTTATAGGAAAAAGGAAAAAAAAAAATTTGTTTAAATATAACTTGATGTGTTTAAACTAGGGATGGCAACGGGGCGGGGCGGGTACGGGTATCATGATCCCATCCCCATCTCCATAATAAAAATTCATCCCCATCCCCATCCCCAAACCCAACGGGTATACAACTTTTGACCCATCCCCATCCCCACCGGGTAACGGGTATTTTCTTATACCCATACTCATACCTATTTTTTTATTGTTCCATATATCAATTAAATATTTTTTATAAAAAAAATTTAAAAATCACACCAACGGAATCATGATACTATCAAAATATTCAATATTAAAATAACATACTCTTTTTGATTTTCATGATGTCAAATATTAAGAAAAATATTATAATAGTATAAATCTCAAATTAAAGTATCAAATAACAACTAAATAAAATTCAAATAATTATATAAAAGCTAAAAAATTACACATTACTAAAATTTTATAATAACCAAAATATTTATTAATTTTACAAATGATCAGTGGTTTCATTTGCATTCGATCCACCTACACATAGAAAAAAAATGAAAAATTAGATATGATATAATAATTGAAATTGAAAATTTTAATTACTAGAATATAATGTACCTTCTTCATCAGATTCATTTTCACTCATGAGAACATCTTTTCCTTTTAATTTTTTAACACCTACAAACACCAAATGTAGAATATTAGATGAGAATTCACAAAAAATACAAACAAAAAATATTAATAAATTTGAGTAACTTACCTAGATGGTTTGAGTTCCATATCCAACTTCTTGTATACATCAAAGCCTCTATAGTAAATAATTAAACATTATCATGAAACAAAAAATAAATAATAAATAAAATTATCATAAAGGAGTAAAGATAATTAAATGTGTGACCCAAATTTGAGAATATCCATTTGAATATAATATAACGAAAAAAAATGTATAATTAAGATTATGATAAAAGGAAAAGTACCTTGAAGATCTGCTTAAACCTTAAAGAATAAGCCAAGTAAAAAAGTGTATAACCAAAGTAACAAAAAGAAGAGCTACAAAATAAACATTTTCATGAAAATAAATAAATAAATAAAGATAATCAAATGTGTAACCTAAAAATTATTTCATAGAATGAAATTGAGGAACACCTATTTGAACATAACCATGTACAGAGAGTAAAAATTATGTAATAAGAAGAAGAAAAATTACCTTCAAAATTAAATCTTGAAAAACAAACCAGACAATTGAGAGAGTAAACAAAGTGTATAACAAAAAACAAAGAGAATGAGAAATATGTTATATATATATATATATATATATATATATTATATTATATTATATTATATATTATATTACTATGTATATATATATATTATATGTGTGGATATCTTATGTTTATATATATATATATAATTATTTATATATATTATATTATATTATATATTATATTATTATTACTATGTATATATATTATATGTGTGGATATCTTATGTTTATATATATATATATATATATATATATATATATATATATATATATATATATATATATTTATTTATAGATATATATTTATTTTAAGTATATATTATATTATATTATATAATAATATAAATATAATAATATATATTATATTATTATGTATATATATTATATGTATATGCGTAGATATTTTATGCTTTTATATATATATATATATATATATATATATATATATTTCTTTTAAATTTTTATAAATTTATAATGTTATAAATTTGTTTATAAAAGATTTCACTAGTTAAATGATTAATTTGTTTTATACGTATATATTATATATATTATATTATATTATTATGTATATATATTATATGTATATTATATTATATTATATTATATTATATTATATTACATTACATGTATATGTGTAAATATATATATATATATATATATATATATATATATATATAAAAAAGTTTATTTTATTTATATGTATATATACTATATTATATTATATTATATTATATTATATTATATTTTATGTGTAAATATATTATTTATTTATATATATTTTTTAGATTATTTAATAAATTATAAATAGTTTAGTAATTTAAGCGGGGACGGGTATTTGGGCGGGTATATATATATCCCCATCCCCATCCCCATCCCCAGTTGAAAATTTCGGGTATTACTTATACCCATACCCATACCCAGTTAAAGCGGGGATTCCCCGTTAAAACGGGAACGGGTTCAGGTGATACCCACGGGCACGAGTTTATTTGTCATCTGTAGTTTAAACCTTACAAAATTTGAAGGAAAAGAAATGGAGGTAAGCCGAGGTGGTGAAACATTTTTTTCCTTTACTTTTTACTTAGGTAACGGTGGTCGTCCCCTTGGTGGCAATAGAGAGACAGAGAAAGAAAGAACTCAACGCTTCCTCAATCTTCACTCTGAGTCGGGCATTGATTGAACTGATTGAATTCAATGTCGGAAATGGCTCCGACGGATCCTGAAGGCGTGGACGGAGTGCGCATGACGTGGAACCTGTGGCCGCGCACCAAGGTGGAGGCGAGCAAGTGCGTCATACCCCTCGCCGCAACCATTGCCCTCCTCCGTCCCCACCCAGACATTCCCCCCACGCTCCCCTACGCGCCTCTCTGCTGCAAGACCTGCTCCTCCGTCCTCAACCCCTTCTCGCGCGTCGACTTCACCGCCAAGATCTGGATCTGCCCCTTCTGCTTCAACCGCAACCACTTTCCCCCTCACTACGCCCAAATCTCTGAAACGAACCTCCCTGCCGAACTCTATCCCCAGTACACCACTCTCCAATACCAACTTAACAACAACAACATCAACCCTAACTTCACCCATTCCCCTGTCTTCCTCTTCCTCCTGGACGCCTGCGTAATTGCCGAAGAACTCCACTTTCTCAAATCCGCGCTCCGCCGGGCCCTCGGGCTTCTTCCCGACAACGCGCTCGTTGGCTTCGTGTCATTTGGCACGCAGGTCCAGGTGCATGAGCTGGGCTTCTCCGACATTTCCAAGGTTTACGTTTTCCGTGGGAGCAAGGACATTTCCAATGATCAGATTTTGGAACAGTTAGGTCTCACCGCCGCTAGGAGGGCCTATACCAAGGGAGGGACGATTGCGCAGGCTCAGCCACCTTCTGCTGCTGTCACCAGGTTCTTGCTGCCTGCTTCTGATTGTGAATACACTCTCAATTCGGTGCGTGTCGTGAGAATGCTTGCAAATTGCATTGTCTCAATGTAGTAATGACAACAATAGTAACTAACGACTCTCAGCTTTGATTGTTGTTGACTAATGGTTACTCTTCAGGTGTTGGATGAATTGCAAACTGACCAGTGGCCGGTTTCGATCGGGAAGCGCCCTGCACGGTGTACCGGCGTGGCGTTGAGCGTAGTAACGGGGTTGCTCGGTGCTTGTAATCCCGGGACTGGGGCTAGGATCATTGCTTTGGTTGGTGGTCCCTGCACTGAAGGACCTGGTTCGGTTAATGAATTTATGTTCTTCGCTATACTGCTTTGGGCATTGGTCATCGGTGATGGTAGATTTTATTACAAATGGGGTCGAAGGAATTTATGTTTTGGCGAGGAATTATGAGGGATTTTCATCGAAATTTATTTTTGTGAAGGACTTGCATAGAGTATTTTTTATGCTGTAGATATTGATTTTATACTTTCTTTGTAGATTGTGTCAAAAGATCTATCTGATCCTGTGCGTTCACATAAAGATCTTGATAAGGATGCAGCACCATACTTCAAGAAAGCAGTTAAGTTTTATGAGGGTCTAGCGAAACAGCTGGTTATCCAGGGTCACGTTTTAGATCTTTTTGCATCGGCCCTTGATCAGGTATGTGGGAGCTTGCAAATTTTTGTGACACATTTCACTGCCTATTTTTCTTGTTGATATGTTGTTAGTCATGTCATGTTCATATCCTTATGATTGTCATTTTCTTTCACCTGCTTAGTTTAAGCTATTACTATCTTAATTCTTACCTGGGAATTTTCTTCCAGATACATAGTGAAGTTCTTATTTATGCTGTGAGGATTTTTAGAATACAGTTGATATTGTTATCATACTATATTGCAACTGTGACAATTAAGAACAAGCTGTGTGCGCTCATTTTCATCTTCTTCTGTTTGATAGACATTATTGTTTTGAAATTTGAATCTATAGGTTGGAGTAGCAGAATCAAGGTTGCAGTTGAAAAAACTGGTGGCCTTGTTGTCCTGTCGGAAAGTTTTGGTCATTCGGTCTTCAAGGACTCTTTTAAGCGTGTTTTTGAGGATGGGGAGCAATCTCTTGGTCTTTGTTTCAAGTGGGTCTTCATTTCAATCTTTTGTTCAATACTTCAATTTTAAATTCAGTTCACCCCGAGGAAGTTATTTATTTTGGTTTGTTTATATTCTCATCCACATTAATTTTGTATAAACTTATTGCTCCCCTGTCTCACCATTTCAGTATGAATCATAGTTGATGCCGGGAATATTTTGTTGGGAGATTTTGAATTGCTATGCTTTTAGTTCTTTATTCTTTAGTATAAAATCTATATCTACCTGGTGTTTTAGTAACTACTGGTCAAGGGGTTATTTATTGTTCTATTAGAAACTTTTGACATTATTCCAACATGTGTTGGTCCTGGTGGAACATGTTGAAATCCCTTTATTTTGTGACTTAGTTTGGTGTCTCTATTATGAGCTGTACTAAGGAGAGAACTATAATTTTTCTATAGATGTCTTGTAAAATATGGACCCATGAAAGGGAAAAGGAGGGTGTGAGCAAGTAAATTTAGTCTTGTCTAAAAATCCATGTATGGGGGATATGGGGTTTAAGTTGCACTTTTGGGAACATTTTTATCATTTTGAAGTAAATTTGGGTTTTGAAAGACTGAGTTTTGTTGTAAAAGGGACAATAAGAACAGTAAAAGGGAAACCCAAGGTTTAACTAGGAAACCCTAGACAATCCTTTAACCATGCTAGAAATAGACAATCAGGGACCAAAACGAAGAGGTGGAGGTTTAGCAAGCACTATCGAGGTGACGTGGAAGGCAATGCATGGACTTCACGTGCCAAGCAGTAGCGATGGGAAATGGGGCGCGTGGTGGTGCATGGAGCGGAATTAGGTTTCAGGACCGGCGATGTTGGTTGTCGCTCAAGAGACAATCTAGAATTAGTGTTTGTCGGAGGAAAGATCAAAAGACTGCACTAGACTCCTAGGTACAACTCATAGGTATAGTAGGAGGTACTTCCCAACACAACTACTTCCTACCCATATTATAATACTTATTCTATCAACACATCTACTTCCTACCCATATTATAATACTTATTCTATCAGGAATTTCAAACGTTATTGAAATTCTAGAATTATATAAGAGTAATTTGATTACTTAAAATTAGATAGTTTCAAATTTCACAAAAGATTAAGAATTTGAAATTCTTTATTTTTTAAATTCATATCTATTCTCTTTGTACTCTCTTGGCTAATTTTGAGACACCTTTGGCTTGGTCAAGGTTAGGGCACTGAGTTTCACATTATTTTGGACTTTTGTCAGCAAAGGACTAAAGTTGATTGTGATTATTTTTTGGTCAATATCATCAATGATATGTTAGCCTCAATGTAGGCCAATGTTATTTTCCAATTGAGGTTAGATGGATACTTCTTGGTCAACGTGAGTGATGTTTGCCGGGTGATGTCAAATGTGATTTTTTATGGTTTGTTAGTCCGGGTTGTCTTTTGGCCAATATCGACCAATTCTCTTTTGGTCAATGCTGGTTGGTTATTTCTTGAACAGCAAAATTTTCTTGGCCAACTTTGACGGGACTATTTTTTTGGCTGATGCCAACGGGTGTTTTTATTGGCATTAATGGGGGTTATCTTTTCGGTTGACATTTCTGGAATTATATTTTGCAGTTGAAGGTGAGAAAAATGATTCCTCTACAGCTGTTTTTTATGGATTAAGTAGTAGATGATGTGGACATGCATTCTTAATATATGCTTGAGGTTTAATAATGCAAGTAATTAATTCAAGTTACCCATTGATCAACAGATAATGGATGTACGGTATTACCAAGTAAAAAATACTCCAATTTGTGAGCTTTGATAGGTATCCTTTAGCGCAGAAGTTTGTGCTTTATCCTAGTTCAGAGCCCACTACAAAAGGGGAAGGATGAACCAAAAATTGATGACTAAAGTAGTATATTTGACGAAAGTAGTAGTTTAGGGTTATGCTTCTACATTGTTGGTATGTGGCTTTATTTTTGACTCCATTAATGCATTTTCATTATTTAAGAAGGCCTTTACTCAGAAAGGTAATATATTTTATCTTCAGGAATTGGTCCAAGGATTTGACCAAGAAACTGCTGCAGTAGTAATGGCAAGGCTTGCGTCTATAAAAATGGAGACAGAGGTACATCTCAAGTTTTTTTTACTCTCCACTATTTCGTAAATATATTTACCACTGCTGGATTTATTTGTAGTGGCTATAAAATTTTTCTTACTCCAAATGGGTGATTATTGATGTCTTCCAAAGTGACAGCTTTGATGAACTTTTCACTTGTTTAATCTGGTTAGACTAGGTACTTTAAGAGTGGCAATGCATTCTATTTGATCTGTTATTTCTTCGTTATATTTTTATGATAAGTTCTATTTTGTTGAAAGTGGAGTTTTTGGGTGTCACATAGAAATTTAAAATGGGGTAAAGGATTTCTCTTTAACCTTATATTCATGTGACCAAGAACTGATGGATTGACTATTCATATTTTTTTATGTCATCTAAGATTTATTTTTAATTTCTATGTTTGGACTTATTTAATACTTTAGCAAAATGACTTTTATGATTTATCTTTGATTTTCTTTCCCATCTTATTCAGATTTGTCAGTAGATTTCCCCTTTGTTCAAAGGCAGCTTATTTCAATTTGATATTTTTATGCTAAATAATAACAAGCTGTAAATTACAGTTGTAGTTGTGGAAATTTTGTTTTACATGAACTTTCGGACTTAGATGGTGTCATGTGTTTCAATCAGGAAGCATTTGATGCCACACGATGGTTGGACCGTTTACTGATTCGGCTTTGCTCTAAATTTGGTGACTACCGCAAGGATGACCCATCATCTTTTACATTGAATCCATCATTTTCCTTATTCCCCCAATTTATGTTCAATCTGCGAAGATCACAGTTTGTACAGGTGCCATTTCTTGTATTTTTCTTTCTGTATTACCATTGCTTTCCAAACTTATTTTAAAATTGTGGGGTTTGGGTGTTTTGATATTTATTGGCAGGTTTTTAATAACAGTCCAGATGAGACTGCATACTTCCGCATGTTGTTAAATAGGGAAAATATAAGTAATGCCGTCGTCATGATTCAGCCATCTCTAATATCATATTCATTTAATTCGTTGCCTGCACCAGCATTGTTAGATGTGGCTTCCATTTCAGCAGACCGGATTTTGTTGCTTGATTCATATTTTAGTGTGGTTATTTTTCATGGAATGACAATAGCCCAATGGCGCAACATGGGATACCATAACCAGCCAGAGCACCAGGCATGTACAGACTTCTCATAGATTTCCTGCTAAACAAGTTACTGTCAACATGTGAATTCTGTTCTCAAAATGATTGACGATTAAACGTTTAAATTGTTTAATACAATATGTATAATCTTCTATTGGGCGCATTATAGTCTTGTATGATGGAAATTATTTTATTTGGGGCCTTTTTTATGACTAAAGTCATGGGTTGGATTCGTCATTGGTTCCTGTTCTGGCTTTTGCTAATAGCTTTAATACATGGCAGGCTTTTGCACAACTATTACAAGCTCCCCAAGATGATGCCCAAATCATAATTAAAGAACGTTTCCCTGTCCCTAGATTGGTAGTGTGTGATCAACATGGTTCCCAAGTAAGTACATGTATTATGTTGTTTACTTTTTCATGAAGTTCATTTATTACCGAGTGTTGCTGATGTTTACCCCTTTCACAATGTATTCGGAGAATTATGTTTCATTAATCCATTTTGCTTGGTAGGCTTAGACTTTCTTGATGGGAACCTTAGTGGGTTTCATTGATGTTGAACAGGCTAGATTTTTATTAGCAAAACTGAATCCTTCAGCAACATACAATAATGCACATTAAATGGCTGCTGGTTCAGACGTAATCTTCACTGACGACGTGAGTCTTCAAGTTTTCTTTGACCATCTCCAGAGGCTGGCTGTCCAATCCTGATAATAGTAGTAACTGACAGATTTTTGACTTTGGTTCGGACAGTGCGCCAACTGTGTCCTACGTTTCGCTGTGAAGTGTTATTCTTTAGGGCTACGATCGGAGTTTTTTCATGGAGAAATAAGGGCCTCCAAGGTGTTGTTGAGTTTGGGTGTTGCGGAACGAAGGATAATGAAATGTAAGTTAAAGAGCTACTTGCGTGAATGCAGTAAAGCGAATGAGGGAGAAAGATAGTTTTATATAGCATTTTTTTTTTCTATTGTTTTATAAATTGATATAGTTAGTTGGCTTACTGGTGTATATGTTGCATTGTAATTAAAGTCATCTTATTATCTCGGAGTTTAATACAATTAAAATCTTTGCAAAACTCTGTATATGAAGTTAGGATTGCATGACACATCCTGGTGAAGTGAATCCTTCTTTTGTATACTTTCCTTTTTCTTTATTTCCAAAGTCTCCAGCTGTATAAGAAACATCATAACTTAATGTTCCATTATAAGTAAAATTGAATATAAATGAATGAATAAAATTATGAGCTTAAATAGATGTAACCTCCATATATCAGTTACAACCCAATCTACTTTATTAATTTCAGTGTATTTGCAGAGGGAATTTCTTTATGCACCTCCAAAATCTAAAATTATCCTTTGATTATTTAAAAATCATACGCATAGTATTTCTAAATTTATTTTCAGACACCGACTTTAAGTAAAAAATATTTTCGGAAGTCGACAGAATAAAAAAAAATATATAATGAAAGTTGACTTTCAAAAATATATATATAAATGTCGAAATGGAATATATATATATATATATATATATATATATATATATATATATATATATATATATATATATATTATTTTTTTTTAAATATTTAAAGTTTATTTTTTTAATTATTTTTAACTTTTACTTTTATTATTTTTTTAACAAATTATATTAAAGTAAATTTTGAATTTAAAAATATAAAAAATACATAATAAAAAATAAATAAAACTCATGAAAATAAAAAATTGAAACTTTAAATAGAATTAAAAAATTCTAATAAAATAGAAATCAACACATATATTAATTATATAAATAAAATAATTAGAAAAAAACTTATAAAATAATAAAATTTTAAATTGAAAAAAAAAAGAAAAAAGAATATATATAATTGGAATTTGACTTTCTAAAGTATAGAAGTCGACATTTTGAAATAATTTTGGGATTGTGATCTATGCGGCTTCGTTCAAAGGATATTCTTAAAATTTTAGAAATTTTTGGAGGGGTTGAAAACGTCCTTGGAGGTGCAAGAAGTAAGACCATTGTAGCAAGCCTTCCAACTTCTAACTTCTAAAAGGTATAGCTCTTATTAAATCTTTTATTGTAAACATCTATTAAATTATAAATTATAAACTTTAAATATTTGATATATGTATTTAATATTTAATATTTGAAATAAATATACAGAAATATCTTAAATATTTAGTTAAATAAAATATAAAATGTAAAATAATTGACCTAATAACGCAATCAAATTTTACATTTCAACTCATTTGCAAACAAAAATATTTTGTATCACGTATGTTTTTAAATAAAGATGTCGTTCATGTATTCAGTTTGATATTTTTTTTAGATTCAAAACAAAACATAAAATATTTAATGTTTAATATATAAAAAAATATTTCATATTTATTATTATACAAGTATTGTTCATATTTAATTGAATATTTAACAAAATAAATGAGCTCTAATATGATATTACCTTATAAAATGTTATTTAATTCATTAAATTAATATATTTAATTCTTGAAATGAGCTCTAATATCATGTTATAATTTTTCTATTTGAATGGATTGAAGAATAAAATTAGAAAAAAATATGCAGACAAAAAAAATTCGCTTTTATATAAAGATGTAGATACTAATGACATGTTTCTCAGTTGGTGATATATATATATATATATATATATATATATATATATATATATATATATATATATATATATATATATATATATATATATATATATATATATATATATATATATATATATATATATATATATATATATATATATAGGTTCCTCTGGAGGGAGACTTGTGTAACGTGTGGCTCAATGCTGACCAATGAATGACATGAAGGATGTGTGGCTCAAAGAATGTTTGCTTTTCAATTGAAAAAAAATAATAAAAGAGCATAAAATTAGAAACTTTCATTAAAGAAATTTAATTGTATTGATCGTAAAAATTCTTTTATTTATTCGTTGCAATTCATTGCAATAATTCAACTTTTTAAGATTTTGAAAAAGAGAAATTGCAATTATATATGGACACTAAATAAAAGACGTAAAATTACAAACTTTTGATTAAATAAATTTATGATTTAATTTTATTGATTGTAATAATTAATTTTATTTTTTGATAAATATATAAGAATATGTGTCAGAAAGGAAATAATTTATTTTTTGAAAGAATTTGTATTGTAATTTAGTTATGAAAAAGAAACATATATGAAATTGTTTAACTAGAAGCTTTAGAAAATATATTTAATTTATTTTCTTTACAAACTTTGATCGAACAAATTTATGATTTAATTCTATTGAAATATTTAATTCTATTGATTGTAATAATTAATTTTATTTATTCGTTGCAATAGACGGGATTTTATGATTTAATTCTATTGATTGTAATAATTAATTTTATTTATTCCTTGCAATGGACGGGATTTTTAAAGTTAGGTTTAACCTATAATATAGTATTTATTCAGTCTTAATATAGCAAACGTATCAATAATAAAGAGGTTTTTTATGAACAAAAAACGTTAAATGCAACTGTGTTTTATACGCAGAGAAAAGATAAAGATATGTTCCTTACCATGGTTTGATTTCCATCTAAAGTAAGAAATATAAATTTGATATTAACATTGTTCGCATATCGCTAAAATAAATTAAAGTAAAAAATATACCAATATTGTTCATATGAAACAATGGTTGTAGTGAACTTGAAATAAATTAAAATTTTAAAATGAAAGAATCATTATAAAAGGAATTCTCTTAAAGAAAAACTTAGACTTCAAACCAAGCATTTAAAGATTCATGCTTATACCTTTAATTTTGGGACCTTTTTTGTAAAAAAAAAATAAAAATCACTTTGAACGCTATGTAATAAAAAGGTAAAATATAGTTGAAGGCAAATAAAGAGCATATATTTTTGTACTTGAAACATTCTTATTACTTCTAGTATAACTTATTACTAAGGATGATCTTTTCTCTTATTATTGATTTTTTTTTAATAATAAAGATAAGGATGCTATGTTGCCAATAAAAAGAAAAAGTCTTTGATAAATAGTGTGAACTTAAGAAATTGTCGATAGAAACTATTTTTACGACTTTTTTATATCAGTTTTGAACATTTCAATTGTTTTTCAAATGTTTTGTTCCATGTCTATGTGACAATGACTATGAAATTGGTTAACTTATTTTTTATTACATGTTAAAGTTATTCGGGTAAGAGCCATTATTAATACTAGCGTAACACGGGCGTTATCATGCATGTGTGTATACATTTTTTAAATATGTGTGATATTATATTAACAGGTGATAATATTATAATATTATTAAGTTAATATATATATATATATATATATTAAAATTATATTTATTAAAAATAAAGTGAAATATATTAGAACAGATAAAAGAATAACCATTGATAAATAAAAAAGAAAGAAGCAGAGACATCTGATTTTATAAAAAGTTTATAAAAGTAACGGTCAATTTTTAAAAATTTAATAAATTATTGTTAAATCGGTATATTGAAAAGTGGACACAAAAAGAGGAATCCCCTTTATATATTGTTATAGATAATGGATTCCATAAATGAATTGTAAAATTGAAAAAATAATGAAAAAAAAAATTAACCTTGAAATAGAAAACATAAAGACTTCAATATTGACAATGTAATGATGACCTACAAAGTAGTATAGAAAGGAAGATAAACAAAAATGTAAAGTTATGTTTAGCAAGTTTTTTTCTTGCATAAGAAACTGACTTTATTTTTATGCAAAAAGTGTCCATTTCTTCTGGATTAGACTTTTTAGTCATAAAAAGCCCTACTTATATGCTTGGCAAGCTAAGAAAATAACTCAATTCATTTACACACCCATCAACTTGGTAAGTTGAAGATTGTATGAAAGATTCAAATCGAAGACATGGGTGAATGTGAAATAAAATTTTCGACAATGCTTTTGCACTTTCGTTAACATTGCAGTTTGATGTTGTTTTACTGTAGTTCCTATAAATAAATAATTGTATTAAAATTGCATCTTAATTAAAATTATTAATACATCAGATTTTGAGAGAAATGGAGATTAAGAAGACAACATTAATAAGGGATTTATGATAAAAAAATGGAAATTATGCGTTTCTCGAAATACATAAAAGTAGGTATGAGAAAATTGGTACACACATCTGAATGTTTCAGTCATGTTCATTTCTTATACAAAATAAGAAAGAAATTCAAAAATGATTTCAAAACCTAATATAATTCCTGAAAACTTTAACCTATTGTGTAATACTTATCTATCAAAATTGCAAATGTCAGGACAAAAGGTATTATGTTGCTTATATAAAAAATGACAAAATGGTCCTCAGTTTGGTTGCATATGCAGAGTGCAAGAATTCAGGGGTTGTGAATCCAAAACACATTCTTATTAATATATATTAGTCTTTTTATTTGTGCAACGCACATGTTTTTTCATATACTCTTTTTTCAATTATATAATAATTATCAAACAATAAATAATATTTTTGTTAAACTTGTCTAACATTCAGAATATGTTATTTATTTAGTAACAAATCGTGAGTAATTGAAATTAAGTTAACTTTAGTAGATGACAATATGTATATAAACATATAACCGTTGGACAAATTTGATGGATTAAAAATTGTATTTTGTGAGAAGTTGATGTGGTTGTTACTGTCATAAAGTTGAACATTGTTAGTGATAGCACTTCCACAGCTTCGTATGTGATTTTCAACAACTACATTTGCATTGAATTGAATTAGTCGTTTTATAAATCAAATTGGATATGTATTTGTGAAGAACAAACAAATATTCATTACCATGACTTGTTCCACATAACAAATCAAACAACTTATTTACATAACAAATTTTGTTTGAGAAAAATAAATACTTACTCAAATCCAACTCAGTTAATGGTTTCCTCTATAGAATCTTCTTCATGACTCTGCCAAAAAATATAAAACCTATATTATTATGGATATTAAGGTTCACTCTTTAGGTGTATTTAAATTGAAATAACATTGCATACATATATCAAATCTAATATGTTGCTACATTGACCATCATTTTGTGTATATTGTAAAACAAACAAATGCTTAAAGGATAGGATAAATGTTGCATAACAACATTTATAAAGAATACATGTTCATCATTGACACTGTGTCATTCTAATAACACCATGATAATCATTAATATAACTTATAATAAAACATTTTAGATATATTTGAATAAGTATTTACGGTATATATAATCAATGTTGCATACTACAACCTGCATTTCAAGAAGGTCATCATTGTCACTCTGTAATTTCAAGAAGTTTATGAGAATACTATTACTACAACCTGGCCTCCATTTATTATAACTGCAGTTAATTAACAACAAAAATTAGGAGAAAAGTGTGAAATAAATAATGACATATCTATATTTTGCTCTTTGTTAAAGAGTTTCGAAAATTTCCTTGTACACAACATTTTTAATTGTGTTTGTGATATTTCGATCTTCATCTTGAATAAGTATTTTCAATCCTTTCTTTGTTTTCACTCTAGAGACAACAACATATAATTGTCCATGTGTGAAAACTGGACGTGGAAAATAAAGCAGAGTGATATTGGAAACTGTCTTCGCTGGAATTTAAATGGCAAACCTGATTCAGAAGAAACTAAATCCATTCTTAAGATAAAAATTTTGTCACCAACGTTTTTCCCTATAATAACAGTTGCAGAGATGACATTTTTTTTTCTAAATAATTGATTTGCACTCTTATTCCATTGCAAAGACCTTTTACTTGATCTATATTTCTAAGAAGAATGATTGGTACCCCTGTTTTCAACTTCAATCTGTGATTTGGAATGTCTGAACATTTGATTTCGTTTAAAAATTTGGATGTAAAACATTTAGATTGCATTTCTTCATCTTGATAAGATTTGCAAGGTGTATCTGATCTTAGATATGTAATTTCCTGACCAATTAATAAAGACAACATGAAATCATTAACTTCCTTTACACAATCATTTGTTGGGCAAAGTATTGCTCAATCATCAAAATAACCAGGATTCTTTATATTTAAAACAAAATCAAGGTACACAAATTGAACTAAAGACATCAAAGGTGATTATTTTGTATTTAGAAACAACAATTGTTGTGGAATTTCAACCATGCTTTCACCATTTTCATTTAAATCCATCTCTCCATCTCCAATTTTCAAGATCCAATCAACAAATTCTTTTATCTCCTCTATTGTCTGCCTATTTTGGGTGGTATTTAATCTCATATTTTTGGTTAGCTTTAACACTTTACAATACTGCCATAAGTTAGAATAGTGTATTGAAGATTTAATGATATCATACATGGATGCTTTTTTTATGACAGGTAGAATTTGCCTAAAGTCACCTCTCAAGACAACCACTTTACCACAAAATGGTTTGGCATTGTTGCACTTATCAACATTTTTCATTATGTCTCTCAAAGTTTTATCAAATGCTTCAAAACACATTTTTCATTAAAAGATTATATGGAATTTTTCATCCCATATAATCAAATTGGTTGTCATTAAAAGCTTAACACGTAGAATACTTTGAGCTATGCTGCAAGTGGATTCCTCATTAATTAGTGGTGGGATGCAAAAAGTCGAATGTGTTGTTTTGCCACCAGGAAGAAGTAAGGAAGAAATTCCACTTGATGCTACATTTAAAACAACCATCCCCTTACTTCTTATTGCAGCTGACAATGTCTTCCACATACAAGTTTTTCCTATAACACCATAACCATATAAAAAGAAGAATCCTCCATGTTTTGAAAGTATTGCATTCATTATATCATCATATACATCCACTTGTTCATCAGTGAGAGACTTGAAGAGCATTGCATGTTCTTTAGCTTATTATATTGTAGCTCATCAATAATAAATCTGATTTCAAATGGAAATGAATCTGAAATATCTAGTTGAGGTAACGAAGGATAATCTTTTAAAGACCTTCCATTTGACATCAATATTTTTTCAATTTCAAGAAGACAAACTTTCTGTAATTCAATTTCTTCCATTTGAAGTCTTGCACCAAACGGTAAATGATATCAATAAATTCTATTCAACAACTTATTCTTTAAACTATTTATCCAAAACAATATTGTAAATTGTTAAACAATTTCATAAATATCTGAATAGCTACATCATAATTTTGTACCCAAATCAGCACAAAGTTATGGATGAAATTAGATTGCAAGCCAAAACAAAATGACAATTAGAAAAACAGAGAACAAAATAATGAAAGAATTAATTGAATAAATTGTAATGTACAATACCTGGGCAGTTCAAGTCCTTTCTTTTTTGTATAAAATTCCATCACATAACACACTCCAAGTAGAATTCCAAACTGCACCAGGTTTTGCTATTGTATTTATGCCCAACAATGTAACAAATAATCTTCTAAGTTGATATCCAAAAGCAATTTCACTAGCTTCCTTAATTGCATCAATAAATTCTTTGTTATCAGCCAATAATCCTAAAGCATAGCAAGCCTCCTGAATGTTTCAAACATTTTTCCATCAATTGTCCTTATGCTCTCATAATCAAGACACCATTTTTGAATAGTCAATAATATTCTCATATAATAGAGTTCTCCCGAGCCAGGCGGAATATAAGTAAGCCTACCAATGTTGTAGCCTTTCTTCCTTGGTTTCCATTCTTTTTCTTTTGACATCCACACAAATTTTCTTGAGAATTCCCCGTAAGTCAAATCTTTTGCTTTTGTAGAATTATGATTAGCCTCAAACCAACCTAGAAACATTGTGTTACTATTTTCGCATCTGTTTAATACAACATTAATATTATCATCTTTAAACAAAGTTGATTGCGGCCTGGAAGATGGAATTTTAATCTTTGAATAGTAGGCCACCTATGGTGAATATCAAAAGCAAATATTCTCCAAACTGCTTCGCATGGTGAGAGGTATCTACAGTCAAAATACCTCTTTTTTCATCAATAATTGTTTCTTTGTTCAAATATGCAGCAACGTTAGTTATTTTAACTATAGCTATGTCTGAACCTTTGTTGACATACTTGAACAAATACTTCATTGCATTTGTCTTGTTACAATACTCTATATTGACATGAGTTTGATACCTCATTAAAAAAGGTGGATTGTAAGGAACCACATTGGAATTTTCCAGCTGAATTCCATTTTTTTCAATAAAACTACCATCATCACGTCTTCTGTATGACGAATATCCTTCTTCATCAATGGCAGTACAACTTGTAAAATTCTTTGGATAATATTTTGAACATCTACCTTCTTTCATGCAAGGAGAATTAAATTGTGCATGTCCACACGACCCATGTATCATGTAACTAGAAACAACTTTATCAATTTTTGGTACAAATCTTGATTAGGCAATTCAGCTGAAATTACATTATAAATATTTGTTGGAGTCTTTAGTTTGCTTTCTCCATCTAACTACAAAAGTATATGAGCGTGCGGTAATCCTCTTTTTTAAAATTCTACTATGTACATACCTGATTGTATAAAAATAATAAATACAATGACACACCATTTTTTTAATTTAATAACTAAATATATTGTATAACATTGCATACAGAACATACCTGCATTAGTCTTTCTGAAGAAATCATTATTTTAAAAATCTGTCATCATTTGATCAAGTTTCATTTTGAAGACTCTACACACAATGTTAGGTTTGTCTGATGCAAATAAACCTCTTGGAGAAACAAAAGCATGTATTTCACTCCAATTTACATTGCATGTTATAATTATAAACAAATCAAGATATCCAAATTTCTTACAAAATTGTAGCATCCAAAACTTTTACAATGTAATATTTTTTAATATAAAATATGTCACCGTAATATTATTTGTAAATATTTTAATTTTTAATATATATAAATTATTATTATTATTAGAAATAATAGTGGCTATAATAAATAAATAATTATAAATGGTAAAAATAATAGTAATACTAATAATAAATGATAAGTACTGGTGCAATAATGATAACAAATGTTTAAATAGAAAATAATATAAATATTTAGAACATTACATAAGGCATTTATTATAATAAAATATGAATATATAAATACAACAATAAAAAATATACATAAATATTAAAACTAATTAACTAATAACAATATAATAATGTTACTACAAAATTATATGCACGTTTATTTATAAAATATATATGTATTATAAATATATAAGTTATAAATAAATCAATATAAATATATAAATATATTATAATTACATTGTCACTAAATAAAATAAGAAAAATATAATATTGCAAGAATAAGATAAGACTTTAAATACCACCACAAAATAACATATATGTATTAATAAAGATTAAAATAAAACAAAAGGAAAATCTGCAAAAGCTTAAGTTATAATCGTACTGTGAAAGAAAACAAATAATTACCAACTTTTATCTTATCTCCACGCACGTATGAATAGATAAGATGTAGTTAATGCATTTGTACTTCATTACAGAAACCAACACTATAAAAGCTATAAAAGGGGAGAGGGAAGATACAACTATTACAAAGAGAGTGAATTGCTTTTTTTATGGATAGAAGAAGAATGAGTAAGTAATAAAAGAGAATAAGAGATAGAAGAAGAAAGGAAGAAATAAAACCCTATACTGCAAGTTTACGATTTATCTCTTATGGTTAAGGTAAGAGAAGCATGTGTATATATCGTTTTATCTTTTTATTATTTATAATCTACTCATAATTATTTTTATTTATATATTTATATTATTTCTATATTTATATTAAATGAAGTGTCATTAATTTCATTCTCATTTATATTTTTTTTATTCACGCACACCTATTATTCAATTTATTTATTTACTTTACATTTATATCCAGTTATTTCCACTCAAATAACTTTGTTTTTATTTAAAACTATGTAATCCTTTATTTTCTATTTTGAATGGAGATACGTAGAAGCAGTGTTAATTCTTGTTGAGTCTAAAACAAAAATATATTGTAGAATTTTTTTTTTGTTTGTTTGAGGACAATCATCTTTAAGGTAAGGGGAAGAGACATTTATCATGTTATCTCTTTACCTTTATTATTATTATTTTATTTGTTCATAATTATTTTATTTTTATATCTATGTTAAGTGAGGTATTCCTAATCTCATTCTAATTTATATTTAGTTCTCGTTCTCATTTATTTATTTATATTCATCTCTAGTTGTGGATTGGTCTTATTTATTCAATTTATATTTACCCTCATTTATTTATTTATATTTATTTCCAGTCACGTACTGGTTCTTTTTATTTATCATATTTATTCTTTTGTTATGCACAAATCCTATTTATTTATGGTTTAATATCAAAATAAAATTTATGACATATAAGGATTTGATACTATGGTTGGAGGTATGACCTTGGAGACTTAAATGAGTTAGTATATTACTCAAGATGGGGATGTTCTTGAGTTACTTTGTTGGCCATGTTGAGACTCATTTATCCTTGGGTTACTTGTTGGCCATGTTGAGACTTATTTATCCTTGGGATACTTTGTTGGCCATGTTAAGACTCATTTATCCTTGAGATACTTTGTTGGCCATGTTGAGACTCATTTATCCTTAGGATACTTGTTGGCCATGTTGAGACTCATTTATCATTGGGATACTTTGTTGGTCATGTTGAGACTTATTTATCGTGACTAACCACTACAAAATATAATAAATATAATACGTTTATTATAGTTGGAGGTGTAAACCTTGGGGATTTAAATGAGTTTTTAGCTCATTTATCCTAACTAACCACCGTAAAATATAATACATTTGAGTTTACATAAATTTTGGTAAAATAATTACAGAAGATTAATTATAAATGATTTACTTTATAGAATTTGTATGTGACATTATTTGAGTATGATTTGTGTTAATACTATGTGAAGAAATTTTATTTGGTTTATTTGTTTTGCTACAGTAAATTATAATTTCACTAGCTTATCTTTGTGTTTTTGTAGATGTGGTTTTCACCTACGATGATCGTATATTTATGTCGATATGCGTGAGTAGAGGGTCTTGCAGGTAGTATTGAGGATCAATAATGAGACTGAGTTGGTGAATAGGAATGGACACAAGTACTTATGTATATACCTATATACCTAGTATCAACAGTGCCTCATTGCTAATAAATATCTTATTTTTGAAAAATCAACTTATAATTTTGAAGGATTGTGAATACTCAGTATATAGGTTTACATTTATGTGTTATTGATTATTACTTATGTAATGATTTAAATTGGTATAATTATGTACTAATTTGGGTTGTTACACAAATTTCCATAGCATCTTGACAATTGTTAAACATATACCATGTACCACCAGTGAATGAAGTAGGTAAGACTATACGTCTTCCAATTGAAGATGGATCTGTCTCTCCTCTATTAACAACCTCTTATAATCCATTAAGAATATCACAACGTATTAACTTCTTATTTACTCTAATGAAAGACAAATGTTGTGCTTCAATCATTGTGTAGCAGTCGACCAAGAATTGTTGGAACAATCGACACGCATTAACAATATTACCAAACTCCGAAGACCTTTGTTGGATTCTAAAGGCTATAAATTCTCTCAAAGAAATATGAACTCTTACCCTTGCTTTAATTTTTGAATGAGTTTCTCCAATTGTAATATCTTCTTGGTAACCATCATCTCCAAATGGAAACATTAGAGGATATTGCAACAAAATAAAGGCAGTGTGAGCTTCATGTAATCTGGTCAATTCACTAGAATATTTCTTCATAATGATATCTCTTCCTACATCCATATTACCAAAATCACCAACTATTAGTGCATCTATCTCATCACATGAAGGTGTGTTGTATACTCTTGGATCTTTTGGTCTACTTCTAAATAGTCTTAGTGTGAAGTCAGATTTTGAATTGTCTACTGACAAATCTCTAACTCACTAAATGATTTAGCAAGAACATTGTGATCATCAATCATTTTCATCAAGTCAGTAACCAATGATTGATCTACAAAAGATTGATCTAAATTTGACCTAAATCACATTTAAACAAACTTAAGTTAATAAACAATTTGGAAGAATTTTTATAAAAGCATAAAACATATGTTAGCTAACCTGAAATGCTTCATTCTGTTGTTGATTTCATTTTCAGTATCATAAATGTAAATTTGTGCAAACTTTGGTTTCGATCCATCTTGTGGCAACAAACTTCCAATGTAATGGTAGTTTTGTCCATTAAGAATGAATTGAGGTGGTGCATAACCATTATTCACCGAAGTATATCTTCCAATTGAAGTGAATGAGAACATATTGTTGTATATTCTTATATTTTGTAAAAAAATTCTACTTCTATCGTCAGAACCATTTAGCACATTTTGAAGCAAAAAAGGTGGTTGTTGTAAGAGTGGAAGTTGAACTTTTCCCTTTTGGCAACACAATGAGAAATCAGCTTTGTTTGTTGTTTTAGTTTTTTTGCTCTTTCTTCATACCATACTTCATCTTGACAGTATTCGCATTCCAAGTAAGTTTGTCCAAAGTGGACTATTTTTGAACCAAATAAAATGATATTAGATAAATCAGAACAAATCCATGTATGGACATATAAATTTATATACTTACCCTGGATCTCTGCTTTGGAATAAATTTTCGTTGTAAATGTGCAGTCTGTTAAACGGGACATCAAAATAATTAAATTCATGGTTCTAATTTTGGACCAAGTCCACATCAAATGGTCTAAGTGAGTTTGAAATTACCATCATTCGTTTTTGTTCCTCTTGAATGATTTATTTTTTCTAAACTTCTTCGGTCTGTTCTTCTTCGATCATCATAATTGAATTTCTTTTGAAGTGATTGAATCACTTTAAAAGGATATTTAACAGACTTCTTCTTAGGGACGGCAAAATAGGAATTTACACGTTCAAAACTTCCACCTTGCAAAGTAGTTTTTAGTAGAACCTTATAATAGATATATAATAAGTTAGTAAGTTAAAGTTAGTAAAACCTATATTCTTATTTCATAAGTTCAATAAGTTAAATTATCATAAATTCTAATTAAATCCATCTTTTAAGCATAAAAATCAATAAAAGTCAAAATTAAAGACTAAATGATGGCATAAATATACCAAGAAGTTTACTTAGATTGCGAAATGAAGGTGAAGCGACTTTTTTCTTGTTACCACCAAGTGAGTGAGGAAAGGAAAGTTCCCTTAGTCACCCTAAGTTTTCAAAGTAATGTCATGTATTGGTGGACATCCTTAGAAAGGGAGAGAACACTAACTAATTCCCCTCAAAAGTACCATGAGAAGAAGGTACATCTCCTCATACTACCATAAGGAGCTTATGAAGAAGCTTCAAAGGCTCCAACAAGGAAACATAAGTCTAGAAGAGTATAAGTAAAAAAGATTGAGCTTTACATGATGATGGCTGGAATTAGAGAGGAACAAGAGACAACCATCTCTAGGTTCTTTAGTGGTCTCAATCTTGAAATAAGAGATAGAGTAGAGTTGTTACCTTTCCAAGATCTAAATGACTTGGTACAAATTTGTATAAAGGTAGAGCAACAAATCTTAAGAAAATGTTTGAAATGTACCTAAATGACATGACACTTGTTTGTGTAGTCTAAATGACATGGCACTTGTTTTCAAATCCAAATGACATAACACTTGTGGGAAAAGTTTTAGAACACTAGATAGCATTTGTGTTGACCTTGAAAGGGCTAAAAAGTGGTCAAAAGCTTAATAAACTCCTAAATCTAATTTTTGCGTGTTTAGTTCATTTAGATAGTTCTAGTTGTAGCATAGCTTTTGTGTAGTCTACCTTGTTCTTTAGTTGTGAATACATAAAAGGATTAAGTGTTGAGCTGCTGGAAGAAAATTGAATAGAAGAAGTTACTATTGAGATGAAGATTGAAATGGATCAAATACATTTGAAGAATGCACATGAGAAGCTTGGAGTTTAAAGTGAAATGAGTTGTCAAAGTTAGTAGGTTGTGTTAACTGCTACAAGAGGTGAAGAAGCCCCAATGGACACATGCACCATGGGTGTTGACTTGCTATGGCCTGTAAAATCAAATGGCAAAGTGTTACTAAGGTGGCTGGTCAAATTAGTGTAGGTGGAGTTTTTTATAGTTAATGGAACTTGTTATAACCAATAAAAGGTGTTAAAACTTGATACATATTGGTGCCATCACAAAACACATACACACACCATCATACCATTTAAACACATTCATTCACCATACCATTTGAATCACCTTCGCGCTCTGAACACCACACATCATTCAATCACCTCTCACGCTATCACATTCACACCACCACAAAATCACTTTCCTCCCATCCATCTTCATTGTTTTCTGTTGTTTTGGAGTATTCTTGGAGTTGTGAACACACAATGGATTTGGCATAAAAATTATCTATCTTCTTGTGATTTCTTACATCTCCATTGAACACAATTGTTGTAAGAAGGTTTTTACTTAGTAAATTCGTTTATTCCTTCCATTTCCACCTCTAATTTTTATGTTTTCAAAAGGTCATTTGAAAGGGTAGAAAATGAAACTATAGGTCACTATGAAGAGCACGGAAACAAGAAAAAAGATTTCTAGAAATAAAAATAATGAAAAAGAACAATGTACATAAAGGATAGAGAAGTGAACAATATAACTATTTTTACTATATGATGCTTTTAACATAACATTTTTTAAATGACAAGGAAAATACTTTCAAAATATTTCATTTTAAAAATAATTCTTGATATGAACAAAAAAAGTGGAAAGTATAATTTATTCTATTTTACTTTTTATAAGATTGAAATAAAAATACATTTTTTTCATTTAAATAAACTAATTTTAGTGCAATCCTAAGAAATCCGAGTTTTAGAGCAATCCTAAGAGAAACCATGTTTGACTCAATCAACGTAGTATACTCAAGAAGACTCAATCAACTCAAAGATAGGTTGACTCAAGATAATTAAAACAAAAAGATCTAGAAAGGGGTTATTGAACTAAGTGAATCAATAAGCTGTTTCAAAGGCATTGTAGATTGACGGAAAATCATGGCACACATTAGAAGCAGTTGAACAATATTAAGACAAATTGGGTGTTTTGAAAGTTTTTATTTTTTTAATGTGTTAACTACCATTTTTGCACTATGAATATGACGTAATAGGTACTTTGAAATTTAAAAAAAAAAAACATTTATAAAACATTCACTTTTACAAAAAGTCCTACGATAACTATCAATAAAATTATTTGTCTTATAATATATCTCTTACTTCATTTTATTTAAAGTCATCTCTTCTTATCTAATATTCTTTAATATTATACATTTAATATTACTCACATTTTCGAAGTGTTTAAAGTAAAGGTTTATTTATTGTGTAAAATTTTTATTTATTATAAAATATTAAAATAATGAAATGTGTTCTTTTGTCTATATGTTTAGTTAAAAGTTAAATTATTTGTATTTTTTTATAAATTTAATAACTATTTCTTTAAATTCAAATATTTATATAATTTCATAAATATTTATTTAAGAACATTTGAAGTAATCATAAATTGAAAGTTTTATAAATGGTTAGAACTTATTTAAGATTTTTTTTTTATCGAAAACAAAATTACAATAAATTTGTTTTTAGATAACAATTAAGCTCTCTAATGGGATTTAACAAAAATGCATTAATTGATTTTATAAACATGATAAAACAAACCCTACATGCAGGTTTCAATTTGTGGAGATTCAGATATATGCTAATATTGTTAATGATGAGCTTAGAAATATAGTCTCGAATGAATTAAAATATATGAAATTTCAGAGAAAATTGAGTTATATGACTTAAGGTGAAAAATTATTTTTGGTTTGTAAGGTTTCGTAGTATTTATTTGTTAAATATTATTCTTTTAACATTTGTCATGCATTCATCTAATGCTGTTAATTATATCTATTAGATCTTACAAGAATATGGTTGAATGTTTATTCAGTGTTCGACTCCTCATTAAATATATGGACAATTTTGCTTAGGTTCGTCATATGAATGCTTATAGTTATTTCTTTTGTATTTCTTATTTAATTGTAATGCAGTTACATTTAATACACTACAGAATAATTTTAAATTGAATGACAGTTAAGCACATTTTTTTTTAAAAGATACAAAATAATAAACATTTAAAATTTAAACAAATTTGTATATTGTAGGAATTTAAAATCTTGTATAGTTTTGAAACCTATGTGATCAATCTAGATAATTCTTTTATGTTCTTTTTGCAACTAAGATATTCAATAAAAATGGCATTTTAAAAATAAGGCTTAATTACTCGGATCATACTCTGTTTGACTCGAAAATTTCAAAATGGTACCCGCTTTGAACTTTGTCTCAATTTGGTACCCAGTTTCGTTTATTGCATCAATGTAGTATCTCCCGTTAAATTATCACAAACGCCATTAAGAGTAAGGTGACGTGGCATAGTATAATTGATACGTGTCACAGTTTGTAATTGTACAGTGACATTTCAGCTGTTAACGTGTACAGTGGAGTTATTTAAATAAGTTGTGTGATTAAATGTTTGCCCTAACAGTGGTTTGGCCCCAATCTCCATTTTCATCTTTTTCTTCATCGCAGAGCATTCAATTCGTCGAACAAAATGTCTCGCGCACGAAGCCAGGGTTGTTCTTCTTGTTCATATGGGTCAGAAAAGCACAGCGTCTCTCGTCGTCCTGGGTGGTATGTGTCATCAGATGGATCTCCAACTTGTTATTGTGGGGAGATTGCAGTGTTGAGGGTGGCAAGAACAATGAAGAATGGGGGAAAACAATTCTGGGGTTGCCCTAACTATAAGGTTTGAACTATGATTCTGCTTAGTTAAGTTCTTAGAGTAGAGGTGGATGTTAAGGACATTTGTTGACATTTATTGATTAGTATTTTTGAACAACGAAGTGCAAACGAGGGTTTTAAAGGATGCAATTACTTTAAATGGTGCAATGAAGAAAATGTGGATGAAAGGGATGCAACTATTGGAAGACAAAGCAAAAAGATTACTGATCTAGAGAAAGCCGTAATAGATTATGAGAAATGGGTTAACTTTTTAATTGAGATGATTTTTTTTTTGGGGTTCGTTAACATCATCCTTGTATTTGCGCTGTTTAAAATTCGTTGAAGTGATTTAGTGTTAAGAGGAACCATTGTAATTTGTGGGTTATTTTTTGTAGAATGATTATAATTTAGTGGAAGTTTAAATGAATCATTGTAATTAGTCACTTTACAACATCATTTTAATTTAATAATTGGGTCCATTCACATTTTATTTAATAAAATATCAATAAAAATACTTTATCTTTGACCATTGAAAACGTGAAAAAAAATTAAATTAATAATGATAAATATATTTTCATTTCAAAATTAATAATTAAAAATAAAAAATACTTTATGATTATTATAACGGTGTTTAAGATATAAGTAAATTAATTAATACTAGTTTAAAAATATATATTAAACATATAGTTGAAAAGTATTTCTTGAGATTAATTAATGTATTTTTTTCTGAGTTAGTTACTTTATTTGAAATTTGATTAATGATATATAAAAATGAGCATATGAAAAAGTTAAGATAACCGTTACTATATTGTTTACATTCAACAATAAAATTGGATACAAATAAATCTAATTAGATTCACTCAACAAATACACTGAACGTGTTATTAGAATATTAATATATTTTATTTTTTTTTATCATTTTTTAAATTTGCAATGATTATTATTAATATAAATATTAAAAAAGATAAACTTACAAACAAAAACACATCCCTCATTGCGTATGTGTTCACGTCTATATTCTGATGTTTTATTTTATTAAATTAAACTTGAATTATTATTATTATTTTCATAATAATGTGTATATTAATTTTAAATTTTATATATATATATATATATATATATATATATATATATATAATTTGTAACACCTCAATAATTTTTCGTCTTTGTAAAATTTATAATAAACATAAAAATTACATAATTTAAAATACAATTTCATTCCTATTTTATTAAAAATCTCAATTACAAACCTACTTTATTAAAAAGAAAAAAAATATAAAACTAAAACACTATCCCAATTATGTTTTGATATTTACCCATCTTCTAGATCATGAATCTTCTTCAATACATACACAATCATGTGTTTCGTATAAAATATCATGTGAAAACCACTTTATAGTAAACAATAACAATAATTTTCAATATATATATATAACTTTGTAATAAAATACATAAACTCAAACAACAATTCAAACATATAATCATAGGTTCAAAACATATCATTATAACAATTTATACAATTACCAATGAACGAAGTTCATCATATCATTACAACAATTTATACAATTACCAATAAACGAAAGTTCATCTTTGGTATAACTATACAAGTCATACTTCACCACCTTTCACCGAGTCATACCACACACAAGCATGCAAGAAAAATGTCAGTTCCCCCTATCTCTTTATGTTCACTTCTTCCTTTATCCTCTTCGAAACTCAACCTTTCAAACATTTTCCTTTCTTTCTTTCTTTCTTGACTTGTCACGTTTCTATTAAAATTCTTTCCCAAAATTCTCCCGTATACTTATAATGTAAGCTTAATATTTTTAAGGGAAATACAATATTTTCTTATTACTTCTCATTATCTAATAATAATATATCGAATTATATCTTATAATATAACTATATATCTTTTAATTATGTAAAAATAGAATATAATAATATCCAAGAAGATCAACTTATACCTAACAATATCTAATAATTTTTTTTTCTAATTGAATGAGATTATTCACAAATCTTATTTCTTAGAAAATCTTTTAAAATAAAATAATCCCTTTAAATTATAACTAAGAAACAATTTCATCTTTTACTAAAAATATTTAATTATGTTTTTTTAATTACTAAAAAAAATATAGATCTCACCATTTATTTAATTTGTATATTATTTTATTTAGATTTGAGATTTATTTAACCACATTTAAATTTAAGATTAAATAAATTTCATATAAAAGCGACTAATGTAAAACTCTAGAAAAATGACATTTTAGAAGTGATAATGATTTTAAAATAGTAGAACTCGATTATTTTAATATTAAAAGATTTAGTATAAATAATTTTGTTATAAACTAGTTTCATTATTTTAAAACATGTCATCTCTTTATAAACCACTTTTCTAAAATTTGCTAACTTCTTTATAGGAGCTCTCATTCTTTGTTCATCTGATTGAAGATCTAAGATGGTAGGAGTGATCATCGTGGTGTGTTGAATTGATAATTGTATATTGAACGGTTTAATACTTTATTTGTGTTTGGTCTTAATTTGGGGAAAAGTTTGAATCTATGTTTTTAGATATTGGGTATTAATTTTGAACTCTCTAAAACCATTTGGAATCAAAAGCACTAAAGGAAATGTGCCTAATTAGTCAATTTCATACGATAAATTTTCTCCACATTGTTGTTTATGATACACCATCAGGCACTATTATAGTGTCGATGGGCGCTCGACCACTGATTTGGTGTCATTGGACGCCACTTTTGCACGTCAGACGCTAAAAGTTAGTGGGTTCCAAGGGCTGCGCTGGGTGCCACTTTTCCAGCATCGGGCGCCACTCTATTTTTTTTTTTGTATGCATCCTCTTGGTAAAATGAAGATTCCTAATTCGTGAATCGTCAAATCAAATTGAAATTTTGACAGTTGATCCAAGACGTGTAATTCTTCACTTTGACCGGTGGGATCTTTGTTTTGAATTATGTGGTTAGATAAATGATTTTCACTGTTTTGATATACTTTGTGCATGTATATGTTTGAGATTGTAATTGAATGTGATGAATTAAGATTATACGAGAATATGATGAATGAGCTATGTATGATTGTTTAGTATGAGGAACTTGGTGTGAAAACATGTTTTATGGAGAATTGATGAGGTTATAAGTATAAAAGTGAATTAGTGTAATGAAATGGTTAAGGTTGAATTGCATTCTTTTTTTGAGTCTTGGCTTTTAAGGAAGGAATGCAATCCTTACTAGTAGATTCTTATGCATTAGCTAGCGATATGTGTTGGTCAGAAGCTATCTTATACTCTACTAGGTTTACAAACTCATATAGAGTGTCGTGGCCTAGGAGGTGAAAGTTGAAGGAGGTTCTTATGGCAAGATTAGGGGTGGAACCCCTAATCTGGCAATGCCATAAGTAGCTTGTTCAGAGGAAGTTGATTCATGTCGGTTAGGCCAAGTAGAGCCATAGCCTTTGCCGTAATCCACTTTTATTACAGGTGCACAATTTCTTATATCTAAGTCAATACATAGATCATGTTTGGTATAGTATTGTAATATAATCCTAGTATAGTAGCTTGAGAATGTATATAAGTGATGTTACTATATCTTATTCGATAAGACTATACTAATTTACGATATATATATATATATATATATATTGATTTATTTGTTTTTTTAATATTCTTAATGAAATGTTTTATTTTTTTATTATATTCTAAATTATTTTTTAGCATAAATTAATGTGACTTATTTAAAATTAACAACTTATTTATAACTATGCTAACTTAATTTATTTTCTCTTTATATTCTGAATTAATTTTTAGCATAAATTAATGTGACTCATTATAATTAGTTACATATTTATAACTATAGGAAATAAATATAAATTTTGACAGCGTTATAATATTTAATGTCATCTATATATATGTATATATACTCAATCAATTCTAATTACTAATTTTTAATAATAATTTCAAAAAAATATTAAATGAGAAGAAAAAGAATTGTCTTTTTGTCAACTGGTCATAGGAAGCACAAAGAGACCTAAACGCGTTTCTGAACAACTTTCAATGCCAACCAAAACAATAAATATAAAAGGAAGAAACAAAGAAACACACTGCCCTAGAGAGTTGAGAAAAGCAGCAGCTATATATTCATGAATGCCACTCTGTTTTCCCATATCAAACAAAAAAAATCTCTCTCTCTCTTCATTGTTCTAATTTCTCTTGTTTTCTTCTAACACACCCTCTCCTTTCTCTCTTTCAATAATCAAGAAATTCAGAGAAAGGAAAAGAGGGAGGGTGCTTTTGAAGTTTGATCCAGAGTAGTCAGGGGCATGGGGAGGCTCGTGGAGATTATTGACCAAGGGGTCAGGATTGCCGCAAGGTTTCACTCTAATTGCCCCCAAACAGGCCGCAAGTACTACCACCCTCCGTCTCTCTCCGACAACCACGCCCACCACTCCCATGGCGCTGCCAACGACGCCGCCGGAGTCAAAGAGGTTACAACTGCCAGGAATTTTGACATAATTCTTTGTTCTGTTTGACAGAACCATGTTTTTTATTCTCTTTATTGTTCCATTGTAGCCAGCCAATACATTCATGTATTAGTGAGTTCAAGTTCATTCCATTTTAACAATTTTGATACTTCACTACCCTTTATCTGAATTACATACTCATTCCTGTTCATTTTATTTTGACATCTATTACCAAATAAATATCTTTTATTGTTACGGCATCTGCCTCTATTTCCACGACCTCTGCCATTTCTGGTATATTGTTTTGGGTTCACAAGAAGACCCATTCTAGAACCAAGACCCATTCTAGAACCAATGTGATGATCAGTGTTGACACCAAAGATTTTCGTATCAGATGGAGGTTCAATCCTTCCTGTATTAGACATCTGCCTTTTTGGTTGAGCAACATGGAGAAAGCTTTGTTTATTAGAGGAGAGGAAGAGGGTCAGGAGCATGATTGAGACTTAACATGTGAAAATTGTTCGTTTAACCCTTTGAGGAAACGAATGACATAGTTTTGATCTCTGTATTTTTTATTCGCTTGGGTTGCTTCGCATGTGTAGGGTATTGAACAATTGCAATGAGAATCGGTCTATAATTGTCAAACTCATCTCATAGACTTTTCAGTTGAGTGAAATATTGACTAACATTGAGGGTGCCTTGCTGCAATAGAAAAATTTCTTCTTGAAGATCAGAAATCCTAAATATATCAGCTTGAGAAAAGCTGCCAAACCTCCGAAGCTCAATCAATCCAAAGAATGGATTGTAGAATGGAGTCATCAATGAATTTATGAATCCAGCTGAGAACCATATTGTTGCATCGCTCCCCTCCTTTGTAGGACGTATTTGTTGGTGATGGAGGTTGAAGGCTGCCATCTACAAGCTTCAACTTGTTTTTGGAGAGAAGAGCGAGCTTCATAGCTCTTGCCCAAGCATGGTAGTTTCGTCCATTTAGAGGTGGTGAGACAAAAGCTTGTGGGGATGATTCATTGGCATGAAGATAAAGAGGGTTTGAAGGATTGGTGAGGTAATCACTATGAGGAAAGCTCTAATAAGCCATCGTGATTTAAAAATAAAAGAGGAAAGACAGAGACTTGTCAATATTTTAACCACCAGAGCTCCCTAGAGCTCTCATACCATCATAAAATTCATAGGTTTCACAGATTTCACAGGGAAAAGATTTCTCATTCATTAATGTTCTGTCATTTACATAAAGGTAAAGATCATATATATATATATATATATATATATATATATATATATATTAAGATGAAGGAATTATCCGTATGTAACAAACCTTACACATAGACAAATGATAAGACAAAATTGTAACAAATTCTAACAATAAAAGATATTTATTTAGTAATAACATCAAGAATTTTGCTATAAAATCTGTAAACAGGTCAATAGACTTTACCCGCCCAATAAAGACCAAGAGATTTTGTTGATCATATCCTCAAAGAATACCAAACCTTGTGTAATAGATGTTAATTAAGTACAATTTTTCTATAATCACACCAAGATTTGAATCCAGATCAAGGCTTCTTAAGTTGAAACATTCTCCTGCTGAATTCAAATATAAGCTCTGGTTGTGATGTCAACAGTAGTTTGAAGTTTTATTAATTGTTGCAATTCTTAAAATAAGTTAAAAATTCATTTAACTGCTTCTCTTGCAACTCCATGTCTCTGTTCAACATGGTAAACGCAGTGTAATCTTCTCCCTGAGGGTGTTTTCGTGTGTGTGCCTAGTGTCAACTAGTCGAGCGGTTATTGATTTGTTTTCTTCAAAGGTTGTCCCATTGTATTGCACAAAAATGACGAGCGTCGAAAAATACTGTTGTATGTGGTAAGGGTCTTCAGTTTTTTGAATGACAGTAAATGCTTGACCTTGATGTTTGATCTTTCATGAAGAGAACGCTCAAAACACTCCAGCCGCTGCGAACCCACAATTACCTGAAGTTCCCCAGAACAAGGTCATTCCATTGTTTGAGAACTTTCAATAATAATCTCATTTTTACTTGTGATATTGTAGCTTTTACATTTATTATGATAATATTAAGAAGCATCTCCGACATTCTCTTTACTCTATTTTCTTGCAGGCAATTTGATTTTAAACTTCGACATAGATATCTGAATGCAGTACCTCTACATCCATACAACACTGAATTTTTGTGGCTAAGCCAGCTAAACCCTCACATTGTTTGGACTTTAGGACCATTTTTTCTTGACATTGCTATTGTTAAGTTGATTAATGACTAATTTTGAGTATCCATTTAATAGAATCATACCTGTTTCAGTTACTGCATTTTGCATTTATTGGATGAAATTGTTATAGAATTGGAGCAGAAATAGATGACTAATAGTGTTGCATTATCACTGAAATTCTGCTACTGATACAGAGGACTAAGCTTCTAAATTTGTAGCAACTCATTTCCTTACTTCCTCTCCACACCAAAAAGAAAATGAAACATAGCCTGGCATTTTGAGGGTGCGGAATGGATGATAGTGTGCACATATGGTGAAGGTGATATGGTGTTTTGGGTGTTCAAGAGAAGTTGGACCAACTCAAGAGAAAGGTACTATAAGAGATTTAAAAGTGATGCTTTAGTCTTGACTTTGGAGACAAGTAAAATGACTTAATATTTTTACAACATTTCATTACTAATCTCAAATTAATTTTTACATTGGAAGAGTACCACTATTTATAATCAAGGAAACCTAGAGGTGTATCTGAAAGAAGAAGCAAAACTCTAATTTTTTCCAGCTTAGAGGCCGAGATAGAATCATGTGCTAAGAAGACTTGCCAAGTAGCAAGATTATGGTTCTCATAACAAACATATCCCCACCCTTTGAAAGCAAGTTAGGAACATAAGAGGGCTTGACCAGTGAACCCTAAAGGCGCCTCCTTTAACCCATCATCTTAGGTCCAAAACCTACACTACTACTCTAGAGTCAAAGAAAATTTTGGACTACTTAGCATATTATACAAGACTCAAAATAAATCTACTCCATTAATTATAATCACTAATGACCCAAGAAAATAAAAGTTTGGCCCACCTTCCACAAATGAAGTTCATTTTTTTCATAAGTTTGGCCATTACTCTTATGATTGATCTCTTACTTAAGAGTTTGTCATCATAATTTCCTGTGTGACACTTATATAAGCACAACAAATATTATATGAGTAATAAAATCTAGGTTTAATCATGCTCTTGGTCTCTATTTTAGAGGCAAAATCTCATTTTAGTACCCTTATTTATAGAAGTATCAATTTAATCCCCGTTCTTGTTAAAATGTCTAAAATGTGTCTTTTTTGTTAAGTTGGGTTAGATGCAAGGTTGACCAGTGGAGGAATTGTGACAAAAAACATAGTACAGTGACCTAGAAGAGGAATTTTTTTTTAAAATAATAGAGAAATTAAATTAGGATTAGGATTTTTAGTTGCCATACAAAGCTGGAGAAATTGTTATGCTTGAAGTATCGAGGGAGAAGGTCTCTGGAGGGTCCTCCACCGCATCACTAGTGTTGGTCAGAAATGGGGGTGGCCCTTTCCGGGTACTAACTCCTTCATACTCGTAACATTCATTACATACTTTTGAGGGGGCAGTGAGTGTATCAAGAGTATTAGATTTCAACATTATGTTTTTACTTCCTAAAATTGTATCTGTTTTCATGTTTTGCAGGTTTTCTTTGCATTAACTATGGCAGCTATTGGAATTTCCCAATCAAGCTCTTTTGCTCCTGACTCGAGCAAAGCCGAGACAGCTACTGCTTCCATATTTATCATCAAAAGTGTACCTTCAAGACTTGTTGCATCTTGACATCATGGATCTTCATTCTATATGCCACAACAATTAATTAATTGTCACATATGCATTCCTCTTTTTTATCAAATGAAGAGGATGTTATAGGTTCTTTAAAAAGTTTTGCATTTTGTATGTGTTGCGCGTCTCACATTTCAGAGAACTGAAATTCCCATGTCACTACAATTACCAAGCACCAAAATGACAAACAGCAAGTTCAACAAGGCAATGCTACATGATTGACTTCCCTAGCAAATGCATTTCAACTAAAAAAGTGGGCTGGAAATTTTCATTCATGCAAATTTATATTAGAATGTATTGATATTCTAATCGAATCAAATTAAATGTGTGTGGTAAATTATCTTTCATCTTGATACTCGAAAAAATATTGTTTCTACTATTTATATGATAATCTCGTATCCTTATTATATCTGGTAATTTTGTGTAATGAAATTCCTCAGCATAATCATATCTTAAATTTAAATATTATTTATACTCATTCCCTTATTTACATTACATCATACCTTAAATACCTTCATTGCATTAACTTGCAAAAAAAACAAAATAAATAAAATCTAAATTTAACACTTTCAACCTTGTCATGTCACTGTTCACTTAACGATGTCTAGTCCAATTTAACAAAAATAACACATTTGAGATATTTTAACAAAAAAGAAAACTAAATTGAGATTTCTATAAATAAGGCTACCAAATTAAGATTTTGCTTTCAAAATAAGGACCAAGGACATCATTAAACCTAAAATTTACAGGACATTTTCAAAATTAAGAATCCAAAACTGAAAGAAAAACTATAGGGTGAAGTACTTTATATAACTATATAACTATACATGTTAATTTAGAAAAGCAAAATAATAATCAAAGGTCCTTTCAAAAGGATGCTCAGAAACTTGGCTACCTGAATAAAAACTCAATTAGTTTCACACTTTAAATTGTACAATTTATATTTACATTTGTTCATTCGAAATATATAATACTATATGAGATTAACTTAATGAGTGGCAAAATAAAAAGTAAATAAAGTTTGTAAATCATGAAAGACTTATGAGAACTGCACTTCTGAAATAAAACTCAGTTTGTCCAAATTTTCAAAAAAAAAAAAAATGGTGCAAAATGTCAGAAGTCTTAAAAAGCAACCTACGTTAATTACTAACCCTTTTTTAATTTCAACCTAAGTGAGCTTTATTTGCCCTGGCGTGACCGGTGATTCAATGTGTACACCCTTAACTAATAATGATTACAATAAAGTAAACAATTTAAAAAAAAAAAAGGAAAAAGCAATTAGTCAAATATAGGATGCTTAGAGATAGAAAACGCAGTTCCAATTCAACAAGTCAACTATCAGAAACCAAAAAATATTAAAAATACGAAGAAAGAAAGAAACGACGCTGCCCCAGAAAGTGCGTGAGAAAATCACGAACTATAAATATCTGAGGGTTTCCACGACAAACAACGATCTCTCTATGTATAAACTATTTATATGTCTCTCGTCTTCATGTAACACACCCTCCTCTTTTTTTCTATCATTTGGTTGGGAGCAGTTAGGGGGCATGGGGAAGCTTGTGAGGCTTGTGAGCATTCTTGACCAAGGGGTTAGGGTTGTCGCAAGATTTCACTCTAACATTCCCCAAACAGGCCGCAAGTACTACCACCCTCCGGCCCTTCCCGACAACCACTCCCATGGAGGTGTCAACGGCAGTGGCAGAGTCAACGAGTCGGCAACTGCTTCAACTTTTCCCATTTTTCTATGTTCTGTTTGACACAACCACACTTCTTATGTTTTTCTTTATTCCTTTCGAGAGCCAACACATTCATGTAATCATGAATTTCAAGTTAATGCTTGGTTGCACATCCAAAAAGAAGAACAGTTAATACCTAATTAAAATTGTACACACTCCATTCTCCGGTATTTTTTATGACGTTACGTGTTTATTCATATTTATTTTAATTCAATTTCAAAAAATAAACAATAAGATTTGTATACGGGTTAATGGGTGGAAATCCTTAAGGAGGAGGTATTAATTGAGTATAGGAAAAGACTGATCACCAAAGAATTTGAAACCCGTTAAGAGTTCTTAAAATCGAAACATTTTCGTGTTGATTTATTTTTAGAGTAAAAGTCGGCAATCTTATTCATGGCAAAACATTGTATATCAACATTAGCTAACAAATATGCTTGGTACAGAATGCCTTCAATCCAACACATGTTATTATAGAAAAGAAAAAAAAAATAATGGCAAGATTAGCTAAAAATGAATCTCTTTATTATATCATGTCTCTTTCTAAAATCTAATTTATGTTTGCAAATGTAAAGATCCTTCAAGTTGCATCAATTGTTCCATATCATAAATCAAATGAACCAAATTATAAGTTGTGCTTATCAGAAATTTTTTGCTTAGTGATAACTACATAATTCAACAATGGGTAGCAGAATCTAAATAAATGGGATTATCACTAGGAACAACTTGATTATAATGGTAAGTTTTCAATGCAACAACATTTCTCATCACTTAATATCCTTTAGAGAAATGATACAATGACTATTATTTCTTATCATTCTCTTACCACATTACGTGTCATTTGTTATTAAATTTTAATTTATTTTTTTCCTTAACTTAAAAGCTGCAGGGGAAACTGAAAAATCACTCGCGCGTGGTGCCAAACACTCACACTCTCTTACCATTACACCATTCTTTCAAACAGAACCCATTTCCTCTTCACCCTAAAAAATTCCCAAACCACCGAAGCTTCCATCGAAGAACCCCAGCCCCATTCTTTTCCACCCACTAAGGCTTGTGTAGGCATTGTCGAAGGTGGCATTTTCGGGCTCCCCTCTCTTCTCCAAGGAACCCCACAACAATTGCAAAACTCTGTCCTCCGTTTCATTTCCGGTAGGCGTCGTCGAGAATGAAGATCAGGTATGCATTTTGTAACCCTTCCATTTTCTTTCTTCGTTTCCACCCACAAAAAATCAGTATTCATCTTCTCCTTTCATCTTGACTTCCATGTTTGTGCTTGGTCACCATAGATTAGGAGTTTTGGACGCTTTCTATTTGAATTTGAAAGGAATCCCATTAGTGAAAAAAATTAATTATTTCTCCATTTTCCCTTAGGGTTTTTGTGTGAACCCATTGATTGATTGCAAATAAATGGTCATTGTGTGAATTTTATGGCTTTAAGATAGATAAATTGTGATTTTTTGCGTCTTCATTGATGGATTGCAAAGAAATTAGTCATTCCTTGGTTTTTAAGTTTTTTAGCATTTCGAATTTTTGAGTTATGGTTTTAAGCATTTTTTATCATTTGTGATTTTGTGGTGTTTGGGGAAGTTCTGTATGGTTGTGTATGCATATTTAATGGCACTATCGTTGTGGTTAAGTCAAACGGTAATAATTGGATGTGGTGTTGGCTGTTATGTTATTTGAATACTTGTGTTATGTTAATTGTTTACCTTAATTAACTATTTTGGACATCGAAGCATTATATTTGAAACCAATTTCATTACAATGATTTCTATCTCCATAGTTTATAGGAGTTTTTGCGTTAAAGTTGTTGCAGGTCCTTGTAGATGGGCATTGTATATATTTTGAAATTGAAATATATAAATGGTATACCATTGTGACTAAACATTAGGCATTTGTATGCAGACAAACAATCATTCTTATCATTTCGGTGCCTATTTCGTTCATGAAGATGAAGAAGGTCGAAATAGAAATGAAGACAGTGAGCAATTGGAGGAATGCAATATATATGCGCGAATGAAGCATCAACCACACAGACACTACAAAAGTCGCTGTATTCGAACTCCATTTGTGAGTTATGGTAGGAGGAAGTTGCTTAATTAGTTGGAAACTTTTTTGAAATGTTTAATTGTTAGAACTCTTTATATGTTAGAATGAAGTTTAAAAGTTATATTATTTGACTAAGTTATGACCTTTATAGGTATGAACATGATGTGTTTGTATGTGAGATTCACATGTTCTTAGTAAATAAGTTGTTGAGATGTATGCTTAAGTTGTGGTATTTGTTAGGGAGAGAATTTTGTTTCCCCTTACATTTTTGAAAGTTTTAATTATTGTTATTGGGTTGCAAGATTATTTCCAAATGGAGGAGGGAAGTTTTTCCCCAAATGCTCTTATATTTGCTTTAGAAGAACTGAATGAGGTGTGTTATATGTTAGCACAGATGGGGTTCACCATGTGAGATAGGGAATTTTGTTTGCACCTGCACTTTTGAGATGTCTCAATTGTTTTTTCGTGCAAAATTCATGTATGGGTTACAACTTAATTGGTCTTGGGTTGCAAGTTAAATTAAAAAAATGTGTTAGGGAAGTTTTTCTAGAAATACACTCATACTTCGTTTAAGAGAATTACAATGGTGTGCTATGTTTGTACAGTTGGGGTCCACAATGTTAAAGAGAGAATTTTGTTTCCCCATGCACTTTCCAAATGTTTTTTTTTTTGTGCAAAAAGTCAACTATAGGTAACAACTTAAATGGTTATGTGTTGCAAGTTAAATTAAAAAATGTTCAAGGAAAGTTTTTCCAATAATGCACTTATACTTGGTTTAGAAGAACTAGGATGTGGTGTGTTATGTTTGTGCGCAGCAGGAGTCCACCATGTTAGAGAGGGAATTATGTTTCCCCATGCACTTTTCAAATGTATAAAAAAAAATCGTGCAAAAAGTGAATTATGGGTAACAACTTAAATGATTTTGGGTTGCAAGTTAAATTCAAAAATGTGCTTGAGAAGTTTTTTCATAAATGCACTTATAATTGGTTTAAAAGAACCGAGATGGTGTATGTTATGTCTATGCACAATTGAGGTTCACTATGTTAGAGAGAGGATTATGTTTCCCACTACACTTTCCAATTATATAAAAAAGAAATTCGTGCAAAAAGTCAATTGTGAGTAACAACTTAAATGGTATTGAGTTGCAAGTTAAATTAAAAATTATGCCACTGAAGTTTTTGCCAAAATGCACTTATACTTGGTTTAGAAGAACTGGATGGGGTGTGTTATGTCTGTGCACAGCTAGGATCCACCATGTCAGAGAGGGAATTATGTTTCCCCATGCACTTTCCAAATGTATAAAAAACATTTCGTGCAAAAAGTCAATTGTGGGTAACAACATAATTGATATTGGGTTGCAAGTTAAATTCAAAAATGTGCGTGATAAGTTTTTTCATAAGTGCACTTATACTTGGTTTAAAAGAACTAAGATGAGGTATGTTATGTGTGTGCACAACTAGGGTTCACTATGTTAGAGAGGGAATTATGTTTCCCCCTACACCTTCCAAATGTATAAAAAAAAATTCGTGCAAAAAGTGAATTGTGAGTAACAACTTAAATGGTTTTGGGTTGCAAGTTAAATTCAAAATTGTGTCAGGGAAGTTTTTTCAGAAATGCACTTATACTTTGTTTAGAAGAACTGGGATTATGTGTGTTATGTCTGTGCATAGCAGGGATCCACCATTTCAAAGAGGGAATTATGTTTCCCCCTGCACTTTCCAAATGTATAAAAAAAAAATTTCGTGCAAAAAGTCAATTGTAGGTAACAACATAATTGGTATTGGGTTGCAAGTTAAATTCAAAAATGTGCCTGGAAAGTTTTTTCATAAGTGCACTTATACTTGGTTTAAAAGAACTAAGATGGGGAATGTTATGTCTTTGCACAACTGGGATCCACTTTCAAAATGTATAATATTTTTTTTGTCAAAAAAGTCATCTCTTGGTAACAACTTAATTGATTTTGTGTTGCAAGTTAAATTCATAAATAGGACAGGTTCACAAATGCAATTATAGTTGGTTTAGAAAAATTGGAATGGAGTGAGATATTGTTGTGCAATCTTTAGGTCCCACCCTCATACTTCCTGTTGCACTTTCCAAATTTGTTATTGTTATTGTTATTTTGTGCAAAAAATCCTTCATGAGTTACAACTTAATTGGTCTTGAGTTGCATGTTAATTTCCAAAAATTGTCGGCCATATTAGTATGAACAATTGTTAGCCATGTCTTTGTCAAAGCCACAAACAAAGGTAAAGTTGCAGTACTAAAATAGTTTCCTCTTCCATTTGCAAAACGCATTTCATCATGGAATGAAAGGCATACCAACAAATAAATTAAAATAATATTTTTCAAAAGGTGGAGAAGGTCTTAAGCGGACACATAAATAAAATACACTAGAAATCTTGAAACATTATTGAAAAAGGATGACTCATGACCAACAAAGCTTTAAACTTCAGAGGTTACAACATCAAAGGTGGCATCATCATAGGCAAGTGCATTAGATGTTTCAGCTCCTGAGCTTCCAACAACCGAAAAACCAAAACCAGAAGAGAATGCAGCAACAAATGTGCCGCTAACAGATGTTCTTGTATAGAAATGCTATCGAATGTTTAGTCACAATGGTATACCATTTATATGTTTCAATTTCAAAATATATACACTGCACATCTGCATGAACCTACAACAACTTTAGTGCAAAACTTCCCATAAACTATGGAGATGGAAATCATTGTAATGAAAATGGTTTCAAATATAATGTTTCGATGTCCAAAATAGTTAACTAAGATAAACAATTAACATAATGCATGTATTCAAAGAACATAATAGCCAACACCACATCTAATTATTACAACACGACTTAACCACAACGGTAGTGCAATTAAATATGCATACACAACCATATGAAAATTCCCCACACACCACACAATCACAAACGATCCAAATTCTTAAAACCACAACTCAAAAAAATTTGAAATGCTAGAAAACCTAAAAACGAAAGAATGACCCATTTCTTTGCAATCCATCTATGTAGACACAAAAAATCACAATTTATCTATCTTAAAACCATAAAATCTACACAATGACCATTTATTTGTAATCAATCAATGGGTTCACACAAAAACCCTAAGAGAAAATGGAGAAATAATTAATCTTTTTCACTAATGGGATTCCTTTCAAATTCAAATAGAAAGCGTCCAAAACCCCTAATCTGTGGAGACCAAGCACAAACGTAGAAGTCAAGATGAAAGGAGAAGATGAATACTGATTTTTCGTGGGTGGAAACGAAGAAAGAAAATGGAAGGGTTACAAAATGCATACCTGATCTTCATTCTCGACGACGCCTACCGGAAATGAAAGGGAGGACGAAGTTTCGCAATTGTTGTGGGGTTCCGGGGAGAAGAGAGGGGAGCCCAAAAATGCCACCTTTGACGATGCCTAACCTCCTTAGTGGGTGGAAAAGAATGGGGCTGGGGTTCTTCAATGGAAGCTTCGGTGGTTTGGGAATTTTTTAGGGTGGAGAGGAAATGGGTTCTGTCTGAAAGAATGGTGTAATGGTAAGAGAGTGTGAGTGTTTGGCACCACGCGCGAGTAATCTTTCAGTTTCCCCTGCAGCTTTTAAGTTAAGGGAAAAAACAAATTAAAATTCAATAACAAATGACACGTAATGTGGTAAGAGAAGTGGTAAGAAATAATAGTCATTCTATCATTTCTCTATCCTTTATTGTATGAAATTGAGATCCATCCTCTCTTCGTGAGTATCTTAAAACTTTTCAAGAACATTCTTTGTAAGTATAGTAATTACAACATCTAACTCTACACTATCACGAGCATCAGAAGGTGTGTCAATAACAATAGTAAAGTTTGGGAGAGAATCTGCATCAGTGCTACAAAGAATAGATAACTCTTAATGGAAAATTAGGCTCCATTGTTAGGTCATATTGTGTTGAGAATGTCATTGTATGTGAATTAAATAATTTGGATGTTTAGTAAATGTCGTAATTGAGTCTTTTTACTCAATTTTCTCTTATTAACCCTTGTATCACAATGGTCATAATGTGAAGACGAATTCAGGGTCACTTCGTTGACGTTGTCGGTCTTGTAAAGCTAGGTGTGGATTTTTAGGTTTCAGAACAAAAAATCCAGAAAGTAATTTTGCATCCAAAAACACTTTCAGGAACATGTATTTTGAAATATGAAAAAAATTCAAGATAAGTGTTTTAGAAAGCATTTTCCGAATCTATAAATATTTTCTAAAGACTTGTTTCCAAAATACTTTTATGCTTCGGATCCTGGAATAGTGTTTTCAGAATATAAATAAAATTTTCAAAACAAAAATTTGAAAAATATTTCCAGATTTAGAAATACTTTTCAAAATTTTTGTTCTAGAATGTATGCTTTTATATCTTTCAGATTAATTATTTCGGAAACATTAACACTTTCAGAATATCCGATCCAAAAAATATTAACATATAGGAGGTATAGAAATTTATATTATAATTTTAATAAAGGATGGTTTGAAAATTCCACATTTTTGGGGTGCAGGAAGCTACCCTAACAAAGTTAACCTAGGCCTGCCAGCTGCCTATTCATAATGTGCCAACATACTAAAATTGAAAAATACTACCCTTCATACATTTCAAAACTAGTTATGTAAAAAAAAAATTCAAATTAAAAGTATTTAATAGATAAAATTTTAGGCTAAAACATATTCGTTAATTGTTATAAAATATTGTATAGTATTAACATTTCGCTAGCCAGTTTTTTGTAAGGCCCAGTTTTAATTTTCTGTCCTAATGAGTGAGGGTTGGCCTTAATCTGTTGGGCCTAAAGGGTGGCCCATAGGGTGCTAAGGTTCTAAAGCTGCTAGGGTTCCCTTGTCAGCCTCACTTTTGCAAATCTGTACCTAAACACTGCCCCTTCTGTTTCAGAGCTCTACTAGGGTTAGCCGTCACCCTCTCCAAGCGAACTTCAACTTTTCCACTCCATGTAAGTTGTTTCTGAACTCGTTGTAGCTTTCCACTAACTTTACTGTGGCGTTCCTGTGAGACTCTTTTGATAATCCCTTATGCTCTATTTCTTGGTTTCCTTCCAGCCACTTATTTCTTTCCTTGAGCTGCTGCGCTCTTACGTTCTGTGTCGAGGGCGTGTTGGGATATCTTGCTAGCTTATTTCCAAGTAAGGGAAGTTAGAACCCTCATGTTTGTTGGTACGAGTCTGTTATTCCATGTTGTTTATGATTGCTTGAGTTTGCTTGCTGTTATGGATGTGTGGTATGGTGGGATTGTTGTTTGGGGTATGCCTTCGAGTCTGTTGCAGGTGAAAACAGTGGCGGGCACTGATAAACTCGCCCAAGTGAGCTAGTCTCGCCTAGGCGAGATTAATATAGGCTTCCCTAAGTCTTTTTCCATGAATGGCCGCCCAGGCGACCCGCTGTATTTTTGAGCGAGCGAACGTCTCGCTTAGGCGAGAAGAGTCTCGCCTGAGCGAGAACGCGTGCAAGGCCACTGTACTGGAAGTCGAGCTCTCGCCTAGGTGAGGGTCCTCCTCACCTGGGCGAGACCCTGCTGCCTGAGCGAGAAGTTGGGCGAGAAGGTGGCTAGCCTTGAAGTTTTCCTTGATCTCAAATGTTGATAATGTGCTTGTATACCTTTAAGATTATGAATTGAATGACCTTTATGAATGGGATGGTGTATGAGTTGTGATTTGTGAGTTTTAACATGATGTGAGTATGATAATTGTATGAGATGATTCATGAAATTGAAATGATGAGTTTGGTTTGAGTTCGGCATGAGACATGAACGAGTTGGTATCAATGTGGCATGGTAATGATATGAGACGGAGTTCCACATTCTGGGTTCGAGAATAATGAGTTGGTACGGTTTGGTTGGGAATACGAAAGAGGTGAATTATGAGAAACTGTATGAGATGTATATGTATATATATTTGTGTGTATGCATGCTGAATCTATTTGATTGATTAAGAAAGTTTGGTCCGTGTCAGTGCGTAATTCCTTGGGATCTCTAGGTGAGATTCCCAAGGTCGTGCTTTGGTCGGGACGTAATTCCATGGCCCTTGTTAGTGGGTGTCCATGGTGGTGCCTCATCTGTATAACTAGGTAAGGATTCAAGGTAAGGTTGCATCTTGACACTCTAAGGAGTCAGTTAGTCTCACCTAGAGCGGACTGACCTCTATAGTGAGAGTAGTAGGATGCCCGAAATTCATTAAGGGCTAACCTTGTGGTGAGGGAAAATTGATTCATTGTAACACTTGTAACACATAGCTCGGGGGTGAGCAGCTCGGGGGTGAACAAAGGTATCCACCACAAGTTCAAGCATCCACTGAATCCGACCAGGTTATATGTATCCGGAGGAGTCGAGTCGAGTCGTAGTGTATTGCTTGGAAGGTCGTAACATGCTCGTATGATGTGTGTATAATGGACTGTGAATATGTATCTGATTTCATTGATGAAATGGTTTTGGCTCTAGCTTACCCTTTGCTTGTTTGATTGTCTTGTGTGTGGTTTTTCTCTTTTGCGATGATCATCAAATTATTGATGTGAGCAGAAGCGAGAGGTTCTCGCGGTCAACAGGGGAATGGTGACTCCGCTGCGTAGCCCGCCTAGGCAAGATCCTGATCCATGATCTTTCTTTTAGGGCCACGGCCCATGTAGTATCTGTCCTTTACATTTCAGTTTGATTTCCGCAGAATTTTTGTATCTACTTCCTTTAGCACCGTTACGCGTTTTGGTTGGATGTATGGAGTTACTTTTAAACTGTGGGGCTGCGCTAAGATATTATTCTAGTGTGACGCTTCTTTTAATTACGCCATTAATTAAATGGGGTGTTACATTTTCAAATTATTTTTGCAAACTCTGCACAGAGCAGACCCCGGTGAAATTGAGTTTCAAATGAACTTGGCACCTATCCGAAAAACATGCTTTGCACAATCAGCTACTGTGTTTCCCATTTAAGTACAATGTTTGTCATTTAAACATGCAATCTTTATTTCAACAATTTAGTTTTGGAACTTTATGTCCATTGCAGATCGTGGGGACACCAAACAAATTGTAGACAGTTTTTAATAAGAAAGTTTACTTAAATGGAGTTCCAAATCATGTAGTCGTATCTCCGTCAAAAACTTTTTTTTGTTGCGTTTGCCATTTAAGTAGTCACTCATTGGCATTTAAACCTGCAACCTTTATTTGACCAATTTATTTTCGAACTTTATGTGCATGCCAGATCTTGGTGACACCAAACAAATTGCAATGATTAACATTTAAACTTGTAGCCTTGGTGTTAGCAATTTATTTTGGAACTTTTTATGCTTGTTAGTTCCTAGTGCCACCAAACAAATTACAGTGCTTTTTTAATTAGAAAGTTTCCTTAAATGGAGTCCTAAATCACGTGGGCACCTCTCCATGGAAACATGTTTTGCCAAATCTCTTACGGTGTTTGCCATTTAATTAGTCACTGATTGTCATTTAACCCTGCAACCTTTTTTGAACAATTTATTTTTGAATATTATGTGCATGCCACCATCCTTTGACACCAAATTCCATTGATTTATGTGCAGTCCACACCCAGCATAGACCCAATTACGCACTGATTTATTGAAAAAAATACGTTCAATTATTGCGATTATGAAATGGAATTCCAAATCAATTGACGACCTAAGTGGGATGCTTTTGTCCTAAAAATCTTATTGTGTCTGCGACTTAATTAGTCATTGTTTGCCATTGAAACCTAAATAAACTCAATATCCTGTCCTGTTTGGATAAGGAAAGTGGGCATTTCACCCTGCACCAAAGAACTCCCAATAGAATTTGGACACAACTGTGGCAACTATGTTTTTCAAAATAACTTACTTAGTTTGCAATATAACTAAGTGTTTTCCACTTAATTATAAGTTCAAATCCTAAACATGAAAACAATAAACAAACGTAGTACTACATGAAAACATTAATAATGGAAACAAACATAGCTTATCAATTATCATCATTGGATGATGTTGCATTTGACGTATAGTCGGGATCACTTGAAGATACTTCATTTAATGGAGGTTTTAGTTTTTTCAAGATGTCGTCCATGCTCACTTCTTCTCCTAGTCTGTTGCGTAGTAGACTGACAGATGTCTTCACTATATCCTCAATTGGGGGGCATATGTTGAACATGAAAACCTATTGATAAGGGAAAAAACATGTTAGTCAGTTATTTAGTACATTTTAAGTTATGATATTACCTTCACCATGTTCCTGATTGTTATGTTAAGCTATTAATCTGTGAAACTTGTCTGGAAAAATGCAACCTATTTTAGTTGAATTTGAAAAACTTATGTTTTCATCAACAACAAATAAATAAATTTATTTTATGTATGAAACAAATAAGAATTAGGAAAGTACATCTTGTAACAGCATCACTGAGCTAATACCAATGTTTGGACCAAATTGTCCATCTTGCAGAACCTTCTTATGGATACCAGCCTTGGCAATTCTAGATTGATCCTGCATAACAATTCAAGTACTTGAATATTTTGCTTACATTTACATTTACATTCCGAGTAGAACCGCATTACCACTTACCTTGATGGTGACTATCATATCACCCAATCTGTTGTGCTTGCAGTCCTTCACAATGCATGCCACAAAAGCTAACCGATCCTTATCCAACGACATTTGAGTATGTAGTTTGGTATCTAGTTTGCTTAGGAATTTCATGTCACCATCATCAACCAAACCTGCATTGGAGTTTAATAAATATTTTATTTCAAAATATAAATTAAAACAAACCTCTTTGGTGTTTATATCGTGACACTTGATAAACATTTCCATCCATTTTCATGGGTTGGAGTTGAAGTCATGTTCGTATGTTGCATCAACAATTTCCTTCACAAATTGTTGAGTGTTTTTGGCTTCATCTTATTCCCTGTTTAATAAAATGCTGGGACATTCCCAGCTGGACCAAGAATAAGATCGATATTTGAGTTGCACTTCCTGAAAATTGATTCCATATTTGAGCCATCAATATGCAATCCCTCCACGGTTCCATTTCAGCACCTGTATTTCAATGGTCAAAAAAAATTATGTAAAAGAACACAATAAAAAAAGATGATTTATGTTTGCAAAGTTATACGAACAACAACATTGTGAGAATTGAAGTAACTCATGTTTACCTCTTGGATGGTAAAGAGTGAGATACGTTGTCTTTACTTCAAGATTTAATGAAGTGGAACCCTATTTATATTACATTAAATTACTTTGGACAATTTACCAATTTACCCTAATATTTGCTTCTTGGGCACATTTTCATATCACCCAAACGCGTTTTGTTGCATTGTAAGAAGGAGTGATGTTCCATCCACCCCAGTTGGGTCACTCAATGCACGACAATGCAACTAAGAAGAGCAATTCATCTCCCAATGTTTATTGAACAATGACTTCGCACCATCTTCCTTCATTATCTCACCCAACTCTCTTCAACCTCTGTGGTCCTTCATAAAGGAGGTAAGTGCATTATTCATTGCTTCCATAAATGAAGCAATTAATACCTTCCGCTCCATCTTTGATTGTTGCAGAACATACCTAAAAAAATTATGTTTCATTTAAAGTTCCATAATCATTGGGTTTTGCTAAAGATATTAACTTCACCCATAAAGACTTGCGTAAAGATATGTTTCTTTTACTTTGTAATGTGTGGTTCGTGGCCTTTATAGTTCTCTTACCAATAAATGTGTAGTAGAAGTTGATGTTTATTTGGTTTGTTCATGATTTCGTAATGCAAATGAAAGTTATGTGTCAAGAATGACATTTTCACGAAGTTTGACTATGGAAAACGTGGAAGCCACCCACATTAGGACTACATTAGATTATTTTGTATGAGGACGACCTTTGTCAAACAACCACTGATGCGCTAGTATCCATTAGCCGTAATAATGAAGGTGGAGACTTAAACCAACTTATGGTCTCCACTGTTAGGATGTCGTTCGAAATAGCGGACGAGGTCAAAAACTTTTACAAGGATTATGCTATTCGAAAAGGATTTTGGGTGAGGATAAGAACTTTACAAAAAGATTTGGATGGGAAGATTTAATATTTGAAGTTTTCTGCTCACAGGAAGGAAATTATGTGTCCTCAATCTCTCTAGAGAAGAAGACACTTCGTACCCAAAGGAAGAATTGCCCTACTCAAATGACTACACTTAAAAAAGAAGGAAAATGGTGCATACAACTGTCATGCACGAACACAACCATGATATTAGCCCAGGAAAGTCAAGGTTAATTAGAGGTAACAAAATCATAAATATGCATGCAAAGAGAACCCTTGACATAAATGATGAGGCAAGAGTGCGTATCAATAAGAGTTTTCGATCGTTGGTTTTTTATGCAGGCGATTTTGAGAACCTGGACTTTGTTGAGTGTGACGTAAGAAACTACTTAGAAGTCATAAGGTGTGCCTTGGGAAAGAATGGGGACGAACAAGCATTGCTAAATCACTTCTCCTGCATGAGAGAACTAAATAGTATTTTCTATTACAAGATTGACTTGGACTCCGAAGATCGTATACGTAAGATTTTTTGGGCGGATGCAAGGAGCTGATCCGCATGTCATGATTTCGAAGACGTTGTGTCCTTCGATACAACGTATCTGACAAACAAATATGACATGCCCTTCACACCGTTTGTGGGGATTAACCACCATGGTCAATCAATTTTATTAGGATGTAAATTACTATCTAGGGAAGACACAAATACTTTTGTTTGGCTCTTTAATGTGTGGTTGAGGTGCATGTCAAATAAGGCACAATATGGGATCTTACCGATCAATATAAGGCAATGCAAAATGCAATACAATATGGCTTCATTAATTCAAGTACCACACTTAAACAATTTGTCATCCAATATGACAATGCCTTATGACAAAAGGCCGAAAAAGAGTATAAAGTTGACTTTGCATCCTTGAATACGACAATACCTTGTGGTTCTCAATCACCCATTAAAAGACAGTTCCAAAGTGAATATAACCATGCTAAATTTGATGAAGTCCAAAATGAATTCAAATGTATGATGATTTTTTTGTTAAAGATGTGGACTATTGTGCCAAGTAACGCACACATCCAAAGCCCAACTATTGTTACAAGAAAAGGCTGACCTCGATCAATTTGGTTGCAATCAATAGTTACGAAGTTATGCAAGATGAAGAAATCTAATGCGACAAAAGTGATAGGAAAAACCCACGATAAAATAAGTAGGGTTTTTAGGTCACCGTTTGGAATTGAAAACATTATATGTATTTATTTGCTTACTTGGCTTTTTGTGTGGTGATTGATTATTGTGTTATTCAACATTTAAAATATGACCAAACGAGCACTATAGATGTTGTACACCACATCCCTGTTATGAATATTGGGAGTCAATCTTCAATCACTATGGTAGGTTTTTGATTTATTAATACTTTTATTAGTCATGCAATGATATGATATTTTTATGTGAAGTTTTATTATATAATTGGGGTGGATTATGCAGGTATCTAGTGTCCAAAGTAATGGATTTCTATTGCTACTGACATTTATGCAATCAAATATAGACATGCTTCAAACAACGACGACATTAAAAGTATTTCAATTTCTCTAACAAATGAGTAGGTTTTGACTTTTCAAGTTATCCATGTCTTAATTAATTATACAACTCACAAAATTTAAAAAATTATCATTTTGCAGGTTGGGAAATAGTTACAACATTTTGGGCCATTTATTTTTGCTAGATATGACATCATCAAAAACCATGAATTTTGATGATGGTTGTGTTTGTCAATGGCATGCCATTAATATTTACAAAAAACATTAAATGTAGGATGGACGTATGTTATTGGTGTTTACTGATATAATTATTCTTATGTAGAGTTAACAGTGGACACAATACAGATCCGTGGAATCATATGATGTGAAAAATTATGGTAAAGGCAATGTTTAACTACTAAATATTGAACATAGTGCAATTAAGTGCCAAACAATGTCCTACTTTTGGGACAGTTAAATAGTCTATTATTTTTATACCAGTTATTTGAAACAGTACTTGGCATAGGTGACAACTATTTGTGCACTTGCACAAAGGTTTTGTGTTGGAGGGTTTACCTATAGCTTTAAATGGACATGGTTTAAGACATAAAAGAAATAAAAAATTTTGTTAAAAAATAAATTATTCTACGTTGTGTAATTAAGTGCCAAACGCCTCTAAAGTTTATGCACAAACTTACATGTAGTTAATTTATTCACAAAGTATTTTGTGCAGTTGACATCAGTATATTATGCATATGTGGCAAATGTTTTTGGATAATTTGGCAAACAAAATGAATTATTTTGTGCAAAATTATAATTAGTGAATTAATCACAAGGTTTTTTACTTTGTAGTTTGGTTGCCTGATATGGGCATGTCCCCTTTTTCCGACAGTCTAAGGTGTGGGTTTCCCCATCACTTACAAAGAGGTTATGTTAATTCAAAATGATTAAAAATTAATTTCAAAAAATATGTAGGAAACAGTCAAAATAAGTGGCAAACACATAAAGTTTTTGCACTAAAATGGATGTTTTTATTCGACATCTTTAGTTGCTTGTATCACATGCTTTAATAAACCTGTCAAAGATAGATAAGTGTATATCCAATATATGTAGTCTACATAAGTTAATGATTTTTTACAAGGTTGTTAAACCACAAAACAATATTTTATTGCTCCCTATACCTCACAAAAATTGCACCCTCCATAATGTACTTCACAAAAGTTTGAAACAAAAGTATGAGGTTCACTACAACACAACACAATACAAACATACCTTATCATTGGGTAGGATTCCTAATAGTGAAGTGCTTAAGTACATAGTCTCTGTAGATGTTATCTTCATCTATAGTTCATTGATAAATGTATTTCTCCTTGATTTATTGTAAATTTTCCTATAGTGTCAGTAGTTGAAGTCATCAAGAAGTCCAATTTCCTTAAAAAAAGTACAAATCCCAAGTTCATATATAACAATTGATACGATCCTATCCAGGAAAGAGTTTGATCGTTTCTGAATTTGAATTCTCAAGAGGTAGACATGAATAAGTTAGAGAAGAACGCGACATACGACAGAGATGGAGGACGTCACAGTCTAGTAGATTGATAAGTCAAGTGAAGATTCGCCACAAAGATGTTAATCTTTGATAAGAATCAGAGGCCCTAAGCCAAGAACAAAGAGAATCGGCTCTTTAATGAAATAAAATTCAATATATGTTTAAAAGTGTCTACATTAGTTTTGGTACCTCTATATATAGGCATATAAGTTTAAGAAAACTTGAGAACCTTACAAGGAGGCCCAAGCCCAAAACATAAAACATAAACTAATTTCTAAAAGAAAATTCAAAGTCTAAAAATATAAACTAATTTCCTAATAACTATCCTTCAAAAGTCCTCTAAGCCATGATCTTCATATCCTTTGAATTTCCTCTTACAAATGCTTATAGCATCAAGAGCCTTGAATAGATTTGACTTTCAAATCTCTTGCTCCTTGCCTTTCTCATAGGTCCTTTGAATTGTAAAGGTTCATTTTCAAGTTCTTCTTGTATGGAATCTAGGGATAGTCCTCTATCATTAATATTGAAACTAGAGCTTACCCCATAATCTTTAGGTAGATCAACAACATAGGCATTGCCATTGATCTTTTAAGGAACTTGAAATGGTCAATATCCTCTTGGTAAAAGTTTAGATTTCCTTTTAAAAGGAAATATCTCCTTCCTAAAGTGAACCCACACCCAATCGCTAGGTTCAAACTTGATCTGCTTCCTCCCTGGGTTAGCTCTAGAGGCTAACTTCTCCATCTTCTTTTCTATTTGGGCCTTTACCTCTTTATGCAAGTTCCTGACAAAAGTTGTTTTGGCAAGTCCATCTATGTTAGTCATAAAACCTAAACCCTAAACCCTAAACCCTAAACTAATATCAGGTAAAGGTAACAAATCTAATGGAGTTAAATGATTAAAACCATATACTATCTCAAAAGGAGACATCTGAGTAGTGGAATGAACTACCCTATTATAAGAAAAATCCACATGAGGTAACCACTCCTCCAAAGTTTTCTAATTTTGTTTAAAAAACATCTAAAGAGTTGCGAAAGAGTTCTATTTACCACTTTTGTCTGGCCATCTATTTGAGGATGACGAGTTGTAGAAAATAGAAGCTTTGTACCAAACTTACCCTACAAGAACTTCCAAAACAAGAGTTTTATTTACCACTTTTGTCTGGCCATCTTTTTTTAATTTTTTGAAAACAAATTCAAATTGATTCTCATTGCATTGTTATTTTTACCACTTTTGTCTGGCCATCATTCTACTTTGATATTTTTTTACTTTTCCAAATCATTTCTTTAGTCTAATCAGTTTACTAACGAACTTTTTTTAATCATTTCTTTTGAAACACTATTTGAAATAACATGCATGAAATTGCCAAGGGCTTGAAAAGGCTCGAATGAGAAGATGAAGATTAACTAGGAAGTTGCCCCAATTTGAACTAGTTTCGGGGCATAAAATATGTTTGACCTTTCCCTAATTATTGATGGTATGAAGGAAATGATAGGGACTTTAAAAATTTCCCTTAGTGTGAGAGCTTGGGATGGTCTTAGGGTGTAAAAGCATGTTTGACTTTTCCCAACTGAGGAGATTGAAAAAAAGACAGGGTCTTCACAAGTTTCCCCTAATGTGATCACAGTCTTCAACGTAAATAAATGTCCCAATTCAGAATGAATGATGAGAATATATGAATTACAAACAAAATGATTGCTCAGTTTGAGTTTGGGATTGTTAAAGATAGACTATCTTAAGGTTGGTCAGGTTTAGGCTTAGAACGGAGGATACTATATGAGCAAAGATGGAATTTCATGAAGAATGAGTTGAAAGGGGACAACCAAAATTTAGCTTAATTTCCTAAACTCGCTTTTTTAATCTTTTTTTATTTTTTTAGAACAAACCTATTAACTAATCAAAATTTTCCTCTGAATTAAAATCTTTGAAAGATTAACAACCAATCTTTTATCTGTGTGGACTTTATTAGGCTTGTCTCATGACCAATGCTAGGGGTATGGAACTAAATGATAGTAAAGGCCCAAACAAGTGATGTGAAGGTTGTTTCAAACAAAGATCTTTGAATAATGTTTCATTCAATATTTGTTTGACTTCTTCTTGTTCACCTTTTGCTTCTCTTTTTCTTTTCTTAATGTAACCATTTCTTTTTTATTTTTTGATATTTTTGTACTGGTGAACTACTAGTCAAATGAAACAAATGCAAACATTATGTCAACCCTTAGTGTGATGGTGACCCTTTTTTAGGGTAATTTGAAAGAGTTTTTTTTTTTTTTTTGAAGGTTCAAATTGGGTAGCAAAGGATAATTTTTTTGTATAAAGAAACATGGCCACACATCATTTCGAATCATGATTGTTTTTCTCAAAAAAATTTAATTCACAGGAAAATAATTGATTTCATGTGACAGGATACCCCTTGTTTTGTTATATTCGTTTTTCTCACTTTTCTTGTCTTATTTTTTTGCCTAGACTGTCCTTCAGAGTTTTCAGTCTAGTTGATTTTTCTTCATTTTTTTTTTGTTTTTTTGTGTTTAGAGAATTTCTGGTAATCATTTTAAGGTATGTGTCCCCTTTATGATAATCCTCCATGGAATTGAAAACAAATTTTATGGTGGAAGAAAGATAGAAAGGGAGATGGACTTGAGCAATCTCATGCATGTAGATTAGATTAATGCTTCAAAAGAAATGTTATTAAATATTAATTTCATTTATTTATTCATGCACTGATTTGACAAAATGTTTCATTATTTTCTCATTTCCCTAACAAAGATAACAAAAATTTGATAAAAATGGGAAAAAAATTTAATTTATTGCAGTGCAATTTTTTTTTAGATTTTTTTTTTATTATGCATATGCATGCTATGTGTTTGAAACTATGGACAGAGTACCATGAATGACCACAAAATGAAATGCAATGCATGGTTATGCCTCACTAGGCACTTATTCACATTATATACTAATGAAATATATCCTTATACCTTAGGAGGCAAAAAAATGTGATAGATTTATTACTATATACAAGAAAAATTGATGGTAAAGGATGCAAATGGTCTCCCTTTTGTGCCTTAATCGAGGTTCGAAACTTAAAGTTTAAAGTTCTAAGGCAAACTATATATGCTCACAAGGATAGTTCCCTAATACTTAAAGATCAAGGTCACTAGAGCTATGGCCCACTTCATGGAATTTCCCACGACAATTGGTAAACAACAAGAAGTGAGAGTACCAATGAAGTAAACAAACTCTAGCTGGGATTCTCACAATGACCACTTGGGAAGTACATTCATCGTGGCACTACTACACAATCTTCTCTAATTCTAAGCAACTCAGATAGGGCCCCACTCATGTAATGAACAAAGTGTGTGTGAAGGGAGAATGCAATTTATACCCAATCCCCCCCAACAACCAAAAAAGTTACAGGAAGATATATAACAATATTGTTTGCCCTAAAATTCAATATCTAGCAATATTTAAAAAAAGGAAAATATACAAATACAAGTATTCGAAATATAAAAAAGAGACAAGAATATTCATACCCAAAAAGAAAAAAAATATGATGAAAAATCACATCAATTTTGCACATCCAAATAAATCGCCTGACTTTATAGCGTCCCTAGTAGAGTCGCCATCTGTCGCAACCGAAATCACGATGCGACGACGAACCAAAAATAAAATTTGAAAAAAAACAGAGTTTAGAGTCGTCACCATAGTTTATCCTGGAAAACTACGAAAAAACCAAAATGATAAGAGAAAGTCTGCAAAAAATGAGATTTTGGGTCCGGGAGTCGATTACACATGGGGAAGGTATTAGCACCCCACAACACTCGTCCTAAGATGGTACCTTTAATTAAACGTGCCAAAGGATGTGGTTTCTCCGAAAATAATAATAAATGAATTTACAAAATAAACAAAAATAATTTTTTTTTGGTTTTTGTAGCCCCACAAGGATTAATCATCGCTCATACGTATCTTCATTTATAATGGAGAATCAGGGTTACGTAATTTTTTGTGAAAAAACTATACAAGAAAAGATTTGACTTTTATTTAGTGAATTTTGAAATTTTTTTATGTTTTTTTGGTATTTTTAATTATTTAGAAATGAATGTCATGCGACGCGAGCGGCCGGACAAACACAAAGAGTAAACAAAGAAAATTGTTTTTTATCTTTAATTCTTTAAATTTTTTTATATTTTTTTAGAAAAAGAAATTTGAAAAATTGGTGTCACGCGACGCGAACAACCTGACAGACACTAAAAGAAACGAAGAAAACTATTTTTTATGATTTTTAAAATAAAATATTTATGAACAGTAGAAAATAATATCTCTTAAGGAAAAGATCGAAGTTAGGTGTAAAATAAAAACGCATTCAATATTAAAAGATAATATTATAAGAAGAAGGGAATGAATAAATAAAAGAAGATAATGACAACAACATACCTTCTATACTTTTCAATCCCGCTTCTCTTGTATCAATCTCACCATCTTATTTTGTATATTATAACTACCTTTTCTCTTCTTCTTATTTTCTTGCCTTCTTTTCTAATTTTTTTTGTCAAGAGAGATAATAAAAGAGGTGTGTCTTTGTGGATGGTAATGAGAAGGAGAGAGTAGGAGTAGAGAATGTTTTCTTCTTCTCTTTCGATCCCTTTTCATGTGACAGACTGTCTATTTATATTCACACATTACAATATCAATGTAATCCTAGCCTTAATTGTAAAGAATAATATAAAGAAGGAATTGGTCATGATAGCAATACATTATGGGAATCAAATCATAGCAAATCAGAGGACAATATCAAAAAAGATCAATAATAATGATTCTAACCATTAATAAATCAGAGCACAAAATCAATCCCAATTAGTAATATTGATTCTAATTATATTAAGAGATATTGCTTTGAATTATTAGAATTATATCACTAATTTCTCTATCAGAATAAAGGGTAGAAGATAGGTTGAGTTGTTGGACTCAAGAAAAAGAGTATGATAATTAAAAACAAATTGGGCTCTTCCTTCCTTCTTTTTTTCTTTTTTTTTCCTAAAATTAAAGTTTGAAAATCTTTGAAGAAAATCTTATTTTACCTTTTTTTTGTTTACCATTAACTAAAACATTTTTTTAATTTTTATTTTTTTTAACAAAAATAAATTTATTCACCTAGACAAAATTGGATGTTGATAAATATGATTAAAGCTAATCACATAAAGTATTTAAGAAGATTGTAAATCACTATAATTGAAGATGGACATTAAAAACCTGATTATTTTCAAAGGCAAACTCAATGTTCCCTGTCCTTCCTTATGGTTAGAGATGGCCATTCCAAAATTCTGGGGAAACAACAAACCCGTTCAACAGGACCTGAGAAAAGATGTTCCACAAACCAAACCTACAATCTCAAAGCAGCCCGAATTTCAACGTACTGATAACTTTGAAACAGGTATCAAAAACAGACATTTTGATTGTTACCTGCATCATTGGAACTGCTCCAATTATGCTAATGGCATGCTTGTTTTGTTGTTGCACATAAACCTCATATGACCGACTTATGACTTCAATCAAGAAAGTATAAACGACACCACCCCAATTGTAGTTGCTTAGTGATGCGATGTTATCCAGCAATTTGAAAGGTAATGCTCTTATTCTACTAGAGGTATTGGGAAAAAATTAAACAACAAAACACATCAATATATATATAACCGATAAACACCATCCACATCATCCACCTCATCGCTACTTAGCATGGATCTCATCTTCATAGTTATAGTTTTAATTGTTGCTGCCTCACCATCAAACAATGACCCAACTTCCCACATATTTCGTCATCAAATTGAACTTGATCACCTACTACACTTAATCCGAAGCACATACAAACATCAACACACCTAAGTGAGACTAGGTTTTGCATTACACGAAACCCTTTAAATTCTGGAACCCATCTCCTTAGCATCTCCATCAACAACAATTTTGAGATATTCAGAAGCTTTTCCATTTGCAAACACCATTTGAAAGGTGTATTTTCTACTTTTGAACGATGTATATCTCTTAATAAACAATTCAAGTGAACAATATATTATGTTTTAACAAAATCATGGACCCGAATCTATAAAATAACATTTCATAAAATAAAAATTCATTTTTAATTCAACAAAAAATATAGTTTCATATCATGACAAAAATTTCGTAAGAAATTCAAACTTACCTTGTTGTCAACTAGTTTTGGAAGCTTTCGTTTAACCATTGTGACGTAACGAAGAAATGTGCACAAGTACTGAAATTCTACCTGTAACAACATGATCAACGAGACATGCTTTTAGAAAACTTTCAAATGTGACAACAGATGCACAACCAGATTTATGAAAACAACACATGCATCAATGTGCCAATTGCCATGGTAAATGGTGGAAGAAAATGAAATAATGAATTCAACTAACTAAATTAAACTAAATTATTGCTAACAAGATTTTTTATGCTATCATGATTAGTAAAATAAAGGTGCAAAACATAAATAAAAGTTATAATCCGTTTGGAAAGTCAAACCAAAGTTTTTCACCTACACAAGTGAAACCAAATCCACAAAATTATAAATTGGCATACAATCCAACAACAAGGTACGAATCTAAAAAATATAAAGGAAACACAAATTACAGTAAAAAGATAATTCATTGATCATCTTTTATGACTATGCAGATTGAACAGTTAAGTAATACTTAAGTTTAACAAAGAACAAGTTCATCTTTCACACTCTTAAACTACCTCCTATATAATGAGACAAGTCCATGTGATCTTGAAATCCTTGCTTTCCACCCTCCACATCACTTAAAAGCAACATCAGAAAAATGTATTAACACATGCATAATCAAAATTAACTGAAAAGAAAAATCATTACTGAAATACCTAAGAAACCAAAGTGGGAGTAACAATTTCTGACCTCCGCCAATGTAATAATAGAAAATGATAATCACATGGGACTACAATCTCTTCAACTTCCCATAGATTTCTGCATTTTTAAAACTAAAACATGCTGCAATGATTTCCAATGGTTTCGTAAATAGATTATACATTAAATTTGGTACCATAGAAGTCAATTTCATGTGGACAATGCCAAGTCGTGTCCTATCAAATAATTGTCCACCCAAACTCAAACACAGAAAAGCACACATTCAAACATTTTAATATCCAAATATCACATTCTTTCATTTCAAAATCAACCTCTCTCTTTATCTCTCTCAAAACTGAAAAAAAAAATCAAAATATTGTTATTGAGTTTGTCAACTTCATATTTTCCTTCTCCCTGGTATAGTTCTTATACATAGATGATATATTGAATTATATTTTTTTCTTTTTTTCCGTGATGAATATTGACTCACGAATTACCTTTTGCATAAATTAAATCAGGGTATAAAGCGTTGCAGGCATGGGAACTATATTTTTCGAAGCAGAGGATTTTGCACCCAAAAAAAAAGGAATATACAATTCTATGACTAGACATTTGACTAGAGAGCATGTCGTCTACCCATGAAAAGGTTCCTATTTATCACCGCAATCACAAACTATAAACCAATTTTCCTAATAATACATATTTTCGTATAATCCTATTATAACTATAAACGAATTTTCCTAATAAAACATATATTTTCATATAATTTTCCACACGATTAACACACAAACCATATATATCACGATATCTCTTTTTTATTATATATTCTCAGTTTTCAATCACAAAATAGAGTAGTTAAATAAACCCACCATCAATTAATGGACCACTTGGTTGGACATAAGTATGCATAATATAAGCACCTATTTTATCTCTTCTAATTAGTTTAAGTACAAAATCTTATCACATTATTAAATACGGAAAACACACACTAACTTATAGCATTATTGTCTCGCATAGATGTTTTTTAACACACCTAATAACATTGTCATAAGAATCTATCAAGTAAGACTTCTTATCATGAAGAACTGATATTAAAAATTGCATAATATCAATGTTTTTAGTTCCTTTATCAGATATAATGCACCATGGCACACTTAATATCACTCGACTTTATCATAAATGTTTACAATGGAGTGAAGCTTGCCAGAGAAAAGGGTTCTAATGTCATAACAACTACGATCTCTTCATGCACAGAGATAACAATAAATATAACATGACATTTTCACTCAGAATAAGTTGAATCAACATTCTTTTGACTTCTCTCCCAATGATTTGAGAAAGCTTGGGAAAATTAACAATCATCTACCTTGATTCCAACTTCTCAATATAAACAATTACCATTACAACCTTTTACTTGCATTAAGTTTTGTTTCACTGTTCACCAACACTGATTTTGTTATTAAAGTCATTCTCATCTTACAGTGTTTGTGCATGTAGAAGATTTATATATTGTTCATGCATCTTACTATTACATTGCGAAACAACATACGATGTTTATGCCATTTATCATCACAAACATTGCAATTTAACAGTCTTTGTATCATTTACTTCTCTTCTTTTTCTTCTCTGGGAGTGCTCACAAGAAATAAAGTCTATAACTCCTACAAAAGGCATGAAATTGAGGCAATTTTTAAAGCTTAAAATTAGAAAATAATAATCACAGGGGATTATAATCTCTCCAACTTCCCATAAATTTCTGCATTTTTTTAAATAAAACATGCTGCAATGGTTTCCATTCGAAATCCTAAATCTAAAATGTTTTCGAATCGAAATCCTAAATGCTTTCAAATCGAAACCCTAAACCCAAAATGAAAACTTACCTCCTACTTCAATGGATTCCACTTCCAATGCTGAAACACTACAATGCCTTCCAATCGAAACACCTGACACCCAAAACGCACTGTAACCACAAACGAATGAACGTCATCTTCGACACACCCAAACACAAATACCGATGAAGGCCGAAGGAATCAAATACAAACTACAGATCCGGGAGTGGAGGTTGTCAAAGACATTACCGTTTCAAAAGCCCACCTTGCAAGGGAAGGAGCGAACACCAACACAAACCCGCGAAAGCAATACCCTTTTCTTCTACGACACAACCAAGGAAAAACACGCCAGAAGAAGAACCTCTGCAAGAGAGAGAGCAATAACAAGAATATTTTTAGTGGAACATCTTTCACAATCCCTGGAGAGATAGTTCACTAAAAGACCGAGGGATAAGTAATTCGACTCAGTCACATCCAGATCATGAATGTTAGGAATCCATATTATGCAAGGAGACATTGCTTTTGCTAATTCGAAGTGAAAGGTGATATAAAATCGGTCTATTTCTGGCATCATATCCATAGTTAGCATATTCATCATAGTTAGAAGCTCTAGTTCCATATCAAGGTCACGGTCAATATCGTCACTATCGTCACTATTATCAATAAGAAAACCCTTAGGCTTGTTATCCAGGAACTTGTTCACATTCATCTACTTTCTGAGTGGAGGATGTGGAAGACAACAAGAGAAGTAACATTGTCCACGCTAGATTAAATTATATTTAAAACTAATTCATTTAAGTCCCACCACGTAGGTGTCCACGTCCACATTGTCAACTTTGTCAAAAATATACTTTGTTAAAATATCGTTTTTGTTAGAAGTGGGCTTTAAGCCTAAAAGGTGAGGTTTGCATCTCACTTATATATTATGAAATTGTCTTATTTCTAGTCGATGTGGGACTTCTAACACACCCCTCACGCCCGAGGTATATTCATCTCGTACATGGAACTAGAAATTAGTGGGTGGTCCGTTAGCAGCTCGATAACAGGTGGAACAAAATGTCCAAGAAAATTTGCTAAGATAGGCTCTAACTTGACTCTAATATCATATTAGAAGTGAACTTTTAAGCCTAACTTAATCATACAAAACCAGGTTGTAAGATGAAGTTTAAATCATACTTATATATTGTGAATTGACCTTATCTCTACTAGAATAATTTTTTTTTTTTTTAACAATGACTCTGATACAATGTTAAAAATCAATTTTGTGAGATTAAGACTTAAAATTCATTTCTAGTTGTTTTTGTTAAAAAGAAGTCTTAACCACTCAACTCACAAGAATATCACTGAAAATAGTTACACCAAACCTATAAAATAACTAAAGTTTTGAAACAAAAAATAAATAAAATAACCACATTTAAAATGGATTTTCAACATCCGGAATCTTTTGGTTTAATTGTAATTATGGTTTCTAAACTTTTTTCCCACAATTAAGCCCATCTGCTTACGGAAAGGATTTAACCAGAATCCAATGAACAGGCAGCAACTGTAAGTTATTCTCAACCATGATATCAGACAGTGACAACATTTTCTGACCTGAATACATGTCTCTGGACAAAAACTTCTAACAACTAAGACCGGCCAAAAGATTCGCCTCATAATAAGAGTATAGTAATAATGAAAATATTGCAGGGCTAAAAATAATAACTGAAGGTCAACAACATATACAAGCAAACTCCTAGGGGGCTAGTAAAATGAACAAAAGAAACATGATCAAGACATACACCTAAAGACAAACTAAACAGAAAAATACGGTAAATAGCATGTCAGTGCCCAGAATACATGAGAGCATCAGAGTGGAGAACTTTGTGGGAGCCTTATCAGCACCTGGTTATTTTCTACCTTCTCTGAGGACCCACTGATGTGCAGCATACTAGTTGTATCCAGTATGGTCTGCTCTTGACCTTCCTTTTTTCTCTCTTGATGTCTGCAGGATATCTTGCTGGAGAGTTCCATTCTTTTGCAACCTCTCCTTTTACCACTTGAGCTGCAGGGGATTCAGGACCCAGAATGGAGTTAACAGTGGTCAACCCAGAACCATTCTTTTCCGAAACTTTACTACTCTTCTCACCCCCTGAGTTTTCAACCGATTTTGGAGATTTAGGCTTGTTGTTGCTATGGGCAGCCTCACCCAAGAGGCTCTTCAGAGGTGTGTGCTCCTTACTGTTGCTCCAGTTTGTCACCTTGGCTATTATTTCTTCATTCCTCTTCCTCCCTTGAGACTCACCAACAACCTGATTTAGAGTGGGAAACCAACCGGCCTGTGAAGTGAAATCTGATTGCTGTGGATTCTGTCCCCTCTGGACTTCAGAAGCAGTGGCTTTTGGGCTAACCTGCATAGGTTCAACCAACGTCATGAAAGATGGTGGCTCAAACATTTCCGATTTATCAGACTGCTGTCTCTCAGCTGCAGCTTTTGAATTGTTCAAGTATGGCTTTCCTGCTTCCGTTGATGCCACCAAACCAGTTGATGACAAGGTTTCAGCATCAATAACTACCGGTGCATCAGATTGCATTGATAGAACTGCATAATGGATAATGAAAGAAAAGGTAAAAACCAAAGTTTTACTCAAAAATAGTCATTAAGTATTTTAACTATAGTGCTTCATGCAGATAATGCAAACCAAGGATAACCGCAAAGAGATGGATCCGCTTTTGACTTTCGACAAAGAAAATACACTCCTACAAAGGATTAGGGTGAAAAAATGGATGACGCCAAACAAACAGATTAATATAATTGGCCATAAACACTGAGAGACAAGATCTACGCAAGCATCTTTGTAAGCATGAAAGATCTAGACAATTGCATACAGGCATAATAGCCAGTATGTATGTGTCTTTCATGTCTATCAGTTTATGTAGAAGACCTCTCCCATTCTAATCAACTATGCTACAATATTTGCTACATGCGATCTTTTCTTTTCACCGAATAGTATGAACCGCAATTCGTGTCCTGAGAAATTAGATGCAGATTAGGATTTTCACACCTGTCAGTTGAGATTGCAGTAGGACAGATTAGATATGGAAAAACAGTTTTGTAGATAACAAACCTCACTTGTTAAAAAAACTTTATTCAACTATTGTGTTGTTGTTTTCATATAATGCACAATATAATTTATAGATCACAATTCCTAACCGTTGTATTCAAAATGGCTATAAACGACTAGTACACTAACTATCCATAATGACTAATACATTAACTAATCACAACGGCTAACTCATTAACTACCCACAATGGCTAACTCATTAACTACTATTAAGACTCCAGTGACTAATTCATTTAAGTTTATTCTAAAACCCAACCCAACTCCCCCGTAACCTTAAATGCTTCTCTTATCCTTCATCTCAGTTCCTATGTTCTTCATCCGGACTTTCCATGTGCAATAACCCTTCTCACATTGTGCTTGTCCCTTACATGAATAGACAAGTTCTTTGGTTTCTTCATGGATGACTCATTGTAGTATGCTTGTTCTCTACTCTCCTCGCAGTCAACTTGATCTTCTCTTTGGCCAACTTCTTCTTAACCAGGTTCATGTCTATAGGTTGACCTCCTTTTGAGGGATCAGACAATTCCCACGTATTGTTGCACTCAATCGCATCTATCTCCTCATCCATTGCAAATTGTCACTCCTCATCTTGCACCTCTATTGCAACTCTCAGATCCATCACTACTTGCAACTGTTCTTGCAAACGTGAAACATCTTGTTCAAGTTCCAAGCGCCGCTTTCGCAAAGCTTGCTTCCTTGTCTTTAAGCTTGCTTTTAAAATTGCATTACCTCTAACCTCATTTTCAATTTGTTGTTGCAAATCACCTTTTACAATCTCTAACCTTTGAATAACAATCTTATCCCTGCACATGTCTAAGCCATTCAAACTGTACAGATGCACCATTGAGCTTTCCATCTCTTGCTCCTTCGACTTATCCAAGCTATTAACATGCTCTACCAAGCTACCTAGGCACCTCACCGAGCTTTCCGAGATGTTCACTTGCTCCTTCGGGCTACTCAAGCTTTTCATATGCTCCACCGCGTTGTTTGGGGTAACTACACGCTCCACCATCTTGTCCAACCTATCTGCATGTCTCACTAGCCTATGCAACCTACTTGGTTGTCTACTCGACCTCTCCTCTTACTCGACTGTTTTGTTGAGTTCTCCTTGCTACATGGTTGTCTTGCTGAGTTCTCCATTCTACGTAGCTGTCTTGCCAGTTCTCCACTTGCTTGTGCTTGACCTACGAGCTACGTGCCACCATCAACATCGCTTCTTCTTCAACTTCTTCTACGAGATTGGTTGTCTCTTCTCTTCCATTCTCATACTGACAGTCTTTGGCAAAATATCCGACCTTACCGCAATTGAAACACTAGTCTTAGTAACAATCCCTTGCATAATGGCCATACTTGCCACACTTGAAACACTCAACATTTGAGTTGCACGATCAACCTCCTCTCCATGGACCTTGTCCTCTTTCGCACCAATTTTGTGACAGGAATGTTTTTTCTCTTCTTGTCCATGGCTTCTACTACAAAGATTGCTTATTATACCTCCTCGATATTGTCCTCTGCGTTAAGTGTTCTGAGCTTTCTCATCTTTAATTGACAACTTCGTTTGGAGTAATTGATCAAGTGGCTCCCACTTCTTCTTTTGTTGTTCGTGTGCTTCAAAAGATCCCGCAAGCTCTTCAACTATGAGCTTTGATAAGTCCTTTAACAGTAAAGAGGAAAACTAAAAAGAAGAAGCACTCTCAACAAAAGAAAACTAAATATATTGAATAGTTGTTACTTGATTGATTACAACAGAGTAATAACATGTATTTATACACAACAACACTAACTGATTAACAGAAAATTAACAGCTATATATTAACTAAGGCTAACAAACTGACAGTTGTTTTAAGAGTAACAGTTGGCTCTACACTAATATCCTTGAACTCCTCAATCGCACACACCACGTTCTCAAAGCCATCTGTTAGAAACCTCAAAATCTTCACATTTTGGCTGGCGGACAATGTCTCTCTGTTTCTACTGAGTTGATTCACCACAGTTTCAACCCGAGTTATGTACTCGGCTACTCCTTCTGTCTCCATCATTTGCATGCTCTCTAATAAGCTCCTAAGTGTTTAGGGTCACACCTGCTTCACCCAATCAACCCCCTTATACGCCTTCTCAAAAATATCCCACGCTTCTTTTGAAGATTTGGCACTTGAAATCTTCTAAAAGCCAGACTCATCCACAGCTAGGTACATACTTGTCCTTCACACACGTTTCTTTCAATGGTTTGAACTAGGCATTTGACCAATTTGTGGTATTGGCTGGTTCATCGAAACCATCGTCAAGCACCTCCCAATTTTCTTGGGAACCAAGAAGAGCCTTCATTTTGAGATTCCAATTGTCATAGTTGACAGCCTTTGTCAACTTGGGCAAAAATACATTGTTTGTAAGATTGGCCATCTCACTCTCTTTTTTTTCTCAAACTCTTAAGATCTCTCTTTTTCTCACTCAAACACTTAAGCTAACTAGCTCTGATACCACTTTGTAGACAACAAACCTCACTTGTGAAAAAAACTTTATTCACTTGTGAAAATACACTCCAACAAAGGATGAGGGTGAAAAAATGGATGAAGCCAAATCAAAAGATTAATATAATTGGTCATAAACACTGAGAGACAAGATCTAGGCACGCATCTTTGTAAGTATGAAAGATCTAGACAATTGCACACAGGCATAATAGCTAGTATGTATGTGTCATTCATGTCTATCAGTTTATCTAAAAGACCTCTCCCATTCTAATCAACTATGCTACAATATTTGCTACATGCGATCTTTTCACCGAATAGTATGAACCGCAATTTGTGTCCTGAGAAATTAGATGAAGATTAAGGATTTTCACACCTGTCAGTTGAGATCACAGTAGGACAGATTAGATATGGAAAAACTGTTCCAGAGACAAGGTAATTATTGTGTTTGAATCACGGATCTTTAATCTCTAACTACAACATAGAAAGAAAAGGAAAGATGGGAACAACTTAGTTGGGATGTCATTGCTCCATTGCGATGTCTTATATGTCAGTCTTTCAAAAAACAAAAAATCTCTTTAATCAACACATAATTTCTCTTTAAAACTGCATCATATTACCTCGTTTCATTGACTAGCCCTGGCATATTACAATAGCCCTACTAGAGAATGAATCAAATTATTACAGATGCTTTTTATTAAAAACAAGAGTATACCTGAAACAGAGCCCCAGTTGCCTTCCAAACTGTCACACCGGCTACCTGAGTCAACAGAAGCATCAACTCTGGATGAACCATGTTTAAACAAATTATTTGTTTGATCTTGAACAGGCACAACACTGATTCTAGGCACTTCCCTGCAAGGCTCTCCGTCAGGATTATCTTCAAACCCAGAATCAGGTTCAGCAGTTAAAGGAGATGTATACTTCCTAGCAAGGTCGTCTGCAGCCTTCACTAATAGTCCAACATCTTGTGCTTGATGTAACTCAGTAGATGTATCAACAGATTTGTTATATTCTTCATTTAGTTTGATATTAACATTGATTTCATCTTCTTTTGTGTTTCTCTGGGCACCTAGTAGTGGACTTATGTCTCTGCACTTTGTACCACTTGATTTGTTCACCGGCCTAACAAGCACAATGTCTGAAGACTCAGAAATAACTGGGTTTTCAAAATGATTGGTAGCAGGTTTAGGCAATGAAGTATCAGCTACAATTGAGTTTTCCTTATACTGTGCATGAAGCACATGACCTTGTACATTTTTTCCGAGTTCATCAGCAGCATCACTCTTATCAGCTCCATCATGCTCAAGTAAGTCCACTAATAGCTTGTCTTCAGATTGCAAGATGTCATCAGGTTGAAGATCTTTCAACATAATTTCAATAGCATCTTCTCCAGTAGCTCGAATAACCTTGCCCTCTGAAGCTACATGATGATTTGGGGTACCTATTATGTTAATTACACTAACTGTTTCACTGATTGCAGACCCAAAGGATTCCTCCCTCTCATTCTCATTAGACAGCCCTATTGAACTACCTTCTGGCAAGCTTTTGTGTGCAGAATTTTTACCACCATCATCAGTTCCATGCACTTCAGAAAATTGAATCATATGACTCTCATTCTCCTCAGTTTTCATAGTATTCATAGATGGGACAATTTCATCCGGTGTTTGATGACTTTCAACAGGGAGCTTCACTAGAGAAACATCAGTATACTCTTCAGCATGCATTTCTTTAGATGTAGGCTCACTGTTGAGCATCTCCATCCCCATGCTACCTATAACATCTATATTCAAAGAGATGACCTCACTTTTTTCACTCAATTGACTTGTGTTATAATGAAATTTATTTTCCTGAGTAACTCTGTCATTTATGTCATCCCCCTCATATTTCAATGACTCAGATGAGTGTGGGAAAGGATTTTGGTATACCACACCTTTGTGATCTTTAAAGTCTTCATACTCACTCTGAGAATGTGCTCCATCGCCAGGTTTATCATTGCATGTCAGAAGCAGATCAACATTAGCATTTCCTTCTCCCTTTGCATGCAAAATCTTATCATCATTGGAAGTAGCAAACTGCACCACATATGCAGACTCTACCTGAGCATCATCTGTGATTACACTTGAGTTTAACTTTAGAGGAAGGCTGTCTGGGGAGAACAAAGAAACGGACTCAGCTCCATTCTCTCCCTCCAGATTAACAGCTTCATCTCCTACTTGATGATCCAAGGAAACCTCATCACTAACTACTATTTTAGACGCTTCTTCACTCATTTTACCAACAACACTATCAGATGGTTCCACAATTTCAACTGTGTCTCTGTTGTAATTAGTCACAGCACCATCACCCACTTGATGCTCCACACGAACTACATCACTGACTACTATATTAGACACTCCACATGTTTCACTGACAATGTAATCAGATGATTCTTCAATTTCAACCACTACTCCAGCAGAATTAATCTCATCCTTTCCTTCCAAATTAGTCTCTTTTGTAGCAGACATCAAACTGCAATCTGTCGCATTCTCAACAGCATAGATATTCTTTACTGGCAATATGTCAGGCATGGCTTCAGCTTTGCCGGGAGGTGAATCACTGGACAAACCAAGAAAAACTTCACTGTCCACAGTAGTGGATTCTGCAGTCCTCAGGGCTGCAGTGGAACTTGATAATGGGTCCACAGTAGGGCCTGACAATTGACCTTGCAACCCCACTGTGTCTCCCACTCCAAAACTTTCATTTTGCAGAATATTAGGATTTTGAGTTTGGCTGTCATTAGTTGACTTGTCAATTAACGAACTCATATCTGCATCTGAAAACAGACCATCAGCCATGATAGAACCAGAGAAAAAACAAATTACTCAGTAAGAGAGAAATTGTATGAAAAAATGCCTACTCAATACTGGAGGATATCAATTTTGGAAAATAATGTAGTTGTGTGTGCATCAATACACTTGTGGTAACCGGGATATGTGCATCATTATCTTTCCAAAAGTTTGAAAATCCAAAAACTGATTTTCTTGATTGAAAGTATTTAGTAAAGTTTGAAAAAATAGTTACATATATATAAAAATTGCAAAATAGAAAGGTACAGAAAAGAAATTCTGGATTGAGACATGTGGATCCCTCATGCTTATTTACTCAGAAATTGTCAGATCCATAAAAATCATTTAATATAATTTTACAAGATTAATTAACTTAAAAGGTATACTCAAGGTAAAATCTTCACTGCTGCAATTACCTCATATTCATAAGAAAATATTCATTTACATTCAACATAGATCGGCAGTTTTATAATATAAACTCATAATTTCTATGAAACTGTAGAGAATAAATCACAATCTTATAATATCATAACATCTTGATAGACTAAGAAATTCAGTCACTAAATTTATAACAGTAACAAATTAACTCAAAATTCTGACACTCATAAAAAGTTAGCTATCGTTGAACAATTGAATGCAGGAGGAATTGTGCACTTTTAGTTGCATCATGTCAGTATTGACGCTCATATTCAACAGTCATGTGAACATATTTTCCCTAATCATGAAATAATCAGGCATGAACATTTTACCGTACCACATGCCAATACTCGGTAAATAAAGTAAAACCTAGTCAAGTTAATAAAAGGAAATGTGGTGTAAAACCTATCTTCGCACCAGTCAAATCTTTGTCCATAGAAGTTCCTGAAAATTTAGGTACATTTATGTCTACCATTTCCATATCAGCTCCTGAGTCCAAACTATCTTGCAACCGTTCCTTAACATCTGGATTTAATCCACTATCTGAAAAGTCTGCAACTGCATCTGAAAACACCTCATCTTCCGATCTAATAAACTTCTCTCCATTTCCTGCACTGCCCTTCTCATTGTTGCCTGTGTCCAAGGAATTTGTGACTGACAAAACCAAACCTAATAAAATAATAACAAATTACCAAACCTTCAATTTTGGAATGTATGATAATTCGAAGGCCGTAGATATAAAGTCAGGATTAGTTAGATTTACTTCATTTCCTGAGTTTCTCAATATCAAACCTAAGATGCTACACAAAAGAAAGAAAATCACCTGGTGTTTTGCGATCATCATCAGAAACATGTTCATCATCTGAGCCATTTAAATTGTGCTGTCCCTCGGAGACGTACAATTTGTAACCTTCAATGGTTCCACAGATCTTCTTGTGAGCACGCCTGTGTTTGGCACTTGGATGTGGATTTGGAAATGGCCATCCACATTTGTGACACAAATGGACCGCATGACTGTCGTGTCCTTCAACATCCAAATCACAAAACAAAAAAAAAGACCATCAAAATCTTCACCTCGAGAAAAGTCCAAAAAAAAAGAGCCGGACACAGATTCCAAAACCAGACACCCCAGAAAGAAAGGCAAAGACTTTTCATACCAAAACACCTACCCAACAAAACCCAGAAAGAGAAATAATATAATAATGGAACATGGAAAGGAAAAGATAGCGAGAAGGAGAAAACAAAAAAGTGATGAGAATGCGAAGAAAAAGCACCTGCAGTTTCAATTCTTCTCTGATCTTGGTTATCCATTACCAGTGAAAAGAGTAAGAAAACCCAACCAGCAAAGAACAGAGAGGCTAGAAAGCCAAAACTATAGTGGAATGGAAGTAGAACAGTAAAAGGGTTGAAATCTCAGAGTAAGATCAACAGAGAAGGTGCAAAGAAAGAAGAGGGTAATTACAGTAGAAGTGGAGTGGTAAAGTAGTTTGAAACACCAGCATAAAAAACAAAAGGGCCCGCACCCATGTGGACAACGCAAGTCACTCACTGTTCATAAACACGAAACTTCCGTTTCCATCTCCTCTTCAAACACTTGTACAGTCGTACATGAAAAAAGGGTAATTCAGTCTTTTCATCTTTTTATCGGGGGTATAACTGTCGTTAACGTACAATACTTAGTTCCACATGCAGTGCACGTGCCTCTGACCGTGACGAGCTTTCCCCGCTGTGGATATGGTCACATGGCTGTGACAGTGTGGAGAATGACGGCCAATGAGGTTGGTGGTTGTAGTAAAAGGTCTCTGATGTTGTGATGTGGTGAATCCGTACCGTGTGTCCACGTAAGCATCCAAAACCAAAACCATAGGGTTGCTACGTCTTATATTATGGAAAAGTATGTCCGCTCCTTCTCTTTGTATTTTTTTTGTTTGTATGTCAGAAACACCGGTTAGCTGCTATTAGTATATGTGTTAGGTATGACGACGAAGTCAATCGAATTTTGTTATTTTATATCCATTTAAAAAAAAATCATTATTTTTATATCAAATTTAACGGTATCATATTTTTAATATAAATTTAAATACTATTGTAGTCACTTTTTGTTCACTTTGTTTAATTTGATTTATTTTTTTTTCATGTTTAATTTAGTTTATATTTTGTTAAATTAGAATCAATTTCGTTTTTTTAGTGTCGTTTAGATTGATAATAACAGAGTATATATGTTGGCATTGTTCATAATACGTGGACAATTTTAATTATGGTTGTTCATGTTTTGTTCAAATCAATTCCTATTTTTGTTAAATTTTTTCAATTTAATTTCACCCTCCATTTCATCACCTTCACTCTCTATTTCATAACTATTCACCATTGCAACCACCATCACTGTCGTCGCCACCACCACCAACACCACACTAGAATCATCGTCACCACCAAACTAAAGCCACAACCACCACTACCACACTAAAACAACAATCATCACCACAACCACCAATATAACCACCACCACCTCACTAAAACCACCATTGTAAGACCCACAAAATTTAATTAATTAATTAAAGCGGATAGTGGATTAATTAATAAATGCGGGTAGTGGGAATTTTTATGGCATTAAATTCTAAGTTGTATGACGTGGAAAGTACTAGCTCAAATGGTTGAGAGTACTTGATTGTGTTGAGAAGACTTGGATTCAAGTCATATGTATGCCAATTGTGTGTTATTTAATTGTTATTATTTTAAATATATGTTGATCATGTGGTGAGATAATATAATCATTTAATTATATTAGTCAGCATGAAACATTAATTGGTTGGATAGTTGTGCAAGGGGGCTGGAAAATTTCCAAAAACCACTTGGCGGGCTATGCACAGTCGCCAGGCAGCTCATTATGCAACACATTTGGATTCACCCAGTTTTTCTGGGTTTGTATGAAGCGCTTAGCGGTAGCAAGTGACCCGCCGGGCGACACGAGCAAGTTTTGGCTCAAATTTGACGTTTTTTTGTGATCTGGGGTGTTTTGTTCGAAGGAATAACTAAGTTTACTTGTTAAAGGATGTTTTAATGTCAAATGGCAATTGATTTCACGGCATTGGGCGTGTGATTGAATGGAACAGTGAAGGGATGCTCTCATGGTTGGAAAAATTGGGGTTTGTGGTTTAAGGAACGTTCGTGGGGTTAATTGTACTGGAAAATGTTAACAGTGTAAGGCAAATGTGAATCTCTATGATGATGAGTGATTTCGAGTGAGAACTGGATGAAAATTACAAAGACGCGAGGTTGGGAGTTGTTGGGGTTTTCGAGGGTGTTGGAAAAATTCTGGGAAATTCCCAGAAGGTTATGCACTGACTGGCGGTATGCAATGAGTCGTCAGGCGGCAGCGCAATTTAAGTAACTGCATGGCTGGAAGGTGCCTATGAGGAACTGGGTCCGTGGAAACTAATTTAATACTAAGTTATTATTAAGAAACGTGATTGAACAGAGCCCTAGGGGATTGATGTGTGAATTACACTAGGGAAAATTGGAATGATTTAATGGTGCTGAAGGAAATTAACTATAATTAGATTGTGGTAGAGGTCTGGAATATCACCGCAATTGGTATAGGTTTATATAAATATAATTAGCCAAGTGGAGAATGATCTTAAAGTATATTGGACTAATTGATATTTAGATGAACCTAGGAATGTTTAATATTAAGGAAGGAAAAATGGTGTGGTGCTATTTTGGAGGAATTACTTAGGGTCATGTTGTTAAATAATAAGTGTAATTGCTTTGGGTTGAGGCACAATAAGAAGTGGTAGTAAGATTAGGTAGTTTTGTGTCTTTGGCCTAAGGTGGAGTATCTTGGTTGTTATTTAGTTAACTTGGGAGAGTGTGCATGATCTAGAGAGTGAATCTGGTATTGAGTTAATTGTGATATTAAGTAATAAGCATTGTGAGTGCATTGTGTTAGGGTAGTGATGAATAAGGTTTACTTTAAGAAAACCAATTTTGTACACTTGGATGGTTGGTCTTAGATGGAAGTAGGAAACTAGATAGTAAGTTAGCCACTGGAAAAGCGATTCAACTGGATTGGTGAAAGGCATCGTGAGTCTTGATGCCTGGATTGAAGAATCAAATCTGTGTAGAAGTACACAGAAACCAGAACTGTGCAGGTACTGATATAGCGTCTGGCGGCGGGTTTAGACTGTCAGGTGATAGCGACAGCGACAATGGGTACTGAAACGAGTGCGCCTGGTGGTGAGGCTAGTCCCATCAAGCGGGATCTACAACGTGGGTGTTTTCAGAGGCGTTACGCGCCTGGCGATATGTCACCCGCCAGGCAGTCTGGAAGCGGCAGCGTTTGGCGGTACGCGTCCCCCGCCAGGTGATTTTTGCTGCTGCAGCCTTGGGTTGTTGGTTTTGCATGTGTGATCTATAAGCCCTTTAGTGATACTTCAAAGGTGGGTTTGTTGGTGTTCCCTGAGTTGAGCTTGGAACGTATCCCTTGAGTTGAGCTTGGGATAGGGGTTAAGAACGTGGCATTCCTCGAGTTGAGCTCGAAATGGCATCCCTCGAGTTGAGCTTGGGTTGGCGAGTGTTCCCGGTGTGAGTGTGTTGGTTGTGGCCAGTACGGATGGGTCTAGATAGATTGCCCTCCTCAATAGTTAACGGACGAGTTTGGTAGTCTTGGGACGTTGCGAACTATGTTCGTATTTGGGAACTCCACCTGGCGTTATGATGTATGATCCGTAGCAATGATTTCCCGCACGTGCTTTATCGGTTGTGGCCGATAGGTATGACAACAATTCATCTGGAAGGAATCACTAGAAGATGTAGAGCACGAATAACATGGTTGTGGCCATGAGATATGGAATCTTGAGGGAATTCCTTTGGGGTGATTGTATGATATATATATATATATATATATATATATATATATATATATATATATATATGAGAATAAGTGTGTTTTATATATGTATACATTTTTATATGTTTATTTTGTTAAGCTCGCCCTATCTACTTGTGATTGGCAATGATCGTGTACGCGGTACACGTGAGCAGATGATGTTGTTGCAGGTGGTTCTGGTGAAGCTTAGTGATGGAGCGGGGATAGCTTGGGAGTTTTATTATTTTATGGTTTTGAAATAAATTGTAAACTCTATGAGATGCTTTTATATTATTTCCAGTTTTATAAACCATGGATTTTGGATTATCATTGAAGTAATAAAAGATTTAAATTTTCCGCGTTTTGGGAAATGATGCATGATTAAATGAGGCTGACGTGATAATTCTTTATTTATTATTTAAAATCTGTAATATCCTGACGGGATGTTACAACCACCACCACTGCCACCCCCCACTACCACACTAAAATCACATTCACCACCATTACACTAAACCCACCAACAACAACGACACTCACGGTGGTATGGGTTTTAAGATAATGGTGATGGATATGGTTTTAATGTGGTAGTGGTGGTGGTGGTTGTAGGGGGTGGTTGCATGGTGGTTATGTGGTTGTGGGTTTAGTTTGGTGGTGGCAGTGGTTGTGGTGGTGGAGGCGACAATGGTGATGGTGGCGGTAGTGGTGAAGGGTCATGAAATAGAGAGTGAGAGTGATTGTAACATCCCGGTAGGATATTACTTAAAATGAATAATAAATAATAAATAAATAAATAAACAAGGCAGAAAATAAATACCTCATTTATTATGTAATCTGTTTCCCAAAACACGAGAAACTTTCAAAAACTTTAAAGGATTAGTAGTCTACATATTCAAAAATTCATCTATACAACTTTAAGATTAAAATCCAAAACTATAAAAACTGTAATCAAATTACATGGAAATTAAATAAAAATAGTTCTAAAAGGCCCTCGTATGTTGAGCCCACTCTCCGTCACTAAGCGTCTCCTGGCTCACCTGAAACATCATCTGCTCCCGGATAATAAATTACACGATCATCGCCACACAAAAACAAATAGGGTGAGCTATTCACATACACATAAATAAGTATGAAATAATTTCCCATCCCATTCATAAATATTTGTAAGAAAAAAAACATCCACTTCCCACACTCATAACCAATATGAGTTCATGCATGTACTCTAAATCTGGGATTTCATGTGCTTCCACGACCCTCATTACTCGTGGTCCAACCTACAAGCCTATCCCACTTGTAGTCCTGCTTCACGGACTCCCTCTCCCGTCATCCGAACTCCTCGCTCGGACCGGGACTGCATACCCGCCTTTCCTACTATGAACTCCCTCGCTCATAGCATTCTCAAGTTGAGCATGAGATGAACTCCTTCGCTCATTCATCCCAACAAGAGTATCTCCGGTGAACTAAACAGTTCACGTTCCGCATGCGGTCTACTCATCACGAACTCCTCACTCGTGACAAAATCCAAGCACATCCCAAATTCTATGGACTTAGTCCTTCAAGCCCAAACACCACAAACACATGCATATAACTTCCTATAAGTTAGGAAATACCAAGCAAACAGTCCAAACAGTGCATAAGAACATGGCTCCTCGCCATTCTCGCTTAAGCCATGCCTATTCGCCCAAGCTAGAACATCGGTCTTGATTAGGCTAAACAACCTCGCCTGAGCGGGTATGAACCAGTTGCGACTCCACAACACCTCGTTTAGGCGAGCCCTGCTCGCCTGAGCGAGACTGCGTTCGCTCAACACACAAAACTCCTCGCTTGGACGAGGATTCAACATAAATCAACACCAATGTCTCATCGTGACCTCGCTTAGGCGAGTCATTCTCACCTAAGCGAGAGTATTAATCGCTCAACACCTCAAAACCCCTCGCCCGGACAAGAAGTCGCGCTCAACACGCACAGGCTTCATCACGACCTCGCTTAGGCGAGCCTCTCTCGCCCAAGCGAGAGTATTGGTCGCTCAACCCTGACATATGTCGCCTAGGCGAGAGACGCGAAACAAAACCCAAAACGAGACTCTGCAACTCTCGCTTAGGCGAGATAGACTCGCTTGGGTGAAATTGCAGAGGTTCTCCTCTGATCACACGTGAAAATAGCCAACCCATGGCACTCAATCATTACCAACACAATGTAGTGGCCAGAAACTCAAAATCATGATTTCTAATCATCTGAACTACACCAAAAATCGAGTATACAATCATCAATAACCCCCAAGATCAAAACCCTCATCCAAATCATGTTAAACATAAAGGCTTGGCCACAACACCAAGTATACCAATTCTCAATCACAATACGCATACACTGAAGTCACACTATTTGGAGTTCAATTGAGAATCACAAAGACGAAATACACAGTACAACACATTAAATTTTTATACACAAAATGGCAGCTTCCCCTAACCTGGAAACTTGATTAAAATTGAGAAGAATGACAGTTCCTTAGTTCACCCAGGCTTTGCTTCACCTCTCTCCCAATTCAGCCCTTGCACAATCACTCTCAAACTCGTGCTCTTTTCAAAGTTCAACTATTAGCACTACCAAACCCTCTTTTTCCTCAAATTGGCCCTTTTATATGTGTCTCCATTAAGGGTTTACAAATAAAATGAAAATAAGCTTTATGGTGGTTTTAATTCTTGAAAATAAGCTTTATGGTGGTTTTAATTCCTATTCAAGGGTAATTATTCAATGGTTTTTCAACCCCTTTTGACTGTGCCACCTTTTCACATTCACTCCAAGCTAAAGTTGGCAAAAATAAAGGTAAATTCATGTCTACCAAGGTTTGAAACCGTGACCTTCCACTCATAAGGCCAAAGCATAACCACTATGCCAATTCACATTTAGTGATAACTATTATAATTCTATAATTATAATATCACTCGCTATTCACAAATATACTATCCAAAGATAAACAAGAATAATTCAAGCAACACACAACAAGCATTCATAGGACTTGAACCCAAGTCCTCTCACACATATAAAGTACTCTCAACCAATTGAGCTAGTACTTTTCCACGTCAAACCCATTAACATTTAATGACTTCAAAGTTTCCCACCACCCGCATTTATTACTTAATTAATTATTTAATTAATTAATTTTCACGGGTCTTACAGTGACAAAGGAGTCCATGGTGAGAGTCATGATGAAGTGGAGGTTGAGGGTAATGAAGTGGAGGGTGAGACTAAATTGAACAAATTTAACTAAAATAGAGACTTATTTGAACAAATTATAAACAATCATAATTAAAACAGTCCACGTAATGTGAACAGTGTCAGCCTGTACACTCTACCATTCTAGGGGAGAGAGAGAAAGGTTGCCATGTGGCACCTATCAATAGACAGTCAACAGGTTAAAGTTGGTCAAACATTGTAAGTCTGGTAAAGAAAAGGACTGAAATGCAATTGTTCATCTTTTTTTATTTCTCTACAAATTGGACTGCAAGATTGCAAGGGTTGAATTGAAATTTTGGACAATATGTAGTTATTTCTAATTATTTAGATATTTTCAGATGATTAATTAGATAATATCAATTGAGAATATCTTCCAGATATTTTTAAAACTGATAAAATTTGTTAATTATTTGAAAGATATTATATCAACTTATAAAAGATTTTAGCAATAAGAAAAGATAAAGTCTAAGTCCAATCAAGGCCTATATAAAGAGACCAAGGGGAAGTAGAAAGGGGAAGCTCCATACTTCAGAATTTAGGAACCCTTTAAGGGAGGCCTAATTTCATTCTCTCTCTTCATTCTTCTCCTATTTTTATTTTATTTTGATTTCATTGAGTGTTAAGCTTCAAGTGTTGGTTCCATTGTAATTTCATTATGGATTCTAAGGTTAGAATGCAATAATTGGTTTGTTCATTTGATTATTGTTGTGATTTATATTTTTCTATGCCTTTTATATCTAAATCAAGTAAAAGTAATGATTTTTACATTGTGGCAAGTTAACACGGTATTAAATCTACATAACATATCAATCATATGAGTTCAAGGGTTTGTAATTTTAATTAAGAATGTACTTTGATTAAATTTAGAAACTTTCATGTGATTAAATGGGCTTTTGTCAATGATTGAGAATGTACTTCGATTAAAGGTGAAAACTTTAACAAGAATTAATTAAGAATGTACTTTGGTTAATTAACTTTTAACTTGATATTAGAGGCAAAAGAATAAACATGATTAGGCATAGTAATATTCAATTGAGAATGTACTTTGGTTAAATTTACTATGATTAATCTACAAAATTCTTACTTTTAATTAAGAATGTACTTTGGTTAATAGTGAGAACGTTAAACAATTAATTGAGAATTTACATTGATTAATTTGCAAATTTACACCAATAATTAATCGAGCAATGATCTTTAGATACCGATGATGGATCTATTTTGAAAAAAAAGTGGAATTAATCTATTTTCTTTATCATTGTTTTATATCTTTTTACCTTTTTCCAACTTTATTTCTTTATTTTTTTATTTTATTTGATTAACCTTTCGTGTTTATTGGAAGACGACTTTGTCTATTTTGTTGACAAATATCTTAACAATACTAAGGTTATTATAGATAAGTACTATTAATTTGATCGCGTCAATGACAATGTTATCATGGAGCCAATGTGGAAGAGAGAGAAAGGACAAAAGCATAAAGTAAAAGCAAAAAGCGAAAGCAAAAGCAAGTGTGCCTTGGTGGTACACTTGGACCACATGGAGGTACCACCCTTAGCTGAGAATCCTCCTTGGAAAGCTTATGACATTCCTGTTGTTGCATCATTTAACCTACCTTCTAGAATGTAGGATTTCCTATTTGCTATGTAATCCTTTAGAACTTATGTTTATTTGCTTATAGCCCCCTAAACCCTTCCATATACAAGGTGCTCTACTACATGTAAAAGAGTTGAACATTTTGAAGTAAAAACATCGTTGTGTATCAATAATTCCTGTGAGATTCCTCCATAGAAGTAGATATTTCACTTAGCCTTATCTTGCTATGCAAGTGGCGGCACCCATCACTCATCTCTAGAGTTGGTTAGCCTTATGGCCTCCTCTAAGAGCGATGTGCTTCATCTCCATCTCCACTCTCTATCTTTTCCATTTTGTATTTGTTTGCTTCTACTTTTATTCAATTTATATGCTTTGTTTCTGTTTTTGTTTTGATTTGTAACTCAATCCATCATTCTCCTTCTCTAGAACCTTTAGAAGTGAACATTCGCATCTAGATAGCTTACTATCTTAATGTCCAGTGGGGATCTTCTACATGTTTTCTTAATATTACTTATCACCATATTTGAAAAACTAAAAATGACCAACTTAATCCTTAATCAAGGAATACATGCATGAACCTACTTCTATGCATGCTAAAGGTTTCTAAAGAAAACAACCAACATAGTGAAATTTACCGCACTATGGGAACCAAAACCTGTACCACACATCCAAGTTAAAAACTAGCATCTCGAATGGTCTCGCCCAACCTACACCAACAATGAATAGCCACATGCTTTCTCACAAACCACAATGAAACTACCACCACGAACTAGGTTCCGGGCCACAAGAAAGAACTAGTGTAAAGGTTGCACTTCATTCAAGGGATGCACCTATCTACTTGTGTGAGGCTTCAAGTAAACCAACTATTCAACCATGGAAAGGGTTTCATAGCATTCCTTCATAAATGGTTTGAGAGTAAAATTCCCAAAACATAGTACTCTAGCGTAAAGAACCCTTACGAAGAATAGGAAGAAACGAAAACATGGTATACACACACCAATGACATGTTCGTAAACTAGAAAGCAAAGAAGGATGAAGACAACACTCATCAACATTTCATAGACCTATGCATACTCTTCCAAACCTTATTCGTCAAACAACAAAAGATAAAATGAAGAAAAAACAAGGTCAAGCTTCCCTTTACCTGATTCAGCAACCTTTAAGCTTTCATTTTCCACTCAGCAGCAGTTCATGTCTTTCTTTTGGTTCCTTAATCTCACCCTCCTCCCCTTTTCCTTCTAAGCCCTTTAAGAAACCTAAATAACTTAGAGGATTTCCCTACGTGGTCGTCACTACACCCATCTACTAAAGCCTTAGCATTCAAACCACGATTATTTCCTTCCTTTTTTAGGTTACAAACATTAACTAAGGAATCTATAATTAAAAGTTAAAATCTTGGCTCTTTCTTCTTTCTCATGGTAGCAACAACGAGAGCAAAAAAATAGAGGAAAACAACCAGTAACGTATAGAGCACACACATGACCAACAAAAACAGGAGAGAGAAAAAAAATAAAAAAGGGAAATAAATACAAGCATTTTCTAGACCAACCAGGATTCAAACCCATGCCAAACATACACATTAACCACTAAGCTACATGCCTTCTCATGATATGTTGTGCACCACATATTTAAAAACACACATATTCCACATGTCATAATTAAATAAAATAATTAAAATAAATAAAACAACAAGTTAAATCAATCAATCAATTCTTCCATGTGTCCCTCATTAGACCATGTGATCATTACACCAACAAGCGTTCTTATTAAAACATCAGCCACTTCATAACTTCACCTTAATACTCTAAGTTTTCCTGGGTATTACATAATGCATATAGAGTATATAACAAATGGTTAATGACTGTTAAAGAGTCCATGCATGTGGTATTTGATGAAACTAACCCAAAACTACAAGATCAAGTGTTAGAGAAAGCAAATGATGAAGATTTGCTTTTAGAGAAGCAATCTATAATAGTAAATCAATTAGTTGAAAAGGAAAATAGTTGACTGAAACAACAGTTCACAATAACCTACCTAAGGAGTGGATTGAACCTAAAGGAGTATCAAAGGACAACATCGTTGGTGATATTAATCAGGGAATATACACTAGACACAAACTTACTTACTATGAACATGTTGCATTTGTGTCTTAAATTGAACTTAAGAATGTGAATTATGCTTTAAATGATAGTAATTGGGTTATTGCTATGCAAGAGGGACTAAATCAATTCACAAAAAATAATGTGTGGTCTCTAGTCCTAAAAGTGATGACATGAATATAATTGGTACTAAATGGGTGTTTAGAAATAAAATGGGTGAAGATGATAACATAGTTAGAAAGAAAGCTAGGCTAGTTACTCAAGGGTATAATCAAGAGGAAAGCATTGATTTTGATGAAACATATGCATCTGTTGCTAGGTTAGAAGTTATGAGATTACTATTGGCATATGCTTACATGTGTAATTTTAAATTGTCTCCAATGGATGTGAAAAGTGCATTCTTGAATGATTTCTTAAATAAAGATGTGTATGTATCACAACCTCCCGGCTTTGTAGATCACCTTTATCCTAATCATATTTTCAAATTGAAACAAGCACCAAGATAGTGGCATGAAAGGCTAACCAATTTTCTTTTATCAAAATGATATGTTAGAGGTGTTGTTGATAAAACACTCTTCATTAGAAAACATGAAAGTGATGTTATACTTGTTCAAGTGTATGTTGATGATATCATCTTTGACTCAAATAATAACTCTATGTGTGAAGAGTTTGTTGCAACTATACAGGGTGAATTTGAAATTTCTATGATAGGTGAGCTAACCTACTTTCTAGGGATACAAGTCAAACAACTCAAGTAAGGAACATTTTTAAAACATTCAAAATACTGTTTTGATCTACTGAAAAAGTTTGAAATGGAGAATTGCAAAGAAGTTGCCACTCCAACTGCTACAAACTGTATCATGGATTCAAATGAGGTTGGGAAGCAAGTTGAATCAACCAAATATAGAAGGTTGAATGGTTCTTTGCTCTATCTAACAACAAGTAGGCCATATATTCATTTTAATGTATGCTTGTGTGCAAGATTTCAATCAAAATCAAAGGAGTCACATTATAAAGCTGCAAAGAGGATTCTTAAGTATCTGAAAGGGACAATCAGTGTTGAATTATGGTATCCAAGTGATTCTAAGATAACTCTAAGTGGTTTTCAGATTTTCACTATGCAGGACGCAAAATATATAGGAAAAACACAAATGGAACATGTCACCTACTTGGCTCAAGCTTGATATCATGGAATTGTAAGAAGCAAACTTGTGTGGCACTCTCTATAGTTGGGGGAGAGTATATAGCAGCTGGTCATGGTTATGCTCAAATCATTTGGCTAAAACATCAACTCTTGGATTATGGAGTGAAGTTGGTAAAGGTACCTTATATTGTGATAACACTAGTGCAATTAATCTAACTAAAAATCTAATATAACACTATAAAACCAAGCATATTGAGATAAGACATCACTTCATTAAAGATCATGTACAAAAAGGTGATTGTGGAATTAAGTTTGTTAAAACAAAAAATCAACTAGCTGATTTGTTCACAAAACCATTAGTTCTAGATAGATTTAACAAGCTAAGAACTAAACTAGGCATATTGCATATGAAAAACGTAATCTGATATGTTTCTAACATGATAATCTTATAAACCCATGCATTGAATTCATTTAAATAAGCTAATGTGTGCATAAATGTGAACTGTCATAGTCAGTATGTTGATTTTATAATTCTATGCATTAATTTCACTTAAATAGTCACTGTGTGAAGGAAACATAATTTGGCACATCTTTTAGTCTGCTGATTTTACAAATCTATGCATTGATTTCACTTAAACAATATTTGGATATAGGAAGTTCAATTTTACAAATTTTAGTCTGTTGATTTATCAAATCTATGTGTTGATTTCTCTTAACCAGATTCTGTATGCAGAGAATTAATATCTGATGAATTTTTAGTGTGTTGATTTTTTGAATCTATGTGTTGATTTCATTTAAACAACAAATAGTTGAATAAAATATATTCAAAAGTTGATTAGGTCCAAACAATGGTCACGTGATCAGGTACATACACATTTAACAACTATTGCATCATCTATTTGGTTCTTTTCTAGATGCGTTGACCATAAAGCATATGTGTTGCATGATTCCAATGTGCATGCACCTTACATGATTTGAACTGATTGATTTACTCATGGAAACTCATTGGAAACATAATACTTTAATTTGATTATGAAATCTAATGCATTTACTATACTTTAATAACCTAAAGAGAATTAAATGAAATAAATCTATACAATTCAATTAACTAATTGTGCATTTAATGTGTTCATCTATAAATATTGCATTTGCAAACATGCATATGCATCCATATTGTTAGCACAAGCAACCTTGGTGCAAAAATTTGATAAAGCAAAGTGCATGAAGATCATATGTGGTTGATGAAGATTGATGAAGATCCACTTGAAGATCATGTTTCTATAATGTTAAATATGAAAATAATGTGTTGATTATGATGTTTTCATGTTGTACCATGTTCGTAGGCTATATGACATAAATGTCTTGTTAGTCTTAGTGTATCCTTGGATATGAAGGTTCATTTCCAAGGCTCTAAAAGGGAATAGAGATTCAATTTCAAGTGTTAAATCTGCAGCATTAACACACACCACCATACCAAAGATAACAACACAAATTCAAAGCAAAATAGAAGTCAAACAAGGAAGTAATGACATATATGGACTAAACATGACTATGTACAAAATATATAGATCTTAAAATCAAAATAAACTCAAGAATAAGAACACTTAACCGAACAAAATCAACAAATACTCAAGAAAAAAATTAAAAGCCGCACGAAAATACCAAATATGACACCTAAAACACAGAAAGATGGTTCAAGATGAAGCAAATGAAGTTGAACCAAAGTAAAAAGACATGGACACACAACTTAAACGATATAAACACATCAAGACAAGTAGGAGAAGAGATGAACAACACAAAATTGAGAATAATAAGAAGAAGAAACACTTATGTCTTCAAAACCAAGAGTAACCAAGGCTCATGATACCACATGATGGCTTCTTCTAGGCTCCATGGAAGCTTGCGTGAAGATGGAGAGCTCTATGAATGATAATGGTTATGAAGGAAAGAAGCTATAGTATACTAATAAGAAGGCTAATTTAGAGTGAGCTCAAGGGAGAGAAGATGTACACATATTTTGGCAGCAATTCTCTACTAAATTCAAGCTGAAAAATACATGTCCTAAGCCTTCTATTTATAGACTAAAATGAGACAAAGGACTCTCCAAAAAGAGAAGTGAAAAAGGAGTCTAAAAAGTTAATTTTTGAGCCAAAAGGGAGCATGTGGGGGTGTCAACACCCAATTTCGTCCGGGTAAATAAATTTATTTTCAAAAAAAATAAAAAAAATAAAAAAATATGAAACATTATTTTCTTCAAAGATTTTCAAACTTTAATTTTAGAAAAAAAAAAGAAAAAAAAAGAGAGATGAAAAAAAAGGAATAAAGAGGGAAGAGCCCAATTGGTTATTAATTATCGCACTCCTTCTCATGAGCCCAACAACTCAACCTGCTTTCTACCTTTATTCCTAGAAGAGAAATTAGTGATATGATTCTAATAATTAGAAGAAATATTTCTTCAAATGGTTATAATCAATATTACTAATTGGGATTGATTTTGTGCTCTGATTTACTATGATTTGATTCTCATAATGTGTTGCTATCATAACCAATTCCTCCATTATATTGTTCATTACAATTAAGGTTGAGATTGCATTGATATTGCAAGGTGCGAGTATAAATACGCACTCTATCATACCATCAATAACTAGGAAAGCCCAAACACATTTTGTGTCCCGAGACCAACTCAAATTGGGGTAACTCCCTAGTTAATCTTCATCACCTCATCCAAACCTTTTCAAGCCCTTCGCAATTTCATGCATGTCATTGAAATAGTGTTTCAATAAAAAAAATCAAAGTAGAATGACTCCATGAATTAGAAATAACAATGAAATGGGAATCAATTCGAATATTGTTTTAAACAAAAATGCAAAAGAAAAATTCATACATCATACCAAGTCATGCATACATGAGTAATTCATCTTTTTGAATAAAGCAAATTTCACCCATGCATCCACGCATCCATGCATGCATCATCGTCTAAGTTTAAAAAGAAAATCATAGCATGTCATACATCATCAATGATTTATAACGTGTGCATATGCATAACTCCTCCAACATTTCTTATATTTATGAAGAAATGAAAAAATGAAAAAATAGAGCAAATTTCACTCATGCATTCACGCATCCATGCAAGCATATCATATAGTTTCAAAAAGAAAATCATAACATTTCATGCATCATCAAATCATTCATCATACTCCACAAAATCATTGAAAATCATTTCAAAAAAAAGTCAGCAACATTTTTTTTTGTTTAAGTCTAAAAAACGTTAGGTATTCACTTGGTGTTTGTCAACAGTTCAAAAGCAAAATTCAGGTTCTCCTTTTTACATCAAGACCCTTTGCGAGACAATGGTCATTGATTTCTTTTGTCACATCAAAGCCCTCTGCGAGGCAATGGTCATCGATCTCTTTATATCAAGACCCTCTGCGAGGCAATGATCATTGATTTCTTATGTCAAATCGAGGCTCTTTGCGAGACAATGGTCATCGATCTCCTTACATCAAGACCCTCTGCAAGGCAATGGTCATTGATTTCTTATGTCACATAGAGGCCCTCTACGAGGCAATGGTCATCGATCTCTTTAAATCACCCTCTGCGAGGCAATGGTCATTGATTTCTTTTGTCAGATGATGACCCTCTACATGGTAATGGTCACTGTTTTTTATAGATATAGACCCTCTCCTCAGGATTGGTCTAATCTTTTTTTTCAAAAAGTCAAAATACAAAAAGAATTTGGTTTTTCGGATTGGGACCCTCTACATGGTAATGGTCATTGAATCCTTTAGATATAGCCACTCTCCTCGGGATTGGTCTTTTTATATTTCAAAATGTAAAAAAAAAAGGTGTGTCGAATTGGGACCCTCTACTTGGTAATGGTCACCTAGTTCCTTTCAGATGCTGACCATCTCCTTTTGAATGGTCAAGTCTGTCTTCAAATTTGTCTTCTTTTGAAACCCGAACGAAATTAGTGTTTTTATCTTTACTTATCTTTTATTATGATAATATGAAAAAATCAAATTTTCATATTATCTAGTAAAATATAAGTAAAGAGGGGCAGCTATCAACACCCAATTTCGTCCGGGTAAATAAATTTATTTTCAAAAAAAATAAAAAAAATGTGAAACATTATTTTCTTCAAAGATTTTCAAACTTTAATTTCAGAAAAGAAAAAGAAAAAAAAAGAGTGATGAAAAAAAAAAGAAAAAAAAGGAATAAAGAGGGAAGAGCCCAATTTGTTATTAATTATCGCACTCCTTCTCATGAGCCCAACAACTCAACCTGTTTTCTACCCTTGTTCCTGGAAGAGAAATTAGTGATATGATTCTAATAATTAGAAGAAATATTTCTTCAAATGGTTATAATCAATATTACTAATTGGGATTGATTTTGTGCTCTGATTTACTATGATTTTATTCCTATAATGTGTTGCTACCATAACCAATTCCTTCATTATATTGTTCATTACAATTAAAGTTGAGATTGCATTGATATTGCAAGGTGCGAGTATAAATACGCACTCTATCATAACCGAAAAAAAGATTCTCTACACTTCTCTAATTTTTTCCCATCATCACTCTCACATACACCTCCTCTAATTCTTTCAAAACGAAAAAAAAACATATTGAAGGAGGTAGAAAATTGAAAAAAAGGATATTCTCTACTCTTCCTCTCTCTTTCTCATTACCACCCACACACCTCTTCTATTATCTCTCTTAAAAAAATAAAAAAAGACAAAAGACAAAATAGAGAAGGTAGTTATAATATACAAAATGAGAGGGTGAGATTGATACAAGAGGAATTGAAAAGTGTAGAAGGTATGTCACTGTCCTTATCCTTTTATTTATTTATTCATTCCCTTTTTCTTATATTATCTTTTAGTATTGAACGTGTTTTTGTTTTACACCTGACTTCGGTCTTTTGTTTAAGGGATATTATTTTTTACTATTCGTAAATATTTTATTCTAAAAATCATAAAAAATAAGTTTTTCTTCATTTCTTTTAGTCCAGCCGCTCGCGCCGCGTCACATCATTTTTTTAAATTTATTTTTCTAGAAAATATTTAAAAAATAATATAAAGAACTAAAGATAAAAAAAACAGTTTTTGTTGTTTAATTTTAGTGTTTGTCTAGCCGCTCGCGTCGTGTGACACTCATTTTCAAAAAAATTAAAAATACAAAAAAAAACATAAAAAGGTTTTTGAAATTATAAAAAATAAAGAAATCAAATCAACAATTTCTAAAAGATTCAAAAGAATTACGACCCCTCCATTGTGAATGGAGATATGTACGAGCGAGGATTAATCCTCGTCGGGCCCAAAAAATCAAAAAACTAGTTTTGTTGTTTTTTGTACATTCTTTTATTAATCTTTTTGGGGAAAATTAAATATTTTGAAAAAACCACATAACTTTTGCACATTTAATTAAAGGTGTCGTCTTAGGACGAACATTGTGGGGTGCTAATTACCTTCCCCACACGTAACAGACTCCTGGACCCAAAACCTGGTTTTTCGCAGACCTTGCTCTTTTTTTATGGTTTTCCATAGTTTCCTATAATAACTATGGTGGCGACTCCAAACTCTGTTTTTACAAATTTTAATTTTTGGTTCGTCGTCCCGTCGCGATTTCGGTTGCGATAGGGGGGTATGACTTGCCACCTAAGCAAGTTAAATTCTCCTTGCCATGGTGCGCTAACTTGGAGCCTTGAGAGCAAGCTTTGAAGCTTCTAGATCTCTCTAACATTATGTGTTGGCACAAAAAAGCTTGAAGGAAAGATTTGATAAAGCCAAATGCATGAAGATCACATGTGGTTGATGAAGATTGATGAAGACTCGCTTGAAGATTATGTTTCAATTGTATTAAATTTTTAATTGATGTGTTAGATGTAATGATTAAATGTTATATCATGTTGGTAGGCTATATGACGTAGGTTAGATGTTTTGTTAGTCTCAGTGTGTCTTTTTTAATTTGTTAAAAAGGGTTTTAACAAGTTAAAATGCTTATCGTATATAGTTTCTGGTATGAATATATTTAATCAGTTGAATTATTTTTCAATCGACTGATTTCATTTAAGTAAAGTGAAATCAACTGATTGTACGAAAAATTCAACTGATTGATTTCACTTACACCAGACTATATAAGTTGTGTTTACGAGAGTAGAGGTAGAATTCTGAGTTTTTGAGCGCGAAAACTTGTCATTCATCATTCAAAAACTCTCTCTACAATACACAACTGCAACATGTTGATTGAAGATGACCTTGAAGACATTTTGACTTGGGACTAGCTTGAAGAACTCATGTATGGTTGGCTAGGGAGAGCCACCATCAGGTTTTGTAGTTCTTGTGCCTCTAGTTGTTTACCTGATGTGATTTCAGGTTTGTAAGTGTGATTCTTGCAGGGTGTTAGTCTAGATTTTTGTGTGAATAAAATATCTTGTATGTTTCTTTGTTCAAAAGTGTAAACTTAGTATGTGATTTGTAAAACTTTTGAATATAGTGGAAACCAAACTCAGGTTGTCCTAGTAAACTAGATGTAGCTATATGATTAAGTGAACCAGTATAAAAACAATTTTGATATTCTCTTCTCTTCATATCACTCACTTTAAATCAATTTAAAAATTCAAGAAAACCAAGTAATTCATTTTATGTTGAGGTTTAATGTGTTTCTGTGTAATCTGATGTTGCATACCTATTATAAATATTGATTGAAACAAGTCTTGTGTGTAAAAGCTTGTTGTTTGAGTTAAATCTGCGAATTTTGCATTCTGCATAAATTTCAAGGATTTTAGCCAATTGATTTGAAATTTTAATCAATTGTTTCATAGGCTCAAGAATAAATTAGTCTAATGTTTCATAGGATTATATTATCACGTACCATGGTCAAATATATTACTAAAAATAATAAACAATTAAATTAACACACAATTGACATTCATAAGACTCAAACCCAACTCCTTTCATAATAGGCAAGTACTCTCAACCACTTGATCTAGTATTGTTTCTTGTCATAAATTCCAACATTAAATGCCATAAAGGTTCTCATTACCTGAATTTATTAAATAATTATTTATTTAATTATTTAATTTTCTCTAGTCTTAGAGAAACAATTAGAATAAGAATAAAGAACATAAAATATGATAAAGATGAAAAGAGGTCCTTCTTTGATAAGAATAAATAATAGAGACAACATAATCAATAAGATTGATAAGTCGGAAGAAGGTTTGCCACAAATATCCCTGACTTTGATAAGAACCCAATAATATTGACGCCACAAAGATCTCAGTCTTTGATAAGTCAAGGTAGATTCGCCACAAAAATCCTTGTCTTTGATAAAAAACCTTGAGGGCTAAGCCAAGTACGAAGATAAACCTCTTTATAATGAAATAACTTTATTAACGACTAAAAAGTGATTACAATTGTTGTAGACCTTAGTATTTATAGGCCTTAAAAGATAAAGATAAAAGAAAAAAATGGAAAAATATAAAAAATATATCAAAAGATAACAAAAGATATAAAAAAAACTATCAAAAGATAACAAAGATATCTAAAATAACAAAGATATCAAAAGATAACAACGATAACAAAAGAATTAAGACTATTTGATTTCATTGTGGTGGTGTACTGTGGAATAATTCCACATTCCTCTAGGTACTTGGCGAAAGGTCTTGGACATTGTTCACCTGAACTGTTATACCTACCATAGTTCACCAACACGGTCAGATCAAATAGTCTTAATTCTTTTGTTGAGTTGACTTTCAACTTCAACCTTAAATGATTTGAATATCGTCCAAAGATTGAGATTTTTTATTTTGTTTAGGTTTGTTTACCTTTAATGTATTCAACACGAAGATCAAGGTCTGTGACGTAGATGAATTCCAAGATCCCCATTTTACACAATTCGTTCAACTCTATTTATAGAGATGTGACCTAGCTATTTGTGCTATCATCACTAACACCGAAAAAGCTTTTACGTATGTTACTTTAGGCTTTTTACGTCCAATTGAAGGCGTTACAGCAAGAAACATAAATTAATGTTTGTTGTCTCTACAAAATATATATATATATATATATATATATATATATATATATATATATATATATATATATATTAATGTTTGTTGCATTTATAACAGACGTTAATTTACGTCTATTGCAAGTACAACAAACGTTAATTTGTGATCTTTTTTTTTCAAATTTTAAGCCAAAAATCATGTCCCTTAAGAGCATTAGAAATCATTATATAATACAATAATGCACCACACAAATTTCCAAAATTTTCTAAGTAGTATTGGTATCTCAAATAAACGTATAATGTATAGAATAGTGGGTGAAAATACTAACAAAATAAAACACATATAGTAAATGATGGAATTTTTGAAATTCCATACCCTCAATCCTTTTTAGTTGGTGCATTAGTCACCCCATTTCCAACAACTTTCATTTTTGAAGTGTCTCCGTTTGAGGTCCGTAGCAAAAGTTTGACTATTTGAAGTTTTATACCACCAAATGTTACAACACTAAATTTGTGACCAATATGTCAGATATGAACACTCTACATTTGAATACAACCTAATAGAAGTTATCACAAAAAAAATTGAGTAAAAAATCATTTTCTAGCTATTTTTATTGACATTTAACGTTGTAATGAAAACACCAACCTTAATGCAAAATGGAATCTGAGAAAATGAAAGCTTAAGCCTAAACGAGCTCCACTTGATCCTACGAGTTTGGCTTTGTCGCTGCACTTTGGTGGGAGGTTTCACTCAAACGAGAAAGAGAAAAGTGAGGGGTGACCCTTTTTTATTTTAAAGGTTAATTGACGTCGGACCACCTTCCAACCAACTTTAATTCACCATTTAACGTCGGCCCTAGGGTAGTCTAACGTTATTTAACTTTTGTTGGGCCTAGGACTAACGTTAAATGAGGAATTAAGTTCTGTTGGAAGGTGGGCTGATGTCAATTTGGGTTAAATATTTACAAAAAATTCCATCGTACATTTTTTATAAGTATTGAAATGGGTAATTGGCCAAAAAGGGGGGGGGGGTTGAATTGCCTTTATAAAAACTTTGATTAGTTTTAAACACTTAAAACCCCTTTGTATTGAATCAGATCAACCACAAATTCAAAATGCAATTGCTATTGGACAATATACTTGCAATCAGCCTAAAATAGGAATAATAGGCTGCTTTCATTAAACAGTTAACAATGAAGTGTAAAGCAACAGATCAAAATATCATAACAGTCGATTGAAATACTGGAAATTTTGCAGAAATATGAATTGAATTAGAAACAATATATAAAACTCGTCAAGATTGATTATAGTAAGTGATTCACAAAGAGATACAACTTAACATAGTGCTAGATCACTCAATAACTATGTAAAGATGATTAAAACCAATTTTCTTGAATCTTGATATCAAAAACCAAAGCAAGGAGAGAAGGAATCAATCACAAGTACGCAAATTTTTATATTGGTTCACTCATAACAGAGCTACATCCAATTTGTCAAAGCAACCCGAGCATGACTTGCACTTTATTAAAAGATTTATACAATCCACAATATTACACTTTTAAAATATGCAAAAACACAAACAAAGACTCTTGAATCTCACAAGAGTCTCAACAAGTACAGCAAGATCGCACTTGCCGACATGGAAAACCACCAGGCAAAATGAAAGCTCTCCTTAGCCAACCAAACCTCTTTCTACAAGTTCCTAAACCAAGCAAAATTGCTCCAAGAAGATCAAATATCCTTCACCAATAACTTCACTTCAGTATGATTCAGAGAGAGAGAGAGAGAGAGTTTTTCCCATAATATTGAATGATTTTGCACTCAAAATGGCAAGTGTTCCCACTCTCTCTGAAAAGCCATAAGTTATAGCCAATATGTTAGCATATTCAGCAAATTGATTTTTCATTCAATCTGTTGAATTTACTTATCTTAAGTGAAATCAATTGATTAAAAAATAATTCAACTAATTGAATATGTAATTGACAGAACTATGGCAGCAAACTATTTAACTTGTTAAAAACCCATTCAACATGTTCAAAGACACCAACTAGACCTTAGACATCTATACAATGTGAAATGGTCTACACTAATAGTATCAATCTTCAAGCTTTGTGTTCTTCATGTGAAAGTCTGATTCAACACACACTCCAAGTTTGATCAACATGTGAATCTTGAAGTCTTCACATCTTCATCAATTTATCATAGCTTCATCATGTCCCAATGCAAAATTCAAAGTGTAGCTCAAGATATGGACTTATGTCTGCTAAAAAAAGTGTATCTACTTGTACAAATTTGTCTTTTGCATATTAACCTCTTATAGGGGGGAGTGCTCCTTGAGCCGGTCAGCTCCACAATGGTTGGTTTTAAAGGGAGCTGGATGAGGCCTCCCCCCTCACGTGGTACGTGCGTTAACATGTTTCTCATGGCACGATTAGCCTCTTCATAATTGTTGAGCTTTTTTAAACCAACACACGGTCGTCACTGATTGTTGGTTAGCTTGGCAGCTAGTCCCTCGAATATTGTGGAAAATTATTTTCATGCCTAGCGATGCCTGACTTTGCGTCACTTGATGTTTCCATTTGCTTGCTTGCCCATGGTAGGTGGGGGGTGGACCATCTTGTGGTATGGTGTCTTGCGAACGTGAGGGTGTGTGAGTTGTGATCGAGATGTACCTGCTGGCTGGCTCCATGTCTTGCGTATCGAACAGTTAAGCATATATATATATATATATATATATATATATATATATATATATATATATATATATATATATATATATAAAACAAAAAATTCTAACAAATCGAGGACCGATTCTAAAAAAACCAAAAATCTAAATTATTAGAAGTTTTAAAAGGTACATTTAACCTTTTAATAATACTTTATTATTCATTTAAACATATAAATTTTTTTTTTAAAATAATAACGGATACTAGTATATGTAAAATGTAACGTCCCATTTTAATAGACAAATCTATTTAAATAAAACATTACATAAATTAGATATCAAAAGGACACTAGGCTTAAAGTATAAGGATCTTACAATTATCTGAACATACTAAATTATCTGAACATATTGATTTTAAATGAATTACTTTTTCATTAATTAGTTTTTAAAAAAATACATTTTTTGTAAATTGTTATTTGTACCACACCTGGCCAACTTAGTAAAGTACCAATAAACGATCACCATGCTTACACGCAGAATCATTCAAGTAACCGGCCTGAGTTGCCCTAAGCCTAGTCGGCCTGCACCGGTAACATAAGACGCTAAGAGGAGTAACCCACCTAAGACAGCATATACGGACCGTTAAAGAGAGTAGTCGGTTTAGGCCGACAACCTTAAGACACTTAGTTAAATCAAATCCCTCTGATATCCAATGAGCCCATAATAATCGAACTAAGGGCCTGGGCTAGGGCCCAGGCCCACCTACAGCCCAAACTAGGGCCAAGCCCATGACATAGCCAGACATAATTAATACTCTATAAATACGCATGGACCCCAGTAATTAAACGTACGCATTCATTACTCCATTAATCACTTGATTTGACTTTTTGAGAGCCTTGTTTGACTTGAGCTTCGAAGTCCCTTCTGCAGGTAACCCCTTCTGGGTCCAAGCAGACATGTGCCAATCGGGAAGAGGCCAACTGAGGAGATAGCAGACTATATAGGTAAGGTGACATTCGTGCCTAACTTATCTTGTTTGTTCTCTGCAGGAACATTATCAATACTAAATACTATCTGGATGAGTTATTTTAATTTTATTTGACATTTATATATTGTATTTTATTTGAATTTACGACTAAAATATATTGACACTATTTAAATGAACTATTTAGATTTTATTTTAAATTTATGAATATTATGTATTATATTTTATTTAAATGTATGATTAAGATATATTATTAAATATTTATTTTTATTTTTTTTATAAATACTCATAATATTAATAGATATTAAAAAATTATGTAAATATCTAATTATTTATATAAAATTCAGTACGAAAGAGATATTTATTTAAGTAATAAATTACTAAAAAAATTAATACGAGTATCTACCCACCCGTAAATATCCGTAAGAGTAAGAGAGAATGCTACGGAGAAAAAAATATATCGAATGGAACCCAAAGCAGTAAATGAAGATATTTTTCCCGCCAAAAGTAAACCTTTGTTCCCGCCATATTATGCCTCTCATATATCTAACCAAACCATAGCCAAAATTTTCTCAGATCTACTACTATCACGCCATGGACATCGACCCAAGCTCCCGGAAGCGGAACCGTGCCTCTGCAACGCTCACCCGAAGCAGGTCGCAGCTTCTTCTTCACCGGAACCGCTCCGGTCAACTCCGGTTCGATCCTGTCCCGACTGATGACGAACCCCACACAGTACTCTTTCCCTTTCATCGAACCAATAGCAAGAAACCCAAGCGTGAGCACGGCGAGCCTCTTCGCCATCTGATGAAGGACCTTCGGGCCAGGCGAGTCTATTCGCCTCCGCAGTCCACCAACTCCAGTTTGATCGAAGGCGCGTTTCTGAAGGGGACTGCCGACGATTCCGATTGTACGGATAAGAAACTTGCCGAAGGTCCCGATATGGGGCTTTCTCGCGAGGCACGGAGCTTCGATCTGGGGAATCCTGAAGAGGGCAGAAAATTCCAAGATTGCAAGGGAAATAACAACGGATATTGTCTAGAGAAAATTGATGGTTTGGATGTAAAAGCGTTACCAAAGACTCTACTTGATTCTGAGGTATGTGTTGCTTCAACTTCAAAGGTTAACGTAGATGAAGCAGATATTACTTTCAAAGATACACCTACTACGGGGATAGATAACATGAAGAATGATTCTTCACTTGTGAGCCAAACTGTAAGGGCCTGGTTCTTTTTTTTTTAGAGTTTTCATTGTATTTATTTACTAATATTTTTTCCGTGAACTCGTCTTATTCTTGGAGGGAGCTAGTGACCGAATTTTTTAACGGATGTTGCACAGATAGCCATAGTTGGTAGCTCTAGCTGTAATCATGGCGAATTGTGAGATTAGGTTAAACGAGTTTTGTGGGACTTCGTTAAAATTCTAGTAGATAATTCCGCTCTAAAAATTCTTGTTTTGACAGTCCAATTTTATAGTTGTATAGTTATGTGGGATCTCTATGTAGGTTCTCAGACCACGTTTCCAGGGAAAGTTGTTCAAGATCCCGGGTTCTGTCAATTACAGAAGGTTGTTTACATTTCTTAGAGATAGCGAGAGAGAAGATTCTGGTAACTATTTTGTGCTGCCAACCCCTTACTATTGTACCGATTCAGATGATTATTTATTTAAGGTATCTTTGATGAATTATTTTAATTTGTTTGGAATTTTTTGTAGCTACACCAAAATTGGGTTTTGGCCAGAAAAATGAGAGCGGTGAACAGGACAAACAACATCCTTTGCCGTCTCAAAATCAAGAGGCTTCTAAAGAAGAACTCAAGACCGACGGTTGCGCCACGCATGGTACTAATGGGTCAAAATTGACAGCTTCCCACTACTTTCTTGAATAAGAAATGCAATTAGATTCAAAAGAAGTGACTACTGAATGTTTATTTGTGTCACCTGCAGAGGAAAAATGTTTGAGTGAATTGAAGGTTGATTCCACTGCAGATAATGGTGTTAACGTTTTTAGAAGTGATTTACCCAATGATGGCTTTAATCAATTGTCTAGCCACACAAATGGTAGTGATTGCAACGAGCCTAGTCATAACAGTGCTTGTAGCTCGGGGGAGTTTGGTTTATTGAATGAAAAATATATACTGACAACTCCTGCTAATGCTGATATATATGATAATTCAGAGGTTAATGCCAAACCCATGGATTTCACCAGAAGCACCCAAGGACATGCTGGTGAACTGTTTTCTTTTAAAGCTGACAAGGGGAAGGATTTCTTCAAGAGTAAATCAGTAACAATCTTTCCTTTGTTTCTAATCTTTTTTTTCCACCAATTCTGTGTTAGACATTTGATTACTGATCTTTGCTAAAATATAATTATGTTACCTAAACAGACAGGGGACGAAATATTTTATGATATTAAGCATTGAGATAAAACTTTTGATGCTGTTGTGGGTTTTCTAGAACCTTGTATGCCTGCATTTTAGTAATATTGACAAAATTGGTTATATATTTGGTGGAGATTTAAATATGATTTGTAATGATCATGCAGGTGCCCAGACAGAATTTGCACAAGAAACTTTTTATAAACCCAGGTTCTGTAAGCTATAAAAGGTTGCTTCCATTTCTAACGGATCTTACCAAAGATGACTCTGGTAACTTCTTTGTGTCTTCAACAACTTCAATAATATAATTTAGATATTAATTGTGGATAATGAAGAAGCTAATTGATTTTACAGATAGATCCAAATTTGATCATCAGACTCGTATTAAAGATGGAAAGGAAGATGTGCATCCAAAGAGGTTTCAACTTCCTTTGTCATCTCAAACTGAAGAAGCTTCTATAGATGAACACAAGACAGACAGCAGTCCCATGCATGGTGCAGATGAATCCAATGGAGTGGAAAACTGTGTATTAATTTATACTTCTAATGAGTTATCTCATGTAATATTGACACCTTCTCAAGACTTGCCTGAATTGCCAGTCCAATGGGACTCAAAAGAAGAGGTAGGTGACGGTCTATCTGCTCCCTCTGTCAACGAACTTATGGAGAAAATTGTTAAAGACGATGAGTGCTTGACTGCTTCAGAACTTAATCCATGTTCGGTAATGGAGGTTGATTTTCACTCTGCTAAGATAGTTGCAAATGTTGTGCAAAATGCGGGTCGCCAGGAATCCAGACGACACAAGAGTGAGTCACCACTCAAAGATCGAAATAGACCTTTTGTCAACGGTGTTGATGAAAACAAGCAGTTTGTGAATCTGGAGGAGTGTGAATCTGTTGATGAGAACGTCACAAGTTTAAATCACGTCCGGGTTTCGAATGATTTACTTCGATCACTATATGAGAAGATTATCTCAGGCAAATATGACATGGGAGGACACAGTGGTGACGAAGTTGGAAGTATGCGGAATGACATAGTTATATGTTCAACGATGCCTTCAGAAGGTAGTAATAACAATGCTAGTGAAATAAAAAATGAGTTTGAATCCAAGATCACATCGGTGAGGACCTTAAATACTTCATAAATGTATTTCCTCATAACTTGCATGAAAAACATTATGATTCTACTTTCCTCGTTAATTTAACTTATATTTTGTGTTTAAGAAACAGGTTCTTAGACGTTGTCTGCAGTTTAAATTGTTGAAACAGGCTGGATCTTTAAACTGCAAAAGACTGTTTCCATTTCTATTGAATAGTAAGAAAGATAATTCTTGTGAATATTGCTTTTTATTTTCGTGGAAGATAACTTATTTTCCATTTTTCTTCATGGCCACGGTATCTGCGAGTGATTCAAATGGCTGTTACTTGGAACATTGTGCAGGTAATTCTGGTACTCAGCATCAAATAGAATTAAACAATGATAGTTCAAGCCAAAAATTTCAAATTCCTGAATTTCAGTCATCTCGTGATTCATGGGAAGTGACTCAACTGCAAGATGAACGGGTTGCATCAAATGGACTCTGCAAAATAGAGAGTTCTACTTACCCATCAGTTTCTGATCACGAAATAGAATTACCTATCATAACCAAAGAAAAAGCTACACCTCCCTTGTCCAAGTCATCAATTTTCTCCGAAACTAGAGGAACTAGTTCTTGTCTGATATCTTGTGGGAAGCAACCTGAGACACACAAATGTGGTCAGAGTTTGTCTCAACTGAAAGTCGTAGGACAACTTGGAGGTCCTGCCGTTGGTTTCAGGAAAGGAATTTTAAAAAGAAATCCAAGGGGATGCCGAGGACTTTGCACATGTTTGAACTGTGTTTCTTTTCGTCTTCATGCTGAAAGAGCATTTGAGTTTTCTAAAAATCAATTACTAGATGCCGAGGAGGTTGCCCATGACCTTATGAAGGAACTATCTCTTCTAAGAAATATGTTAGAAAAATCAGCTGATAGTGTCAACATCAACCCTGTCTTCGATGGAAGCCAGGTTAGTGCCATAACGATATTTTTTCTTTTCCGTTTCGTGAAGTTTTTTGGATTTAATGTAGTTTACCAGTTCCAGCCCTTCTTTTTATGGCTGTATATGCAAAATAACGATAATTAGTGTAGAAATAACAGGAAAAATGCTTGGCAAAATAAGGCTTTTTTACCCCCTTATCTTTTTAGGTTAGACAAGCTTGCAGGAAAGCATTTGCAGCAGAAAAAACTGCGAAGGACCGTCTTAGTCAGATGCACGATGATCTTAACATCCATAGCAGAATAACAGTAAGTGCATGTTTGTACCCAAAATTGGTTCCTCCATTTGAAAAGTAATGTTTTTTTAACTTGGTTATGCAGAGCTTGAAGGCACCAAAGGTGACTTTTGCCCTTAATGTTGAAGAAAAAATCTTTCAACCGGGGCGGTAATTGTCCAACCATATTGATGTTTTGAAACTGGAAGAGTGTCATTGTAAAGGTCGACGAGAACTTACTGATTTATTTTCGTAACTTGTTACAGTAAATACTGATTTATTAACGTTTTAGCATGCTCTATTTCTTTTAATCTTTTTTTATTTATTGAACTTAAAATTCAACATGAAAGTAAAACTTTTAGTTTCTCCTGGCTTTTATTAGGTTTAATTAAGTTTTAAATATGATATTTAAAAAATTAGTATGGCTAAAGATAACTCAATTAATATCTAATGAAGATGTAATTTATCAATAATAAATTAGTTTTTATAAAATCTATATGTTAAACAAAATAAAAACAATAAAATAAAAATAAATGAAAATAATAAATTAATCGTGAAAGAAATAAATAAAATTTCATAGATAAAAAGGATTAAAAATAAAAATTGTTAATTTTTTAAATTCAAGATTTGTTATTTAAAGATTGTTATTCAATTTAAAGGTTTTTAGATAGATTCAAGTAAACTTTTCCTTAATTTGATACTATCAATTTTATTATGTGTAATCACATTATTTATTTTTCTCTTTGTTGAATATTGAGAAAAATTTATATGATTAATCCTTTTTATGCATAAAATATACATAGGATAAATGTATTTATAATAAAGAGTAACATAAGTATATATGAACAAAACATAAATATGGTAAATAGAAGACATGGATATAAGTTAATGAATTCAATCTTGATGTTTTCAAATATAATTTTTTCTCGAATGAAATGACAGTTAATCTTAATGTATTTGATTTTTTTTAAAAGTTGATCTTAATGTATTTGGTTTTTTTGTAAAAGACAGGATTATAATTGGTAGGGTTAAATATGATTTTGATCATTAACTTTAATAAAAATTGAAATTAGTTATTCTTTAAAATTTTAGATCAATTTAGCTTTTTATCTTTAATTTATGAATTTAGTTTGTTAAATCAAATTTTATTTAGTTTATTTGTTGTTTCAACAACGTTTTTCAACTAATACTAAAGCGAAAATGTGTCAAGTGATGTAAATAACTTAAATGATATTCAGAATTAGATAAACTTAACAAAATTTGATTAAAAAGATTAAATACACAATGCCTAAAGTTTGAAGATTAAATTAGGCCAAAGTTTTAAAAACGAATTAATTTCAATTTTCAATGTAAGTTAAGAAACAAAAAACATATTTAACTTGAATGGATATAAAGTCTAACCTGATTGTAACATAAGTGTCATTTTAGTGGCATCTCCAAATTGTAACTTTTTAAGCTATTGTTTAAGTCAAACAAGTTCACAATGGCTAAGGTCATAGTTCTATACATTGCTTTTGTGCTAAATCTCGCCTTGTTTCTTATTCTTCCAAGAAATCAAATTACAACCAATGGATACATAATACTCAGAAGTAGATATTCTATCAGGAGATCCTGCTTAATCAACATCTAAATAACAAACAACTCTTGTATGGTTATTGGAACCATATAACAAACTTTTTCCAAGAGATCCTTTAATGTACTTTAATATATGGATGACTACATTCCAATGATCTTGGCTGTAAAAGAAATGTCAGGACGATTAACTGTAAGGTAATTTAATTTTTCAACCAATCTTCTATACTGCTCAGGATTTGAAATATGCTCCCCTTAATTTGGTAGGAGTTTGGTATTGGGATCCATGGATGTGTCAAAAAGTTTTGAATTCATCTACCCAGTTTCCTCCACAATATCTAATGTATACTTCCTTTGAGATATAACAATACCATCGCTAGATTGTGCTACCTCAATACCCAAGAAATATTTGAGTTTATTAAGATTTTTGGTTTGAAAATGGTGACAAAGGTGTTGTTTCATCTGGGAAATGCCATGGTGGTAACTGCATATAAGAACAATGTTATAAACATATACTATCAAATAAACACATCTAACGGTAAGGATGTCATCAAAGTTGACCACCACAAACTTGCCTAAGTATTCTCTAAGCACGTGATGCATGAGTCTCATGAAAGTACTAGGTGCACTGGTCAAGACAAAAAGCATGACTAACCACTCATATAGTCAAAATTTAGTCTTGAAGGTGACTTTCCATTCATCTCCCTTTTATATTCTAATTTGATTATACCCACATATCAAGTGTATCTTGGAAAATATGGTGGCACTGTGGAATGGTTACAAAATTCATCTAATCTAGGAATAAAATGTTTATACTTAATGGTGATGTTGTTTATAGCCCTACAATTTATGCACATATCCTTTTTAGTGATAAGAATTACGAGCATTGCACAAGGGCTCATTTTATGTTGCACCCACCCCTTTTCTAACAATTATCCCACTTGCTTTTGGATCTCTTTGTCTTCCTCAAGATTGGTCCTATAGGTTGGCTTATTAGGCATAGATGAACCTTGAACAAAATCAATTTGGTGTTCTATAGCTCTTTCATGTGCCCCTTTGGAAGGTTCTTGAAAACATCTTTGTACTCATCTAAGATCAATGATAAGTCTTGAGAACATCTAGAGGTTATGAAATTTTGACCAATTTTTATATATAAAATATGAATTATTTAAATTCCAAGTAGTAAAAGATAGTAAAAAAGATGAAAATTTTCAAATTTCAGAACATCAATCATCTTTGAGAATTGATGAACATGTTTTTTGTGAAATTTGAGCAACTTATATATATATATATATATATATATATATATATATATATATATATAAAATATTAATTATTTCAATTCTAAACAGTAAAAAAAGTTAAAAAAGTGTTACCAAAAGATAAAATTTTTTAAATTTCAAAACACCAACTGCGTGTTTGTCAGCGTTCTTCTTTTGAAATTTTAAGTAATTTTTATATATAAAACATTAATTATTTAAATTGTAAATTGTAAAAAATAGGAAAAAAAATAAAAAAGTGTTACAAGAAGAAATTTTTTAAATTTCATAACAGCAATCCCCTTTGAATATTAGCCAACAAGTTTCTTGTGAAATTTTGAGCAATTTTTATATATAAAATATGAATTATTTAAATTGTAAATATTAAAAAATAGTAAAATAAATAAAAAATTGTTACCAAAATTTGAAAATTTTGAAATCTTCCTTTATGAGTTTTGGCCAACGAGTTTCTTGTTATATTTTGAGCAATTTTTATATACAAAATGTGAAATATTTAAACTTTAAATGTTTGATAAATATTGATTTAGCATTAAAAACACAACAAAAAATTATTTAAAATTTACTAATAATTATAACAATGTCAATTATAAAGGAAAATGTGAAAAAAGAGGTAACAATTATAAAATAAAAATAAAAAAACTGTTGTAAGGACCTGTTAGTTCTCTCAATGGAATAACTTACTAGATCACTTGAGGCCCACAAACAAAGGAGAAGGAAGAAGAAGGAACCACTTGACCAAGCATTACAAGTGCAACTTGATTTGAATGGAACTCGGAACACTCAAGGCCAAGGTCCTAGAGGCAAATGACGAGGTGGCCTAGGATAAGATCAACGAGACCATGGTGATGTTGAAGAGACACAAATTAGACCAGGTTGCATAATTGGCGGTCATGGTCAAGAAAGGGGTCGAGGAGGTCGGTCCAAGTCAGAAATGGAATGTTTCAGGTGTGGCAAGCACAACCACTATGCAAGAGAATGCAGATCGACAAGCTACTACAACTGTGGCAAGGTTGATCATATAGCAAAGTTTTGTCGAACTGAAGAAAAGGAAAAAGGCAACTCGATTATGATAAAGAATTGGGTATTGTACTTGAAGGACAAGCACGGTCACCAGCAGCCTGGGTAGAAATGAAGAAAAATTGGATGTACAAATTGGTGCAGAGCATCCTACAAAAAAGGTGTTTGAAGCTGGACGTAAAGGATGAAAATATAACTCAACACCAATTAGATGATGGGAATATGGTTACGTCCAATGGGAATTTGGGGTTTGAGGATGGGATTATGGCCCAGCCTTAAGTGAGTTCAAGAATGGAGGATGGGAATTCATCTCAACTACAAGTGAGTCCTAGGTTAGAGGATGTTAACATGGTTCAACCATAAGAGAGTTCAAAATTGGAGGGTAGAAAGTCCCCTAATTCACATGTGAATTCAAGATGGGTTGTGGATACAGTTCAACCACCAGTAGTGCTGGTCTCTGATGACTCGTACAAATGGCAACAATGTGATGAACCTTCTAACCTCAATGTCAAGTAGGAGGATGATGGGCCCTTAAGCCCCAACCCTCATCAGGAGGCAATTCCTAGCACTAGAGGCCTTTCATTGGGGAAAAGGGTTGGGGAGCCCCAATAGAGGGATCGAATCAAGATAAGTTTGTCCCCAAAATCAAAACAGCAAATACGGGAGATTCAGTGCAAGTGTGAAAGTGAGCTTGATGTTGTAAGACGTTTGGTTAATAGGATTGAAGTGAAGCAAAGGAAAGTTGGTGGATATTGCAACTCAAATGTCCTGGTTGCTAGTTGATTGGATAATGTGGGTGGAGCAAAGCATGCTCACTTAGAGGTGGCATCTGTTGATGTTCCAAGGCAACCTGTCAGTTTTAGGGCTTTGCACCAGTTAAGTTTGTCAATGTTGGAGAATCATCAGGGAAAATGTGAAAAATGGAAGTGTGGAGCTCGAGCACGTAGGAAGCGAAATGTAGATACTTAACATATTCACCAAACCATTGGCTACAACATCGATTCAGCAATTCAGGAAATTGTTCAAGACAAGAGAAGAAAAAATTTAAGCTTATGGGGGAGTTTTGTTAAATAATCTTAAATAATAGGGTAGTTTTTATTTGATTGTAAGTTGAAGTATTTTAAAAACAAATTGGGAAGTTTGTTTGTTGAGATATTGGGTAATTGTTATACTGTTGAAATATTGGGTTTGTTCCTTTATTTTAGGCTACTTATTATGTTATTATATATGTTTCACAACTATTTAAAAGCCTTACGAGTTGAATAAAAAGTACACAACAAATTAAAGGCTTATATGGTGTGTTCGTCTTACTTTTTAAATTAACATAGTGTCTGTGTGTGTTTGTCTCGTCCTTCCATCTTTTCGTGTGCATGTGTTTATTTCAACAGAGAGAAGATGTTGAAGTAGTTACTCTTGAATGATGTTAAAGAGGCGACTTATTATTTTATTATATATGTTTCACGGCTATTTAAAAGCCTTACGAGTTGAATAAAAAGTACGCAATGAATTAAAGGTTTATATGGTGTGTGTGTCTCACTTTTTAAATTAACAGAGTGTGTGTGCATTTGTCTCGTCCTTCCATCTTTTCGTGTGATTGTGTTTATTTCAACAGAGAGAAGATGATAAAGTAGTTACTCTTGAATGATGTTTCACCTTAATCAAACTAGATTCAATTACAAGTTAGTGATCTTCGTTTGATGAGCTTCTAGCGCTCCTTGAAACACACAACTTTGGTGGCTTCTGAATTCTCTTTAGATTATTCCTAGTGAAGCATAATAAAGCTTTTTTGAAAAGTTGTTGAATCAATAAATCCATAGACAACTTTTACTACGACACTTCCAAATTGGTTGAGGCGATCCAGTGGCCAATATCATCATATTTACTTCATGCAACATGCATCATAGTTGAACATGCAATAGCTAATAATAAAAAGCTCAAATGGAAAGTCATTGAAGAACTATCTCAAAGGCACAAGCCCAAATGAAAAGTCATTTGAGAGCTATCTCAAAGACATAAACTCAGATGGGAAGTCATTCGAGAACTATCTAAAAGGCATAAGTTCGGATGGAAAGTCATTCGAGAACTATCTCAAAGGCACAAGCTCGAGTGGAAAGTCATTCGAGAACTATCTCAAAGCCACAAGTTCGTATGGAAAGTCATTCGAGACTATCTCAAAGGCACAAGCTCGGATGTAAATTCATTTGAGAACTATCTCAAAGGTACAAGATTGGATGAAAAGTCATTCAAGAATTATCTCAAAGACATAAGCTTGAATTAAAGCTCTATTCTTGGGAGCCTAATACTTCAACTAAGATGATGAAGCTCACAATGATGACAACTTACAAATCGGTCTCAATTTCGAGGACCACAAAATCTTAAATGCATGAGAAAGCTGATAGATCGATATACACAAGGTACGAGAAAAAACTCGAGAGTATGAGTAATACTCTTTTGTAGAATGTGGGTGTGATCTTCTTGAGGATTTCTATGAGGAAATATGTAAAATTGGACTAAGGAAAACTTTGGCTAGGAAAGACAAGGTTTCTAAGTTTGTCCATTGTGACTCATCTCTTTCCTGGGAGTCTACTGTGTTTCTCTTTAAAAACACTTTTACACACTGCACAACTTGTAATTTGGGTGGTCTCACTTACATCATCTTTCATTTAAAACCCAAAGCTCAACCAAAATCATCCTCACCCTTCCTCAAAAGAAAAAAGAACACCCACTACTTAAGCTCGACAAGACAACACTTTGTGAAGAACACAACAAAGAAAACCTCCGAACTTATCTAAATCTCATTTAAGAAGTCTGGAAAGAAGCCTGCGAAGCAACGACAAAATAGAGAGTTGCATGACTGTACAACCACTAAAACAAAAAAAAGGTTTTTAACGTTTGGTATTTTCAGCTTTTGACGTCTGCCTAAATTTCGACATCATATCGGATGACATCACAATTATCGTGAAGTGAAAACCCGACGTCTAAGGACATCTGTTATACAGGAAGCCAACGTCCTTTAACGTCTAATAGTGTAGCACCAAATGTCAAAAGCTATTGTTTTTCTTAATTTCACTTATTTATATTTTTCCTACACCGAAAAGTAGAAAAATTCAAGCACATTTCACAAATATTCTACAAATTTAAATGAAACAAACATAACAAGTAAACGAAGACAAAAAGTGGTAAGAAAAACTTCTTTAAAAAATTTCCTAAAATTCATACAAAAATTTGGCTAAGATAAAAAAAATGTAAGGGAAACATAATAAAAATCGCATACAAATCAAGGCATACCAAACTTCAACCAATATAAACAAAAACCTATTCAATATTTGGTACGAATCCAAACCTTTAACGGAGTTGGAGGGAACTAAGCACCTTAAGCCTCCTTGTCGCCGTTGTGAAGGAGTCATCATTGTTGTGAAGGAGTCGTCGCTAGTAATGGAGAATGGAGGAAAGTGCGCTGCTTAAAGGAGTTCAAATCACACTCAATTCACGAAAATAATCAATAAACACGAGAAAAAATCAGTCCAAAGTAGTCAAGCAACATGTATTTGGGTTAAATGAACCACAAACTTACCTTAGGTGAGAGTGCAAAGCAGTGGGAAACGTCATCACAACAATGGGGGAGGCTTGGAAGAGATAGCGTGAAGAAATAATGCAAGGAAACTAACCTCGCACTGCTTTTTTTAAGCAATTTGATGTCAGATAATTGGTAGATTTGACGTCCTTCGACGTTTGTTGGTGGGGATTCGACGTCATTCAACATTTGCTAGTGGAGATTTGATGTCATTCAATGTCTGCTGGTCAGGATTCAACGTCCTTCAACGTTTGCTGGTGGGGGTCCAACGTCCTTCGACGTCTGCTAAATGGGATCTGACATCCCTTGACATTTGTGGGAAGGGGCTTCGACGTTAACTTTAATTTTAATTGCAAAAATGTCACTGGTCGTTTTCTACGTTGGTTATTTTATGGACTGACGTTAAAAGCTCATTCTGCACTAGTGAATACTTGAGTAAAAGAGTCAGCAACTTGATAAAATGGAGAAGGAAAGATCTCTCCAAATAGGAACAACCCAAGGACCAATTGTCGAACTCCATCCAAGTAGTTGAACCTTGCATAAACAGTCTAGAAGGAACTCGACAACCCAAATGTTGGGAACAACCTGGTCACTTCAGTAACCATAAAGGCGGAGAAGAATCTTGATCTCCACAATGTTGGGATTAGCAAAATAAATTATGGGAGGATTCTCGAAGGTCAAAAAGAGATCATAGTTCACCTCACCAGCATGAAATGTTAGCTAGGTCCCATGATCCTACAAGAGCAGCTCAACATTTCATTGCCCAAGTATAAGCGCAAACTCAATGTCCTAGTGACCGAGTACAACATCAACTTGACATTTCAAAGTCTAAGTACAAGGTAACTCGGTGTTACAATGCCTGAGTACTGGAGCATCTTGCCACTCCAGCACCCAAGTACAAGAGCAAGAGAAACTCAACATTTTAGTGTCTGAGTAACAAGAGCAACTCAGCGTTCCAATACCCGAATATAGGAAGAATTTAGTAAGCACAAAAGCAACTCGACATTATAGTGTTTGAGTAAAACAAAAACTGCACATTCCAATGGTTTGATTACATGAGTAAACTCGACGTTCTAGTACCTGAGTACAAAAGCAATTTAGCATTCCAATGCCCGAATACAAGAGTAGCTCGACATTCTAGTGCAAAAGCAGTTTGGTGTTCCAACACCTAAGTACAAGAGCAGATAACAACCTCATGTTACTATACTCGAGTTCAAGAAAGAGTTATCCAGAATTCAACACTCGAGAATATATATATATATATATATATATATATATATATATATATATATATATATATTCCGAAATCTTTCCTTAACGGGTAAAATTTTTGGAACAAAATTTTCGACATAAAATTTCCAGAATCGGATTTTTGAAACAGAATTTTCATAATTAAATATACAGAATGTATGGAATATATTTCGGAAAAGATTTTTCGAAATAGGATTTTTTATATGAATTTTTCAGAATACGTGACAATTTTTTCAAAACATTCCTGCATAAAATGTATTTCAAAAATATTTTTCCGGAACATATAAAATACGTGTTAGAAGACCTTTCCAGAACACAATATACGTTCGGCAAAGAGCTTGCTGGAACGAGTTTTTTTTTTTTTTTTTCATTTTCTCTTCTTCCTCTGTTGTGTTTTTCTTCTTCTTTCTCTGTAGTGGAATGATCTTCTTTCTCAGCAGTGACGATGATAGTGAAAATGACAGGTAACAACGATGTCGTGTAGTGATGTTCGAGGGTGTTTGAGTTATTTTCTATTATTGAGCTGCAGTTAATAATTGTAGGGGGTGCAGGTAGCCTTTACAATATGATAGCACTCGCCCATATAGCAGTCGATTTTAAGCCATTGTAAATTAGTATATTGTTTAAACAGATCTGCAAACTATGTGATAGTATAAAACTTTATGTAGTAATATCTTACATTATACTTATAGAGTTCTATGATATGCTTACATCGACACATTATATAACATTTATCTCTACTTTTCACCTTATCTTTTTTTTTTTTATCATCATTCGCACAACTGAAAAATACCTAATAACTCAAAGGAACAACAAATCTTAAAATTCTTATTCAAAATGCATGAATGTTGTTCCGTGTCTTTGTAGAATTGAATGCAAGTACAATATTTCTTATGTATGAAAACAGAAATATTAAATGAACTTACAATACTACTTAAGTGGATAAACTAATTGTTTAAAGATGTATTACATTTGAAGGGGCTGCAAATGTACTTACAATACACAAAAATCAATTCACGTTATCATCAATTTAATTTTTTTATAGTTTTATCCACTCATTTATTGACATACACATTCAGGCTTCATTTTACCCTTAGTTCCTTCTACTTGAAATTCTCAAATTCTGAAAATCTACACAATTAATTAATTAAATTATTCTAAACCTTCTATTCAAGACTTAGTAACCGAAACATGAAATTTCACCTCAAGATATACCAAATTTTGTTCTTTCAAATCCTAATGTCACATCTTATAAAATTCTTCAACTTTTATCAAGTTTTTACTAAATTTTTAGCCTCAGCTTTTACATCTCAAATTCATAATAAACTCCCAAACATTTGAATTGAAAATGACAATTTAAGATAAAAGTAGACAGAGAAGGACAAAACTTGTTTATTTAATTTTAAAAATAAAGGGACTTAATGGTAAAATAATCAAAGAATCAAATTTAATTTATAAGCAAATATTTATTTATAGCTAAATCCTAAGACACAGATGTAAATAACGGTGCTAGCTAATGACTCAGCAGACAGAGCTTTTATGACAAGACAACATGGTATTAGGTACAACTTCTACCACTACACTTTCATTCATTGTTAAAAGCCCTCAATAAAACATACTTAGCCATGAAATAAGGTACTCTCCCCTACCCTCACCTAACTCTTTGTTTGGAATTACAATAAGCAATTAAACTTTTCAATTGTACCACCACATAAGTGAATGACATCAGAGATCCTGCGAGCGACGCTAGGTATAAAGCATGAAATACCCACAAAATTTAACCCTCAGCCAGAAATATGCAAAGTACCGAATGGAAATTTCACCCTTCACCCCTCTCCCAGACCAACCCCATAGTAGTTCATGATGCTTCATCTCAGTTCCTTTCATTCACCTCCTTGGGAAACATTAGTGCAAAATTCTATTTCTTGTAAATTGAATTTGTTATAACTTTTGTTACCATCGTAGTTTTCTTCAAATATTAACCTAGGTGGACTAAAGATCGGGAGAAGGGTATAAAGAATACAAAGATGCAGTGGGAAGTGAAAGAGGTAAAGTTGTACTTGCGGTCATCTGAAGTTGCAGCAACGAGCTCGACCTCTTGACAATTTGTCCCACAGACAGATCATCTGTCTTGGTGATTGGTAATGTGCAGTGAAGTAGCTCTCCATGCATCCATACTGACAAAACTTCCAGTTGTGGGAGTACTGGACTGGTGCAACAGTATTGTTATATCTCTCAACCCACATTCCCATGCTTACATCCTCCATTTTAAACAGCTGCCATCACAATATAATATTTCAGTCACCAATGAATTTTATTGATGTGGCAACTTGGAAAGTGAGGGATGAAAAATATAAGGTTAACTAACCCTTAGTCTCCTATCCTTGTGTTGAGATAGGATGAAGGTAACAATATCACTGGAAATTACATATGCGGGTCCATTTGCATAAGGAGGATATACTTCTTCTGGCCACTCCTGCAACAACAAAACACAATACCTCAGAATAGAACGAAAAAAGAACAATTTATAGCATTCCGCGCATTGTGTACTTGTCACCAAATATTTTAGACATGCACAACAACTAAGGAAAACAGAATTCAATATAAAAAATGTAATAAAATTATGAAACGCTACTGCACCAGTTCCAGTCAAAAGTAGAGTGCAGCAGAGTAACACTGACAACAGGTTCCAGTTAAAGAATAGAAAACATCTAAATCATATTTGTACTCCTGCGCATATAACTCGTAAATAGTAGTAATCGTATTGCACAAGTGTCATGACCAATGGCATCGAAGAAGTTCTAGAGTTTTCACCCTCATGTTTTCAAGACCCTATATAGGGGAAAACAAACTTCACCCTCACATCTTAGAGGGTAGGATGCACAATGAACTAAGACACTTGTTGAATATACAGAAAATAGAGTTTGAGATTAATCTCTCTTGTGTATAAATCACACATAGGATAATCTATAATAGAGAGAGGTACAACCAAAAAGAGTAACTAAGGATAAATAGAATAAATAAAAGATATTGTTTGATATTGCGAAGTGTTATGACTAATGACATCGAAGAAGTTCTAGAGTTTTCACCCTCATGTTTTCAAGACCCTATATAGGGGAAAACAAACTTCACCCTCACATCTTAGAGGGTAGGATGCACAATGAACTAAGACACTTGTTGAATATACAGAAAATAGAGTTTGAGATTAATCTCTCTAGTGTATAAATCACACATAGAATAATCTATAATAGAGAGAGGTACAACCAAAAAGAGTAACTAAAGATAAATAGAATAAATAGAAGATATTGTTTTGATATTGCGATTAACAATATCAAACAATATCTAAACAACATCTAACATTTCCTCTCAAGCTGGAGCATACAAATCGTATGTGTCAAACTTGTTACAAATATAATCAATTCTAGGTCCCGTAAAGACTTAGTAAAAGTATCTGCTAACTGATCACTTGAGTTAACAAACTCAGTCTTGATGTCTCCAGATATAATCTTTTCCTAAATGAAATGACAGTCAATCTTAATGTGTTTGGTCCTCTCATAAAAGACATAATTATAGCTAATATGAAGAGCAGCCTGATTGTCACACACGTGTCATTTGAGTGACATCTCCAAATTGTAACTCTCTAAGCAATTGCTTAAGCCAAACAAGTTCAAAGACAGCTGAGGTCATAGCTCTATATTCTGCTTCTGCACTGGATCTTGCTACAACACTTTGTTTCTTACTTTTCCACGAAATCAAGTTACCACCAATGGAGACATAATACCCAAATGTAGATCTTCAATCAGAAGGAGATCCCACCCAATCTGCATTTGAATAGCAAACAAGTCTTGTATGGCTATTAGAACCATATAAAAATCATTTTCCAGGAGGTCTTTTAATATACTTCAAGATACGAATGACTGCATTCTAATAATCTTCACATGGAAAAGTAAAAAATTGCCTTACCACACTGTCTGCAAGAAAATGTTAGGACGAGTAACTGTAAGATAATTCAATTTCCCAACCAATCTTCTATACTGCTCAGGATCAGATATAAGCTCCTCTTGATTTGATAAAAGTTTAGTATTAGAATCCATGGGTGTATCAACAAACTTTAAACTCATCAACCCAGTTTTCTCCAAAATATTCATGGCATACTTTCTCTAAGATATACCAATACCATTATTGGACTGTGTCACCTCAATACCCAAAAAGTATCTGAGTTTGCCAAGATCTTTGGTTTAAAAATGGTGACAGATATGTTTCAATTGAGAGATGCCATGGTTGTCACTTTCTGTAAGAACGATGTCATCAACATATGCTATCAAGTAAACACATCCAACACTCGAGTGTTGATAAAAGACAGAATGATCTGCTTCACACCGAGTCATACCAAATTGTTGAACAACATTGCTAAACTTTCCAAACCAGGCCCTAGTAGATTGTTTTAGGCCATGTAAGGATTTGTGAAGATGACATACCATCTCAAAAGACTCCCCTTGAGCAACAAACTCAGGAGGTTGCTCCATGTAGATTTCTTCTTGCAAATCACCATTGAGGAAAACATTTTTAGCATCCAGTTGATAAAGAGGTCATTATTGAAGAGCAGTCATGGCGATAAACAAACAAACAAAAGCCATCTTGGCTACAGGGGAAAAGGTATCGCCATAATCCAACCCAAAAATTTGAGTATAACCTTTGACCACAAGACGAGCTTTGAGACAATCAATAGTACCATCAGGTCCAACTTTAATAGCAAACACCCACTTGTAACCAACAAATTTTCCATACGGTAACGGGACCAGTTCCCAAATTTCACTGTTATGAAGAACACTTAGTATTTGAGAAATTTGTTGAACATAGCAAGTGTATCAGATGAAACAAAAGAAGAATCCTCAGCAGACGAAGGTTGGGAATGATTGGTCTGAACAACTGCAACATATTAAGGACGACGACCATTTAATGCATAACACTTGTCAATCTTGTGACCTAGTTTGCCACAATGTTCACACTTAGGATGCCCTTTTCCCTATTTGTGAGGGCGAGTACAGTCATTACTGTGAGATGCCGACGCAAAATAATCATCAAGAGAAGCAGGTGTATCAGTGTTGGGTTTCTCTTGTACACGCAAAAGAGTAGAGCATGTTGAAGTCAAGGTGGGAACAACCAGGGAACCCAAAATCTGATCACCAATATGGGAATCTGTGTAATGCCCCTAGCATGAAGAGCTTTGATCGTTGCGCTATCTTTGTGGCAAGGTCAGGGAAAAGAGGCAATAACTCATTGAACTCATTAAAAAGAGCATGAATTTGAGTATCACTAGTGTATAATAACTTAGTATGCTCCCAGATTTGAGCACACGTTTCGTAGGAACGAAAAATCTACTTTAACGAAGGATCAAGAGTACTCTTGAGAACCACACATAATTGAGCATCAATTGTGTCCCAACGATCTTCCTCAATAGGAGTGAGAATAGATGCTTTCGGGACAAGATGATCAAGATACCTCTAACTCGACCATAATCTGATGCTTGATGACCATTTGGCATAATTAGAGTCAGTTAACTTGTCAAAGGATAAGTGCACATTAACATAATTAGTGTAGCCGGAAGGATCAGACTCAGCATTGGCAGAATTGTAAATAGTAGAAGTAGCGGAAGAAGTCATGAAAGGGTAGAAAACTGCAAAACCTTCAAAAATGTCTCAAAGCAGAAAACAAAGTTACAATCAGGTGAAACCTGAAAAATTGCAAAAGAGGCTTAGGGCTTAGAGCTTGAGAAAGAGGAACGATTGCAAGAATTCCTTCTCAATCATAAATTTTGCTTTTGTGAAATAGGTTTAAGACTTAAACTATAGGAAAGAGGAACTATTGCAAGGATCCCTTCTCAATCATGGATCGTGTGGGGCTTTTGATACTATGTTGAATACAGAGAGAAAATAGGATTTGAGTTTAATCTCTCTTGAGTATAAACCACACATAGAGTAATCTATTCATAATAGAGAGGTACAACTAAAGAGTAACTAAAAATAAATAGAGTAAATAGAAGATATTGTTTGATATTGTGATTAACAATATCTAACAATATCTTAACAATATCAAACAATATCTAACAACACTAATATCAAATATATCATTTAAGCTCCGAGGAGAGCAAGAAATTGATTGTTAAATTAACAAACAAGAAAAAGTAAAGCATACAAAGCTCATGTATGTCTATCATAATACCTCATAAGTGACTGCCCATTTGCCATTTCTTAGAGGCCGATGTAAGAGATTGAGATTGCCCATATAAAGGGGCTTTTCTGGGGCGACCTTCTCAATTTCCTTCAAGACGGTACCCACCCTAATAAATGTATCATCGTCACATTTCATAACATATGCAGCTGTCACATTCTGAATCTGCATAAATGAAAATTAACTAATATCCTCAAGGTATTTAAGAGTTGAAGCAGGTTTAAGCAATTGGAGGAAAGAATTAAATAAATTGAAAGGAAAGCAGTTTTCAGTAGCTGAAAGAATTGAACTCACCCCATACTCACAAATGGCTACAGTTTTAAGAACAACAAGCTCATAGCGATCCATAAAGGGCAAAATGACAATATCACCAAAATAAGCAGCCTCCTTCTTCAGCACTGCATTCACTTCCGTCCTTGTATTCTACAATTGTTGTTTACAACAGGCAAAAAACCAGAAAATTTAGCCATAGAATATCACTACTACGAGGGAGAGAGACATGAAACAAAAATACGCAATACCATCTACGAATTTCAAACAAACCCAAAACTCAGATTTTCATATGTACACATTGATTGCACATTTCAAGTACTTAAGTATAACTAATTGTGTACAAATTTTAACAAATGATGTTCTTTTCAGTAATTGCATTATATTTCAAAAGGGCATTTCAGCATAGAAAATATCTCATGAAAATCCAACATTTTAGTGTATATTTGTGATTCTATCACTATGCCTACTGTAGGAAATCAGTGTAGACCACATGATCTTAAATAGCTCTAATACCACACCATGAACCAATTATCCAAAACGCTTAAGCTGTTAGGAGTGTGGAAAGGCAAATGAATGGTTAGTATATGAAACACTACTATGTATTGAATTATGGTTTAACCAAATATATCAATCTCGTCCAATGCATTTGCATGTGAATTATAGCAACACTATGCGCTGAAGATTGGAAGAATAAAAGTTGTACGTGCAGATATCTTTTTTAAAAAGGATAGCTTCACGGAACCTAACCCAAAATAGCTTAGTCAAGGTGACAGCTATCCCAACTCTTAAAACTCTCTTACCATTCACATAGCATGCTTAAGTCACACACCAAGGTCAATGGGTTCCATTGCCAATGGGGATCACATAGCCTGTATTGGTAAGGAACTTTGGTCCTAAAGTTTTTTCTTTTTCTTCTTTCTAAGGTAAATTCAGTAGTACATATCAAGTCAGGCTTCATTTAACCGAAACAAATTTCACTAATTACTGTAAAACATGATCACTCCTTTCACTACCCAAATCTCAATTATAGCACCAAACTCCAAACATAAGTATAATTAATATTCTTGGTTGGTTAAGTGAAAAACTCATACTAAGAGCTCCTGTTTTCTTCTGATTTTATTATATTTGAAACACCAATCCTGATGTGGTAACTCCAAATTCTATTTGCAATAGATAACCAATACATGCTTGAAGTCAAACCAGATGTTCTATTATTTCCTCATCATGATTGAAACACAAAATTTTTCCTTAGAAGTTAGAACTTCCAAGAAATAATTTAGGAAAGTTGTTTTTCCCTTGTACATGAAACATTTACTGTACCCTATGACATTCTTGGTATCAGGTGTCTATTTGTGCTCATGTTGTTAGTGAATCACTACATGCCAGATATAAATAAAGATAAAAACCTTACCAGTGCCACAAAGAATCGTGCTACTACGTCTGAAGACTGAATTGGAGCAGATTGCATCCATGTCTTTCTAACCGCCATGCGTTCTGCAAAGTGATTTGAAGCTGAAAGAACTCCAATGAAAAGTTTAATAGGATGCTTTGGTAAAGGTCTGGCTTTCCAGGTCTCTGTCATTTCCAGTACCCTTTGAGGTGAGAAACTAGGATGGGAAGTTGGAAGAGAAGTAGCATAAATTGAATGAACATCCAAATCCCCTTTAACTGCCAATCCTGTAGCATCCTCAAGGGTAAATCCCTGAAGAAAAATAGAAAACATGAGACAGGAAAAAAATCTGCTGATCACAGCAGCAGATTATAGAAAAATGGGAATAAATTCCAGGTATTCTCAATGTTTAAGCTAAGGGAGTCATCCTTCAACGTGTATAACATGATCTATTACCATTAACACAAACGGTTGAAACCAAAATTCTAAATCTACATGTCATAATATATGTAAAACAAATACACCAAAACTTTTTTAACTCATTAAAGCAAATAAAAAACACCTATCTCACCAGATTATGATCATTAAGAAGCTAGATATGCAATTTCATACCATATGGATGCTTAGCAGAGTCATTAAATGAAAACACCTAATATTATCTCATGAAGAAACTTACAGTCCGATATGGAAATGAAGTTACATGACGACCTCCAATATTAATATGGTATCCATCAACACCGGCACGCAGTGTAAGGACAAACATTCTGCCCTCTATTAAAGGGAATGGCCAGGTCATTTCTGGCTTTTGCTCACGTCCAATAAAACGCTTAAACCATGATGTTGATTTGGACTCTTTAGAGTCTATAATGTCATTCCGTATCCATTTCTCACACCGTCTGTATCCATCGACTGTCAAATAAAATAATAAAAAATTACAAGGCTACAAGCAGATATATGTCATACATCACCAGACTCACACTATAAGCAACTGGAATATCATAAAAAGTAAAACAAAAACATTCACAAAACTACTAAAAATTGAAAGATGACCCTCCTAAGTTCATGCATACTAGCAATATAACTTAACTGCAATAACCATTACATTTTTATGTTTTACTGCTTTATTAAAATAGACCAATCAAGAAGGTAAAAATTATTGCTCTGTTGATCACGTAATAGCCAAGTAGTAAGGTGCACCTATTTTCATTATTTGTTAGAGTTTTCTTATTCCATATTTACTATGATATCAAATGCATTTTATTTTAAATAATGACAGCGAGGGAGGTTCAATTCTGCAATACTTTTTTTTCTAAATAACATGCTTCAAAATGAATACGAAATATGATACATCATACCAAGCATTTCTTCTTCATCCCCAGATGGCAGACCATCACATCTTTGAGAGGCTCCCCAGTGCATTCTGTAACAGGTATTATGCTCAATTACAGGTCGTTTGCTCCAATCCCCCCTTACTCGAGGATTCAAGTGGAGGATCTTTGGAGGATCCTCCCCATCCACTGACTTAAGCCCTTGCAATTCAACCATGAATTGTGAAACTGAAACCAACCTTCCATCTTTCTTTTTCTTGGAAAGCTGGGGAACATACTCCTTATGAGCATAATGGGGTGTCCCAACCACAGTGATCGAAGAACCAGCAGCAAGCCCACAGGGAAGAAACATTAAATTATCTCCTTTCATCAACTCGTGCCCATTCATGGACACCCAAGAAGGGCATGACTCAGGCTTTCCATCAAGGATAGAACTTTTAACCGGCTCATTCTCATCAACCTTTTCTACTTCCTGCCAAGCCTTCAACCCCAATATCCATGCCTCCTCCACCATCTTCTCAAGCACAGACAAATCGTTGGTCCTCTTAAATTCCTGCATTATCTTCCCAGTTATCCTACCATACCGAGGCGGAATATGCATCGTAGACTCCGAAAGACGCTCCTCCTTCTTTGGCTCCGTGTTTGGCCTCAAGGGGGCATCCTGATCCCCATTATCTTCCAATCTCCTGTGAAATGCATCTCTATAAACAGAACTCACAATAGACTTGCTCAAATCTGAATCTTCAGAGTCCAAAACGGCTGCACCCTCCAACCTATTATAACTCTCATCTCCACTTAACGTTGACACAATTCTTAAAAACTGTGGAAATTTACATGACACAAACAACAAGTACAACACCCCAATGCCAAACAAAAAGTGAGACAGTTTAAATCTCCGCGTGTTAGGAGGATCGCTTTTCGTTTTCTTCATCTCCAACAAAACCACACTCTACAGACACAACAACAATCTCCTCTCCCCACAAGACCAAATTTGGAAGGCAAACCCACACTCAAATTCTCAACAAAAGTATAACGGTCCTACATTAGGAAACAGTGCCAGACATTTTCAAAGGAATCAGAAGAATCAAACCTCAGCGATGCGGGAGAGATCGAGCTTCGGAAATCGACCAATGTAACAAGGAATCAACAAATTGGAAAGAAACCCGTTTCAGTTGGACCCGGAGAACCATTAAAGCTACAAGCTTTAGACAGAACTCCGCTAAAAAGTCGATCTCCACTCGGAACCCTAATGCACTACCCTGGAAAGTGAATGGCTATGAACCTGGAAATGAACGCTGTAATGATGACATTTGAAAACAAAGGGAGGGGACCCAGAATTTAAAATAGAGATAGTAAATAAATAAAATAATAGAAGAAGAAGAAATCGTTAAGGAAAAAGAAAATGAAAGTTTGTCACTTTATTTTATTATTTAATCATTTCTCATCGCCAAATTCCGATAGTAACTGTCTTCCGTTTTTAATGTCCTGATTTCATTCATAAGGAGCATTTCGAATTTTGTACTATTGCGCTTAGTTACGACCAAGGACAACAAATATTAATAGTGACATAAATAATCCTATGATACAATATTTTAAAGTTTAAATTTACAGAAATGATTAATTCCACGCTATGTAATAATTGCAAATAAATTATTTTTAGTTTTACTTCAGTTTCTAATAATTTGTTAGAAAGTAATAAACTTATTTATAATTTTGTTATTTTCACAATTTTAATTTATGATTAAGAGTGCGTGAAAGATAAGTTTATGTTAATATCTCTCCAATTATTAAAGAGAACCGAAGTCACCAAATCTTTAATTAATTATCTTCCTTTATCAAAAAGTTTAATTTTTAATTTTCTCATAATTTAGTTTTCACGTAAACATATAATTGGAAAATAGTTGATTCAAATTGTATTTTCAAAATTTATAATATATAATTTTGTTAACTTAATAAATAAGATTTAACCTATTAACAATATTAAGCCTCTTAAAACATAAGAAGGTAGCAATATTAAGCCTCTTAAAACATAAAAAGTAAGATAATTATTTATTTAATTCAATAACATTATTTTCTTATATTTATACTAAATATTTTTTTACTGTGGCTTTTATTCAATATAATTTCCATATTTTTAAAAAAATCTTATTGTAAATTATGTTGGATTAGTGTTAACATCATTTTTTTCATGTTGTTATTAAGACCCAAAAATGTTATTAAGTCTTATTTTTTTTCTTCTCACTAAGATCAGAAAAAACATAATAAGAGACAAGTTGAGTATTTTTATTTAATTCAAAATATTTTACCGCAAATGAAAAGAATTGTTTAATCGAAATATATATATTATTGGTAATGGAGATATAAAGAAGACAAAATGTAAGTTAATTTCGATTATTAAGGTTAAAAATTATTTAAATGTAGTGTATCTTTCCTTTCTCTAATATATATTTTGGGTGAAAGGTTTTTTGTTTTCATCGTTTTGGGCATATGTGCCTTGCTTCAACACAGATTAGCTTTTGTGGAGTGTTGGTACCTTGTGCAACTTTCTTTATTAGTTGAGGGAACCACGTTCTCATTATTTGCCGTCCTACGTTTCTTGGTATCTAAGAAGTTTGCATCAGACAAAGGAAATACCTTATAATTTCGATTAACTCAATTTTCTTCATCGATCTTTAGTTACCAAATTCACAAGTTTATTCTTTACCTATGTAACATTAAAGTTAGATGCTAACTTAAACCTCATCTTTCATCTGTCATCGGTTTTCTTTTCTTTCTTTCTTTTTTATTAATTGGAACTATCCTAGTGTAAAAAGAAAAAAAAAAACTTGTTTAAAAGTTTTATCACAAAAAAATATATAAATATGTTTAAATTGTTATATAGTTGTTGAAATGTTTTTTGAAAGCTTAAATCACTTTTCCCCTGACAATAATGATATTTCTTGGTACCATGGACCAACTCGTGTGATTAGAAAGGGTTTTCTGAAAAATAAAGAATTTATGAGTAATTCACGTATGTCTATTCCTACATCACTTAATTATTTTTAAGTTATATTTAAATCAAAAGAAAAAGATAAAGATAAATAGTGTTATTTAGAATTTTTAAAAGATTTACAATAGAGTTTTTCAAATAATATTCATTTCATTTTACTTCACTTTATAACTTTATTTTAATTGTAAGGTATAAAATATAATAAAATATTCTTCATTATTTTTATCATTTCCTTTTCTTTTCCAATAACATAATAAAATATCATGAAAATATTTAAATTTCTATTTATTTTATTACACCTATTTTATATATATATATATATATATATAACATTTTCGGCATAGTTTCATATTTTTGTGATTTTATTATTAGTGTTTGATGCAAAGTGTTTAGTAAAATTTCTTCATGACTTTAGTATATTTCATTTCAATGTTAATACATTTTTATGCACTACCTCCTTAGTTGAAAAAGCTTCTTCAAAACTCTATACTTTACAATTTTCATCCTAAAATCATTTCAATTGCATTTATATTCTTCATCTCAATTTAGAACCAAGTGCTGACAAACATTTTGAATTTAGTCTCGTCATGAAATACCATCAATATGTTTGCATACAACAACATGTAACAAGCTCACCATTTTCCACCTCTTGATAGACACATGGATCATAAATACTTTTATTGTGTACCTTAAGAGATGATAAATTGATTAACCTCTTATACCATTGTCTAGAAAATTGTTTCAGTTCATACAACAACTCTTTTAATTTACTCATATACTCTTCCTTACCAACCACATTGAAGCATTTTAGTTAACACATCAAAATGCTTTTCTCCAATTGGTCATGGAGGAAAGGAATCTTTACATTAAGATTTTCAAACTCTAATGCCAAACCCTTAGCCAAGGTTCAATCATAAGAAGCATGGCCAAACAAATTCAAGAACAGCTAGAGTCACCTTTGCAAAGTGAAGTTAAGCTCTTGTTCTCTTGGGTCATCATGGAGCACTTCTGGTAGATTATGAATATCTAGGTCGAATAAGTAGTGTAGGATTTCCTTTTTAGGCCTTAGATCATCGGCCAAGTACTATAAAATTTTATGTCAAATTAGGTCAACTACTAATTTGTGCATAGCTTAATTAATCATAGGTAGTCTAAGATTTTAACCTAACTTGGTGGACAAGGCCAGATGAAGGGTGTCCCACATTAGGAGAAGTGACCAAGTGTCATGATTTTGGTGGGGGAGCTTTTGCAAGAGTTACTGGCCACATGTCCCCTTATTCTTCACAAAGATAGGATTTTTAGGGTTTGGAGCCAAGGAAACATTTTTAGGGTTTTGTGTCTACTTTAGACACACTTTCTTTTATAAATAGACGTGTCTCCCACATTGTAAAACCACTTTGAGATTTGTAATGAAATGTTACCAAAATATTGAGTCATTCTTAACTTGTCTCTTAGTCAAGGCTAAAGCATCCCAAGTGGACTTCTATAGCCACCCTTCTCTAGAGTTGGCCTAACCTCTCAAGAGAACCATTAACAATTCCATCCCATAACAAACAACCATAAATCGAGAGCCATTCTTCCTCCATCACCTTGCTTTCGCGCCACTCACCACCATAGCCATCATCTTCATGCTTTGGCCCAACTTAGCATAAGGAAGAGGCTATCAAACTCTATATCTCAAGTTTCTACTAAAGTAATCAAGATCCTAATGGACGTGTCTTTAGCTATTAATCGAGCCTTGAACCTCACAAATTATACTGTAAGCATTTTAGCACATGCATGACCATAATCCTATTGTCGCATTGAAAACAAGCAACTATATCCTGAAACATAACTAGCTCAAATGTCTCCATATCCTCTATTATGACTAGGACATAGGCTAAAAATACCAAACAATTATTAGCACAAAAGGATTTGGTGCATATAGATTTAGTGAAGGATTGAATATCATGAGGGATTGAAGTTTTGATTGAGATTTGATGAAGGTATGTTTTTACAAGTATAAAATTGAACCTATTTCTTTTTTAAAAGCCCAATTCAACACCCTTATGCTTGGCTTAAAACCTTCTTTATTAATTATATTTTGTATCAAAAGCGGGTTCTTGAAAGTTAATCAATTTTGATCCTAATTTTTTTTTTTCAAAATGTGTAAAAACAAGCTTCCTTTTGTAGAAGGTGCCTCTTTACATAGGCCTCCTTTGTTTAGTGGTGTGAATTATCAATTTTGGAAAATTCGCATGAAAATTTTCATAGAATCTATTGATTAAGGAATTTGGAATGCTATCATGAATGGACCATTCATTCCTAAGCATATTGTTTATGATAAGAAGGTTGACAAGCCATGAAACCTCTGGACAGAAGATGAGAAGAAGAAAGCTCAATATGATTGTGCTACAAAGAACTTGGATGATTTTTTCAGGATTTCTCAATGCAATAGTGCAAAGAACATGTGGGACGTGCTTGATGTCACACATGAAGGAACCAATAATGTAAAGAGGGCTAGGAAGCATGCATTGATTCAAAAGTATGAATTGTTTAGGATGCAACAAGGAGAGACTATATATGAAGTCCAACAAAGGTTCACACCTATTGTTAACCATCTTATTGGTTTGGGAAAGGATTTTGATAAAGAGGAGTTAAACATCAAGGTCTTAAAGTGTCTTGATAGAAGTTGGCAACCAAAATTCACGGCTATTTCATAATCAAAGGATTTGTCAACAATGATTATTGTTGCCTTGTTTGGAAATCTTAGAGAACACAAGATTGAAATGAATAGGCTGAATGAATAAGAGAGTAGTGAGAAAAAGGTAAAGAACATTGCCTTGAAGTCAAGCACCAAGAAGAATGATGAGGTAGATGAACATGTGTCTGAGTTTAGTGAAAAATGAAGTCAATCTCCTTTTCAAGAAGTTTGGAAAGTATCTCAAGAGAAGAGGTAACAAAGGTAATCAAAGGAGTTACAATTCTAAACAAAATGATTCTAATAACACTTCTATCTTCACTTATTATAATTATGGACAATAAGGACACATCGAAATTGAGTGTCCAAATGTTAACCAAAACAAAGATAAAGGTGCTGACAAGAAACCAGAAAGCAAGTCCAAGGAGAGACGTGCACACGTTACTTAAGATGATAATGATGATTCAACAAGTAGTTAATCACAAGAAGGAAGTGAAGAAGCAACCTTGTGTGTCATGTAAGATCCATGGCTGGGATGTTACATGTCATGGTTGGTTATGAGTAATCATCATCAAGTCAGGCAAGTTCTCTGTCCTCAAAAGATAAGAATGATTATTATTAATTACTGCATTATTTTAGAAAACAGAGTCAAATATCTTTTAAAAACCTATCTAAGATTCACAAGAGGAAAAGCAAACTTAGAAGTTCTTCTTGGCTATCAAAATTGTGTTTTGGAAAACTTGGTATTAGATATAATTTTGTTTCTGGAAAGAAAATCAAGAAGTTTACAAATTTCTTTTCCACAAGTAAATCAAATGATATGCCTTTCATTATTTACAATTATTATATAAAAAAAGGTCATGTTTCTAAAAACTGCAGTGCAAGAAATTATGATGTACCTAAGGGATATTTGAAATGGATCCCAAATGAACCAAGAAAAGATTAACCATGATTGGACCCAATCTATTACGGGTACCACAAAATACAAATTTGTTTTACAAGTCTTAAAGAATGATAAGAAGGATTTGTGGCACGTAGATAATGGGTGTTCCAAGAACATGATGGGTGATCAAGCAAAGTTTGCAAAGTTGAGCTTGAAGAATGAAGGATTCGTGACTTATAGAGGTAACAACAAAGGGAAAATCCTTGGAACATGGACCATAAATAATGGATCTTCATTCAACATCAAAGATGTTCTCCATGTTGAATGAATAAAGCATAATCTGATAAGTATAAGTCAATTGTGTGATAAAGGATATAAAGTAGTGTTTGAACCTAGTCATTGTCTTATCTTTGATGCATTTGGTAGCATTGTGTTAATAGGAAAAAGAGTTAACAATATATACTTTATAGATCTGTATCATGGATCAAATAACATGCATTATTTTCTTACAAAAGAAGATGATACATGGTTACAACATAGAAGACTTTGTCACATACATATCCATCATTTAAACTAGTTAAATAAAAAACATTTGGTTGAACGACTACCAAAACTGAAGTTTGTAAAGGACAAAGTGTGTGAAGCATGTCAAAACGAAAAACAGACTAAGGTTTCTTTTAAGCCTAAGAACTATGTTTCAATTAGGGATAACAATGGGTCGGGTCGGACATGAATAATGTCTTCTTGTAACCTGACCTGCAAAAAAACAAAATCCACCTGCTACTCGTCCGTGTACCCCGCCGAGTACCGTTTAAAAATTATCTGCGAATTTTTTTAAAATCCGCTTGTACCCGTGGATACCTGCACATCTACAAATATTTAAAAAAATATATTTTTTAAATTTTTTAAATAAAATTTAACTAAAATTATAAAAATAAATTAAATTAAATTAAATATAAATGAAATTTTAATTTTAATTAAATTTAACATAATAAAATATATTTTTATTTTTACTTTTAATTAAATTTAACTTAATAAAATATAAATTAAAATTTAATTTTTAATTTTTTTTATAACGGGTACCCGCGGGTATGGGTAGTATGATACCCACACTTGACTCGTTTATATTGAAATACTTGCTACCCGCTATCCGTGAATAATAAATACTCGTGGGTACTAACTATGGTAATAACTACCCATGGGTAATAAATACTCGTTTATGATACCCGCTACCCTAGTTTCAACAGAAAGACCTTTAGAACTGATCACATGGATTTATTTTCACGAACCATGAGTCTTAGTGGGAATTTTATGCATTAGCAATATAGTAGATGATTTCTCTATGTTCACATGGACATTATATTTAGCATCACAAATGATGCTTATCATGCTTTCAAAAGACTTGCCAAGGTTTTAGCAAATGAAAAGAATTATAAAGTTGTTTCTATTCAAAGTGGTCATGGAGGAGAGTTTCAAAATGAAAAGTTTTAAAACTTTCTTGAAAAACATGGTATAAAACACAACTTTTCCACTCCTATAACTCCTCAACAAAATGGTGTGGTTGGGAGAAACAATAGATCACCTGAAGACCTTGCTAAAACCATGTTGAATGAAACTTTATTGCTAAAATACTTTTGGGTCGATGCGGTCAACACAACTAGCTATATTCTAAATCGTGTGTTGATAAGGCTAATTTTAAAGAAAACCACTTATGAGCTTTTTAAAGGAAGAAGGTTCGTTTTGGAATCATCTAAGGGTTTTTGTTGCAAGTGTTTTATTCTAAACAATGGTAAAGAAAAACTTGGTAAAATTTATTCAAAAATTGATGAATAAATCTTTCTTGGGTATGCTACAAATAGTCATGCATATAAATAAGAGACTTGTGTTTGTTGAAGAATTTGTACATGTATTTGATCAATCTAACTCAAAATTGTAAGATCAGGTATATATTGATGTAGACGAAGAAGATATAATTCAAGAAAAACAAGGTGAATCTGGAAATAAATTAGCTAAAGATGCAAATCAATTAGATGAAACTCTTGTTCACAATAGATTGCCTAAGGATTGGATTGCTCCTAAAGGACTATCACAGGATAACATTATTAGCGATATTAATAAGGGAATTTCTACAAGACTCAAGATAAATAATTTTTGGTGAACATGTTGCATTTGTATCACAAGTTGAACCTAAAAATGTTAATGACGCATTAAATGATAGTAACTGGATAATTGTTGTGCAAGATGAACTTAATCAATTCACTAGAAATGATGTGTGGTTTCTAATTCCTATAAGTAATTATATGAATGTGATTGGTAGTAAATGGGTGTTTAGGAATAAAAGGGAAAAAGATGGTAACACTGTTAGGAACAAAGCTAGGTTAGTTGCAAAAGGTTATAATTAAGAGGAAAGAATTGATTTTCATGAAACATATGCACTTATTGCTAGACTAGAAGTTGTAAGATTTTTATTA